>NW_027202316.1:3795000-4395000 GCF_024711535.1 Dipodomys merriami
CGTTACGGGAATGTTGGAGAAGATGACCTGTGCACTAAGCTGTATGACCAAACATAAAAAGAAAGTCACCTATTTAGTCCCTATCTCTCAAAGTGAAATGGACCTAAGCAGGTGTGCTGTGTGTCTTCATTATCTATTATCTTTTCCCTTATTCTCTATCATTTTTTCTAATATCCAATGATTTCCATGGTACTGACTTGCTACCATGATATTCCAAGATGTAAAGCACCTGTCACTGATCAGTGGGAACATGAGCCAAACAATACTCATTATTTGCTCTAAGTACTTGGAAGATATGTTACCAGTCTACATGGGCCACTCTCAAATTACCTACTCAAGCAAATTGCTTGTCCTCTCTGGGCTCCAATTTTGTCATCAATAAAACACAGATGCCAATGTGAATCTATCTGGCACAGTTAACATCCATAGCAGCAAATCTGTCAGACAGCTGTCTTTGGCAAATTGTAGAAATACTAAATTTTATTTCTACAATTCTACTGACCTTTGCAGATATGAGACTGAGAGCCATAGGCTCTTTAGGCAACCCTCTCTCTCCACTCTCCTGCATTTCCTGATAGATTTGACTCCTGCTCCTTAGTCTCCTTGCTCAGTCCATTTCTGTCCACACCAACAGTCACCAAATCAATATGGCGGCACTCATGAAAAAACTGGAAGGAATGGAAGAGAAATAGAAAAGGGGACAGGAGAGAAGAAGAGCTATAGGACCAAGTCACATTTAGCTGTCCAAACCATCTGCCAAAGGAATATATTTAAAACATGCACTGTATTCGATGAAAGGGCAAAATCTTGAAGAGGTTTCATTTACCAAGTGAGTGTAGCTGTAAATTAGTTTCTTGCAATCATTGTTTATTAATATTTAATATATTTATATGAAGGATGCCACTTCACAATTCCCTATACATTCAGCATTTAATAATCTTGAAACAGCTTATCTTCTTTAACTCATGGAGACTGGATTTGCAATAACTGGTAATGTTAAATGTATTTTTTAAAAGATCAATAATAAATAAATGCATAAGCACTTCCCTCTAGAATGCTTCTGATGTTATTTACAAAATTAAAAAAAAGATGACAGACCCACAAGGGACTTTATAACCATTTCATTACCAGCTCCCTAATTGTATATGGTGGAACTGTGTAATCTGTTTATTGAAATTGAAATCTTTGGAACAGATCCTCCCCACAGACATTAACAATAAGCATCTCAGGCAATAACATAGTACTTAATGCAATATTAACATTATCTGCACCAGGCCTTTACTGCTCTCTCTGGTTCTCCCACTGGAATTACACATTTTTAACACTCTGTGCTCTGCCTTAGTTTTCAGTTTTATATCCAATTTACAAGCTGTAAAACACAATATTCACAGATTACAATAAACACGAAGAAGTTCTAAGGATATATGTCTGGTGATCCTGGAGTAAGAGAGACTTAGTTTAAACCAGACACAAAAGAAGACTTCTTGGAATTTTACATTTTTAAAAATTTCAGGATAAATAAGCTGATGTGTTAGATGGAATCTGGCCAGGTGAAACCAAAGCATTACTTGGAAGTCAGGCAAAGCTCCAGGGATAAAATCTTAATGTCTTTCCACAACTTCCCCTTCCTAGAAAGGTAATCAGAGAGGAGGAGACAGTAGTGGATGGGGACTTGAGAGAAATATTTTAGTCTTGAACTTTCCTGAATGATCTTTCATCATGGTGATCAGGTTATACAAACCTCTCTGTACCTTAAGTTTCTCATCTTTCAAGATGGACTAGATCATCTTGAAGATTTCTTCCAGTCATAAAACTCTAAAATTCCAGGACTAATCCTTCATGTGGAACAACTAGTTTGTATAAAGCTCATTATCCTTTAATCAGTACAGCTCCTCATTCTAGCTCCTTTCTCAGTATCTGAGCAATTATAGCAACATTCATTTCATGCTATATAGTTTCCTAATCTCTTCTTACATATTTCCCCAATAAATCTAAGCAAGCACTGGTTATAAACTACAAAAATGTGATAAAGACAGGGCTAAGAGGGTAAAATCACACAAAATTGCTAAGTAACTATTGAATAATAGAAAAGCATTAGAAGTCAATGAACATTCAGCTAATTCTTTCATAATCAGTCAGCTAACTAAACAATCTAATAGGGATCTGTGGTTAGAATGGCCTTCTGAAAAATGTAACTTTAACTACACTCACACAGCATGCAATTAATTTCTTTTATTATTTTAGCTCCAAGACCAGAACTCAAATTCAGTACCTGATTAGCTGTATGTATGACTTACTGTATGTCTGTATTAGACAAGAAACTTCCAGTCTGGGTTTTACTTGATAATTCAGAACATAATAGGGATATTTCCTGAGATCATTCTGTCCCTAGCAGCTAAAATGTGTGCTTAATCTCTATTTTAGATAAGCATCTAATAGCTAATTAATAAGATAAACAATATTACTACCAAATTTGTGGTGTCACATTTTGGAAGTAGAGAAGAGTTCTCAGGGACTTGAATTGTTTTATTTTATGGGTGGTTGGGAGACCAGGGCTTGCTATGTTTTTATTTGAACTTCTATTTGAAATATACTAACTAAAAATATTCACACTAGAAATTAAAGAATAGGTGAGATCTTGAAATGAATTTTCTTTTATCAAGTATGTCCTTCAGAAAAAACAGGTGACAAAAATTAAAGTCACGGAATTATTGTGTATTATCAAGTTGGGTTTCTGTTCTTTATTCAGTTCGACTTCAGCTAAAGCATCGAGTTGCCTCAAAAAAGTAAATCATAGCACCCAGTAATCATGAAAAATAGTTTAAGATAAATGCTACGTGGCACATGTGATGCAGATTTGCTAGTAAAGGTTTTCAAAAACCTTCTGTAACCTCAAACCTTGCAATTTACAAGTTGAGTTCTCCTAAGTGAAAATTATACTCTTCCAGAATAACCTTCAGAAAAACCACCTTTTTTTATTCTCCTCCTGAAAATAAAAAAAAAAACAAAACAAAACTATTTTAACCCACTATCTTCATAGAAGTTTAGAAAGCCATGCATTTTGGTTTAGGGTGAAACAGATTTGTTTTAATGTCCTTGCTACCTCAACCCTCTTTTTCCTCTTTCTCTCACAAAAACTTGTTCTCTCTACTAAAAGGAATCTTGTGTACCTAACTAAAAAAAAAAATCAATAATAGCAGGAGAAATACTGGTTTGGAATTATCATTTCTTTTCAAAAGTTTCTCAGTTCCTTTGAAACCTCCAAATACTTTTTCTTTGGTCTGATCTTGCTCTATCTAGGTGGGGATGAGGCCAGTTTATCACCTACGGTATTACATTGCTTATTTAGGGGAGTCAGAATTCAATTTTTACCTTCAGAGGCAAGGGCTTTTCCAGGGGCAAGAAAGAACCTATACACTAGGGTCATTTGATCACATAGGGCCCCTTTCTTACACAAATCCAACTGTCCTGCAAACTGAAGCACAAACAAGCACATACCATCATTTAGACAGGGTATGTTGAATTACTTTCCTGTGTCTGTGCCCCGAGATCATTATAGAAACAGACCCAATGCCTCCATTCTTCTGGTTCTACTTGGTTTCACAGCAAATAGATGGAGTGACAGCCACACAGTGAGTTAGGACAGCCATCAATACCTCATTCAGAAGTATTCTCTTCCCTGGTCATCATCTTCCTTCCAACTTGGCCAGAAGCCCCAACTTCCCCACAGAGCCTTCCTTCAAAGCAGAACTTGGACTCAGAGCTCATATAGCCATCAACCTTAGAAAACAGTTCTACCCAGAATTTCTAACCTAATTAATTGTAATAAAATATCTCAGCAATTAGCAATGTACCACATACTTTAGAAAAGACCTAGCTATAAAGGCCCTTAGGGTCTTTTAGAACATGTGACAGTAATAGTCTATTCAGAAGCACTTCATGACATAGTAACTAAGCAAAAAGCTGTGTATACTTTTACACATTAAATCCTATGAACATTTTATGAAGCTTTATTATTCTGGGCCCAAGAGAGCTGATATACCAAAGTTGTAAAGCAAAGTAGAAAAAGTAGAAAAAGATATGAACCTGGGCTGGTCTTCCCCTGAACCTCACATTCTAATTACTCACTCACTTTGTGTAATTAGGGGACCATCATGAGAGTATTGGGGTAACTGGGGAGAGTAGGAAACATGGATCTGATTTTAATAATTTCAGTGGATTAATATTTGCATTTTGAAATCCATGGTGACAGGGCTCACAAATAATGTGTGATATTCAAAAAGAAATGTATTCTTTACCTGACTTATGTAACTATAACCCCTCTGTACATCACTTTTATGATAACAACAAAATTTGTTAGAATGTGTGATAGTCACATATTTTTTGTGTTCAAACACAATCTACCAAAATCAAAATAATCTTTGTTTCTTGAAGCCTATGATCACCATAGATTTCTAATATGTATTATTCCTGTTTATGTGTACTTTCTGCCTTCTTGTGAACAGTAGACAAGGAAGAGTAGATTAAGTTCGTTTTCACTTTTCTTACTTTGATGGCAAGGATTCCCAGGTGGTCTCTTGCCTTCCCGACACCCTGGCTGAAGATATTTGTCAAAGTGAGATCCCTGGTCCCAAAGGCCAATCATGGTATTGCATTCTCTTTTCAAGATAAGAGACTCAACCATTGACTTTGACATTCAATTTTACTCCACAAAAGCAAGCAACATATAAAGATGAAGGGGGAAATGAGAACTGCACAAGTAGTACTGAAAGCTTATTTGACCTGTGGAAAACTAAAAAAAAAAAAAAATCAAGCAAACAAACAAGTCATCAGCTTAATCACTGCATCTATTCCTCTCTTAGCGAATTGTCAAATATGGTAGCCATGAAGACAAAGTTGATTTTCTTTCACTGACTTACCCAAATCAAAATCCTTTGTTGAGCCAGGTACCGGTGGCTCACGCCTGTAATCCTAACGACTCGGGAGGCTGAGATCTGAGTATCATGATTAAATGCCAGCCCCAGTAGAAGTCTGTGAGATTTTTCTCTCCAATTAACCACCAAAACCCCACAAACAGAGGTGTGGCTCAAGTGGTAGTGTTACCCTTGAGCAAAAAAGCTCAGGGACAGCACCCAAGCCCAGAGTTCAAGCGCTAAGACCAGCACACACAAACAAAACAACAACAACAAAATCTTATTTGGCATGCAGAATCTGAAGATATAAAAACAGATGTTTTGAAATGATTCCCTACATTCCCCCTCCCCATTCCCCCATGCTCTTGGCTCCTTAGTTGTCCCCAGAGGGTGGGACACAAATATCCTATAGCAAAACATTGAGCTTACTATGATTGGGAGCCTTGGTCAGAGAAGGCACTAGGTATATCACATTTAATGTCAGCTTGATACCATTAAAGAAAATGTCCTATCAGTTCAAATACAGATCTATCTATATTGAAAGCAATAGAAACAGACATCATTGGTAGCTAATGCTCAGAATTTCTCTTCAGTACTCTAACCTCCATCATATATATATATATATATATATATATATATATATATATGTGCTGAGAAGAGAAATATATGTATATTCTCTTCTTCATCAGCCTTATATTGGCTGCTGGTTTTGACATTAATTCTTTCCAAATCTCCTTTGTCCAAGGCACATCACCGAAGGAAACATTTCTTATTGGCTAAAAGCCAATAAACCTGCCAAAAGGCAACACTTATTGCTTTCCCAAGAGACCACACTTGAGTAAGTGTAAGAGAATATAACTCTGTGTGTTTTCTTACCCAAAGTGACAGGCAGCCGAGAACACAAGACCTCCGTTTCTTCACTTGGCATCTGGATTTGGATGATTTAACTATATAGAAAGGTAGCACTTGGTAGATCCGAAAGTTACATTTTATCGAGTTGTCAGGTTTCCAGGGCTAACTCTTTCAGCATCGATTCTAGGTAAACTTGAAAATGATTCTGATCGTAAGAAATTTAAACCCTACTTTTTCAGAATGTTGTGGAAAGTCACTGCAAAAATAGCTATAGAGTCAAACTCAGACATTGAAGTGTGCTGAGTGGGTCTCTCAGGCCGTGAGGGGTTTTGTGGTCTGATGGGCAGAGAGCAGAATGTAGAGCCAGGGCACCAGAGTGTTTTCTGTTCTGGTAGCAAATTCCTAAGTGACCTTGGGAAAAGAAATCTGTCTGCCCAGCCACAAGGAGGATTGCACCTCCTGTGTTCACACCTCTCACTGATTTGCTTCCTGCCACCCCTTGGGGTGCTGTGTCTACTGGAATGGAAACAAGAGGGCTGGACTCAGTACAGCACTGTATTACTGTGCTTCCTTCACACCTCTCCAGGGCCCAGGAGAGGCAGGAACTCTGGGGGGATAATGAAATAAGCAGTGGTCATTGTGTCATGATAAGCCCCTAAAAGTCAGATAGGAGTACCTTAACCTTCCACCAATCCACCTGGTTATATTGCATCTGGGTTGACTCAAGGAACATCTGAGAAAGATTTGTGGGAGATGGATTGCTCAGGACTTGTTTTATGGACTCCAAGTATCCACTCATAGGAATATCTCCAAAAGTTTTCACTTCAATTTCAGACAGAACATTTCCCAACCGAAAACCGTGGTTAGATGCATTTTTTTTAACAATGCATTAGTACCATGTTTTTGGTGTGTGTGTGTGTGTGTGTGTGTGTGTGTGTGTGTGTGTGTGTGTGTGTGTGTGTGTGTGTGTGTGTGTGTGTGTCTGTCTGTCTGTCTGTCTGTCTGTGTGTCTGTGTGTCTGTGTGTGCATGCGCGTGCTCTTGAACTCAGGCTGGGCACTGTCCCTGAGCTTCTTTGCCCAAGGCTAGCACTCAACCACTTGAGCCACAGCTCCACTTCTGGCTTTTTTATTATTATTATTTTTTAAGTAGTTGTACCAAGGAAGTGCCATTTAACAAAGCAGTTTATAAATACAATGTATCTTGACCAATGTCATCCTTTTCAGCCTTTTCACCCATCCCTCCCAACCCACCCTTCCCTCACTCTTCTTATTTTTGTAGTATATACATGGGATTCTTGACTGCATCCCGCCCCCCTCCCCTGCTCTCCGTTCATCTACCCCTCTCCCCTTGACTCCTCTCCCTCCCTTTCAAGTGACTGCTTCCTGCTTTTTGGTGGATAATTGGAGGTGTGAGTTTTCATGAACTTCTCTGCCTGGGCTGGTTTTCAACTGTGATCATGAGTGCTAGGAAATCACCTCAGCATTTGAGTACCATATTTTAAAATAAACAGTGTGGCCAACAGCCTTTCTCTCTCACATGTTCTCCTGGCTCCTAAAAGAAGATAAGGCACTCCAAGTCTGACTCCACTCCTGATAATCTAACCAGCCAAAAGATACAAGGAGAAACATTCCTTTGAGGAATCTTGTTGCTGTATGTCAAGACAATCACTCACAGACCCATTTCTTATCTCTTCTGGACTCCAAGAGTCTGACTGGGAAGCAGTCGGTTTGAAATGCTTCCTTTTCTCTTCCGTACTTGCATAACATTCATGCAATTAAGGGTATGGCACTGCTGACAGAATATCACTACCATGGCATTGCATTTTAAGGGATGAAATGCACATGGCCATTTCAAACCCATTGTTCTGCCTTACTTGAGAATGAAGTAAAAGTTTAGTGGCAACAATAGGAGCAGGCATTGTCTCTCTTTTAAAAAAATTGAAAAGGACAAAGATAGGATACTGTTGCCAGACAGTAAGTGCTACATCATAGAAATCTCTGTACCACAAACTCCTGCATTTATCTACTTCCAGAGGACCAAGAAATACATCAGCTCAACAGGGATTTGAACTCTCAGTCTCATGGACTTCTGGCCTAAAGAAGTGGACAACAAGATGACCAAGTTGTCACCAGCAGCTAATGGTTCCCCTGAGAAGGTGCATGTGATCAGAATGATTTATTGATTAATGCTGACCTCTAAAACTACTTTAGGACAGGCAGTGGAAACATAAAACCACTTTTATTGTACAAGGGCTCAGCCTGACATTACTTCAACTTTGTAAAATGCCATGATGGACTGAGATCAATCATTGCTAAATCTGCAGTTTACTGACATCCATCTGGAACAGAACCTTCCAGAAGAAGCAGAAAACTCATGTTCAGTAGCAGAGAAAGCAATGCCACATTAGCAGGTATTTGGAATCCTGGTAAGAATCTGAGAAGGCAGTGCATCCCATGGCACATAGAAGGAGAGATACCTGTGTCGGCCCCACAAAGTCCTTGTGAAATGAGTAGTGTAATCAAAAGAGCTCCTTTTTTTCTGATGAGAACTCTTATTTCAGTTCTATAAGTTATATAATTTTTCAAAAAAATTTACTTTCTTAAGAAATTTCCACAAAATTTCCAGCCACTATATATATATATATATATGAGAGAGAGAGAGAGAGAGAGAGAGAGAGAGAGAGACTCAGCTTTTACATGCGTTAATCAATGATTGCATAATCTTCCATCTACATCAAAGCCCATGTATGTCTGGAGATGGGCTGCTTTGCTCTAGGACCTGAGGGAGACAATTAGGGATGGAATAAAGCAAATACATCACAATGTATGGACTGCCACCTTACGAATGACCCAGCAAAGCCTGACTGCTCTCCACGTGCCTTCTCAGCCTCTTTCTGGTGGACTCCTTCATCACAAACCCCCCTGTCTCCTGCATCCTCAACTGCTTCTCTACTGGTGCCTTTTCCTCAGCAAATAAATCCATCCAAGACTCCACTATCAAAAACTTAAGTTTTCATTCTTCCCAAAGCACCCTTTCCTCATATACCCCTTCTATTGTTTACTGGAAAACCTTCAATATTCGCATTCACAAGAACCACATCACATCCTAGGCAGTACACTTTCATAGTCATTTTGATGAAACAGGATCTCTAGAGTAAGACACACCTTTGGAATGCCAGATGTGCGGGTCATTGGCTACGTTAATTTAGGTTAATTTCTTAACCTCTTCCTCTATTTCTTTTGTAGGTTTAACTTGAGGACTTGATTACCTCACAAAATTGCTAGACTAGACGTCCCTGGCAATTTAGTGAAGTGCTGTAACTGTCATCCTCACCATAGTTCACAACATTCCTGGGGAAGACAGATTGATGACCAGCTTTGGACAAGGAGAAACACCAGGACAAACAATGGGTCAGGTCAGAGAATTATCACAAGAAATATGTGTACTACTATGAATTCCATGTTCTTCTGTGTCCTGGAGAAATTATATTAGCATCTGGCTTTCTGCTTCTTTTTTTAAAAAATTTTATTTTATTGTTTAGATGTTGTATGGAGGGGTTACAGTTACATGAGTAAGGCAATGAGTACATTACTTGTCGATCATTGTTACCCCTTCCCTTCCTTGTTATTGTCCCACTATCCCTTCCCTCCCCCAGCTCCCACACTCCTATCCCCCCTCCCCACCTGGCTGCCAAAGCTGTTCCCATCCCCTTGCAACTGGTTGTTCTGGAGTATTGTCTAGGTCCACTGTGGCCATACAGACTCAAATGACTTTCCAGAGAGACAACCCTGAAAATCAAGAAGTAACTCACGGATTAAGCCTGCATCATGTGCCACACACCTCCTCCTCCTGTCCCTTCTCCCTGAATTTAAAAGCAACACAAACCCATTCCCAAATCTGCATGCACATCCCTCATGAAATCCATCCCAGACTGCCTTCCATAACAAACATCACTTGAGAGGGAGAATTAAAGCACAAATAACCACCGAGGAAGCTAGGTCCAAGCTGGCAGAAGGGTGTGGAGGGCACTGAAAGTGAAAATAGAAAAGGCAACCAAGAGCAGAAGCAACGTGGTTCTATCTATGTATCTGTGTGAATGTATGTATGTATGTATGTATGTATGTATGTATGTATCTATCTATCTATCTATCTATCTATCTATCTATCTATCTATCTATCTATGTCTATATAGATATAGATAGTGGTATGTCTATATTTTATGGATGTACAGATAAACAGATAAATACAAATATCTATATAGATATAAATGTAGACATATCGTTAATATAGTATGTGCATATATATATATATATATATGTATACACACATGTAGCATGGCAGCTAGGTTTTGTGGCCAAAGAGTGTGTGTGTGTGTGGGGGGTGTTCTTATAAATAACTCAGGGTAGCAGATAGCATAAGCATAGCAGAGGAGATATAAACTAAGATTCATAAAATCAGCCCCCTCTGCCAAGGTGGTGTCTCCTTTGGGCAAGGGCTTCTTCTCATATTCCACATGAGCAAAGATAGCACATGAAAACACCCCTAGTACCTCAACTGCCTAGTTCTTCCATCCTGTCAGTGAGCTTAACCCTACAGCCTTTGCTAAAGGGACCAGGAAGATGGGATGGCTTCTTGCACAGAGCTGGCTACAGAATTCTCAATGCCCAATGTACAGTAACAATGCATGCCCACTGTTCAAAACATATTACAAAGTTCAAGATGAGGACTACAGGGTACTGAAGCAAGCATGGGTCCTTGTGTGCACAGGCCTGTGTGACTGACAGGGGTGGCTTGTGCATAGAGCTGAACCGGAAGAGAATGACAGCTCTCCGTCCGACAGGTGGTAAATGATAGTTCACTGGGTTGGTCAAGAGGAAGTGCAGTAGGGAGACACTCAGACTATGACTGTGACATGAGAAAGAAAGAAGAGTGTACCACTCACACCACTGCAAATAACGACATTCTCTCAGTGAGGTATGCATAATATAAGAACCCAGGCCTCACACTGCTGTTAACTTGCATTGACTCATTGAATTCTTACTTATCTTCTCTATTTAATAGGAGGAAATTAGGTCTTAGAGCTAAGTTTTTCCAAGGGTTTCAAATACCTAAATGCCATGTTCTAATTACTCTATCATACTGTTCCCTTCCATTTGATAAACATGCAGAAAAGTATTGTTTAAATTAATAGCAAAATAGTACAGAGCATCCATTCTTATGATGTACGCTGGTGAAGAGCCAGTGGCGCTCACCCCGAGGCTGGCTGTGGCTTCTCTTCATGTGACTGTGGGTTTACAGATTTCCCAGGGCTTTCTATGCCTCTCACAAGAACTTCTTAGTAAAAGTAAGCACCAGATCCTACTACCACATTTAGAAGCATGAAATTGAAACAGTGGAGACCCATGTGCATACATTCAATTGTAATTCACCCAGGGGATGTTACATAAGTCAGTGTTAGAAACAGACATGGAGTTGCTAAGGTTGATGTTGATTGAGGAATTCTCAAATAAATTACAGTGAGCACTGAGCTGGGCATAAAAGCACATAAAGCGTCTTTGATAGCTATTTTTGTTATATTTACTAAAGTCCGTTTTGTGATAATTAGCCAGAAATTTTCAAAAATTAAAAGGTTTCAACCATTAAAAATTCTATAGGCCCACCTGTAGAATTTTAATAATTTGGTTAAATTTGATAACATTCTTAATAATTTGATATACTTCTATCTTATTTTGAGCGTGCACATGGATTAAAGATGGAACTATATATAAAGTTTTGAATCATACCATTTAACAATGTTAACAATATGTTTGAGTCATACTACACTTTTTAATAATTGTTAAAATATTCTAGTTTAGAAAAATGCCATACTTTGGTGGGGGGAGAGGATTGGGTGCGGGGGCGGGGAGGAGGAGTAATGGGAAGGGATGGGAAGGGAAAACAAAGAGGAGGCAACAATGCTTGGTAAGAATTGTACTCGCTATCTTGCCCATGTAATTGTAACCCCTCTGTACAGTATCTTCACAATAAAAAAAAAGAAAAATTTGACATGTTCCTTGATTTGTTTTGGCTTTTAATTTGTGCCAGCATTGAGACTTGAACTCTGAGTCTCAAGCTCCTGCTCAACTTTTTTGCTCTACCACTTGACCACAACTCTGGATTTTTGCTGGTTAATTTTTAAAGAAAAATCTCATAGATTTGTCTACCTGGGCTGTTGCGAAACAGATCTCAGCTTCCTGAGTCACTGGGCTTACAGGTATGCATCACACTTTATACGTCTCTTAATTCTCATCACTTAAGTTGGTTTGATCTGCAATGCTACTATTAGTCAAGTTACACTCTTAAGAACTTACATTCACTCTTAAGATCTGCACCTCTGAGTGTTGCCTTGTCAGATTCTTTTGGGAAGAAATAGTTGAGTTAAGAAGGGAGCCTTCATTATATATTTAAAATTGCTTATTTTGGGGTGGGGGAGGATGGGAAGGGATGGGAAGGGAAACAAAGGAGGAGGCTACAATGCTTGATAAGAAATGTACTCATTATCTTGCCCATGTAATTGTAACCCCTCTGTACAGTATTTTCACAATAAAAAAAAGAAATGTACTCATGACTTTGCCCATGTAATTGTAACCCCTCTGTACGCTATTTTTACAATAAAAAAGTAATGCAAAAAATAAAATTGCTTATTTAGCAAGCATATTAAACTTTCTTTTTAATATTTTTTCTTTTTTTGTTCCAGGTCCAGGGATTCAACTCAGGGCCACAAGCTCTTGCTCAGCTTTTTCACTTAGAGCTGGCTCTCTACCATGCCTGAAGATCTGTACATTGGCTTTCTTAAAATGTTGGACCACTTTGTGCTCAATTTATCAACATACCAGCCACATTAGCCTTCAGTTCTTCAAGATGACCATCACTTTCTACCCTAGGACTTTGGTATATATTGTTCTAATCACACTGCCTAGAATTTTCACACTAGGATATGTGAAAATTGTCTCAGAATCATGTCTCAGAAATTGTCTCAGAAAGAATGTCTCAGAATCACTCGTAAATATTCTTTGATTTGATCACTACTTCTAGTTTTTAAGCCAATATAACTCATTTAAGTATCCGGCAGGACAAATGTTACTCCATTATCTTTCCTCCCCAAAATCTTCATGCCACTTTAAATATTTTTATTTTTTATACTTAAGTTTTGTCAAGCCAACCAGGTAGTCTCAGGATTTTGAATGGAATTATGAAAAAATATTAATTTGGGAAAAAGAAACATTTTATTTTATGGTACTGCCATCTAAGAGCATATTATGCATTTCTATTCATTCAAGTCTTCTTTTATATAGCTCAATAAAACTTTGTAGTTTTTTTACATTGATGTCACACATTCCTTGATAATTCATAGCTTTGTATCTTCTCACATATTCATTGCTGTCATATAGAAATGCCATTGATTCTTGTATATTTATTCTGCAGGCATTCGTTTGTGATGAACTTGCTTATTAGTTCAAAAGATTATTTAGTTGTTCCCTTGGATTTCCAAGGTGTGTCTAATCATACTGTCATGATAAAGCTATTATTTTCTCTCGTCTTTTTCTAGTTATTCTTATTTTTATGGTTTATTGTATTTGCCTGAACTCTCAGACAATGCTAAATAACAATAGTGGCAGAGAGAAATCATCTCTTGTCTCTGTTTTAAGTGGGAATACCTCTACTGTCTTACAGTGAAGTATGATGTTTGTTCTGGGTTTCAGCCATCTTTTTTCATGGTAAGTATAAAGCCTCCTGTTCTTAGCATCCCAACACATTATTTTATTGACAATGGATATTTACTTTTAGAATTAGCAACACTGCTGATATTGACGGAGTGTATTCAAATACTTTCTAATATTAAGCACTCATGGTCATCTTAGAATTAAGCATACAGAATAATTTGTTTAATGGGCAATTGGCTATAACTTCATCCTGTCCTTACTTTCTTGCATCTTTATTTGTAGATACAGTTAGTCTTTTCCATTTGAGTTATTTTCCTGCCTGGATTCATAGCAAATAATCTCTACAGGATCTGGAGATTTCATCTGTTTTGAATATTTTACAGTACTACACTCACTACTTATTATAGTGCCTGATGCCTTGTAAGCACTTGATAAGTACTTGCTAAGTTACATAATATTATAATCTATAAATCAATGATCATAATTACTTTTGGGTATGTTGTCTCTCTCATTAAGATTTTTCAATTTCATGGCATGTACATATTTGTGCAGATACTTATCAGAAACACTACACAATCTTATTCCTGTCCTCAGGATCTATTTTCTGAATTTAATTTTCTAAATTTAATTTTCCTTCCTATTTATTTTTAGTTCTCAACTGCATATTGCCCTCATTTTTGTTTCAGTCTATAAATTTTCTTTTATCATTCTCTTTATAACCTTTAAGGTTTTTTGTGTATTCCATTTATTTTTATTCATTCTTTTTTATTATGAAAGATTAAGCAATTATGAACTTGCCTTTGACCATAATCTTGCCTGCATCTCATAAATTGGGAGTTTAATGTAATTGGAAATCTTGCACTATCCACAAAGATTTACCCAGAACCTATCAATCTGGCACTTGTGGAACAGATGCAGAAACTGGTGTTTTCTGAGAGCTCTCCAGCTGATTCTGATGCTCAGCCAAGATCGAGGGACATGAGTTGGTGTTCCAGGTTCCTACACACAGTTCGGGGTGGACAATGCTCAAAGATGGCAAATCATTTTAAGCACTCTATGAGTGGAGAAAACCATTAGAAATCATTAGAAATTTGTAGCAAGGATGCTGGGAGCATGGCTACCATGGTAGAGTGTCAGACAAGTACAAACTCTAAGTTCAAACCCAAGTGCTGGGAAGGGAAGGAGGAATAGAGAGAGGGAGGGAAGACAGAAAGAAGGAAGGAAGGAAGTGGCACTGTGGCTCAAGTGGTAGAGCGCTTGCCTTGAGCTGAAGAGCTGAGGGACAGCACCCAGGCCCAGAGTTCAAGCCCCATGACCGACCAAAAAAAAAAAAAGAAAGAAAGAAAGAAAGAAAGAAAGGAAGGAAGGAAGGAAGGAGGAAAAGATTCGTAGCAAAGTTCACATTTATATCTAACCTTTAGAATAATAACTTTAAAGTGGCCGGGTGGAAGAATGAGGAAGAACACCGAGAAACTGACACTGGCATCATGTCTCATGATCATTATCAGCATTATGACCATCAGTCCTATAGCAGTGATCCTCAAAATCTAGTCTCAGAAGCATCATCTGAGAAAGAATTAAAATGAAAATTCTTGAGCCTCACTCAATCCAGACTTTCTGAATCAAGGACCCTTCGAGTAGAACTCAACAGTTTGTTTTTATAGGTCTACCAGACAATTCTCATGCATGCAAAAGAACCACTGCTCTTCTATTTATTTGTCACTCAGCAATAGTATGTGTGATGTTTTCTGTCCACTGTAACGTCAGAAAAATCTACTCCTTTGTTTCAAAGATGGATACTGAGTATCTTCTATGTCCTAGCTCCTTTGGGGAGGCCATGCAGCACTAACACAAGCCGAACATTGTGGTTGGGTGAAAATGTCACCCTCACCCCGATAGTTGTATACCATCGCCAAACCACACCTGAGACTCTTCCCTTGGATGGGCATTAGGTTGAGAGTGTAAAGAACAAGACAGACAATGTCTATTGGGGAGATATAGGTCAAGCCAGTTAACAAGTATGCACATACCTAAATGTAGTAGTGCATTGGAGAAACCAAATAGATACACCACAGGAAAAGAAATCTCATATTCAAATCTTGGAGTGCATTCATTAATGCATACACACTCATTTGGAAACTGAGCGAAGAAAGAGATGGAACCTTTTATACATATTCCTTCTCTTGACTACTCATTGCACATACAAGGCCCTGAGATAACCTGGTCCCTTTTCCTGCAGCACGTCAGCAATCAGGTGGCCACCCTTCACTCAAACCACATCAATCTGGCTCCATGGCAGGGGGAAAATTCTCTTTTTAGTTACATGTGTGCTTGAGGCAGATCCCCAGCAAGAGCCATGGAATGTCAGGGCCAGGCTCTCCTGGCCACAGGAGTTAGTGAAGTGATTTGATTGGATGCAAATATAGAAAAGCTCCTCAGAATGTGGATTTAGCAAGCAGACCCCTGCTTTATAAGCTTTGCTATGGAGCAGAATGTCATGTTTTATGATTGACTTGTTTCTCTCCCCACAAGAAAAGATAGCATGTCTGTCAAAGAGATAATCTCACACACTGAGGAGATGCTCTGAACACAGAAGGATGTAAGCATGACATCAGATCTTAACTCGAACCAAGATAACTAGTTTCTCCTCTTCTGTGCCAGCAATGGGGAAAAAAAGGTGAGATCCTCAAACTGTGTTGCTTCAGAGTGAAGGACTGAAGTACAATGACAAGATCTGTAAAACGGGCCTATTTTGGGATAGAAGCACAAGTACCAGCTGGAGGACAAGGTAAGAAGGAGAGGGAAGGTGAATATGCTCAATATACCTTATAGACAGGTGTGAACATGGAACAATGAAGCTGGTTGAGACTGATTTGGGAAGGGGGAGGAGGGGTGAGGGTGAGAGATGGAAGGAGTGAGTCTGGTTAAAATACATTGAGTGTATATACAGACATGTCCAAATGAACCAACCCCCTTGTGCAACTGATGTGAATAAAAATGTGAGAAAAATGAACACAAATAGAAACAAAACCAAACAACAACAAAATAAGCCCAAATCATGCATTAAGGAGACAGAGCAAAAATAATTCTCCTTTTCTTTTCCCTCTTTTCCCATCCTCACTCCAAATCTCTCTCCACAAGCTGATCTAAAGGCTTCAGGCTACTTTTACCCTGAACTCCGTTTTTGTCGGATCAATGACAAGTCACGTTAACAGTGGTGTTTAATTCTATCAATATGTGACCAATTGTGTTAGATTGTTCGGCCATTGATTTCACTTAGTGCTACAGTTGAGTCTGAAAGGAACTGCTTTTCTTTGCTTTACCCCACACAGTGACAAATGCTGAGTGTTGACTTTCTGCGGGGCTCCATTGCACCAATTCTACTTTAAAGACTGTAGGCTCATCTACCAAAGGCCAACAACGATCTGTGATGTGGAAATATATCATCATCTACTGTTTCTAGAAATGCTCTGGCTTCCCATTCTTGGCTTCCAAAATGGCTGCTGTGCATAGGTGGAAGAGCATATCTGACTTCCTGTTTTTCTAGTCAAAAGTCAAAAGAGAAAACCAGATAGTGACAGCAGTTTCCTAAACAATAACCATAACCTCCTGCATTAGTAGATTTCTTATAGTGAATTTACAACATTGAAGATGCCCCTTCCATACCCAGGTTATGGACAGTGAGGACGGCCCTTTAAGAACCAGGAGATCTCAGTTGTTCAAGGTGACCTTAGATTTAGTCTCTTTGCTCTTCTGACCCACCCAAGTCCCAGTCCAAGGCTCATAAAAGTGGTGCTCCTGACCAAGAAAATGTGGTAGGCATATAGGATAGCATTTTACTTATCCATCAGGAAGAATAATAGTATTGTCACTTACAGGGAAATGGGTGAACCTGGAAAAAAATTTAGTGAAGTCAGTCAGACTTAGACAGACAAAGGATTCATGTTTTCTCTCCTATGTATATGTTGGATTTAAATTATAAACATATAGACATATTTATGAAAACCTATACAGGGTCACATGCACATATTCTCAGTATTTTCATATTCTTACAGTATGGGACACACTGGGGAAGATTCCAAGAGTGTAACTCCCGGGAACAACTAACTTACAGTGTAACAAAGTGAATACCAGGGAGCTGAAAGGTGTTGTCCAGAGGGAATAATGCTGAGGAGAGGAGACCGGGGCGAATGGAGAGAGGAAGGGTGGGGGAATACAGTCACAATTCTCAATGCACATATGTGCAAATGGAGCTGGGGAAATTGGGAGGAGTGGGGTGGAGAGAGATGGCAGAGAATGATGTGAAAGGTGACATCAGTCAAGATGCAGTGTACTCACAGAATGACAGGTTGAATTGAAACTACTTAAACTACTTAAAGACAATAAAAAACGATTTTTTAAAAAGTGGTGGCCCTGATGAGTTTGGGTGGACAGAAAGGGCGCTGCCTGGATCGCAGCCAGGCTCCAACAAACAGCCACGCAACCACAGGCCGATCCTCAGCCCTCTGAGCCCTTTCCGCCCTCAGCTTATCAATTTACTTGCAAATGGCTCCCTGAAGTATTAACCCAGGTTAATTATTCGTCAAATATGATTATGCAATGGTAATGTAAAAAATCGGAAATGCGGGATGGAATTTTTCACTCCAGCGGTTTGGCAATTGTGGCAGCTGGTGGAGGAGCTGGAGTAATTACCAGGCCACCGCAGCTGGTGGATCAGAGCTCGGGCCGAGAAGGGGAAGGGGGAAAAAAAGCAATAAAAGAGTCGAAGAGCGGGAATCTGAGCCGTGCCAATCGACGTGGGGAAAATTTCACAGCTGCTGGTGGTGATAAATGAGAAATGGAGGCCCTGCTTCTAATCAATACATGTAAATGCTACTCATTACAGCCTTTATACACACTTCTCAATTAGCCTTTCCTCCCACCGGTAACAAGGAATGTCATGCTTTCTGGACTGTGAAAGTGGCTCCGCGCTGGCTTCACCTGCAGCCCGGAGCGCAGCCACCGTGCGCAGAGCGCGTCAGGCAGCAGGTGGGAACAGAGCCCAGGTTGCTGCTCAAGACCCACCCCGAATCCCAAGTGGGTCCCTCCCATTAAACACAGCCTTTCCACAGGCCTCTTGCTCCCCAGGGGTGACTGCCAGCCCCACCCGTGCCTCACCTACACATCTAAAGATTCAGAAGCATTTTTAGGACATGGTCCAGCAAAGATGAATTTTCTAGACATTATTTTCGTCGTATTAACAGCAGATGCTGGCAGGGAAGTGGGGGGAAACAGACCCGTACTACACTGTTGGTGGGAAGGTAAACCAGTGCAGCCACGGTGGAAGGCAGTTTGGAGATGCCTCCACAAAACCGAAGTTTATCTGTCTTTCAGAGGGGTCGAGGCACAGAAATGGAGGGACAAAGGGTGAACCAAGGCAGCAGTGATACTTACTGGACACTATGTGGAAAATGAACTATATAATTTAGGGGGGGACAGGAGGGAAAAACTGGGAGAGTGCAAGGGAAGGGGTGGCACTGTTCAAAAAAATGTACTTGTTACCTAACTTACTATCACCCCTCTGTACACCACTTTTATGATATATATATATATATATATATATATATATGTATATTTAAAAGAGGTACTCGGGGGCTGGGAAGGTGGATCAGTGGTACAGTGCTTGCCTTGCATGCATGAGGCCCTAGGTTCGATTCCTCAGCACCACATAAGCAGAAAAAAAAAATAAAAAGATGTACTGTATTTATAAATTGCTTTGGTGAATGGCAACTCCTTTGTACAACCATTTAAAGATAATAAAAATATTTCTTAAAAAACACATACAAAAAATAAAAGGTGCAACAAGAGAGAAAACTGGGAAGATAATCTAAAAATGATTTGCAAAATAATGTTAGTTTTTTATAGGTTTACATGATTATTTTGACTCAATTAGAAATACATGTAATCTTAAAGAAAAACAACAACTAAACAGAGCTACCCTAATGATCCAGCCACACATGCCACTCTTGGGCATTTATCCAAAAGATTAAAGTCAGGATACAGTGAAGAGACTTGCACATCTATGTTTACTGCTGCACTATTTGAGCTAGCCACGTTACGAAAACAGATCAGATGCCATACAAGGAATGAATGAATCAATAATACACACACACACACACACACACACACATTAATATGTGATCCATCAGAAAAAATGACATTACATCACTCGCAAGAAATGGATGGACTTAGAAAAAATTATGAAAGCATTTATAGCGTCATATACATATGGACAAAAGCATGGCATACAGAGGCGACATGTTCAATGGTGTAACTCCTCCAAACAACTTACAGTTTAACAAAATAAACAACAGGAAGTGAAACTCCTGTTGTGGAGGTCAAGGGGAGGAGGAGGTCGACTAGGAAGGGAGGAAGGGTGGGTGAAGGCAGTCATTACATTCAATGTACATACACAAAAATGGAATCCAGAGACTTGAGGGTGTGGATGTAGTTTAGAGAGATGGGGGGGAATGATGGAAGGGGTGACATTGATTAAGATGCTTTGTGTTCATAAACTGACATGTTGAATTAAAAATCCTTTATATTATTAAAATAGTAATACCTTTTTTCTCTTATTTTAGCCAATTTTTTGAAGAATAAAGTTTATTGGGATTTAGTAGTTTTCCCACACATATATGTGGAATTGTTTTGTAAAGAAAAATAAATATCAACCTCTGAAGGACTTCCTGGCTTGCAACATGGAGCTTTATTTAACTTTGGGAAGATTAGGAGATACTTTCAAGTGACAAACTGGAAGCTGTCCTGAGTCAGCTTAGCACATCTCAGTGGCTGTTTCTACAGTCATGATGCAGTTCCTCATGTTGGCAATTCAGCCTAACAGGATGCCCTGTGCTTGTCTGGACAAGCCCTGGGACTTGAACTCAGGAGATGGGCATCATCCTTGAGCTGTTGTGCTCAAGGATAGCTCTCTATCACTTGAGCCACAGCTCCACTTCTGACTTTTTGGTGATTAATTGGAGATTAGAGCCTCACAGACTTTCTTGCCTGGACTGGCTTTGAACCTTGATCCTCAGATCTCAGCCTCCTGAGTAGCTAGGATTTTAGGTTTAAACACACGGCCACTTCGTATGATATCCTATTTCTAAGAAGTGAAATCCTTTATGAAAGATGCAAGTTCCTGTTGCTCTGCCTCCTGAGTAGGGGAAAGTAATTTGACTGATATAAAATAGTATCTCCCATCCCCACCCCCCAATAAAGAAAATTCTATAGAAAAGAAGGCTTATTAGGACACAGTCAACACACACACATAAACATGCATGTGCACACACACACACACACACACACACACACACACACATTTTACTTTTTTACAATGATATTTTATCTAAGTCCATGATGTGAAGCAGTAAAATAATTACAAAACTGCCAGGTGCTGCAGGCTTATCCTGTAATCCCAGCTACTCAGGAGGCTGAGATCTGAGGATCATAGTTCAACTCCAGTCTAGGCAAGAAAGTCCATGAGACTGGCGCTTAGCTCCAATTAATCACCAAAAAGCCAGAAGCAGAGCTGTGGCTCAAGTGGTAGAGTACTATCCTAAAGCTGAAAAAGCTCATGGACAGCACCCAGGCTCCACATTGAAACCTCAGGTGATTCTTATCTCTAATTATTCACCAAAAAGCTGGAAATGGAGCTGTGGCTCAAGTGGTATAGTGAGAGCTTTGAGCACAAAAGCTCATGGACAGTATCTAGTCCCTGAGTTTAAGCTCAGGGCCGAAATTAAAAGAATTAATTATAAAATTTAAATTATGAAAAATTTACATTATGAATTATTGCCTGATGAAAACATAAATAATTCAAAATGTATTTAAATAATGTATAAAGCCAGGCACTGGTGGCTCATACCATTAATCCTAGCTACTTAGGATATCTGAGGACCTAGGTTCAAAGCCAGCCCAAGCAGTAAAGTCTGTGAGACTCTGTGAGACTCCAATTAACCAGCAAAAAGCCACAGGCACATCTGTGGCTCAAGTGGTAGAGTCCTAGCCTTCAGTACTGGCACAATATACCCACACACAAAAAATAAAGCACAGAAAGCCAGAAGTTAAATAATTTCTCCCTCTTCCCTCCCCCCCCACCTCTCTCTCTTGCTTATCAACAATCTGGATGCCTAAATTTTTGGCATGACTTCGAGAATGTTTTTCCAAACAAGCTATTAGGATTACCTAACACAGAATTGCCATCAAAGCAAATTTCTATTCCAATCAAGTCCAATTCCACCTAACTGGAATTGGACAGCAGGCCAAAGACGAGTGGTAGGTAAGACAGACACAATTTCTGCTCTCCTAGAACTCAACATCATCACTGGCTTCCTTGAGATTCCTTCCAAGGAGAAAACAAGTCAGCCATTCTCCAAAGAAAGCTCAGATGTGATGGCCAGATACAACTCAGACAGCTTTTGTGACCGCGTTAAGGAATGACCCCGTACCACGATAAGGAGATTCTCCTTTGAGTCTTCCAGAGCCTTTGATTCCGTTTGCACTCCTGAGTCTGCAGGCTGCCTTTGCAGATATATTTATTTTTACCGTGATATTCCAAAAGCAATATCGCCTCTTATCGTGACCCTGGATTTCCTCCTAACGACATTTAGAGAGGCTTTTACTAAACAAGGATGTGGCAAGAGATTTGTTCTTAGACTCCAATCGACTTCTACAGAATTTCATTCGAATTTCTTTTCAGAGGTAAATGTACTTCTTCACTGGGCAGAAAACTTAAATCAGAGAGCAGGAATAACTTGTGATTCTAATAGAAGATAAGAAAGGCTTATTTTTATATCTAGCTGCCAGGCTCCCTGAAAACACATGGCGATCATAGATCCCACCTACCGTATCATTTTAGCTTTCTTGCTTGCTTCCTAGTAAGATGTTCAGTAAGAATAAAACACTCCCAGTTTCATCCTGTGCACATTTGGCACTAGGGATAATCAGATTTCTGTGGGACAACAGACAATGGGCTGGAATTATATATGTACACACTAAGGAGTCTAAATCAACAGACTATATATATATATGTGTGTGTGTGTATATATATATATATATATATATATATATATATATATATATTTGAGTTAAGACAGACATCTATTGTTTGCCTATTTCTTACCACCTTAGGTGTAACAATCTAGATGTCATAGCTTTTGGCATGTTCACACTAGCTGCTTCATCTTGGTACTTGACTGGAATTCAGCTCCTGGATGTCTAGGAGACAGAAGTCATGCTGAGTTTCTTGGGATTAGAGACTTGCTACAGTGGAGAGTTCAGAAATGTCATTTTGTCTCAACTTGAATTTAATCTTGGAGAGATAACATATAGGGTTCAAAAAGGAAATGATTTCACCAAAAAATAAAAATATAAATGTGCATACATATAAATGATACTGCCTAGAATACTTCTTCCAAATGGGACATTCCCATAGATCACCTCCTACACTGCCTTAGAATTTCCCAGGAAGTTTCCATCCTGTTTATAAGTCTTCATAGTGGGTCACTGAGCTTCCTCAGGTACCTAAGTGTCTTATTCTTTCTTCAGTCAGATCTTAGTCCTAGTGTCTCTTCATGCAACCACTTCCAATCCAGCACTCTCTTGTTCTTTTTCCTGCTCAATTTTTCTTCATGGCCTTTGTCTTCATCTCAGGGATTCATATTTATTTGTCCCTCCCTCTTTTCCTTCCTTCCTTCCTTCCTTCTTTCCTTCCTTCCTTCCTTCCTTCCTTCCTTCCTTCCTTCCTTCCTTCCTTCCTTCCTTCCTTCCTTCCTTCCTTCCTTCCTTCCTTCCTTCCTTCCTTCCTTCCCAACTGGAAGGTCAGCTCCACAGTTCATCTTTCAATTTCTATAAAATGTCTCTGTTCCTTACTGAAGTTTCTAGAACATGATACACTCTAAATTCTGGTTGAATGAATGAATGGATATTGCTTGCCTAAGCCAAGATAATATCAAAATCTCTCTTTATTGTTTTAACATCTCTTTTGGGTAAGGAACCAGAGTTTCCTGTGAGGCACTGGATCTGTTCATCCTGGAGAGGGTGTAGGTGGGGAGAGGGGAAGGGTGGTGGTGGAATCTGCTAAAGCAGCCAGAGCCACAAGTGGTCATTGGCCACTTAAAATGTGCCAAATTCAGCTAGAAACCAGTGGTTTATGTCTAGGATCCTAGCTACATGGGACTCTATGATCTGGGGGATTGTGGTCTAAGTCCAGTCTAGGTAGAAAAGCCTAAGACCTTCTATCTGCAAAATAATCAGCAAAAAACTTGGCTGGGGACATGGCACAAGTGGCATGGCACACAAACTGAGCAAGCAAGCCAAACAAGCAAAGCAAGTGGGCAACACATCCTGAGGTCAACTCCCTAGTAAGGGGTAAAATCCCAATTGGAGGCACTATCAGTGGGAACTATGTACAAAAAGGAAGACTAAGTGTTGGAAGAGTGGCTCTGGTGGCAGTGCACCAACCAGTGAGCAAAAGATTCAGATACCAAGTTGAAGTCCCAGCCCTGGGCAAAAATAAATAAATAAATGCTGAATAAAGGAAAACACAAATATCTCAAAAGTTTTTAAAAATTTGTGTATTTCGTAATTTAAAATGTGGCTGCCTTGGTCATTGGATACTGCAGATCTAAAGCCCATTCACCTGTTTTTACAATCTTCAACCTATTTCTTTATCCTACTGGTCCTCTAGGTCAGCACGTGTGGGGATGTATTATACCTATCTATGCATATTTTATATTCATTTAAGGAAAGCTGCACATGTCATTGGTCTTGCTTTTATCCTATTGGTGGTAACATTGACGTGAAAGACTGGATCACCAGGCCTTCCCTTCCCTTTGCTCTGTTTTTCCCTGACCCTTTTGGATGTGAGAAAGTTTGCAATCTCCCCCACCCCCCCAACCATCACATTCCTGGATTATTATTACCATCTTGTACCTTAGCCAGGGCTGACTTCGGTGTACTTTGCTACAAAGGTGAACCCTCATGTGCAGATAAAGATGTGTACACTCACTGTCTCATGTAAGAGCTGATAATGAGCCAGGCAGAAAGGAAAGCTGTCGCTTTGCATCGCATCAGAGTGACTCGAGCGATGTAAAGAAATTAAAAGCTCCCGGTGGCAGTGGATTCTATTCCTCTGTCATTAGCTGTGTGGGAGCGTCTGGCCCCATTCACGAGGCTGGAAGCCATGGGAGCCTCTGGTCCTCAGGGAATTTGCTGTGAATGCTGCCTTATGCCCCACTTCTTTTTCATACACAAATTGATACTCTTTGTTTTTCCAAAAAATATTATTTAGGTCCAGCTACTATGTATGGAGAGGGAGAAAAGAAGGAGCAAGAAAAAATAAGACAAGGAAAAGAGACAAAGAGCCAATGCATTAAACCCGTCATCAAGAGCAAAAACCAAAGTACTACTTCCAGTGGATGTACATGCAAGAGTATATTTGTTTGTCTGTATGAGAGACCTTATAACAGAATGAATACAAAAATGTGATTTCTTTATAATTTCTTCCTTTTCTTGCTCTCTTTGCCTTTTTGTTGAAGCTGGCCTGCTGAAAATGAATAAGACTAGCAAACTCAGGACTGATTCTTATTTCAGGCTCAGAAATATGAAAAAAAATGTAATATATTTTTAACAGAAAGTCTCAGAATATATGCTTCAATCTTGGAGTTTCAAAAAAGGCAGCGAATCAGGCAGAAGGACAGAAGGTTACAGATTAGTACTGGTCATTGCTCAGAGTACAGGTTATAAATAATAAAAGAGGAAAGGGTGAAGGACACTCGAATATAACTGGGACCCACAATGGAATAATCAAAGCAGAGAATCTAATTTCAGCTTTAAAAAATACCATCTAGCTTGGGATGCTAGCTGTATAGGAATCTTTCTACTAATGCTCCGCATAGATACAAAACAGCCCACCTTGCAGGTTCATGCTTCAGAATTTCAAGACCACTACTGGGCCACTGGCAGAGTTTGGGGTTTACCAGTGTGGAATTTGTAGAGAAAATAAGCATCTTTTCAATGGAAATTAAGACATGATTAAAAAGAAGGAAAGGGAAAGGAAAAAGGAGTATAGGAAATACTCTTCTACCTACATCCAAGATCTATCCTTTTACATACTGTATAAATTCACAACACATAAACATTCTAGAAGACATCTAACATCATACATAGAGGAATTGTTCTGTCCAATTTATCAACATTTCTTTTTTATATAAGTTTTTTTATTGTGAAAATACTGTACAGAGGGGTTACAATTACATGAGCAAGGTAATGAGTACATTTCTTATCCAGCATTGTTGCCTCCTCCTTTGTTTTTCCCTTACCATCCCCATCCCTTTCCTCCCACCTCACAACTACACACTTCCCCACCCCTCCCCCCTCTGGCCTAAATTGTAAAGTTTGTTTTTCAACTTAGTGTCTTGTACATCTCATTGTTACAATGGGTCAACCTGTATCCTTATTTAAACATTTTGTTTTTGCCCTTCCCTTCCCCAAATTATACTGACATCAAATACAGTGAAACAGGGGTTATACTGTGGGGGAGGAACATACAAAGCAACAAAAAAAAATCACATGGTACGTTAGAAACAATAGCAAGAAAGAAAAAAACCACTTGTGTCCCTATCTTGGGGTTCATTTCACTTAACTGCATCTTATCTGGTCATATGTACATAACTTTTGACCTTTTCTACTTGTCCCAGACATTTCTATAAGCAATAAAATCTTTGCATACTGCCCAACACAAATAGCAAAGAAAATACAAAAAAAAGAAGAGAGGAAAACTTAAGCCTAACCAAAGCTTCAAGATCCATTTACATTTCAGTTAATGGTCTTAACCCAAACATAAGCAAATCTGACTTCTGAAAATATATCTTATGTTGAACAGACAGAATACTTGTACAACACATGACTGTTACTTAGGGGGTTGTATGTGAATCCCGTGATATGGGCTCCCTGAACATGGTTGCAATCATGTTGCTATAAGACTCAGTCTAGACCAAGAGGTATTAATACTTGTGGCTGTTGCTACTACTTCTGTGAAACCCCCATTTCTGATATGAGAGCTCAGTGTGAGCCCTGATAGTATAGAAGCCCCAAGTAGGAAGAGAATCACTTGGAAAATTAAGGTTACCCTCTTCTTACTGAGTGACAATAACTAAAATAACAAAGATCAATGGTGTTCATGCTATCTTGGAAGTTACTCTTATGCACTACAAAACACAATTAACTTTCTTCAGCTTTTTGAGTGAGGTAAGCCAAGAGCAAAGAGACAAATGGCACAGGTCTCCCTGATATGTGGATGTTAAATACAAAATGCAAGGAGATATGACTATATAAACAGAACCCAAGAAACAAAGGACCGCCACTCATCTTGTCATATCATTACTAAATGACCCCATGTTGTTGACCATATATATGGTATATGTATACACACAGCTGAGGAAAGCTAGGGGGAGGACACAGAATCAGAGGGAAACAGGGGAAAACTTATAACAGAGATGCCCATCAGCTGCACTGGACATTGATGAAAACGAACTGAGCAGCTCAAGGGCAGCGATGGGAGGGAGGGAATGAGATGGAAAGAGGGAACAGCTAACACTAAGCAAAAGGAAAGAAATGTACATACCACCCGATGTGGAAGAAATAGTTGTATTGTCAAAGCTCATAGAATTCACAAACTTTATAGACCATGATAATGACAATTTGCCTCACGAAGGTTAGAATGTGTTTGTGACGCTAAGTATCACTATTACCATACTGTGAAATTTGTGAAATTTATGTAATCACTTATCCACACTAAAAATGAAAAAAACAGACAAAGAAAAGTTGCTGATCACTTTTGCTTGCTACAATTTTATTTCTGAAAATGTGCAAAGGTAAATAGAATTTGTGTTATCAGAAAACCTCAGCAGGAGACTGAATATTGTAGCAAACTAACAAGTAACAGAAGAAGTGTTCTTCATTCCAACTACCCTTCATTCCTGGAGTGGGAGACAGTGTTTAATTCATGAATCTACACTATGTCCTCTCGTGCATGACTCAAGCCTATCCCATGCTAGTGAGCTGGTGGCTTATGTCTATAATCTCAGCTGCTTAGGAAGCTGAGATCTGAGGACTGTGGTTTGAAGCCAGTCTGGACAGGAAAGTCCATGAGACTCTTTTTTTGGTACATTTTTTATTGTAAAAATGTGATACAGAGGGGTTACAGTTAAATGAACAAGGTAATGAGTACATTTCCTATTGAGCATTGTTGCCTCCTCCTTTGTTTTCCACCACCATCCCTTCCCTCCCACCTCCACAACTACCCCACTTCCCACCCGCTCCCTCCCTCAACGAGGTTGTAAAGATCATTTTCAACATAGTGTCTTGTACATCTCATTGTTAGAATGGGTCAACCTGTATCCTTATTTAAGCATTTTGTTTTTTCCCTTCCCCTCCCGGAATTAGAGAAGTGTATATATAAGATGCAGGGCACCGGAATCAAATACAGTGAAAATAGGGGTTATACTGTGGGGGAGGAACATACAAAGCAACAACAAAAAAAAATCACATGGTACAATATAAATACTTTAGAAACAATAGCAAGAAAGAAAAAAGATATTTGTGTTCCTATCAGGGTTCATTTCACTTAACATCATCTTACATGGTCATGTGTACATAGCTTTTGGCCTTTTCTGCTTGTCCTACACATGTACTAGTTATTGCAAATAAGGGAAACCATGGGACCTATGTTTCTTTGGGCCTGGCTTACTTCACTTAATATAATTTTTCCCAAGTTTTTCCATTTCCTAACAAATCAGGCAATGTCATTCTTTCTGATGGAGGCATAGAATATATATATATATATATATATATTTTTTTTTTTTCTTAATACATTCATCTACTGAGGGGCATCTGGGTTGGTTCCATATCTTAACTATGGTAAATAATACTGCAATAAACATAGTTGTGCTGGTAGCCTTAGTATAGCCTTGTTTGTGATCATTCAGGTAAATGCCCCAAAGTGGGATTGCTGGGTCATAGGAGAGCTCTATGTGGAGTCTTGAGGAACCTCCATACTGCTTTCCAAAGTGGTTGAACAAGTTTACACTCCCACCAACAATGCAGTAAGGTTCCCTTCTGACCACATCCCTTCCAGCATCTGTTGTTATTAGAGTTCTTGATTATAGCTATTCTAACTGGGGTGAGGTGGAATTTCAATGTTGTTTTGATTTGCATTTCTTTTATGACTAGAGAGGTTGAGTATTTCTTCATGTGTCTATTGGCCATGCTTCTTTCCTCTTCAGAGAAGTTTCTCTTTAAGTCTTTAGCCCACTTATTTATTGGGCAGTTGTTTCTTTGGAAGTGGAAGAACCTCCCACGCTCCTGGATTGGAAGGATCAACATCGTGACAATGGCAATACTTCCAAAGACTGCCTACAAATTTAATGTGATACCTATCAATATTCCAGCCTCATCCTTCAATGAAATAGAAGAAGCAATCCAAAAATTCATATGGAACAATAAAAGACCGAATAGCTAAAACAATCCTTAACAGATAGAACAGTGCTGGAGGAATATTAATACCAAATTTCAAACTCTACTACAAAGCCATAGTAATCAAAACAGCTTGGTACTGACACAAGAACAGACCTCAGGACCAATGGAATAGAATTGAAAACCCCGAAATGAACCCACAAACCTATAGCCATCTAATCTTCGATAAGGGAGCTAAAAAATGGAATGGAAGAAAGACAGCCTCTTCAGTAAATGGTGCTGGCAAAACTGGTTAACTACTTGTAGAAAACTAAAGCTACATCCTTATATATCACCCTGCACGAGAATCAACTCCAAATGGATCAAAGACCTCGGAGTCAAAGCAGACATCCTGAAAACATTACAGGAAAGAATAGGAGAAACCCTAGGTCTCCTTGGCACAGGCCAAAGTTTTCTTAATAGAGATCCAGAAACACAGCAAATCAAAGAAAAGTTGGACAAATGGGATTGCATGAAATTGCAGAGCTTCTGCATGGCAAAGGACATAGCTAGCAAGATCAATAGAAAGCCCATGGATTGGGAGAAGATCTTCACTAGCCATACAACAGACAAGGGTCTCCTATCTAAAATATACTTGGAACTCAAAAAATTCAATCCCCCAACAACAAATCTCCATAAGAATCTTATCTCCAATTAACCAAATAAAAGCCAGGTGGAGCCCTGGCTAGTAAAGCACTAGCCTTAGAGATAAAAAGCTCAGAGACAATGATCAGGCCCTGAGTTCAAATCCCAGTACTGGCATTTAAAAAAAAAGATTAGCCTATGTGTTAGAGCTGGAGTGCATTTATGTTTTTTTAGGCTTGTGTGATCACTGGCACTGTGTAGATAAAACTTATATTCATATCTAAATACTTATTAATTTCTAGATTTCAAAACCAATTACTTGACTTTTTTCTTGACATATGTGAAGCTGCTGAAATGTCAGTGTGTACAACTGTAATAAAAGAATAAAACAAAGGTCAAGTCATGAAAGCTAGAACCACCCCAAGAAACTGGGAGAGGCCTTAAAGATGCCCACAAAATTCTGAAAATGAGTGAGAGATAATGAAGCTATCATTAATGTATTTTAAATCTTGGTCATGCTGTCAAAGATAGTAGATGAAGCTCCACTGGTGTTTTGAAAACATCCCACATAAGCAAGGAAATGATTCTCTAATAGCTGAGGAAATTATGTGTAACTATATGGGATTACAAATTAAGAGGGGTATTCTGTTGTGTGCTGGTGACTTACACTTGTAATCCTAGCTACTCAGGAGGCTGCAATCTGAGGATCATAGTTCAAAGCTAGCCTGGGCAGGAAAGTCCATGAGACTCGTATATTCAATAAACTACTTTTAAAAATGCTGCAAGTGTATCTGTGGCACAAGTGGTAGAGCACTACCCTGAGCCAAAGAAGCTCAGAGACAGCACCCAGGCCCTGAGTTTAAGGACCAGCGCACACATGGGTGTATGCACGTGCACGCACATGCGTGCACACACACACACATTCACACATGTGTGCAGGTATGCACATAAGGAAGATGTCCTAATCCAAGTGTAACTCAGACAATGAAAAGTATGATTTTCATAAGCATCCACTCAAACACATGTTCTGGCTCTTATGCTGTATGTGTTTTCTGTTTCTCTGAGGAAGCAGATAACCTTTTGGCTTTCCCTAGGGGTTGGGGTACATGTCCTCATTTCTTGTGAACCACGTGCCCATTGCATAGCACACGATAAAGTGATAGCTTCTGCAGCCTGGATAATGAATCTATCTGCATCACTTGAACATTGACTGGAGATCTATTATTCCTGTCAGCCATAGTGACAGCTGATGTGTGCGCAGCACCTTTCATCATCTCCATCCCTGGACACCCCAGGATTTACATATGGGAAAACGGGAGATTCAGAGTAGTTAAGTAGCTCACTTAGATCACACAGCTTGTAGCTGATTAAATACAAAGCGCATCTATACTGATGATCCTCTCAATGTGCGTTCTTCATTGAACCCCAAACAGATTGGCCTAAGAAGCAGCTTGTTTAAAAATAAAGGGAAAAGAAATAAAGCATCAAGGGGAGGCAGGAGTCTTGCAATTATATGCATCCATAAACTCTCTTTTTAAAATTTAAAATTTTAATGTATTCTTTCTTTGCATTTTATTGTCTGTAAAGGCAATGTACAGAGGTGCTACAGTTATATAAGTCAGATAAGAGTACATTTCTTTTTGAACCATGTCCACAGGCTCTCTTTAAATATAGTTTCAACTACTTATTCTTCATGAGGTCAATGTTAAATTCCTTACAAACCTGATCACACACAGTGGCCTGTGAATATGCCCTGTCAACTTAAAGAGCTTCCTAAGTTTCTCTAGAAGTCTACTTGCCCAAATTTTCCCAGAGAGGCCAGGTTTTGGTAGATGTTGAGGCTGCTTCAGACCACACACTCTTTTGTACTCAGTCAAGTCATGTGAATTCTATACATCACTCACATTCTAAACACTTAGGGAATGTTCATCACTTAAAGGTAGGTTGCAGAACAATATTCAGGAAGTGCTGGATATTTATGCAAATTTCTAAACAAAGATAGGCCAACCAAAGGCATAAATTAATTAAGAAAGTGGCAAACCTATCGTCTGCATATTATAACGCAATGAATGAGGAGGAATAGTGAGAAGCATGTGTTTTGGCAGAGAATGTGGGAAAGTCATTTAGAAATCATGAGTCTTAACTGTGCCACTTGAACAAAAGGAGTCTAGTGAGAGATAAGACTCTCACTAGAAAATATTTGGTACCGAAATCAATGTTGAAGCCTTGTTAAACCTACTTCACAGGAAGTAGTACCCAAACTAACACTGAAATGTTTGGTACCAAACCCCGCATCACTGAAGACTTATCTTCTTGATTACCAACTGACAAAGGAGGATGATTGTGTGCAATCCTAGAATGACTCACAGAAGGAGGATCATAGCCTGGCCATTCATTGTACACATGAACAAGTTGAAAGTAGTTTGCTTTCTTGGATACAGTTGACTGGTGCAGAGAGAGGCAACGTTGAGGCTGGCATGGGTCAAAGTAGTGATCTTCACAGGAATCGCTGTGACTTTTCAACCTTTCTCATGGTACTCTCTCTTATATATATATATATATATATATATATATAAAATCATAAATATATTTATATCATAAGTATATATTGATATATATAAAGTAAAACCACAGTTTTACAGAATAGTATCCATACTTCTTATTCATGTGTTATGATGTATATTGACCTTTTCTTCCATGGGAGTGGGGGCTATCTGTGTTGGAATGGCTAACAGCCTTCTAGAAGTTGAACAGGGCAAGGGAATTGAGGCTCCAACTTCTATAAACCTAAACCTACTCAGAGCCTTTGTGTTCTCTTTGGCTGGAACCAAAACTTCTCTGTCTCAGGTTCCCTCAGAGAATAAAGCTCCTGTCTTCCTTCAATCTGGGAGAACCAGTCACCATCCAAGAGAGAAATAGAAAAGGTCCAGTCTAAGTGTTCCTTGTAAGTTCTGCAACCCAACTTCTGGCTTTGAGCAGCATTTTAACACTCCCTGCCCAGGGGCACCTGGCTCCCGCTTTCTGGTGTACCCAGCAAGCAGCAAGAAGGCTCACCTCTCTGCTGCTAAGTCAATTATTGCTCATTGCTCCCCTCTTCCAAAAATTGTGTCCACATATGGTATGCAAGGTCATTTCCTTCCTTCCCTTCCCTGTTCTTGTTTTCCAGATTCCATTACAGCTATGCTTATTGGCTTCCAGTAGAGAATGGAGAAGAAAGGCATGTGATCAGTTTCCTATATTTAACTCAAGGTCTACTTCTGTGATTTTGGTTTTGGTTTGTTTTATTTTTTTCTAACCCTGGATGGTATCAGTACAGGAATTGATTTCCTGGGGAGGATAATGTTGTAACTGTAGTTTGCATTTCCTTGGGAGCATTTATATTTACTCTGTTTCGCTGCATACCCCCACCCCTAGCCCAAGCTTTCAGCAACCACAGGGAAGATTTATTATCATAATGATTTACCATGTAACGTGGAAGCAATAATTCATTTGCTATTAAGTAATTTTCTGGGTACACACTGCTGAATTCTTTTGAAACATACCTATCTTTCATAATGTATAAAATTGATATGCAACCCAACCCATGGGACTCGTGGCTATAATTCACTTCAAAATAGAAGCCTTCTTAGGTTTCCCATTCAGAAAAGATGCCCAGTACCCAGTGTCATTGCAGAGAAATTGGAACAGGTGTTTTGTTTTGTTTTGTTAAATTCACTCCCGAAACTTCCCCAAACCTGACACATTACCTAAAATTCAAGTGGCTTTAAATGATCTTTCCTTAGGAGTTTCTCTCCTTTGTGTATATGCCCTCTTGGGAGATGTTAACACAAAAACATCTCAGTGTAATCCAGAAAATTAAAGACTTCTGTTTGGAGCGAGGATGAGCATCAGAGTATCTGACACTGGAGGAAAGGGGGACTCATTTCACAAAATAATAAGGAGGCTTAGCCGAGTGCCAGTGGCTCACGCCTGTAATCCTAACTACTCAGGAGGCTGAGATCTGAGGATCACGGTTCAAAGCTAGCCCAGGCTCTTAACTCCAATAAACCACCAGAAAATTGTAAGTAGTGCTGTGGCTCAAATGGTAGAGTGCTAACCCTGAGCTGAAGAGCTGAGGGACAGCGCCCAGGCCCAGAGTTCAAGCACCATGACCAACAACAACAATAACAACAACAGCAAAAAAGGAGGCTGCTAAGAGAATAAGAAGTCATTCCACACCCAAGGAGGTGGCTATTCATGTCAGTAGCTAAGAGAGAAGGGTTTGAGGGTCAAGGAGATCTGAGGTCAAATCCTGATTCATTGAATGTCTGTGTAATGTTAGACAGTCTCTTTTTTTATCTCTTCATCTGCAAAATGGGTATGCTAATACCTATTTCAAAGGATTATAAGAATTAAATTAGATGTATGAAAAGTGCTCAGCAATAGCAAGATCAATAGAAAGCCCACTCAAAAAATTAAAACCCCCAACAACAAATCCTCAAAGAAACAACTGCCCAATAAATAAGTGGGCGAAAGACTTAAAGAGAAACTTCTCTGAAGAAGAAAGAAGGATGGCCAATAGACACATGAAGAAATGTTCAACATCCCTAGCCATAAAAGAAATGCAAATCAAAACAACATTGAGATATCACCTCACTCCAGTTAGAACGGCAAAAATCAAGAACTCTAACAACAACAGATGCTGGAGGGGATGTGGACAGAAAGGAACCTTACTTCATTGTTGGTGGGAATGTAAACTTGTTCAACCACTTTGGAAAGCAGTATGGAGGTTCCTCAAAAGACTTCACATAGAACTCCCCTATGACCCAGCAATCCCACTTTTGGGCATTTACCCAAATGTTTACAAACAAGACCACACTAAAGCTACCAGCACAACTATGTTTATTGCAGCATTATTTACCATAGCTAAGATATGGAACCAACCCAGATGCCCCTCAGTAGATGAATGGATCAAGAAAATGTGGTATATATACACAATGGAATTCCATGCCTCCATCAGAAAGAATGACATTGCCCCATTTGTTAGGAAATGGAAAAACTTGGAAAAAATTATATTAAGTGAAGTAAGCCAGGCCCAAAGAAACATAGGTCCCATGGTTTCCCTTATTTGTAATATCTAGTATATGTATGAGTCAAGCGGAAAAGGTCAGATAATGTGATGTCAGGAAAATGAACCCTTAGATGTGTATTTTAATGTTTTTTTCTTTCATGCATGTGTTTCTAAAGCATTTATAAGATTATCTCTTTGTTGCTTTGTATGTCCCTCCCCCACAGTATAACCCCTGCTTTCACTATATTTGATGTCAGTATAACTTGTGGAGGAGATGGGGAAAAACCAGTTGTTTAAGGATACAGGTGGACCTGTTGCAACAATGAGAAGTACAAGTTGTCATGTCCAAAACGAGCTTTACAACGTCGGTGCGGGGGGGGGGGGGGGGGGAAGGGGAGGAAGGAGAAGGATTGGGTTTGGGGGGGAAGGGGGGAGGCTGGGAAGGGATGTGAAGGGTAAACAAAGGAGGAGGCTGCAATGCTTGGTAAGAAATGTATTATCCTGCCCATGTAATTGTAACTCCTCTGTACAGTATGTTCACAAATAAAATTAAATTAAATTTTAAAAAAAAGTGCTCAGCAAGGTGTTTGGCTATTCATGACAAATCATGAACACTCAGGAGATAGCAATCCATAATGATAGCAATCATAGCAATGCTAACTTGCTTCAGAATTTCAAAAAGCGATGCCCGAAGTGTCTACGAAAGATAATGCCCACACACAGACCTGCAGAGCAGACTATTCCATCCCCCTGCAGGACAATGAATGCTTCTTCTCATCTCTGAGCAGTCTCACCAACAGATGAGAACACACACACACACACACACACACACACACACACACACACACACACACACACACACACACACACACAGACTCATTCAAAACTGAACCTGATAAATTATAAAATAAGAAATTCCTTAACCTAGGTACAGTCACTTCTCCAGCAACATAGCTACATACACAGTGATTTTTTAATATGCTATTTCATGTTACTTTACCCAAGTGCTATCATTCTTCTCTATTAAAAATGGTCACATCTAGCTGTGTGGGGTCATATATGCCTGGAATCCCAGGACTCAGAAGACAGAGGCAGGAAGAAGACACCAATGTCAAGACCAGCCTGGACTATATAGAAAGACTGCATCTTAGAACAAAAACAACAACAAAATTTGGTGGCATACCAAAATACCAGGCTTGGACCTGAGTTAAAGGAAACTTGAGTTCATCGATTTCTACTTTGGGCCACCAAAACATAGACACCCCAACTTGAAGTTCATATATATATAACTTCAGTAATTACAGAAATGTTGCTGGTTTCTTCCATGGAACCCAAGGAATCTTTATGGATTGGTAAGTCCTGGTCTGGCTTCCAAAGCCATGAAGAAGTTTGCTGTGTGAGGGGAGGGTGATAGGCTCTGCCCCACACAGGGAACATGGGAGGATGGCAAGAAGAGACGGCTGATGGAAGTTACCCTACTGAGAGCCCGATGTTTGGAAAGAAGGGAGCAGAGAAGGACAGATGAAATGCAATATGTCAGTATCTATAAAACAGCTTGGAAGGTTTTCAGGAAAGCTAACGATTAAGACAAAAGGTACAGTTTTGTCTCACACCTCCAGACACTGCCCACTGTAGCTGGTCAGACCAGGCAGCCTGGACGGATCTGGCTCTCTTCAATGCCTTCAGGGTCCTGGGCACCAATCCAGCTGTCATAGTTCCTGTCTGTTAAACAAGAGTAGGCTTATCATGCCTACCTAATATAGAATTATCAAAAAGATAATTTTATAACTGGGAATGTAACTACTGGTAATATATACTTAACTGTTAATGTGTATGTTAGCTACCTAAACCACTGTGATTTAGACATATCAATTCAGAATACATGTGTGCATATAACGTAAACACACAAATAAATCTGTATACCTACCTACTTCTCTGCATGTGTACGCACAAAAGTACGTGAGTACTGTGTTCCAAACTTTGAAGTAAAACTTGTAATTCCTCTTCAGCAAAGGTACATTGAATAATTTCTCCAATGAGCAGCACAAAAATTATTATTTAACATCAAAACACAATAATCTTCCTCTGGTATAAGGTTTAGCACCTTCATTTTTATGGTGTTAAAACTGTAATTCTGTACCTTACCAATGACAACTCATGAAATGAAATTCTTTGCCTTTAATCCTATAAAAAATTGGTTTCATCTCTTTTTTTCAAGAAAAATCAACTTTTCATTAACTTGAAGCAATGATTTCCATGTGAATGATACTGTTTATCTGTATATTCCCCAGATTTGACCTTATTTCTTCTAAGAAATATGGAATATAGCTTTAGGCTTTTGAAAGAAAAGGGAGCTGGAGGAAGATTCTATTTGAATTATCTCCACCTAGCGAGGTTTTAAGACTCACCCACCCATTGACCCATGAAGGGTAAATGCTAAATTCCTGTAGTCAAATATTATTTCTAACCCTATGATGGGATGAATGAGCTTGCCTCTTATTTAAGTTATTGAAAAGTGGATAAGATTTTTACTCTTGGTTGCAATATGATAATCATGATGGCCATCACCTAGCTGTTAATAATGACAAAAATACCAAACACTTGGATTCACTGAGTCATTTCCCTCACAATCTTTATCTTTATGTAGGTAAGCCAAGCACTTTTCCCATGCCATTTCACGTCCATGTTCAATATATGATTACGTGTGCTGTATATACAATGGTATGTTCATCTTTTCTTTTTTGTTTGTAAACTTTATCACCCAGAATACTAAAAGCCCCCTTCCTAGATAAAACCATTTATTTTTTTTACTTTTACCCACAATAGTGATGCTTTTTTTTTATTGAACAAGAGACTTAAATACAGGTTAAACATTCTAAAATTTCATCCCCTCCATATGGATATCATATAAGTGAAGTAAGCCAGACCCAAAGAAACACAGTTCCCCAATAGAAAGCCCGTGGATTGGGAGATCTTCACTAGCCATACAATGGACAAGGGTCTCATATCTAAAGTATACTTGGAACTCAAAAAATTAAATCCTCCAACAACTGTCCAATAAATAAGTGAGCTAAAGACTTAAAGAGAAACTTCTCTGAAGAGGAAAGAAGGAAGGCCAATAGACACATGAAGAAATACTCAACTTCTCTAGCCATAAAAGAAATGCGTATCAAAACAACATTGAGATTCTACCTCACCCCAGTTAGAATAGCTATAATCAAGAACTCTAATAACAACAGATGCTGGAGGGGATGTGGTCAGAAGGGAACCCTACTGCATTGTTGGTGGGAATGTAAACTTGTTCAACCACTTTGGAAAGCAGTATGGAGGTTCCTCAAAAGACTCCACATATAGCTCCCCTATGACCCAGCAATCCCACTTTTGGGCATTTACCCGAATGATCACCAACAAGACTGTGCTAAAGCTACCAGCACAACTATGTTTATTGCAGCATTATTTACCATAGCTAAGATATGGAACCAGCCCAGATGCTCCTCAGTAGATGAATGGATCAAGAAAATGTGGTATATATACACAATGGAATTCTATGCCTCCATCAGAAAGAATGACATTGCCTTATTTGTTAGGAAATGGAAAGACTTGGAAAAAATTATATTAAGTGAAGTAAGCCAGGCCCAAAGAAACATAGGTCCCATGTTTTCCCTTATTTGCAATAGCTAGTATATGTCTGAGACAAACAGAAAAGGTCAGATAAGATGATGTTAGGTGAAATGAACCCCAAGCTAAGGACACAAGTGTTTTTTTTTTCCTTTCTATTGTTTCTAATGCAGTTATAAGGTACCACGTGATTTTTTTGTTGCTTTGTATGTCCCTCCCCCATGGTATAACCCCTGTTTTCACTGTATTTGATGTTGGTATAATTTGGGGAGTGGAAGGGAAAAAACAAATTGTTTAATTAGGATACAGGTTGACCCATTGCAACAATGAGATGTACAAGACGCTATGTCAAAAAAGGAACTTTACAATTTAGGTGGGGGTGGTGGTGGCGGGGAATGTAGTTGTGGAGATGGGCGGGAAGGGATAGTAGGGGAAAAACAAAGGAAGAGGCAACAATGCTTGATAAGAAATGTACTCATTACCTTGCTCATGTGATTGTAGCCCCTCTGTACAGTATTTTCACAATTTAAAAGAAAACTTATTTAAAAAAAAAGAAACATAGGTCCCATGGTTTTACTCATTTGTAATAGTCCTAGCAGATGAGCAGAATAGCTCATATGACCATATAAGATGACACTAAGGAAAATGAACTCCAGTGATAAAGCCATTTCTTAAGAGACACACCCACTGAGCTCTGAATATTCAAACTATGCTTGGACCTAGACAGAGAGCATCTTACTTGACACTTTTTCCTCCATAGTGGGCATGTACTTGTCCCTTGTTCTCCACCTGGGCTTCCCCTCAGTGAACCCCTGTGGCTCATAGTACTGAACCACGTGAGAAACAGATGTGTTGAGCAATTCTCTGATAAATGTCTCCATGTGGTGTGAATGGAAGTTTGGTGTAGGGTGGATTTTGTGGAAATGAGGCACTTTCCTAGTTTACAGAAAGTAAAGATGCAGTGTTTCTAAGACTGTCAATGAAGAGCCAATTTGCAATCAAAAGAAATGTAAGAAAATGACAGGATGATTTTCACTGTCTTTTAGGGTTCTAGATGATGGTGAGTTGTTCAGTGGCTAGGCTTTTCAGAACCCCATCTTTGATAGCTCCTGACTCCTCAGCATAACTTGGTGAAAACATCCTGTTTCCTTAACTATTCCCTCTCCTTGCATATCCTCTGATTTTTACTTTTTATTTGAGAAGAAAGCATGGTGGACTCCTGTAGTCATGATTCTTAACCCCAGGATTATGTTGTTTGCTGGTAGTGTTTCAAGGTTCTAGCAAATTTTAGCCATTCATTTTACTTACAGTGACTCTCTTTTCTATTCCTGATGCTTAAAGAAAATTTTTAAAAAATACAATATAAAATCTAAACCAAACCTGAGAGCTTTCTCACCTCTGAGCTTTTACAGACAATAATGGAAACTTAGCTTCATGAACTAGAGACTTAAAGGGGCCTTTCCTGAGAATAGTTACTTAGTTAAGTTCAAGAGAATGATATATTTCAGAAATTTTCCCAATCATTTTTTAAGTGTTTTGCTTCTTTGTCATGTATATCCAAACTTACACAAGGATGAAAGCAGAATATCTGTGCAAGTTTTCTGATCCCCTGGAAATATTTTCTTCCTTTAAGAATAAAATTAAAATTCAGACATTTCAACTGTCTTATAAAAGCCAAGAATAGTTGATTAGGGGTTAAATATAAATATTGAATCCACAAAGGCGTAGAATGGTAGTCTTTCCTCAGGGGACCTGAAACTTTAGAAATCTGATTAGCATTGCTAATCAACACAAACCCTTTAAACACACACTTATTACATAGCTACATAGTCAGTTCTCATTAATATTCCAGGGTGCTAGTCAAGTTTCATTTTTGTTCATTTGATCTACGAACTTTTTCAAGTGAAAACACTGATTGGGTGAATATAATTGGTCTCGAGGGGTGGGGGATGGATATATTTTTTAAAGTAGGGGAGAAAGCTCATTCAATTCTTACAGTCTAAGCAATTTCTTGTGGATACTTATGAAGTCACTTGACACTGGTAACAGAGCCTAAATACCTTTTCTCTTTTAACTAAAAAATTCTTTCCTTGTCTTGCAGTTATCTTTGCCTATAGAATAACTGTACTGAAAAAAGAGTAGACAAAAGGAATTTGTGACAACAGTTTCCACACTCACCAAAATACTACCCACAGTTAATTGAGTGAAGGGGTTTTATGCCATGTGCGTCCTCTGATATAGTGGAGCTTCTTTGGGATCACTTCTTTGACCTGGGCACCTATGACTCATGCCTGTAAACCTAGCTACAGTCTAGGAAAGCAGAGGGGAGGGATAGGGCTGGGAGGGATGGGGAGAATAAAATGAAAGGGGTAACATTGAGCAAGATGCATTGCCCTTAAAACTGATTTGAGCTGGCACCAGTGGCTCATTCCTGTAATACTAGCTACTCGCGAGGCTGAGATCTGGGAATTGTGGTTCAAAGCAAGCCCGGGCAGGAAAATCCATGAGACTCTTATCTCTAGTTAACCACCAGAAAAGTGGAGGTGGTTCTGTGGCTCAAGTAGTAGAGCACTAGCCTTGAGCTGAAGAGCTGAGGGACAGTGCTCAGGTCCAGAGCTTAAGCCCCACGACCGACCAAAAAAAAGGAACTGATTTGATGGGTGGTAACCCCTTTGTACAACTACTTAAAGATAATAATGTGTGTGTGTGTGTGTGTGTGTGTGTGTGTGTGTGTGTGTGTGTGCATGTGAGTGTGTATATATATATAAAATTAAGGAAAGCTCAACCTGGATTGGCAAGATTCCTCTCTGAGCTCTCTGGAATCATCAATTCACATTGGAATGCCTTCATCTAGCTCAAGGGCAGCACCCAGGCTATGAGTTCAAGCCCCACAACTGACCAAAAAGAATGCCTTCATCTGTGTTGTCACCTGTATCATGGACATTTGCTACTTCATAAGAGATCCACTAAGTCTATCTCTCCAACACTTATCCCATGTCATTAAAATATAATATAGACTAAGCAATTCTAAAAATATTAGAAGCTCATATGGAAGAATTGACTTTACAGAGCAAGCTGAAATGCTCAGTAAGCAAGTAGAAAGAATGTCTCACTTGTACGTGTGGTCACACCACATTAGTATCCATCAGAAATATTTTATTTATTCCCTTCGAGATAGCATCTTAAGCTAAAGAGCAGCATCTTGGATCAATACCAAGAAACACAAATGTAGTGATTTTCTATTTATTAGCATCAAATTGTAATTCTCATTTCATTCATAAAGTCATAATTAGTACAAAACTAGGAATTCCAATAGAAGGCAACTAAGGATGTCCAGAAAAATATTTTTTTTTTTTTACCAATTATTCATTTGACATTATCTTCTGGTTTTGACTAAGAACCTCTTATACTAGTGATCCAAAAGTAGATATGTATTTTTTTGTTACAAATTTCTAGAAAGTGCAGATGAATCTATGTATTAGCCAGGTGCTGGTGGCTCACGCCTGTAATCCTAGCAACTCAGGACGCTGAGATCTGAGGATCATGGTTCAAAGCCAGCCCAGGCAGGAAAGTCCATGTGACTTTTATCTTCAATTGACCACCAGAAAACCAGAAATGGTGCTGTGGCTCAAAACAGTAAGGCACTAGCTCTCAGCACAAAACCTCAGAGATAGTACCCAGGCCCCAAGTTTAAACCCTATGACCACCACCATCACCACCACCACCAACAACAACAACAAAGAATATGTATTATCACATCCACAATACACAAATCTCTCCATCTATTTATTTTGTTGGGTTAATGATTTGGCATTAGGTTTGTTTAGAAAACAAACAATGAAATGAAAGGATGTGAATAGATGTAAGAGAGTAATCTCATATAGTTAATGTGAGAATAAGGGAATGAAGATGCATCTGTTATATCTGATTGTTTCTCTGAAAAAAAAATAGAGGGATTCTAGAAAAACTCCCCGGTGGCACATTCCCTAATGTCGGAGTTGGAACATTGCTAGGCTGGAGCATTATGACAAAGTATCTCAGAGAGGACCTGGGTCAGAGGTCAGAGGGAATGGACACACAGGGAGGTCTGCATCTATCTTGATGTAAGATGGGAGCCATTTCTATGAACTCTCCAGCTGAGGACTGAGGGAAAGGTTAGGGTTGGTCCTTGGTAATTTACACTGTGTGTGCCCAGTCTACATCTCAACTAGCAACAAGGGTCAAAGTGGGAACTATTAAAGGAGTAGGGAAAAGGGAAAGAAAAAGAAAACATCTGAGCTTCTTTACTGATCTCCTAACTTCACAACTGCATGCATACTACCTATGCTATATGCCAAGTCTTGCCAAGTGTTCCGTTCAGCACCATAGGCAAATGAGGTTAGTACTAACTCATGGTCCAGATTTAAAGTATAAATAACTGTCAAGTGGCAAGCTGGGGAATTGAGATTGATTCTAAAATCAGACCTTTATTCCATTGTGCTGAAGCCATTTGTCCCTGCATGTTATATTCCAGCCTTTATCCCATTGCTCTGTGTTCCTGTAGGCTTACCTACATGGATTATTTCAAAGCTATTTCCTGCCCTCCATTTCAAGTGGGTTTTGTCAAGGGCAAGAGGTACTTTTCACTTTTACCTTTCCCATAGGGTCTTCCTGGGATGATTGCATCTCTCAAACAAAGGTAATCCCTTACACACAAAGGAGAAAATTAGGGTCCCTGAGTGATAAGAACATCGTGTTATAAATTTGAGTTGGAGATATTCCACTAGTATTTGTGATTGCTTCTCTATACTGGATCCAAACTTTGTAAATATCACTATTCACCAAACATTCCTCACTTTACTCAATCTGAGTATTCCAGATCTTCTCTGCTAAGACCCTGCCTGATTGAAACAATTACTGAGCTAGAGATGTAGCTCAGTGGTAGAACACAGGCTTTGGGTTCACAAGGCCTTGGATTCAGTTCCCAGGACCAATATTTAACTGCTTTACCACATATAAATATTTTGTTTATCTTTGGGAGCTGTTTATTTGAAAACAAAACATCTTCCCACTATCCGTTTGGCAATGTGTCTTAGCAGTGCTTATCTACCAGGTAATGAAAGGTTATAAAGTACTTAAAAAATTAAAACAGTTACCTTTTATACAAAGAGCATAAGAAATAAAGAGCATAGAACAATTAGAAAAGCATGAGATAATAAATTAGATTTCCTAAGAACAGAAATGAAGAATAGGAATTCAGACAATACCTGAAACTCACAAAAGGTTATTTAAATCTAATTAGTAATTGAAGATAAAGAGAACATTATTTCTTATCTTCTAAGAATAAAAACAATGATAAGAATCAGATTTATGTAGGAATAGCTAGCACTGATGGTTCACATGTATAAATCCTAGCTATTTGGGAGGCTAAATTTGGGAAATCATAGTTGAAGGCCATACAGAAAGAAAAGTTTGTGAGATCTTTACTTAATCAGAAGTTGAGTGGTGGTATGTCCCTGTTATCTATAATACAAAGCCTAAAACAGGTGTACCTTGGCCTGGTATGAGAGTCCAGGCAGAAAGAGAGATTCTATCTTCAAAATAACTGGTGCTCAAGGCAGGGTACTGTCTATAGCATCTGCCAAGAAAGCACAATGCCCTGAGTTTAAACCCCAGTACTATTAAAAAGGTAAACACTTTCAAACATTGTTTCTGGATATATAAATATGAATGCACATTCTTCTGGAAAGCCTTAAAACATGCATAGTCACTGATTTCCTAATTTGACTTCTATTAATTTATCCTAAGGAAATAATTAAGGATGTAAATTAAGTTCTGGCTACAAAAATGTTCAATTCAAAAAGCTGATAGCAGTCTATCTGTCCAATTATGCTATATTCATATGATAAAATACTTCATAATTATCTAAGCTAGTGTTATAAACTAGGTTTTTGGAATATAAAAAACTGTTTGCCATACATAGCTTCCATATAAACATTGTAAGCACAGATAAGCAAGCTATAAAAATGTTTTATTACAGCACGGCTATAGATTATTCTCATTAATAATAATTATTCTAGATAATAATCCATGGCTATAATGTTAGGTTATAGATTATGTAGCATCATCTGTATCATAAGAATTGTACTGTGGAATTTGAAGTTCATTCTACAATCAGCCAGAAGTCACCATAAGTCTTTAAGCAGTGGAGAAAATCAATAGCTGTTAATTTTATAAACTATTTGGTACAGGTCTAGCAACCAAATATTGATGTGTCTACCTTACAAGGTGTCTGTGAACACTGATGTTTTGAAAATTCTAGTCCATGCAATCATCATCTTCATCATCACCATCATCACCACCATGATCATCATAGTGAAAAGAGTTCAAAGCTCAATTTATGACCTTTTTCAGTCAGCCCACTGTTTGAGTAACACAAAAAAATTGAGTAGATTTTAATTTGCTGCATCCTAGAACAAACGTGGTTTGATAGAGCCAAAACCTCATATATTACTTGGGCATCCCTTTGTCTAAAGTATCAAGAATACTTCATTCTTCTTTGTGATGACCTTTCTTTCTAGACATTATATTAGGGAAAGTGAAATCAACTTGTCTAAGAATTCAAGGTACTTGGAGAGTAAGTCTCCTAGATATGACCCAACAAAAAGTATTCTGAGTTAAAACAATTATCAGATGTCAAACTCATTTAATTTTGTTTTTCTTTTCTTTCTTTCTTTTTTTGTTGTTGTTGTTGTTGGTCATGGGGCTTGAACTCTGGGCCTGGGTGCTGTCCCTCAACTCTTCAGCTCAAGGTGAGCACTCTACCACTTGAGCCATAGCACCACTTCCGGTTTTCAGGTGGTTTATTGGAGAGAAGAGTTTCACAGACTTTCCTGTCCAGGCTGGCTTTGAACCGTGATCCTCAGAGCTCAGCCTCCTGAGTAGCCAGGATTATAAGTGTGAGCCACCAATGCCCGGCTGAATTCATTTAATTTTTAAAATATTTTACAAAAACTATGGTACAAGTACTCTTCTAAAACAGCAATAATTACATGAAATACCTTCAAACATCCCAACTTTCTTGGGCTGGTTTATTCTTCTCTAGACTGCCTATGGTAGACATAAAGGCTCAGAAAGGGTTTATTATAGCTGAAATTTCTGCCTGTTATTACCAAAGAGAAATGTACTGAACTTAATATGTTCGGTTTGGGAAATCTACTTTCATTGACTATAACCAATGGTCTGTCATAAACGTGGAGAGATTGAATTCCATGTTCCTTCCTCCATCTGTTCCAGATACCCTAGAACAAAACTGTCTTTTTTCATGATTATTGAGTATACACCCAATTTCCAAAATCTAAACTACTCCTCTTGATTGGTAGGAGGAAAATAAAACAGATGAAAGAAAGGTAACTTTCAGTAGAACTAAACATACAAATAGCTAGGAGATACTAAGCTCTATTCAGTAAATGAGTAAATGTCCTCCATTTAACTTTGCCTCAAACAACATCCATTACATTATCTATTCAATAATAGGAGGATACTCCCTAATGCATTTACTCATTTTAATTTACTAGAAAGTAAAAAGAATAGATGGTTAGATGTCATAGTAATATTACTCTGTGGTGATTTAAAAACTTGCTCATGAATTTGTTGACATGGTTCTCATCAAAATACAGAGGATAATTTCCCTCAATCCTGGACAGCCTTAAAGATTTAATTCTACTCAAGAGAAACTAATCTTGCTATTCCAAGGTAAACTCTAGTTTATGCAAGCCAGATTCCACCTGCTGTTCTCTGCTGCCTCTCTTCTCTCCCTTCTTTCCTCTCCCCTCTCATCTCTTCTCTCTGTCCTCTCCTACCTGTTTTTTGTTTTCACTGCTTGCCCTTACAACTCTCAGCTTCCACAGTGAGGAAGCCTAGCTTTCCTGCCAAAGCATACTCTGGCTGACCCCTTTAGCCAAGGTTCCAGCCAATCCACAGTATCAATCCTCAACCATGTTCAAAAACAGCCTTCAGGTAATTCCAGCCCCTGACTTTGGACTACTAGAGCTGACACCAAGTAGGAGAAAAATGCATTGTATCTCTCAAGCCTGCACACATTGACAAACTACGCACGAAATGAACATCCTTGTGTATGTCTCTAAGTGAGGGGTGGGTTGGTGCAGAGTACAATAGGACCACACCTAATTGGAACAAGAGTATTTGCATGTCAAGAATCAGTAGAATCTCAAGGAACGTTTAGTAGAGAACACTTGGTGTTGGGAAAGAGGAGAGCTCAGGCTGGGAATGAGGGTGAGCGCGAGGATGATGAGAGGTGGCTCTCACACTTTGAGTGTAGGTCATTTCCTTCCAGCTTGTGCCAACTTGGCAAATTGAGAAGGCAGACTTCAGCTTTGGCCAGTCATACTACCAGCATCAAGCCCTTTTCTTCCCAGGAAGGGTTAAATCTTTACTTCCCATTAGAGGAAGGTGTGGCTGACCACAACTCGTCCTATCTTGCTTATGCCATGGGCCCAATTGGCATCACTATTCTGTTCTATTTTTGCTGTTAGTTTTATGATGCTGAGCATTGAACCCAGGGCCCTGTGCATGCTAGGCAAGTACTTTACTACTTGATCCACAACTCTCCCCTCCCACCAGCCCTTCTATTTTTTGTTTTTGAAAGCAAGTGTGGTTATCTTTTTGTCCAGGTTCATGATCTTCTTGCTCTACTTCCTCAGTGTCTAGGATTATAAGTGTGCACCACAACACCAGCCTATATCTAATCTACTCTGCTCTGCAAGTAGATTTTCTAAATCCTCATCTCAACACATCCCAGACATCATGAACATGGCAGCATAGGGTTCTTCACTTGCACGTAACATGAATCTACTGTAGTGTAGTAAAGCAGAAAAGAATATGTTGCAAGTGTTTGGAGTAACTCACAGAATCAAGTAAAAGAACTTAGCTCTCTGAAGAAGACAGAAATCAAACATGAAGGTCTTGAGAGCAACACCATGTCAGGCTGCTCTTGCTTTCCTTCAGTCACTGGACCACCAAATTCAAGAATTACTCTCGAGGAGACAGCACCCATTTGTCTACCTACAAAGTTGTGAGTTTCCCCCTGTTATTCACTAGGAGTGAACAACAGTATTTAGGAGTGAAACAGTATTTGGCCCTTCTCTTCGAAGTGGAGGTGTGGCCTGAGTGGTAGAGTGCCAGCCTTGGGTGAAAGGGAGGGAGGCCCTGAGTTCAAGTCCTCGGACTGGCACTTCAATCAATCAATCAATCAATCAATCAATCAACAGATTGGCTTTTCCTTTCAGAACACATCTTATAATGGTAAGTTACTCAATTTCTACACAATCTTTTTCTTTTTGGGGGGGGTCCATGGGGCCTGAACTCTGGGCCTGGGCGCTGTCCCTCAGCTCTTCAGCTCAAGGCCAGCACTCTACCACTGAGCCACCTTCCCAGCCCCAATTTCTACACAATCTTGACTTAGTATTTGAGTTCATATTGTCGATAAGGTCCATGAAAACAGGGACTGGCTCTGTCAACGGTAGGACCATATTCTCAGAACATTGCATGATACTTCATACAAATATATCCAATAAAGCCTTGGCTCATGTTAAGCACTTCTTTGTGTGTGTGTTGTTATTAATATTTTACCGACACACACATACACACATGCATTCTTCCTTCTGTCCTGAGGTGGATAGTAGACTCCTGTGGGTAGAGTCTATTTTCCTTTAATATTCAGTAAGTATTTACCAAGTGTGGATGATGTCCAGAAACATCCAATTCAAAAGCAGTTCAATTCAAAAAACATTTATCTGGCACTTAATATATGCGAGATCCATTATCTGTCCTCTAGGGGCCTGCTACCCAGCACAGGAAGCAGACAAATGCACAAGACATTATAATACCAGGCAAATACTGGAAGTGACTGCAAAAGAGGTGGAAAAAAATGAGGGAACAGTTGGAACCCAAGGGAAAGCAAGATTCATTGCAACGCAGGAAATCAAGGAGCTTAGCCAAAACATTTGACCACAAGAAGGGGAAGGAAGGCAGGCTCACATCCACTACTATGTGTTAATTAGGGGGAAAATTAACCTCTCAGTACATTTATTATAAGTGGCTCTAAGGACAATTGAAGATATTAAATGATTACTAACAGCTGACCCCTTCACTTCATTGGAATTGGGGTGATACTGGCTAACAATATACTGCTATATAGATTCTATAGATTTTTCTCTAAAAGGTTGGCAGCTGATAGGGGGAAATGCATCTTGGCAAGATCAGAAGAGGAAGATCCAGGTGTCCTTCCAAAAGGTAGTATACAATTTTTTGATGGTTTCATGGGAACATTTGCTTAAAGAAAACTGTAGAAGGAACAAGCCCATTTTCATGTTTCAAGTAAAGAAGGTAAGGTACAAACCCTTTCATCAGATTGTATTTTAAATTGATAATCAAATGTACACATTTATGGGGTGCAATGTATTGCTCTGACATACATACATACATACATACATACATCACCCCATTTATGCTTTTGTGGTAAGACCATTGAACATCTCTTTTGGTACTTCTGAAACATACAATTGGGCTTCACATACATTATTAACCAGAATTACCACACTGTGCAAATGATTGCTAAAGCATGTCGAAATTTTCTGCTTTTAACTAAAATCCTTTCCTATCCCACTCTTCCAGTCTGTACAGTCTTGGGCAGTGGCGGCCATGGCAGTGGGGGGGGGGGGAGGGTAGGGGATGGGGGCATTGTCAAAAATCATGGGAGTTTTAAGAACTTTGAGGGAAGATTTTTGGACTACCTTGAAACCTAAAAAAAAAGAGAAATTTCTAAGAAGGGGAGGAGAAAAAAAGAGAAAGAGAGGAAGAAAGGAAGGAAGGAAGGAAGGAAGGAAGGAAGGAAGGAAAAGACCAATCCTGATTGGAAGCTTAATAAATATATAAAATTCCAAATTTGTAAGACTCTGCTGAGAATGCAATGCCCATTGGAAGGTCTCTCAGAGAGCAGCTAGAAGGGAACAATGTGAGAATGGCATATTAGAGCTGCATGAGGCTTAGTTACCTACTCTGGGCCCAACTCCTATCACAGTGTGAATTAGGGCTGTTTTCTTCCCTCCATAAAATATAAGCCCCTAACACGGTACAATATTGTCTGCGTTTTAACCAGCATCATCCTTCCACATCATCACTGTCCTCTAGGGCAGCCATGTGGAGACAAATCCAAGTTGAGTTACCCAATGGCAAAAACCACAGCTAGATCAAATAACAGCTAGGGTATCTAGCTACCCTAGCTGTTATTTGATACACCCTATACATTCAGATGGGAAGTCAAAACTCTCAAATAGATACAGTATATAAAAGGAGTGGTTATTGCCATGGCTTAACCAAGAGTTGGTCTCTTCTACTTAATATTAATATACACATGTACATTAATTAAAGGTAAAAGCATGAATTAATTTTTCAACCACACTATATATTTGTTGAATTGATATATGTTATATGTTTTTGAAATGCCAGTACTTTCTAAGTAATGTGCAAGGGCATAAATATATCATTTAAACATTACCATGGTAACAATAACAACAGAAATGTTATTCTCCTGACAGAAATGATTATGACTACTCTGGTGTATACAAAAGGAAATAAGTTTTCATAATCTCAACCTGAACTTCTAAATGTTAAAAGTAATAACATATTTCTTCCCAAACATGGCTTCCTGTGTATTTAAACAACTTAAATATTCAAAGCCATGTTCAACTCTTAGAAGTGTGGCATTGATATACATTTTTTAAGATTGCAATCTTACTTTTGTTTTTTTAAAGATGAAGTGTTCATTCTTAAAGATTAGAAAAATTCTGATTAAGATTGACTATAAAAATTCCTGAGGAAATAATACTCCCGTTCTAATGCTTAACATGAAACTAAGCCAGGAAGAGAAATGTTCCACTTAGAAACAGAGATCTGCTCTGGATGAAAGAAAACTCACAACCCACTGAAATCCTTTTCTGAAGCAAAAAATATTCTCTCCATCTAGTTTGAGGTTTGGCTTTTATGGGAGACCGAGGGGAAAAACAGATGTTATTCAAAATGCCATCCTTTTCTGATCGCTAATATTTCTCTGATCCCCACTTCCTGGAGGATCCCCACTAGAGAAACTAGCAATGCTGAGGCAGCCAGGTAACTGAGAAAGACACATTGAGCCAACAGGTAAGGGAGGCACTTCCTGTGTGTGGGCCTCTTACTTCTGCTTATCATCTTCAACACCAATCAACTTCACTGTAACACAGCAGGAAACCTGGAATGGGCTTCAGCAGAGAGCAATGGATGCTGCACCTGAACAACAACAGCAACAAAAGCACTGTCATCAGGAGGAAAGTATCTCCAGCACTTCTTTTCCTTTAGCCAAGAAATCCCAGAAGACTGGAGCTCCTTTATGGGTATTGCCAAAGGCCTGAGAATTTTAATGTTAGTTTTCTGCTTCCTAGTGCTAAACAGAAATTAATTGCTTTCTAAATATGATAAATTAATAGTCGATTGTTAGTAATGTGTGCTATTTGTTCGATTCCAAGCACTTGCTTCATCCTAGAAACTTTTCTATGCCATAATGCCATCCATCAACACACTGAGACATGGAGAAGCTGAGGCCTCGCTGTGTTTTAGACTTGGCCCAGCCAGCTACCAAGAGATAGAGCCTGGCTCAATTCCAAGCGGCCTGAATGCCAAAGCATTGAAGCACCAGGTTGCATTATGAGATAAACAAAAGTCTGGGAAGAAGAATAGGGGGAGGGGAAACAGGGAGTTAAAGATCTCATTGTAGCTCACGTTTTCTTTGGACAGGATGAGGAAAGCACAGGAAGTGTGTCTCACAATAGATGCACTAACTTTGAGGTAAAAATGTTGTGAATGTAGTTGGTCGCAAAGTGCTTAATAACCTTTTCTTCTCTCCCTTGTGCAGGCAGCCATATTTGTTTTTGTTTTTGTTTTTTTCTTCCATATTGAACGACTGGGCAAGGAAGGACTTTTGATATGCTTGGCTTTGAAGGTTAAGAATTCCTGAAGAGGGCTAGGTATGGTGTCACCCAGCTACATAAGAAGTGGAAGTAAGAGGATCATTATCCAAGCCAGCCTTGGCCATATATATGAGACCCAACCTGAAAAGAATAACTGAAAAAGCAAAACGATCTGGGGAGTGGCTCAAGTGATAGAATACCTACTTAGCAAACGGGGCCCTGAGTTCTAAATCCTAGTTCTTTTACCTACTCTACAAAAGAAAGGAATAAACAAAGTTTTCCTGGAGAAATGCTAGAAGTGATCAAGTAAAATGAAGTACTGGTAATTGGTATGTGATATCGGTATGTGATATTACCCCCCCCAGGTGCATTTTTGCTTCCTTGGCACATGTCACAGTGGGAGAGGAGGGCGACCACACTGTGTGATGTGTGCCCTGGGAACTCCCCAGGAAACAACAGCACCCAGTCAGAGAAGGTAGTCCACTGATGTTTGTTGGATGGGTGAATTCATTGTTGATTGTTGAACGCACAGACTGGATCACACAAAAGAGAAACATAAACAGGACAAACTGTTGGTTTCCATTTCTATTACATACTATAATTTCACTGGACAGCGCTACAATTCTTTTGTCTCCATGAGTGGAACTGACCTAGGAGTAACAAAGCTGGTTTTCCAAAGCAAAGATGAGAAATATAAGAAGTGGAGACACTGAGAGTTGATGAAAATTTCAAAGAAAAGTAATTTCAAAGATGCAATATAGATACGTTCCCAGGATATCATTGTTTTGTTTTCCTCAATTGTTTTATTTTGAGAGGTAGAATTTATTCCTCTAACTTCTATAAGCATGTCTCCAGTCTCCCCTTTTCCCCCCAAAAGAGATCGTTTGCAGCTTTGTGACTATTAGAGAATAAAAGAGGAAATAAGATGAATTGTGGCAGTGAATAAAAGTAATAATAATGATAACATTTTCCCTATTTAATCTTTAGAACCCTCTCTGGATACTAAAAATGGTATAGACTGAGAAATACAATGGCATCGTAATTTCAAAGAGTGCAAATTTGATAACCATTGTAAGAGAGGCTCATAATTGAATTTATATTGAAAATGTCGTCACCATTCATCTATATATTTAATATGTGAAATCAATTTTAAAAGTATTTAAAAATAATCTTACATCCTCTCTATATTTATTCTACCTGGTAGGCATTAGTGCTCTTTTTTGCTGTTTACACTGCATTAGGTGTTTCCATTAGTTAAATGCTAATTGCAAATATTGTTAAGCTAAAAGCGTTAAATTATTTTTTATGTTCACTTGCTAAATGTTCAGATATGGCCACATTAAAACAAACAATGTCAGCTTTCAGTCCTCTTATTATTTTTTTTTCTGGGCTGCAAAAGTGTATTACCAAATAAACTGACAAGCCATCTCAGCAACTAACATAAACGTGCAATTTTAATGCCTTCTAATCACACAAATCAATATGAGATTTTTGTACTTGTGTGCATGACCTTCTTCAAATTATCCCCCCCATTTTGGCTGAATGGGAGCGAGTGTGGGCTATTTGATAAAACATCCTAAGTACATGAAATAAGGGGCCTGGCTCCTTCTGCCAGAATCAGCTTGTCAGGGCGATGATAGAAGCATTACATCCCTGGGAGAGTAAATGTAAACTGACAAGAGATGAGCCTTTAGATGTTGAATATAATCTTGAATTGTGCTTGAAGTGTCTTATTATCTTGTCTTTTGATGTCTGAAGGGGTGGCTCATTGTTAGAAAAAGGAAAAAACCCTCGCTCATCTTTGCCATCTTTAAAAAATTGTTTGGCCTTTAACAACTGCTTTTCCAACTACTAATGTCCATTTCTCCTGACAATAAATATGGCAGGTCGTCGGCAAAGTGACAAACGATTTACTTTACATGCCACACTTTTATGGGTTTTGAGAGCTCATGTGGAAGTGTATTTTAAAAAGCCCATAGAAATTAGCAGTATTACACATGTTAAGGGGTCTAGATGCCAGCTTGCTCTTCCTGGCTCTTCCCTGCCACTTCTGGTTTGCTCTCTCACTGGTACCAGATTCACAATTCAAGTTCTTTATCTACCATTGACTAAAAATAGCCAGGAAAAATGAAAAGAGCAACAATCAACTCTGACATATTCCAAGGAAGGAAATACAGGAATACCGATTTTTCCATGCGTGCTAAAATATTCAAAAGCGTCTCTAAACAAAATCTTGCTTCTAAGGAGGATGGGAGATAGAGTTGGACAATAGGCTGGCTGAATTGTGCCTCCCATCTCTGACCCTTCTGCCCTTCTTAATTTCTGCCATCGCTCTGGGCATCCCTTACCTCTGGCATCTACCATTGGCCTTGTGGCTTTTGTTTTAACTTAAAAGTTTAATGACGTGCCCCGTCCATCCGATCCCTTGGCAGCTAAATCAACAGTCCCGTTAGTGTGCTGTCACCCAGCCAAGTTTGGTCAAAGCTTTCAGGATCTTTTCCTAGACCTCCCTCACTCTAAGAATCCATAAGAATTCTCAAAAGGACCATAAACTATTGCAAGGTTCAGGTTATTGTATCATTATAAAAACATATTGATGCACTACCGATGACAAGACTTGTGGCCTCTGTTCTGGGGCAGTAGCAGACCATCTAGGCCAGCTCCAATCCAACCAGCTCTTAAGCAGGCAGCAACAGACATTAATCCCTTTAAAATGGGATATCACATTTTTAAGGCTTTTCTGATTGCCTGAAGATCACAATGGGCTCAATAGGATATAATTATGAATACAAAGTATGAGGGGGGGAAAAAAGGTTTCAATCTAGAGACAAGAAATAAAACAGTCTACTTGGAAGTCTGAACAATTTCTTAGGTTCAGCTTAATTTTCTACCTCAGTCTTAGGAATTAGAATAAAATGAGCCAATCAGTGCTTAAAACAGGGATGTGTACTTCTTCCCAAACGTTTGTGAAAGATGTCCCACAGATTCAAGACGAATTTTGTCCCAAATGTTCATCCATCCCAGACTATGCTGTTGTGTACAGATTTAATTTTAAGTAAAGCTATTAAAATGATATTTTTAAGTAACTTTTCCTATGCTTCTCCTTGTGTGTGTTTCCTCATTTAGGTAAAACTCTTAGTTCTTTAATATTTAATAAATATTACTTATCTCTTCGGAAAAAATTGTATTTCCTTTTTGATATGCTTCCATTCTGTGAATTTTTTTTGTAAATGAAATAAATGTTTTGGAAAAAACTACTCCAGTTTGTAAATAGGACAGTTCAATCTCTATTATTACTGAACATTTTACCTATTTCAATACAAGAAACTATTGTCATTTGATTTTTAAAATTCTTTACTACCCTTGGTTGATTTTGGCAAAAAAGTCATTCTACAATACTAATCTTTCATGCATTCTAAACAGCTTCAAATGCTTGCATTTTTACATCAAATTAATCCCTTTCTTTTACTCAAACCATGATTCCTTATCCCACTGAGTTACCCCAAACCATTAATTTATAAAAAAATAAAAATAAATCTACCCATGTCAGTATTAAAAGACAAACTACTACATATGTGGCCACCAAGAACTTCAAGAGAAAATTAATAAGGCCACACTAATTTAAAAGTAAATGGTTAAAATGTGATTTCTTGATTATATATTCTATACCATTCTACCTTGACTTTTATGTGTGTAAATGTAGATCTTCAGACACATGCAATTCTTGCGAGAATATGTAGCAAAAATGGTGCTTATTATTAAACAAATACCTTTTACTGAAGGATAGATGTTTCAAATGTAATATATGTATATCCATAAATAGATAAATATTGAGGCCCAAATCTAGCTCAGGTAACTTTTATATGTTTAAAGTGTATGTATATTTTGTATAAGTAAAGCAGTGCAGAAAAAAACCCAAAAGGCTTTATTGAGTTATACTGCATAAATTCTGAGAAAACTGAATTTCTGATTTGTGAGTAACAGAATTAGAGAAGGTTTTGGAACTTCTACTCTATCCCAAGCATGCCTGAAGAAGCATTACTATGATAATTCATTATCATTTATGGGCCAGCTGTTTAATTCTGATAAATTTATCTGGGAACTATTTTTTTCAAATGCACAAAAGTATAGGTGAAGGATATTTAAATGACATATGGATAGCATGAGCTATTTAGCTTACTATTATAAATTAGACTTTATTAATTTTCTGATAGAGAAAATTCATACAGCCTATAAATTTAGTAAGACAATTTGAAGCGTCTTATAAGAAGAAGCAAGGGGAAAGACATACTATTAAAAGCCCACAAATGTTTTCCATGGGTAGCAGTGCATACATCCATGAATGTTTTCCATGGGTAGCAGTGCATACATCCGTGATATGTTCAAAGTACCTGAGAGATGCAACATGGTGAACAAAAATAGAGGATAGAAGTAACAAGAAGTTCAAGCCCCATGACCGACAAAAAGAAAAGGTAACAAGAAATTGGACAACAGCCATTATTATTTTAAAATTTTGTGTGAGATGTCATTCATAAACTTTTGTTGCAACTGAAGTTTCTCCTCATTACTAAAATAAAATTAATTTGATACAAGGTGTTTAGAAAGTACATAAAGTACATGAAAACCACTGATTATTTTAGAGGAAAAGATAAAACTCTAAGAAAAGTTGATGATGTCAAAAAATAAATAGGACAAATATTTTACTTGTTAAATAATTTCTTGTCTGCTCATTGGTACACTAGAAGTGTCTAAACATTTATTCATGAGACTAAGCTATATTTGGATGTTTTCTAAAAACAGTTTAAACCATCTTAACAAATGCAGATTTCATAATAACATCTATTTCTAGTGTTCTTCAGTACAACAGACCTTTTAAGTATTTCATTTGTTTATAATCACATTAGTTAGTTTCTTTAACTGCACTCAATGATTTTTCTTTATATTTTCAAATAGTTTTGATGGCAGTCCTCCAATAAAAGTGATTTGGGCTATATCAGTTACATTTTTCTGATAGCTAATTTTATGTAAAAAAGTATTTTCTTATTACATATACAACCTTAAATGCACCTAACAAGGAAAGACTGTTAGAAAAGTGTGAGTGTCCAGTTTCTTCTAGGATTTGACATAAACTATAGACATTCATAGGATACACCAGGAATAAAAGAGAATTGGTGGCTCACACCTGTAATCCTACCTACTGAGGAAGCTGAGATCTGAGGATCACAGTTCAAAGCCAGTCTCGTCTGAAAAGTCCATGAAACTATTATCTGCAATTAACCAGCAAAAAGCTGCAAGTGGAACTATGGCTCAAGTGGTAGAGTGCTAGCCTTGAGTGAAAAAAAAAATCAGGGCAAAGAGTAAACAAATGCAGCAGATGCTCACTAGTAACTATGTTGAAATGAACTATACAACTTGTGGGGAGGGGGGGCGCTCAGGAGGGAAAAACTGGAGAAAATGAGGGAAGGGAAAGAAATGTACTTATTACCTAGGATAACATCAACCCCTCTGTATATCACCTTCACAGAAAAATATAAAAGAAAGAAAGAAAAAGAAAGAAAGAAAGAAAGAAAGAAAGAAAGAAAGAAAGAAAGAAAGAAAGAAAGAAAGAAAGAAAGAAAGAAAGAAAGAAAGAAAGAAAGAAAAGAAAGAAAGAAAGAAGAAAGAAAAAGAAAATTAGGGCCAGTGCCCAGGCCCGAGTTCAAGCCCCAGGACAGATGAAAGAGAGAGAGAGAGAGAGAGAGAGAGAGAGAGAGAGAGAGAGAGAGAGAGAGAGAGAGAGAGAGAGAGAGAGAGAGAGAGAGAGAGAGAGAGAGAGAGAGAGAGAGAGAGAGAGAGAGAGAGAAAGTATCCTCTAACTATTAAGAAGAGATCTCAGGTCTATGTACCTTGAGTGGTTTAAAATCTTTACCTCTGAATGTTTACAAAAATGTTTATTTCCAGTTCTCTGAGAATGACAAACCTTCTTTGCCAAAAGAAATAGAATGCTATTTTTTTTTCCTGACTTGTATTTCAAACTAAACAGGTTTGGTCCACTTTGCTTAGGTCATGACAGTGTCCTGACAGAGGTTAACGGAAGTCACCAGACAAAACTGCTTCACAGTGTTGTTTAATCTGATTCAGATAATCTATTTATTTTTCAAAGATTAAGAGTTGGATCAGCATGTTTAATCATCAGATATCATCAGATACACACATTGCCAATACCCAGATATTCCTTTATTAATAAACTCTTAATACAAACATTACTTGAAAGTATTCCAAAAGAAAAGCCCAGCCTTAAGAGATTTACAACCTCATACATTGATAAGGTGTAAATGGCATATAAAAATAAAATAAAGTTTTCTCATTTGTTTTCTTCCCAAGAGGGAAAAAAGTGTTTCAAACGTAAGCCAGAAATGACATGCAAAAACGCAAACCAAACCAAACCAAAACACCAGCAAACTTCACAGCCTAGGAAAAGCCTAACTAAGAGAATTCCAGAGATGATGGATATTGAAAAAAAGCCATCCACTAGAGAATGGCAATTGCCACAGGAAGCTTCTGCCTTTGGATATTCCTTAAAAATTTATTAACCTGACAGCAGGACACTTTATAGAGATTGCCCCCTGACAGGGTGCCCAGTTTGGTATAAACACTTTGCTATCTTTCTCTTTAGCATAAAAAAAATCAAACCCATGTTAAGTGGAACCAGGTGCCTAGCTGGAGAAATGTGCTTTCTCTTCTTCGTGCCCAAGGAAGGTCTGATAATCAGTAGCCCAATAGCAGAGCTGAACTCTACCCTGCCTCTTCACATCTACTTTCTTTTTAATGTGTGAATGTCTGATGTATTATTAATTCCCAAACATAAACCAGCAAGGTCATCAATTAGAAAAAGTACTAGTTCCCTCACAAATTGTCTGTTTACTGTAATAACAAACAAACTTCATTTGTTTGAAATGGTCCACTTCGATCTTATTTCTGAAGTGGGAGAAGTTTCATTCGGTCAGTTTTTGAAAAGAATAATGCTAACCCTATAGCTAAATTGGTTAATTAAGAAAGAAGGCATTCTACAGGAGAACTGAGCCCCAGCAGCTGGAGGCTGCCATGCACCTCTATTTATTAATTATGACATAAACTAGCCTGGAGGAAACTACAAAAACACAGTAATTCCAGGTAACCTTTAATTCAGAAACATTCAAACAACTCAGATGGATCCTTTAAAAAGCGATGGTGTTCAGATGAATTTTGAATTCCTTGTCTTATTTCTTACTGTTTATGAAGCCACTTAACACAACATAAGAGAGTCATAGCCACTGAAATTAAAAAAAAAAAAGTAAGGGTACATCAGCACTTTGACTTGACTTGCTAATGCATGACCCACCACTTAGCATCCCTGGACACTTGAGAAAGAACTTTGTTCTTTAAGCTGACGCCAGGCCTGAGCCGTGCTCACCCAACCCCCTCCAACCTAAGGCAAAGGATAGGAAAGGAAACACTGCCAAGGTTCCCACTGAACCTTCAATCTTCTGCTGCCCACCGCGCACTGATCTCTCTGAAGTGCCTCTTAGAAATGAGCATGGCTTGAAGATGGATCTGGTAAGAACTTTGAACACCACTGCCTTTCTGTTTAGATTTATTTGTATTCCAACGTTTATACCTCCTTGCTATTTAAAGTCGATTTCTTTACAGTACAGCATTACAATGGTTTTCTGGGAATGGGGGAAGCCCTCTACTGAATCAAATTTGTCTAAAAACAGTCCCTAAGTATACTAGACTTCCTTAATATAAGAAACATATTTCCCTTGAAGAGGTCAGATAACAGTACACAAAGGGCTTGTTTGACTATTAAACCACAATTGGTATCTGACAACTATCTTATCATGCATCTCACTTTCTTGCATAAATACTGGTTTCTACTGTTTGCTGTCAAGTAACTGTTGGGCACACAATCTATCACTCATATTAATTGATTGGTCTTAAAAACAGGCTGTTTTAATATTTTTTCCTAGAAAAAAAATACACATTCTTCAGTAAAATAAAAGGCACACATTTTTTAACTGGCATAGAAACTTTTACAAATGTAAGAGCATGGTCCATATTTTAAATAAAGACTTCTCTCAACGATGTTTCATCTCCCAGCTAAATCCCCCTGGGGCTTCAGCTCTCTGCACTGATTACTGGTTCCAGCATATTTTATCAGAATGTTATGAATACCCAAGGTATTGAAACCTAGAGAGAGACGTTTAAATAAAGTAATGAAGACAGTGATCTCACAATGAAGCGCTCTAGTTACGCACCAAGACTCAGCTCCTCCCTGGAGAGCTGTCCCCAGTGGCCTGCTGTGACCTCTGAGCTAACCTGCAGAGACCACCATCTCAAGGGGTGACAGACAATTTAGTCCTGTATTCTTTTTGTCATTGAAAATGACTACACTGCCATAAATTCTAATCAAGTCCAACTGGATGGCAATTTGGAGGGAAAACAATCTTACAATGTATGTTTCTGTGAGAAAGATCAGTGAGAGGAAAAGAGAAACAATACAGAGGTATATTTCCTAAGATGGAGAGGTCACTGGACTAACTTTCAACCCTTTTTTAATAGTTCACATATAAATGACATTGAAAGCACCCACTCTCACAAATACCATTGTATGCAAGTTTTTCTAACCTAGAAAATGTCAATAGCATAGGAAAAAAACTAACCATAGCTTAAAAAAAAAAATTCAGGTACACTGTTTATAAACACTGTTGTCTTCTCATCTCAGTTCAAGGTTTTGAGCTCTGTGTCAGATTCCTGAACAGGACCAGTACAAGTGAGAAGCAAAGCCACGGAACCTCTCAGTCACCAGCATAGCTGGTACTTGAAGAAAAGCAATTGTGAGGTTTAACTTGAAACAATAAAAATTCTCCCAAGAGAAATACTGTTCATAATTCAGCCTTCACATCTCAAATATATATGGGGGAAAATATTTAGGGTGTGTTTTATGAGGCCTCACTTCTTCAGCAGGGAGTGCATGGAAAAACTTTACTGCAGACATCTTTCCAGGGATATATATTACTTTTTTTAAAAAAATCATTTCAGCATCCATTTTCCCAAGCAAGTTGTTGGAGCTACCATTTGAATTTTAGCATCCAACTGGTCTGAATGTGGAACACTGAATTCTTGATGGGCATAACTAAAAGTGAAGCACCACATTGACACAAGAGCCATAAATGTCACTAGAAAAACACAGCAACTTCTTCTCTTGGAAACTGTTGGCCAAAGGCCAATTTAGAGAATAGTTTCCAACAGGTTCATAACCAGTCAGGTATTAACTCATTAGATCCCATGTTCTCACACTCTGAAACCCAGACCCTGACTCCCTGAGAATCGCCCCCAATAGACAAGCCTGGGCTTCTCCACAGCATTTCACATGGTTCAGCCCTTCACATAGTGCATGTATGAGCTGAAAACCAAGCTAGTTAGCTTTCCAAGAATAAATAATATACCACTTAATGATATCGCAGAGAACTACTATATGTTTCTCAATGAAATGTGGATTTATCTCTCTTAAGTGTACTTTAGATTCCTCGGCTGTACAAGTTAAGCAAAGCATTACCTCTGATGTAATTACTTTATAAAAACACTAGGGCCCTTTTTCCTGAACTTTCTACTTAGGCTGGCATATAGCTTTCTCCTTTCTCTTTCTGGTATTCTGAGCAGCTCAGAGCACTGAAACACTGGGCTCCGTATGTTTCCCTTTGGATGCTGTTAAGTGCGGAGGTGCAATTTAAGGAGAGACATAAAACACCCAATGGTTTCTGGAATTTCCTTTTGTTTATCCATAGAGGGCATCAGTATTAGCCTTCCTCCTGCAGTTTTAGGCTGAAGGTGCCATACTGTGAGAGAAACAGGTTTGTCCTCTGGACTGCTAATTTGAACAAGACACAGGTAGGTGAATAGGCTTCAAAGAAATCTATTTGTTCTGAAATTTCAGGTGCAATGGGAAATCTGAGTTCCTCTTATGGCTTGTTGTTGAATAAGTCCTCCCCAGGAAACTGAAAAAATCAAGATGCACAGAATTGGCATAATCTGTACCTTTCATTAGAGAAGCATAGTTGTCAATAAGACAGTATGATAGCTATAGGAAGGAAGACTCATTATAGTCTATATTATAGGGAAAATCCTACATTCCCTCAACCAATCAGGAAGAACACAAATTCTTCTTTATAATCACAACTACACGTAGACGCAAAAGATAAAAGACCGGCACAGATACATGTCAAATAAAAGAGCATACACATGGCCTTTACTTTGTGTCACCAAAGGAAAATTTCAGAGAGAATTATTCTAGAAAGTTTTGGTCAATTATGGAAACTAAAAATACCAAACCAAAAATTCAAGAGCACACAGGCCTTGTGACTGAATGCTACAAAAGCACTGGAGTGGCCCCTCACTGCACTGCCTACCATCTCGTCTCTCATGAGCTCCAACTTTTACCTCAAGTTTCCAAATACTGTTAATCAGCTGACTGGTTCTCTACCTCACAGGAAACTGGGAAAGATTTCACCTGGTGTTTGGAAAGTAGAGACCAAGGGCATCAAGCCCATACAAATAACTACAACATCGGTGTGAAGATTGTTTTCCTGCATACTCTCACCAATTCAGAAGTTGAAAAAAAATTTCAAAATGAACTTCAAGGCCTTCTAAAGCCCACTATCATTTTTAAAAAATTAGGATTTCATAGGCTATAGCAGCCTCCTAAGTATATTTTCAGTGAACTTTTGATTCAAATTTCTTGGACCCTGTCAGATTTCTCAAAGATCATTTTTCCACACACGTTAAGTCAGGAAGAGTAGAAAATAAAAAACAATCCAGAACAGTTTCCCACATGCAGAAAGCTAAATAAACTAAGAAGTCAAAAGAATTATTCTTCTGTGGTTTTACATGAGAGAAAACAAGTTGGGGATATATAAAGCCCACGTTTACACAATGTATTTCCTTTTTTTAAAAGTGCATACAAAGTTTAGAACAAATTAGTATTTGCAACTATGTGTAACTCACAATTGATTACTTTCTTAAAGTTGAAGTGCTAACACTCAACATCAGAAGGGCTTGAGTTCCACTTCTGCCTTCGTGTAATTCACAATTTTATCTGACTTCTCCCACTGACCTCCAAAAACAAGATGTGTTCGATATATAGATAATTCACACAACAAAAAATTCCTTTGGAATGAAAATGCTCCAAAATTAATACCTAGGTTTAGGAAATTTATATCAAAGCTAATAGGCATTTAAGGAAAAAAAAAAGAAATCTTGGCAGAATTTCTTGATATGAGAAATCTATTCTATACTTCCGTATAAGTCCTGATTTTACCGATGGAAAACATAAAGAACATCTCTGCCACACCTAGCTGATGTTTGATTAAATTAACATTTAGAAATTAAGGAGATTCTCCTCTGTTGAAACTGACCAAGGGCTGTCCAGCTACCAAGGCAGCTTTCTAGAGGTTAAAAACAAACAAAAAAAAGAATGAGCCCATTTCTTACATTAAATTAGTGACTTTCTTATGAAGGTAATCGATGCAGTGGTGTTGTTTTCTGGAGTTCACGCTCATGGCTGTCTTTGAACCCCAGAGCTCCCAGCAGTGATCTGACATGATACATTTCTATCAGGTTAGCGTGTTTTCAGACGTGCGTTAATATGCACACAGCAAGACACACTTGAAAGTAATTAAAAGCCAGTGTTTCTGGGGCAATCGCTCTGGAAACCTGATGTCACTCTGCACCCTAAAGTGCTTCCCCATCAGAGAATCGTATCAGCCCTGACATCCACTCCCCTTCCTGACTAGTGTCCCGGGTTTGAATGACAGATGTCTTTGCTGGAGTGGCACTCTGCTTGTTCTTGTTTTGTTTATGAAACAAAGCATTCTGAAAGGTCCTGGGGCTGCTTCCGTGTTTAGCAGGAGACTCTTAACATAACATGAAAGGGGAAAGGGCCATGGGAGGGCTGGGGGAGGGCTGGGAAGGGACCCACTGTCTCTACTCTTTCCCCTCTTAAAGGAGGAAGCATGCCTGTGTATGGTGCTGTGCACAGTGCTCTTTCTCTGAGCAATTCTCCGTCACCACCTTTGTTTACCTGGCATAGCCTGACTTCCATTGACACTTTTCCGGTGGGTTTTTTTCCCCTCTATCTTTTGACTGCAGATAATAACTCTTTCCGGCTCTGTCCCCTTAACAAAAGGCTGCGAAGCAACCCGAAAACGAGTCGATAGTTATTCAATAAATGTTAACCAATTCTCACAATGGAACTGATTTCCTGATTTCTCTTTCTCTCTCTCTCTCTCTCTCTCTCTCTCTCTCTCTCTCTCTCTCTCTCTCTCTCTCTCTCTCTCTCTCTCTCTCTCTCTCTCTCTCTCTCTCTCTCTCTCTCCTTTTCTTTTGCTCCTTCAAAGCAAGGCATTTCCATTCTGAGGAAACTGCCTGCAAATATTTGCCAAGTTTAAAAAACAAACAAACAAAAAAGGCAGTGAATAAGTTCCTTGCTGCTTAAAAGTTTGGAGGACACCCTGAGAGGCACCTGCCACCGGCCAGGGTGGTTCAGTCCTTGCAAGACGCCAAGCTCCTTTTTTAGTACTTAGGAGGAAAATGGAATGAACGACAGAGGGGAAGGCAAAAGGGGCCGGTGGTGGCGGATTGCGCTCTCCCGGACACCAACCCAGGACTGGAATAAAATACCTAGACAGACTTACCGAAAAGCTTGCTGGGAGTGTCCTCGCTGTCATTTGATTCCACGGGCGCAAGCAGGGGCTCATTGAGCTCGCTGTCTGGAGTAGCAGCCTGGTCCTCACCTCTCAACTCCGCATTCATTTCACTCTGAACTGACAGCACCGGCTTACTGACTTGTCCAGCTATCATTGGATCCTAGGATGGGTGGGGGGGAAGAGTGAAGGGGAGGGAAAAAAAAGTAGCAGCTTTAGAGTGTGTGTCCTCTCTCTCCCTCTCTCCCTCTCTCTTCTTTCCCTCTCTTCCACATCCACAGTCTCCCTCTCTCCTCTCTCTCTCTCTCTTATCTCTGGCTGCTCCTGCTGTTATTGCTGGCTGCAGTCAAGTGAAGAGCTATTACAGATCCGACGACTTCTCCATTACTCCCTACCCTATTAAAGCTCAACTAGCATGTGAGAGATTCAGGATGCTACGGAGCATAGAAGGGGGGAAAAAAGAAGAAAGAAAAAGAAAGAAGAAAGAAAAACTTCTTTGAGAGCAACCTAAGCAGCACAGCTTTAATTGTGGGCTACGCTTTTGTGAGAATGTTTTCACACCTTGTTCTGTCTTTAATGCAGTAAGGTGGGGGGAAGGAAGTGCTGGGTTTGTACCTTAGCAAAGTACCTCTTTAGAAAGAGCCCCCTATAGAGGAACCACGGGCTATTTTAAGAAGCCTTCTCCCTGGGGGAGAAGCAATTAAGCCCTCTCCCAAAAGCCCAGAGAGCAAAGAGATAGGGAGAAAAGAGACCTAAAAAAAATAATAATAAAAAACCCTCTTTCAAGTGGAATAAAAGATAGTTCAAGATAGTTCTTATGTAAATTCTATAAGCACACTTACAAGTTGACTTTCCTGGTCTCATATTGGCGACTAAAGCTGACCCCTAAATCAAATGAATATTTGAAAGCAAACAATACACAATAAAATACACTAATATTGTTTTTTTTAAACCAAAAACATGTAAAAGGAAGTAGGCAAATACTTACAAATTGTTCAATAATTCGGATACCTAAAGCATCATACTCCCACAGCATTAAAGATAACACAAAAATCACTTCCAAAATGCAAGGCCAACCCCTCCTCCCTCAATAACTGAGATCAGTTTTATCTTCAGCTTGGTTAGAAGAGCTTGTGAGGATGAGAAGATATTTTCCAGGGATAATCTTTCATTCCATTTGCAAACTAAGATACATAATAATGCTTTGGCATAAACATCAAATTCAAAAGGGAAGGAAAATACAAGAAGTGCCCTTTTTCCCCGTGATCTGGGAGCTATTTATTGCCAAGTTCATGCCTAAATGGTTCCTGAGCAGGAAACAGGTGACTAGCACAGGAGCAGGTGGGCGGCTTGCACCATCACTGTTGGCTGCTCTATGCTTGTGGGCTTTTTTTTTTTAATGTATTCATGCCTGAAAAGTGAATTTGATATGACACATGATAATCTATGAAAATGTTAATCAATACAAATAGTTTAAGCTGTCATCAAATGCACTTCTTTAGTCAATACTCATAGCACTGAAAACAATGTCACTGTCACCAGGGCTTAATTTGCACAGCACTTAAATATTGGAGTCTGTGCATCAATGCACTTCTTCTTCAAATACTGTAGGTAAACACATTTTCTCCCTATTTAAGGCTGAGGCACTCAGCACGCATTTAGCTGAGCCGAATCCTCCCTTTTGAATACCTTGATAGGTCCACTGGAGGGCAAAATTAATACTTAATTGAATCTCACAGTCATCAAAATAATCAATACTTTTTTATTATTTATTCTTTACAGTCTGTTGACTGTTTCAAACCTCGGAGGGAATGGTGGAAAGGATTCATGGCTTTGAAACACTGTCATTTAACAAGGTAATTTTCAGTGGGGTATTAGGGGTTGTGAAACATATAATAAAACAAAAATGGTGGCTTATAATAGGAAGAAAGAAAAGAATTATATTTCTGCCATCTAACAAAACAGGATAAATAAAAAAAGAAGCATGTGCAGAGAGAGAGAGAGAGAGAGAGAGAGAGAAAGGAGGGGGATGAAGGAGAGAGAAAGACTGGCTTTTGAAGGGTTTTATCATATCAAGAGCAGAGCTGAGCTTTCATAATGCTGACATTTCTCATCCTGACAAACCTAAACAAGAGGAAAGGATGGGATCGCAGATATCATCTTTCATCACATTCCCCAGCTTAGGAACCAACATGACAGCTCCTCTCCCCTTTACACTGTTAATTACTAAATAAAATACTACTCTCTGTCAACATCAGATTATTGCAGATAGCAGCCACAAACATTTCTCCATTGTTTCCCCTTCTGTAACCCGTGGTACCTACCTTGAACTCTTTTGAAAATACATTAGGCTTGTCTCACTCTATTGTAAATATTTGAAATACAATCAATGTAATCAATGCAGTCAATTCACAGCATTGTCAGCCTAAATTTGCTGGTGATAGATTAGCATCTCCTTTACTGGGTTTGATAGCTGGGATTTTTTTGGGGGGGGCAGTGGGAGGGGAATGAGGGAACGGCGAGGAAACAAACAGCGAGGAAGGAGATACACAATTCTCAAATTTTCCCCTGGTTTCTTTCCTACCTATTTAAGACAGACCGTGGGGTTTAATCCCTTTGATTCAGCAAATGGGTTGGATGTAGAAGGGAGTAGAATTGTTTTACCTGACTGTGACTTGAGTACATGCATGATGTGGTGCAAAACCTGGGTTTAAATTCTACAACATTCTTTTTATTTTTGCTTTATAAATGCTTGCCTTTGAAACACCCAGCCTCTGGCTGCACTGCTCATTGGAGCTTTTGTTTTAAGGCAAAGTGAATGGTAAACTTCTGCTGGAGAATTGCCATTCCTAGGATAAGCCACACATGATTATTCCTGTGTCAATGAATATCTGGGTAGTAAACTCACAAAGGAATATTCTTCGGCTTTTTTTAATTTGTGAAGGCCAAAAGAAAAAACAACAACTAAATCTCGAATCACACAGAAAGGCAGAAGAAGCTGCTAAGTTCAAGAGCACTTAGATCTTTAAGATGTTCAGTCGGGCTGACGTGTGCAAAGCGTGGACTGGCATATGGGATATATTTACTGACCATTAGTGGTTCTTTTTAAAATTCCTTTTATGTACCTCCTGTATGGTTCCGATTCCTCCCAGTGACTTAAACTTAGAAAATCTAGGGTTTGTCATTCAAGGGTTTGTTTGATTTTTTTCATCTTTACAAAACATTTTATGGTTTCCATGAGGCAGTTGCAGTGTGCATGTATGTATGTAGTGTGTGTGTGTGTGTGTGTGTGTGTGTGTGTGTGTGTGTGTGTATGTAAGTGTGTGACATGTTTAAACAGCAAACCCTCCAGTGAGGCAGAGAGTAGACAGCTTTTAATCACATCTGTAACCACTGGGGGTCCATTTTGAAAATGTGTCCCAGGCAGTGGCCACTGAGTGCAGTCTTGAGTGACAGAAGAGCATCTTTTTGGAGCATCAGCTTGGAAGTTTCTCACTCTCTGCAAAGAGCTATGGCAGTCTATGAAATCCATTCTTGCTGGGGGAAAGACAAGCTTTTCCCAGGGAACACTGGCAGAAATGTAAGAGAACTGCAATCTCATCTTGCACGAGGATCTCTGCAGCAACAAACAGGAACAGAAATCACTAACTAGAGTTGATGAAGACTTTTTACTTTTAAAAAATCTGAAATTGTTAATACTAAGTAGAAGAAAAGGAGTCTTCCTTGCAATTTGCATATGAACTTGGTAAAAGAAAGTGACTGATACAATGAGGGAACATAATAAAAGGTGACACCTGTCAATGCAGGACACTCATCAGTAACCCAAGAACCCCAGACAGGGAAAGGAGAAAAGAGCTAATTTTCATTAGCAAAATCTTAACACCAACAACAAAAAAGTTATCATGCATAATCATGAACAAGAGAACAGAAACCCACATCGAAACGACACAGAAAATTTTTAAGTCTCCTTTAGGCACTGTTAAAGAATCAAAACAATCTCACTCATTAGACTCCTTTCAGACAGAGACATTGGAAGTCTCTAGTGTTACCCAAATTAAGTAAAATTCTCATTTCACTTTGTGGATTAAAAGACTGACACTCCGGTGGGCTGACTTGACCCAAAGAGAAATAGCTAAATGGCAAAGCTGTACTTTGAATCCTAGTAAATTTATCTCAAAGATCCTTTTATACTGCACAGTAGGCATTGAGTGGGGAAAAAAAAATACTCATGCACTTTGTAACTCCTGGAATTTGAATTATGGACCAATGATCCAGGGAGGCTGTGGTTAAAGCCTGAATAACCAATTCCCAGAGCAGGCTGTGTATCTTCTTTTCTACACAATGGAAGATAGAACATGTCTCTAGCTAGCTCTGCTTGGGTGAAATGTGTGTAAAATACCATACAGGCTACAGGATATATCAGATATTACCCAACATCCAGTACCTAGCACCCAGCTGCATTCAGCTTTCCCCTCTAGATAAACATAACAAGTCACTTAAGGGCTGTTGCCCTCAGTTTTCTCATCTGCAGGATGAAAGATTGGAATAAAACAGTATTTCCTAAAGGGTGTGCTATAAAACATCTGTCCCAAAAAGCTATTTCACAATGAGAGTTACTTGTACTCATGTTAACAACAGCAGGAAAATAAACCTACCAGGGAGGAAACAGATTTAACTCTGCTTAACCTTGTGCTTCTCCAAATCACCTGAGTAGAGGAGGCTTTCTCCTTACAAATGTGTATCCTAGCATTACCTGATAGATCTGTAACATGTAGTCTAAGTTCTCTACAACTCACAACATTCCTTTTTAATGATTCTACAACAGACTAGAAGATTTCCACCCACCTATCTGCCTAGTGCTTTTGACATTTCTAACAGATTTATGTAACTAACACTCCTTAAAAGTTCGTTAATGATTGGGTGTCTGTAGCTCCTATCTGTAATCCTAGCTACTCAGGAGGCTGAGATCCTGAAGATCACATTGAAGGTCACAATTCGAAGCCAGCCCAAGTAGGAAAGTCTGTGAAACTCCTATTTCCATTTAAACACCAAAAAACCATGAGTGGATCTGTGGCTCAAGTGGTAGACTGCTATCCCTGAGGGAATAAAAAAAGCTCAGCACCCAGGCCCTGATTTCAAACCCTAAGACAGGCACTCACACACAAAAGAGTTCATCAATGAACACCTAGTATGCATTTTTATATTTGGTTTTTACAAGTACACATGCTTTCATACTAATTTCTGATATCCTTTAATGCAATTTGAAATAGAAATGTCCCAGTGTATTACTGCACAGACCCTTTATTGGAAGAGTGGACACAAGGCACTGTATCAGAGTATAGAATTCAATACAAGCTGCAAAAAATATCAGATGAAAAAGATATCAGTTAAGCAACAGAGATTTATCAGCACAATCATTCTCATTTTGTAGTCAGAGAAACTAAAGAGATCAAAATTTAACTCAGCAAAGCACCCATGTCCACTGGCAGTCACAGGATGGAATACCTACATATCTTGCATTGGAACTTGAACTTGGTCCAGCATATTTTTGTAGACAAACCAAATATGAAACTGCTTAACAGAACAGCTTTGGAGGAAAATGGAAATAAGATAGGCAGCCTTTAAAAATCCAAGAAAACAAGTCATTTGGTTATGAGCAATAAAATGTTATATGCAACTGCTCTATTTCTAGATTCCAATAGGAAATTGATATTTATTACAAAGGGGGAAAAAAAAGGCCAGATACCAGTGGCCCACACCTGTAATACTAGCTTTTCAAGAGGCTGAGATCTGAGGATTCTGGTTTGAAACCAGCCTGGCTAGAAAAGTCTCCAAGACTTTATCTCGAATAAACCAGAAGAAAAAGCTGGAGATGGAGGTGTGACCTAAATGGCAAAGCAGCAGCCTTGAGCAAAAAAGCCAAAGCAGGAATATGAGGCCCTGAGTTCAAGTATGAGTGCCAGTGTGAACACACGCAAGCACGTGTGTGTGCGCACACACACACACACACACACACACACACACACACAAATTGTATTCTTTCTTAAAATACTACCTTTCTTTTTTTTTTATAAAAGGAAAAAAAAGTACTAATCCAATTTAAGATAAACACAGCATCCTATTCAGCATTTAATTTCTTCCACTGACAAGAGGTAAAATGAAAATTATAGAAAATTAAGAGAAAGAAACTAGATCATAGGAATAAGAGTGAATTTTGTTACCTTACTTATAAAAATCAATTTATTTTTCTTTTGTCAATTGCCAAATATTAAGTAATTTCTTTTCCAATATATTTTGTGTACTAGTGAATATTTCCACCACATATAGGCCCTGTTTAAGAGCCACCTCTAAGTTGAACCTCAGGTAAATACATTCCCTCAACCACTGGTATTCATCAATGTCTCTATTCTCCTCCATTAGACCCTGTTGTATTTAAATACACACATGCTAACAAACAAGCATAACAGCTCAACACAAACCTGTCAGTTGGGATAAGAAAATAACAATCCATCAGTCAAGAATATGTCTGTTGTCGATTGTTACCAGGCATCTTAGTATGCATGTGCTTTACTTGACATATTTTGTTTGGATGATCACTTCGAACTTCTACAGCTTCTTTGCTCCCAAGAGGCCAAAATGACTGCATATACATTGCATCACATCTACTTATCTGGGAAGAAAGGGAGACACTAGTATTGGCAACCTAATAGCACCACCAATTCAATTTCTTCTGCTTTTGTGCAAAAGCATCAATATGAGTTCAATCCAGGCTCATCTAGATCTGGTCTTTGGATAATGGGGTTACACAGCAATATTGACATTGCATATACATACCCTGTATTCATACATTCTTCATAATCTGATGGTTTCAAACAGGTATCAGGGCTCAATCAGACTATAGCTCAGATTAAAGTGAATTTATATTGTAAACTTAGAATGTACACTTGTCCAGGAATTGCTAAGAGAGATCATCTAATTTCTATCAAAAATAAAGCTTGTTTTGAGCATTTTAAAATTCTAGCAGAGGGACTGGGAAGGTGGCTCAGTGGTAGAGTGCTTGCTTTGCAAGCATGAGGCCCTGCGTTCAATTCCTCAGCACCACATAAGCAGAAAAAGCCGGAAGTGGCACTGTGGCTCAAATGGTAGAGCACTAGCCTTGAGCCGAAGAGCTGAGAGATAGTGCCCAGGCCCAGAGTTCAGGCCCCACGACTGAAAAAAAAATTCTGGCAGAGGGTCTCTAGTAAAAGTGTGTGTGTGTGTGTGTGTGTGTGTGTGTGTGTGTGTGTGTGTGTGAGATCGCAATATTAGTAAACTTTTGGAAAAGCGAAATGAGCAATTCTCAGAATGGCAAAATCTGTCTCAAGTGACAGGATTTTTAAACTTAGCACTAAGAAGCCTTTAGGATTATACAGAGTTGCCTCTAGGACTCAAAGGGAAGCAAGAAAGGCCCAAGGTGCCTAGTCTCAGTCTTCTAAAACCATATTGGCACCTCTCCTCTATTTTGTATGGAGTCATCAACTTATTTGATAAAAGAGGTTTCACAGTTGGTCCATATTGGGATTGATAATGCATCGCAGATTGGGTAAAATCATATTCATCTTTTACATTAGTCAATCATTTACCAGTTCAAAACAGTTTGGTATTAGACTTTACAGTTGAGATGTTTGAATGTTGGCACTCAACTACATCTCGAAATCTCCAACAATGGGCACTGTATCTGGTACAAAATAAGCTTTCAGTCAGTGTGATTGCTTCGTGGTGAAGAAATGAAAGGAGGGAGCAAAAGAGACCCCATCTCACCAATGCGAGCCAGACCCACAGTGGGGCCCAGTTCTCATTGTGACTGTGTACAGACCTTCTCCTGTACAATCTGGAATTACAACATCAAACACACAGAGCAGATGTGAAGTATGATTTTTACTACAAATATTCTAATTCTGTCATTTGAATAAATATTAGGTATGCCTCTAATTCTATCCTGAATGACAAAGGATGTACAGTGGAGGAGAAAGACATTTTATTCACAGAAAATGTGCTTATTTATAGTTTCAGAATTCAACAAATAAGTAAATAAATAGAAAAATCCATCCTGCCTCCCACTGACAGACCAATATGTCTAAAACTCCAGTTTAAAACTTGATGGGGTCCACAGAATCTTCCCTGTTGAGTCCAAATTCCCAACAAATACCTTAGCACTGTACACTTAGGCCCTGGTTTAGCTTTTCTTAGCCTGGGACACCCACTGAGACTGCACAACTGTAGAGTTCAGTCTGATGATTGTAGAACTACTAAGATGATTTTCTTGAAATACAGCACCGATGTATCTGGAAGACGCTCCGTCTAACTTATGCACAGATGTCCTTTGACCTACAGTGGGATGTCTGCAGTCAGCCTTGCCCCAGATCTTACGAATCTCCACTTCCCAGATGCTGGGTGCTAGGTGTGAACATTTAAGCCTTGGTGCCTGAAAGACTGTGCTTAAGCCTGGGGTCACCTTCAACTCCCTGAGTGGCCTGGAGCAAGGGACTCCCCTCTCTCTGAGCCTCCAATTCCCTGAGAGGAAAATGGGGGTAATAATAACCTAGGCCTCCTAGGATGGGTTTGCAGATGAAATAAATAATTCACAAATAGTGCTCAGAGCAGGCTAGCCATGGAGTAATAGAGCTGTCTATTTCTTGGTCCTCGCTCTTTGTCTGTGGTGCTCTGACAAGGTGCGGATGATATTTGTGTACTTTATTGTGAAGAATCTCCTTAGTTTGATCAGATCTTCAGAGGGATTCATGATTCACCTCCCTGTTTCCCCTTCCCCTGCCTTGATCCCCCAGACAAAATATAACTCAGTCTGAAACCAGTGCTAAGGAGCCCTGGCTTATCTCTGTGTGGGCCTAGCCTAAAGTTTAGGACAGTGCTTAGCACATAATAATACCTCACTAAATAGTCATTGATTTTATCTGAAAAACAAAAACAAGAATCAATATTTATAAAAGATGGAAGGTTTAAAAAAAAAAACCCTCAATGACTCCAAAGTCCATTGAGAAGGAATTTGAGCCATAAATCGTGAAGCCTTATTATTATAAGGAATAAGTAACTGTCAGAGGGCTGTAAATCCCATCGAATTTTTTATCTCTGAATTAAAACAGTACCTGGCTTTTAATTTGATTTTACATTCTGTAAAGGAGCCATCCTACTCTGTGCAAAGGCCATTGCCTAATTGATTTCAATAATAGGGGTTTTTTTTTTCCCTTCCCTCCACTCTGAGACTGTAACAGCAGCACAGGCTGGAGTGCTATTCCTGCAGACTGCTTCGGGCAGCCTCTTCCTTTCTGTCAATCCCATGTTTCCTCTCTTTCTCTGCCTTGGGTCTGCATTTGGTCTGCACATGGCAGCCCCAACCCTAGCTGCTTCTTGCCCTCCCTCTCACATATCCATTCCCCTTTAATATCCCAAGACCCTTCACTGTCCCGTGAACACTGCCCCAATTCAAAAGGCTTCTGAGCTTTTAAGATGAACAGAGAACATATAATTCCAAGGAGGTGGCAGTGGGAAGGGAGGGAGAATGCGATTGGAAAGATTAGCTAACGCTCCTCATTCCCAATACATGACGTGAGAGCTCTGAATTTTCTAGATTCCCTTCCCTGGCCTCAACGCTTTTTTTATTTATTCACTTCTATTTAAAATATTTTGAGGAAAAACAAATATTTTGTGGAAAAACAAATATTTTGTGCATTTCTTTTTGACCCAAGCTATAAACAGGCTTACTTAAATATTTCTTTAAATGTCTGGTCTTTGAAACAGAGGGTCAGATTTTGAAACCAGGATAGACTTTATTAATATTTATTTAGGTCTTCTTTAGTTTACATGGGTTGAGGCTAGTTCTGATTCTGGGCCTGCTTACGACAAAACTGTCACAATTTAAAATATAATACCTTGTTCATTGTTCATTATGAACAAGGTATTATGCTAAGGGCTGTGAAGAATGGAAAACATCAAGAAATGTCACCAGTAGGGCTGGGACGTTGGCTCAGTGATAGAGTGCTTGCCTTGCATGCATGAGCCCCTGTGTTCAAATCCTCAGCACCACATAAACAGAAAAGGCCGGAAGTGGTGCTGTGACTCATGTGGTAGAGTGCTAGCCTTGAGCTGAAGAGCTGAGGAACAGCACCCAGGATGAGAATTCAGGCCCACAACCAACAGAAAAAAAAAAATGTCATCAGTAGGGTGTCAGCCTCTCATGCCTGTAATCTTAGCTACTCAGGAGGCTGTAATCTGTGGACAGTAGTTTGAAACCAGTTTTGGCAGGGAAGTCTATGAGATTCTTGTCTCCAATGAATCAACAAAAAGCCAGAAGTGAAGGTGTGGCTCAAGTGGAAGAGTGCCATCCTCAAAGAAAATAGCCAAGGAAGAATGCAAGCAGGGCCCTGAGTTCAAGTACCAGTATTGACACAAAAACAACAAAAATGTCACCAGCTTATAGACATTACTGAAGGAGAACAGCAGCATCTTCAATGTGCCCAAATATATTTTTTTATTTTTTATTGTGAAAATACTGTACAGAGGGGTTACAATTACATGGGCAAGATAATGAGTACATTTCTTATCAAGCATTGTAGCCTCCTCCTTTGTTTCCCCTTCCCATCTCTTCCCATCCTCTCCCCACCCCCCCCCGCCCCTCCAAGTATATTTTCTTGCAAGTAGAACATCACTTTGATTCTTTTTATCTTCTTGTACAATGTCAATGCAAGATGCTATTCTGTCTGTGAATGAGGCATACATACACGATCTCTCCCTTTTAAGTACCATTTTTGGCACCATGCTGGTGTTGTTTCAGCAAGGATTTGAACTCAGGTTTTCTAGACTTCATTCTTTTTTTTTTTTTTTTTAATTGTATTTTATTTTATTTGAGAACATACTGTACAGAGGGGCTACAATTACATGGGCAGGATAATGCATACATTTCTTACCAAGCATTGCAGCCTCCTCCTTTGTTTACCCTTCACTTCCCTTCCCCCCCTCCCCCCTCCCCCCACCCAATTTTACCCCCCTCCCCCCACCCAATTATACCCCCCTCCCCCCCCACACCGAAATTGTAAAGCTGGTTTTGACATGACATTTTGTACTTCTCATTGTTGCAACAGGTCCCCCTGAATCCTTAAACGACTTGTTTGTCCCCATTAGACTTCATTCTTTAGAGACATAATCAGCAATGGATGACCGATAAGCTCTCACTCTGAAATATCAGCCCCTGAAACAAGTTGCTGTGGTGGTCATCTAGGAAAGGGGTTGTGCTGGCCATCAAAAACTAGAGTGATGATGGTGTTGATGAAATATTTGACATACTATGGTCAATAGGTGTTTAATAGGAACTGGTTGCTTAATACCTTGACATAGCTTCTGTATGTAAAATGGCTAATGTGTTGTCAAATGGAACATAAGCCTACTTTAACATGTCAGAACCATGCTCCTAAAAGCATAGACTATCCATTTGCTAAAGGCTTTATAAACTATTGTCTCGGGCTGGGAATGTGGCTTAGTGGTAGAGAGCTTGCCTAGCATGCATGAAGCCCTGGGTTCAATTCCTCAGTACTACATAAACAAGAAAGGCTGGAAGTGGTGCTGTCCCTCAAGTGGTAGAGTGCTAGTCTTGAGTAAAAGAAGCTTAGGATCAGTGCCCGGGTCCTGAGTTCAAGCCCCAGGACTGGGACAAAGAAATCTATTGGCTCTTTTAAGGGGATTTAGAAGGATTGGTCCATCTACACCATTTCTGTTCCTCTACCATCTTCTTTCATTCTACTCCATTGAACTTCTGTTCTGTGTTTCCATATGTGCCTTCTTGAAAAGTTTTCTGCTTCCTATTCTAGACAAATGAGAAATGGAATTGTATTGGGTTTTCCTGCTTTCTCATAAACTTCCATGACCAGGGCCCATGTACCTGCCATCCTCGATGTTCCCTAACAGAGCCCCCTGCCACTCACCCTGTGGGACTGTCCTTTAGCTGTGAGCTTTGAACTCAGATTTCTTATTTTGTGGGGGCCACCTGTGGGTACTATTTCCTTTCTAGGTCAAACAAATCTCTAATCAAAACTGCAGGATACTGTTAAAAAAATTTAGCAAGAAATCTTTTAGAAGTAATTAAAAGGTAAATTCAAATAAACAGCCAGATAAATTAGGGAGGCAAATTCCTAAGTTTTTTGATATAAAAATACCCAGTCCATTATAGTCCATTTTTAAACATTTGGAAAATGTTTGGGAAATATTTTTTCACAATCCAATGGAAAACAACTTGATTTGTTGTTGCAGAAGGATGATTGGGATTTTCCTTCTTTTCTTAACTTTGGTATTAGTAGATTCTTTTTCATTTTATTACTTATTCAGCAAATAACTGAGTGAGTGGTACACTCAGCCCACTCTTTTAGGTGATGGCAATATACTGTTGAGAAAGACATATTTAACTCAGGGCTCTTTTGCAGCTGAAATTATAGTGATGATAACTGATTTAAAAAAACAATAAGTGAAGAATGAAGGAAACATCTCGATGTGTTAGTGATAAGTGCTATGAACGGTAAACTCCCTTGCTATAAAAAAAGGATATAAATGATACAGTGGGGTTTGAATGCATAATATACACAGTGATTGCTCTGAAGCCACAGTGGATTAGTTTCTTCACCAAAATCCACAGATTCCCAAATCCTTTCTGCAAAACCCTTTGCATAGAACCCACTGGTGCTTTAAATTATCTACAGTTTAGTTAGGATGACTCATCAGATGCAAATACTGTTTAAATAGTTGTTATACTCTACTGTTCATAAAATAATGATTCGGAAGCAAGTCTGTGCAGGTGCCATATATGTATTTGAAACTTGCAGCTGCTTGAACTGAGAATACAGAACCTCACTCAGCTATGGGAGTCCAACTACATATGGTGACCAGAGTGGTCTCAAAGATAAGAAGTGCTAAGGCAGAGACCACAGTGACTAGGGGGACAGTCATCACACGGACATCACAGGAACCAGAGAAAGAGGCTCTCTAAGGCTCAGAGGCTGAGAAGTGAGTTGGCCTGAGTGTCTGAAAAGTGACCAGTAACACTGTCAAGAGGGGCTTGTGGGTTGAACTCGAAGGCTGAGTGGAGACCCCTAAAAATTCTCAGCAAGTCTCAGTAAGTCTGAGCAGATTTGCCTTTCACAGGCCTGCTTTGTGGGGAAAGCAGAAATGAAAACCCTTGCCCATTTAGGCACTAGCTAATGTTTTAATTAAAAAAATACATGATTGCAGAAGTTCTCTTGGGCCATAGAAGAGTTACTCTTCTGGAATCATCGATTCCACCACAATATAAGCCATATTGGTTTTATCGTCTCACCCTACAGCCTTGAAAAATCAACCTAATTTCTTTTGAGAAATGAATGAGATCAATTATCTCTCATCCTTTCCAACACCAGCACTGGTTGCTTCCTTCTTGCCAGTTAGGCTTAGTTGGATCATTGCCAAACGGTCCTGGACATAGGCAGCTGGTTAGGGGGGGAAGGGAGCAAGTCTCTTAACTGGCTAAAGCCCATTCTTATCAACACTTGACTGGCTCCAGATGCCATCTTAGAAAAGTCATTTAGTTTCTTCAAGTATTTCCCATGGGCTTAAGAACCACACACACACCAGCGCTGGTCAGGACTCTCCAGGCAGGATGGTTCCCCATATTAGCTGGGCCTTGTCCCAACAGGAGTCTCTGCTGGCCTTCTCTCAGAGTCTCCTCTTGAACTTGCATTCTGGCCATTTTCACTGTGTCTCCCATGATGAAAGGCCCTGTTCAGCTGTTCACAGCTTGTACTGACCTTGTTTAGGGTCTGCTGCTTTTAAGAGCCCTCATCTCCTTGCAGCTAGGGGCTGGCGGTCACTTCTGGCAGGAAGAATGTGCTATTTTAAGTCCCAACTTCAGAACTAGGCTGCCTAGTGTTATTCATTCTAGCCACTCAGACCTTCCGTGGCCACTGTCAAGTAGTAGGCTCATGTTCTGTATGATACTTCTCTCTGTGTTTTCAGATCTTTTAGGTTCAGAGTCACCTGCAAGGAGGGAGTTAAGTCATAGATTCCCGAACCCTTCCTCAAATCTCCATATGGCTCCGTGATCTATTCTTTAAACAAATTTTCTCACAAAATGCTTATGAACACTTAAGTGGGAGAAATCCCATATGAAGAGTAAGAAGGGAAGGGCAGCCAAGCTTCCCCAGCACCCAGGGGCACATGATAGCAACAGATTAGAACTTATATGATCATTTAAATAAGAGGAAAACTTACAACTTCTTCTGGTTCCTCTGGGTTATAAAATTTGGGTTCTTGACATGAATTTCATTTTCTCTGTATTTCAGGCTTATCTTTTCAAGACTGACATTGAATGTAATAAGCATATTACATTCAAACTAATGTTTTTAACTCATATGTGCTTTAGTTTTAGTTTAGCATTGGAAACTTGTAGACATTTCTGAAATATACTCACGGATGAGTATATATCTGGCTATATATATATTCCCTTATATAAACACACACATATATATGATCTTTATCTTAGTGTTTATGAAATTATGTGTATATGTAAATTAGTATTTATATTGTATTATAATATAATATGTGTATTATAATATATTATATGATATTGTATATTATATTATATTATTTGTTTTAAAGCAAGGTCTCCATATGTAGCCCAGGCTGGCCTTACAATCACAATCCTACTGCTTCAGCCTCCTGAGTGGTAGGATTATGGATATGGGCCATCTTGCCCAACTAGTATCCTGTTTCTATAATTTACTTTTCACTTGAAAAATATCTGCCACCATGTACTTTTGGCACTGGATCCTAGAGTTAATTATGGCAAGCCAGCTTTGAACCATGTAGATTCTCAATGACACTGTTTTGTCCTTACTCTGGTCCTACAGTGGAATCCTATGACTACTTGTGATTTAAAACAGCTTTATTGCTTTTACTCTGGTAGATGTACAGTGGTTTCTTCTTTGACTGCAAAGTGCTTTGAGATGTGGTATGCATTCCTTGTGGGATCTCTCAAGGCTGAGCTGCGGAGTCAAAGTTTCAGAATTCCCACTCATTTAATTTTTTTCTAATTCTTTGTCACTTATGTTTTATAGTGGTAAAAATGTAGGGTGTAAAAAGACCTACAGATACCTAAATATGCATATATTAAGAGCACGAGGTAAAAGAACTACAAATACATAAATACACGTATGCTAAGAGTATATGACAAAAGTTATTTTCATCAGTAAGTCTAGATGATCAGAAAACTATGGTGTCCCTTGATTTAAGATGTATCCAATTATTCACAAAAATAAAATTGTGACAGTCTTAAATACATTCTCAGGAATTAAATTATAGGTTAAAAGAAGGTGGACCATTACCAAATTGCCTTCAAGATCATGTCATGGAAAATTTATGCTACTAGTTCATGGTAAAGCTTTTCTTATGTACTATATTTCTATTTTTTTCTAATTTATTACATGGAAAGTGGAATTTTATTAATGTATTAATTTACATCTCATTAGCAAGGTTAAAAATTCCAAATTTATTGGCTAAGTTTCTTGTTTCATAAATCACTCAACTCATTTTCCTGTCTTTTTACTGTGGAATCTAAGTATTTCTCATTGAATTTGGTAGAGAGTAAAGACAAGGAGTTATTTTGGAACATAATAACGGACAATTATTGTATGGGCCACTGAGCTGTGTTAGGAATATATACTTTATTTCCAAGTTGCTCAACAACCATCTGTGTTATTTCCCCCATTTCATTGATGATGACATTTAGCCTAATGGAGTAGTTTTATTATTATATCCAGTGTGATTTTAATGTAATTTTTGATTATCGTGCTTAGTTGGTTAAAGTTGTTTACTTACTTCTTGTGTCAGTTTAATGTTGCATTTGTTTGTGTTTTATTGATCTTTGTCAGAAATTAGGGTGTATTAGATCTCCCATTAGTTGTTCAATTGGTAAACCACATAATCCATATACTTAAATGCTGATCTATGCACACCAACTTTTCATGTTTTAGTATCGGAGCCAAGACTAGACCACTTAAACACCTCTCTGATGTTTCCAAAACATTGGATTTATATAGCTTTACACAACCACCAACACATACTTTGTTCTAAGTCTCTAGATTGTACCCCAAATTTGCTATTACTACAAAAATATTCTATAACCCTGAAATTCCTTTCTATGCTTTTCTGTTTGTATCCATTCCTTAACTAGTTACCATCATTACTTAGTCTTCTTGAGTTTAAATGGTGACATCAAAATCTCAGTTTACTTCATACTTGTCCTTTCTGCAGTTTACCTTTCCTCATCTGCTTGTGTGAAAAAAGATTATGTGGGCAATGAGATATTTGAATCCTTATCTATCTGGTTTTGTATTTCTGTTGCCCTCACACATCAAATGAATTCATTTCTTTTGTTGTTATTGTTGTTGTTGTTGTTTGTTTTTTCCAGTCATGGGGCTTGAACTCAGGACCTGGGCTCTGTCCCTGAGATGCTTTGGCTCAATGCTAGCACTCTACCACTTGAGCCACAGCTCCACTTTCAGCTTTTTCTGTTTATGTAGTATTAAGGAATCGAACCCAGGGTTTCAGAATCCTAGACAAGCACTCTCCCACTAAGCCACATTCCCAGCCCATGACTACATTTCTTGTTTGTGCTTTTGGGTCCAAACTTTACAGATGCTCTGGAAATGTCTACTGAGATTTGTTTATAAGTAGAAATATTCTGAAATTAAGCTTGATTGTTGTTCCTTTGCCAACAGCATTCTTTTGATTCTGGCTTTATGCTTATAAAACAAATTCTCTTGGTCATTGTTTTCAAGATATAAATATATACATTAGCACTTACAGGATCACATGTATGCATATGTATGAAAACTATGACTGAAGTATGGATGTATATGCATGTGTGAGACACTATGATGAAAGGCCTTTGCAAAATTAATGTATTTTAATAAAAAAAGAATATTAGTAAGTTGAAACATGTCTGGGGTGTTGGTATTAGTGGGAGGGGGCAGCCAAATGGGGAGGTAGAAGGAGAGCAAAACAAAATACATTATCTTTGGGCAAATGGAGACTGGCTTGAGAATAGTAGAGAGGTGATTATAATAATAAAGCATATGCATCAGTTGGCTTGTTACAATAAACCCCCCTTGTACAACTAATTGATGTCAATTAGAAAATGCTTAAGCTATCTCTAAGGTGAATCTCTTCTTTGGTTTTCTTAAAAGTGAGAACCTTCCCACCCTGAAGTTCTCAGTGATCTACCCACACGTTTTCTGTTCCCTCTCTCGCTGCTACCTAACCTCTCAAAAGAACCTGTTTCACATTCCTGTCATTTGTGTTCTCAGTGTGTATTAGTTGTACAGAGGAGTTTCACCACAGTGTGTCACAGTACTTCACACATGTTTGTGTGTTTTACTATAGTCACATAACCCCCCTCTATTGCTCTCTCGCTGTCACTGTCCCAACCAAATGTTAAACAGCTTTCAGTGAAGCTCTTTATGCCGTTTTCACATATAAAATGCAATGGATCTTTAAAATTATCTTTAAATAATTGCACAAAGGAGTTTTGATTCATGTGTTTTAGTATTTGCCTTCCATCATTCTCTTTCCCTCTTCTCCCTCTCAGTTGACCCTCAAACTGCCCCACAATTACAATTATATACTCTCTCTTCCCCCATCCCGACTTTTCCTGCTAAGATTTCTGATCTTGTGACAGGAAGGCTTGTGTTCTTCCAAGTAGGCCAAGGAATTTCTAAAACATTTTTCTGAGTTGTAGCATAAATGATATTGAGAGGTTTTCTGTTATCTTGTTATGGTTCTTTTGTCTGTAGTATTACTGGAAAGGTCCAACAGTTTTTTTCAATTGATCCATCAGAAGAAAGCTACCCAGACTGTGTTTGACTAATCTAAAGGGAATCCTAGCCCCTTTTGTGGAAGCACACGTAAGTGGATTACTCAGTCTCATTCTCAGATCCACAGTGACCAGCTGTTAGTTTGCTCTACATTACTCTTAGTTTTGCACCCAATGTCCCTCCCTTTTTTTTCTCCTCCTATGAATTTTCCTTTTCAGAACATTATAACACTAAAGATCATTCATCAGGTAAAGTCTTACTGTGTGTGACTTTGTGGAACTAGCATTCTGTCCTTTTTTTCTCATTCTGCTGCCTGACATTCTGATATTGTGTTTGAGAAATTACATGTCTAGTATGCAAAGAGCTAATTGTAGCTCCCCGCATATATACAGACACACAGACACAGACAGACAGACAGACAGACACACACACACACACACACACACAGTGCCTTTGTGACAGATTTCTTATCTCAGGATAGGATGGACAAGTGCTTTCTACATTCGACTTTCTATTCAGCAATAACAAAGTTGAAGAATAGGGGTGCAGAAGAGAATGGAAAAATAGATTTGTGTTCAAGCTGCTTCCAGATACATTGCTCCATGAGAAAAAGCAAGGTTTTTCATTCAATAGTCCTCAAAACATGTTTTTGCATATTCATGAAATCCTTCAGATCCTTTGAGGGGAATCTGAAGGATCAAAATTGCTCTCATTGTAATAGTATAATAATACAATACTGAACATTTCATAATAAAACTTAAGCATTATTTGCTTTTTCACTGCATTAATATTTGTACTCATGATACAAAAGCAATGATGGATAAAATTGCTAAGGTCTTGATGTCAATCATAACAATGACACCAAATGACACTTGTCATACCCATGAACTCGTAGTTAAATTTTGTAAAGAACAAGCAGTCAGTTTTACTTTACAAGTCTGTAGTGGAGTGCCACAAATATTAATTTTATTAAATTGCATCCTTGAGTACATTTTCAAAAGTGTTCTGTGCTATGAACTGGGAAATGCACATGAAGGCCCTGGCTGCATGCCAAAATGCCAGGATTGTTTCAAGAAAAGAACCTTTGAAATTGTTTAAGTTGCACATATAGGAAAAGAAATTGCAGCTAGTCTCTCATCTATAATCCTAGTGACTCAGGAGGCTGAGATTAAGAGGATCCCAGTTTAAAGCCAGCTGGGGTAAAAAAAAGTCTAAAAGACTCCATCTTCAAAATAACCAGCAAAAAGCTAGATTAGAGAAATGGCTCAAGTGGTAGAGGACCAGCAAAACAAGAAAGTGCAAAGTCCTAAGTTCAAGCCTCAGTTCTAGCAAAAACAGATGAACAAACAAAATGCAACAGAACAATAAATACATATTTATACCTCTAATCATATGAATAACTTATTCTCTTAATACTTTGTCAATATTGGGATCACCTAAATCTAGTACATGCAATTCCAACTTTTGATAGTCATTCAGCCCTAATTTCTGATTAAAATAACTATTAAGAACCTTAAAATGACTATAAACACTAGACACAGAATGATGATGGATAAAAATGATAATTTTCAAAATGTCAGAGGGAACGTATAATGATGACAATATCAGTGACAAGTCATAAATTAGATTCAGTGGGAAAGAAAAGATTTTCCACAGTAATGTTGAGAAATTGTCTTCCACCCACTGAAAAGCTTCATATCTAATATAGGAATAAATTCAAATAGAATAAAGAGCTATTCCTACCAAAAAGAAAGAAAGAAAGAAAGAAAGAAAGAAAGAAAGAAAGAAAGAAAGAAAGAAAGAAAGAAAGAAAGAAAGAAAGAAAGAAAGGAAGGAAGGAAGGAAGGAAGGAAGGAAGGAAGGAAGGAAGAAAGGAAGAAAGAAAGAAAGAAAGAAAGAAAGAAAGAAAGAAAGAAAGAAAGAAAGAAAGAAAGAAAGAAAAAGACTACAAAAAGTAGAACTAAAATGTGAAAATTAACAAATCCTGGAATAGGGAGCTATTTCCCAAGCACAGGGATCTATTTTCTGAGGATGAGGAAATGGATGATTATAAAGGAAAATACCAGTGTATACAAAACTACTGAATTTCTTGTGTCAAGCCACTATAAACAATAAGAATGCCAGTAGTGGTACAATGTCAACAAACTAGACACACGATTATGAGGTAATGTTCTTTTGCAAACTGAGAAAAAATAGAAGCAATAAAAATAATTAAAGGTAAACTCAGCACCGGTGGCTCACGCCTGTAATCCTAGCTACAGAGGAGGCTGATATCTGAAAATCATGGTTCCAGGCCAGCCCAGGCAGGCAAGTCTGTGAGACTCTTATCTCCAATTAACCACCAGAAAACTGGAAGTAGCACTGTGGCTCCAAGTGTAGAGCCCTAGCCTCAAATATAAAAGCTCAGGCTCTGAGTTCAACCTCCACAGCCAACAATAAATAAATAAAATTAAAGATAAGAAAGAGAGCTGAAAAGTTTGTTTTGGTTTTGTTTTTGTTTTTGCCAGTCATGGGTCGTGAACTCTGGGCCTGGGCGCTGTCCCTCAGCTCTTTAGCTCAAGGCGAGCACTCTACCACTTGAGCCACAGTGCCACTTCCGGTTTCCTGGTGGTTAGTTGGAGATTGTGGTTTTGAACCACAATCCTCAGATCTCAGCCTCCTGAGTAGCTAGGATTACAGAGGTGAGCCAGCAGTGCCCGGCTTAATTTACAATTTCTTTAAGACTTCCTTCGTTTTAAAAATCTATTTTCAAGCCGGGTGTCAGTGGCTCACGCCTGTAATCCTAGGTACTCAGGAGGCTGAGATCTGAGGATCACGGTTCAAAGCCAGCCCGGACAGGAAAGTCCGTGAGACTTTTATCTCCAATAAACCACTAGAAAACCGGAAGTGGTGCTGTGGCCTCAAGTGGTAGAGCGCTAGCCTTGAGCTGAAGAGCTCAAGGATAGCACCCAAATCCAGAGTTCAAATCCCACGACCGACAAAAAAAAAAAAGAAAAGAAAAAAAGAAAATGTAAATTAAGCTAAAACTACAATCGTCTTTATTTTTCTAATCAAATTACAAAAGCATTTTAGCATATTATGCTTGGTTTGAGAATGCTGATATAAATGTGGCTTTCCACAATTACCTTCTCAAAACTATGCAAAAGTAATGTGGAAAATGAGAAACAGAAGTGCAAATTCCATTTTCAGCAAAAGAAGAATCATAAAAATCAGCAACAACTCAAAGAGGGCAGGAAAGACTTGGGAGCCGTAACTGCAGAACCCCACACACAGCCAGCACTACTCTATGAGGTCAAAAACAACCAGTGTTACTTTTCATCAATGGGTCTGGAAGGCTGGAGCTGACAGAGACATGAATCTTCTCTGAGTCTTGTTTGATTCTAATGAGAAGAAAAGATCACAAAGAAGAGTCAGATTTTTTTTAAGCAGTCTATTAATGAGACCAGAAAAGGAAAAATACCTAGAGTGTCAGCTTGTGATCTACCCTGCAGTACAATCTTCATAGCCTACATGACCACCCCTACATAAACAATCATGTTGTTCTCAAGCGCCTTGTTGATGTGGAACCTCCAACTGACAGCATCACCTAGACCATCTACACATGGGCATGCATAAGATGCACTGGTACACACACACACACACACACACACACACACACACACACACACACACACATGCACACACACAGGGGCACACAGGCACACAGAGATACATGACTTCTGGTGATTTTAAATTCTGAGTTTCTAAAGTAATAATTTTAAAAGGGAACCATCACTTTATCAAAATATTATAAGAAAGATGACAAGAGACAACTAAGAAGGATCATAAGAAGAACAAGCTTTTGCCATGAGGCAGTTCCAAGAACTCTTTATTATTGTACATTTTTAACTTAATGGCACAATATCTCTCTAAAGCAAGAACACAAAGCAGAGATTCAATAGCTCGTGGGAGAGAAGATCACAGAGATGAACCAGGAGTTGACTGGGCTCAAGATAATAGGAAAAAAAAACTCACCAAAGTAAAGACAAAATTAAGGCAGCAACTAGGAAGATAGACACTGATGAAGATATGATGGGCTAGATTGACAAAAATCAAATGAAAATAAATGACAGAAATGAAAGGGTTAAGCAAATATTGATAGGTGAGGAATTGAGGCAATAAAAGCAAAGTGAATACTAGAAGAAGAGAACCAAAACACCTGGGCAAAAAATAAAGCATAAAGAAACATCCTAAGAGTCACATTTTCCTCTTGGTCTCTACCCACACTTTATCCTTGAATCTAATCCACTCATTTTCCTATCTATAGTCTTTGCCTTCTTCTGCACCCTCACTATCTACCACTTCAAGTTCAAGTCACTTTCAATTCACTTTACACTTGAGAATAATTTCTGAAGGCTTAAGTAGAGAAATGGTATCATCTCTCAAATGTCCCTAAGTTTTCCTATCAGATGCCTCAGTCCATGAACAGCATGTGTACTTGTCACTACAAGTAGGCTCCTGAGCATCAGCCTCCACTAGCATTTCTTCCCAAATCTTTTCAAACATGGACAATAAAATACAAGAAAACACAAAAGCCAGCCAGCCCTACAGTTAGATCTTGAGCAAAAATGGTATGTGGGCTGTTGGTATAGATCAGTGATTGGTATAGATCAGCGACTTTCTTGACTCCCCTTGATATCCTCCTTTACCTGTAGTATTTTGCCCATCAGAAACTCACCAGAAGCAAAATTCTGGAGCTCATTTTGCATTTAAATACAGAAGAAAACCAGATTGTGTTCTTCTGATTTCTGGACATCTGAGAGCCATTGCAGAGCACTACATTGGGGTCTTCTAACTTGAGGTGGGCTTTGAGGTATAAACAAGTAACCCAAGATGTTGCTGCTTACAGGAGGTAAAAGGCAAAGGTAGTAGACTGGTGCATTGAGCATTTTCCTCCTAGCTGGTAATGATAAAGAGACAAATGTATGAAAACTACCATTTCAGTGCTTCAGAAATGGACCAAATGCTGAGAACAAGCTGATAGGCACCAAGTATTCAGGAATTGCTGGATTTTGACTAGAAGAGTAAAAATCAATGCTGTTATTGCCTGAATTCTCCCATTTCTTTTGCCCAGCTCTTTCTTCGTGGTGGTTCTAATAGGGAGCGCTGGAGGTGGGGTGGGTATATGGAAGTTTAATTATAGAAAGATAATTTGATTTATAACAGTAGTTGGATAATTCCACACCCAGTATAAATGTCAGTTACAGGAAATGATCTCAATGACAAGAGTATTGGGACAACCCACTACAATGATCACAGTAGAAATACAAAATACCAATTGTTGGCCAGATTTGTACAAAGTAGATCTCTCACTTGCTGGTGGCAGTGTGTGCAAATGGATATAACCAGTGTGGAAAACTGTTTAGAGGAGGGCTTGGAAGTAAAAAGCAAATTAACTAATATGGCTTCCAAATTCCACTTATACAACGCCACCTCAATGTGAAAGCAGACTCACACAACGCACACAAAGGGAAGTCATAGCAATGCTCATCATACCAGCAAAAGTCCAGAAATGACTCAGGCAGCCATCAGCTCTGAATGGACACATAAAATATGGTAAGATTAGGGAAAAACAGAAAATAATGGCAGCAGGGATAGCTTATACCTGTAATCCCAACTACCCAGGAGTTAACATCTGAGTAGTGACCAGGGAAGGAAAATCTGTGAGACTCTTATCTCCATTTAACCTACAAAAAGCTAAAAGTAGAGGTGTGGCTCAAGTGGTAGCAAGTCTTGAATGAAAAGGCCAAGTGAGAGCATGAGGCCCTGAGTTTAAGCCCCAATACCAGCACGCATGCACGCGCGCGCGCGCGCACACACACACATACACACACACACACACAAAGAGAGAAGGGGAGGGAACAGACAAGTGAAATGTCTGGTAAAGGTAAATTTATAGGACAGATCTCTGGGTGCCTGGAGCTAGAGGTAGGAACAGCAACTGACTGCAAATAGGCAAAAGGAAACATTCAGAGTGAAGGAATGCTCTGGCATGGGTAATGGTCATGCCACCCTGTCAAATTTACATTTACGATGAATAAAATTAGCACATATAACATGTGCCTTAGTCAGGATTTTTTTTAATATAAAGGCTATTCCCAAAGTAAGAATACAGATAATAATGTAAAGGTATTCGGGAGAGACCAAGAAGATTTACAACAAATAAGCAGGAAATGATGAATGCCATGAAGTCTACTACTTGCAGTGTGCCTGAAATCTTGGCAGGAAGTGAACACAGAACTCTAACCAGGCCTGGACACTCTGCCCTTATCATCTTTGGCTGATTGAAGGCTGAGATTGCCACAACGCAGAATTCAAGGACAGGAATAGGAAGCCCAGGACTCCTTCTCTGCCTCCCATCGGGTCCTGTAGCTGACCAGAGTGCTGACAATGTCTCATGATGCATGGACAGGTATGTTTGTGGTGCTTATTGCTGTAGAGAATAGAGGGATCATAACTATAGGGTTGAACAACTTTCAAGTGTCTTATGGAATGTAACTGGAATGGGGGAGGGACACATACGTGTCCACTAACATGAGTTCATTAACTAGAAAGCCATGAACTTCATGCTACATGAAGTCCAGCGAAAGAAGTAGAGTAAAAATTCATCTGATGAGGGTTCAGAGAAAGCATAAACCATGTCCCTGGAATCACAGTAGAAATTCACTTTCTGTATCTCCAAATACAACTGATGGTAGCCAGGAAAGGTGGCTCACGTGAGTAATCTTAACTGATTGGGAAATACTGTACAAAGGATGGCATGTTCAAGGTCAGCTGAGAAAAACCAATTTGCTCGAGTACATCTTGACCAATAGCTGATTGCAATGGTTACTTGAGGCACAAATAGGAGAATCACATGTCTAGACCATCCTAGAAATAAAGCAAGAGGCTTTCTTGAGAAGATAAGTGGAGACTGGTGGAGTGGTTCAAGTGGTAGAGCACCTGAATAGCAGGACTGAGCCTTGGGTTAAAGCCCCAGTATTACTTTAAAAAATAGCAAGTACTGATGGTAACATGTTACTGGACACTTTTGGCTGAATACGTGTTAACGTCTACCAGCTAGACATAATTACAAAAAATATCCTAGCCTCCATAAAACAATATTTGGAAAAATACTTTTTCCTTCTGAATGCTAACTTACACAAGCCTTTTTTCTGCAGAAATATACTCATACTTATCAACTTACACATGGGCTCTATCAGCAACTTGTAGCCTGTGAGATATGGCATTCAATGATGACCAAAACAACTTGTAAGAAAGAGAAACAGATTTCTTATTTAATTATTTGCAGTATTAATCCATTTGAGAAAACATTTATTATTGCATGATACATTTTGAGAGTAGTTTTGTTCATTTGTATTTGTTTCAGAAAAACAAAAATCAAAATGTGACAGCTTACTCTTTCATTAGTCACAATTTCCTCAAATATTTCAAGGCATTTCATTGTTGGAAAGGGAATTGGTAAACTCCAAATCATGTCTTTCTGTAAGCTATACTTGTAATTCCTATGTAAAGATAAATACAAGGACATATATCCTTACACACAAGTTTTGAACAACGCCCAGGCCCAGAGTTCAAGCCCCACGACCGACAAAAAAAAAAAAAAAAAAAAAAAAAAAACAAGTTTTGAAGGTGATGTGCCTTAAATGACCATCAAAATCCTTTGGAAAGTTGACGTAAATACAGATTTCTGAGTATCTGTGAATGAAAGCACCTCCCAAATGTAAAATGAGATGATAATGAAAATAAGTCCCACAATTCTTTAAAAATTCATATGAGTGGTAGTTTGTGTGGCTTCTTTCTTCACTCCTAAGTTACTAGAGTCTACTGTGCATAAGAACCTGCTGGGGTGCTTGTTTGGAATGCAGTTTTCATTTCTCTCCCACTGGAGATTCTGCTTCATTGGGCCCATGCAGAGCCCACCAACCCAGTGATTCCCATACAGAGGGAGGAAAAGCATTACTCCTGACACCATTGGCTGCTGCAGGAGAGGTGCTCTTTCTGAGCCTCTGCACTGGAGGCAGGGTATGAGGAAAACAGAGGCTGTCAACTAAACCAAGCAAACAACTTGGAAGATAGTTTGGATGATTCAAACACAGTGGTCCTCATTTTCCATTGGGGCTACCTTCCAATAGACTCATCACAAATTGAAAATATTCTGAACATATTTAGTATCCCCACGCTACTGAGCAACATAAGCTAGCCTAACTTTAATATGCTCAGAGCATTTATGTTAGCTACAATTGGACAAAGTCATCTAACACAAAGCTTATTTGATGTCCAAGTGTTAAACATCTCATGTCATTTATTGAATACCTATATCCAAAGACCACTGTCAAAGCAGTATGCCATGATCAGATGGCTGGGAACTGTGGCTCTGCTATTGCTCATACTTAAGATGGAATGGTTCTGGCATATTGCTATCCCAGGAAAAGATCAAAATACAGACATTGACTTATAGATTCTGCTAGATAGTTGTTACTTTCACCCCATTGTAAAGTAAAAAAAAAAAAACAATAATTGGAACATGCCTAAGTCAGGGTGCATGTCTAAGTAAACTAAAACTAAAGCTAAGTCAGCTAGCATCTGCACCTTTTCTGAATACTCAAGCAGGACAATCGCTAATAATAACTCCCTGATTACTGAACCACCATAAATGCTAGGCAGGCAGAGGAAGCTGTGTGGGCATTGCCATGTTCTTTTCTGGTCATAAAATCCAGTTGGTCTGCAATTACTCCAATGTGACACCTTGTATAAGCTAGAAATCATGTCTTCACTTTAAACATTGTAAATCAATAAAATTACATTGTAGCCATTGACAACACATACAATTTTGCCTGTTTGATGCCCCATTACTGCAATCGCACTTGCCTTGGTTTGGAAAGCAGTCCCTCACTTCCCCGAGGGAGTATTATAGGGCACTGCCCCCCTCCTTGCTCTTCTTGCATCCAGGACATATTTATAGACAGCGGAATAATGCCACACAAATTGCACTCACAAACAGTCCTTGATACTTTGCAACACGGAAGCCCATTTTCAGAAGAGATGGTGAAATTTCCAAGAGTTTTCTATTTTTCTTTTCTCCCAATGTGTTTTCTCACCATTTAAAAAATACAAATTGGTAATGGAGTTCAGAGCTACATGCCTGAATTAAATATGTCATGTTTAACACAGTAGAGCACAAAATACACTTGGAACTTTGCTCCTATGAAACACTTAGGAAATTCCTACAAGAAACACTTTCAAGGAAGATGTCTTTTGTGAGATACTAGGACGCTTGATACTCTCCCATGATCTCCTGTGATTACTAAGAATGTGCATTGTGGATTCCAACTTACAGAGAACATGCATGCATCAAGAACCATTTGCCCTGGTGTATACACACACCATGGAGCTTTACTCAGCCATGAGGAAGAATAGAATTATGTCATGTTAAGAAAATGGATGGAACTGGAGATGCTCAATCATGTAAAGTGAAGTAGGCTGGTCCCCCAAAGACAAAGCTCACTTATTTATTTTCTCTGAGGTGGGAGGAGGGCATGGACACTGCTAGGGTTGTGGAAGGGGAAGAAGAAATGGGGGGAGAAAACTGAGGATAAGAAAGAGGAGCAGAGGAGGGGGTCTATCCCTTTTACTAGATGATCGAAGTATATTATATGCATATATGGGAATGCCATAATGAAACCCCTTTGTACAATAAATATACACTAATTTAGAAATCTTAAAAAAAATTAAAAGAACTCTTTGTCCAGTGACTATTTCCAGTTTTAGTCGTTTCCTGGTAGGTGTCTCCAAGTCCAAAAAGAAAAAAAAGGATTTCTATACCCTCTGCTTCAATTAAAAACAGTTCAGTTTTCACTAAAAGCATGGAACTGAAAAGTTGAAACTAATAATTAAAAATAATAAAGTGTCCCACTAGGTCGCTGTAGGTTCTGATGCCATCCGTTTACCCACATCAGGTATGGATGCAGGTGACAGTCAGCTTAGGCTAGGATCAGCTACAGCAATAATTCCAAAACCTCAGGGAATTAAAACAATACTTTTTCCTGCTCATGCTATGTGTCCAATGCGTGTTGCCCCTACACAGTGACTCAGAGACTGCTAACAAAGGCTGCACTGTAACACTGCTTAGGGTCACTGCAGCTGAAGGTCTCACAGCCTCAAGTGAATTTTGCAGCTGGGCAGAAACACACCTCATCTCTCCCTACAATCGGCTGACCCAACCTCATCAACCAGCTCTTCCCAGCTTCCAAAGGATGGAGAGCTGCCATCTTCCCCTGAATTAGAGAATGACCAACATAGCAAGTGGCATTTGCCTTCTGTGTTTCTCTTAGCTTGATTACTCACAATGTAACTGCTTGTTTCCTTCTTCATCTTCTATTGTCTATTCCTTTCTCCGTAACAGGCATTGGAAGACACTTCTACATAAATGGCCACAGAGAGAATGTGTTCCCTCCATTCTCCCACATCATCTCCTCAAATTCTCTCATAATTTAAAGTCTGTGTCCCAGAAGCCAAGAAGCTGTGCCATTAGAAACTATAGTGTTTAACACTGTGCCCACACACTTGTAAATCTAGCCCAATAAATACTCAAGATTCTCACAGGTCAAATTAGCCACTCTTTTCCCCATGGGCAAAAGTAAAGAAGATTAGATGATTTCAATTCTAGGTCACTGAATGGGAATGGAGTTCCTCCTTCAAAAAAAAAAACTGGAGGGAATCTGAAGACATCACCTAATAACTTCAAAGAAACTTAGATATTACTAAGCAAAATTTTAACCCTTATTAGGAAAGAGTAGAAGGAAAGTGTCCAATAGACATAAAAAGTCTGTATGATTAGTGTTACTGGTACTAAAAGAACATTATTTTTCCTTTAAAACTCAGAAAAAAAATTAAAAATATTGCTAACACTAAGTACTGGACAGAAGACAGAAGATTGGTTGATGTACAAACCAGAACAGTAATTTGGTAAGGCAATTTTCCAAAATTAGTCAAAATAAATGCTGCATGCTTTATGACTAAGTTTCTATTTCGAGGAATCGCTCAAAAACAATCACATAAATATATGAGAATAGAAGCCTGATGCTTGCTCCAGTGTTGTCTGAGACATAAAAAGTTGGAAAACGCACAAAAAATTAATTCACAGAGAGATAGCTGTATCCATAAAAAATAAAATCATATTACCATGAACAAACCAGACAGGAGTTGAGAGACCTCAGGACAAAGCTACAATGTGTTGCTAGATAAAGAGCAAGTTGCAGAATGAAAAATAGAATATGGATAATGCCTGAAAGCCAACTCCCGTTGAACTAGGAAGCCTTGATTAGTGCTTGCTGTTTTCCCGACATAAACACTTTTACAATGGCTGTTTTCAAGCTACCAATCTTTAATGACTAACGAGAAATTTCCCACACTATTGGAGGGGATTATTCTCATTTTTAAAATGTGTTTGTAGCAGGGTGCAGCTCATGACTATAATCCTAGCTACTCAGGAAGCTGAGATCTGAGGATCAGGGTTCAAAGCCAGACTGCAGAAAGTCCCCTCGAGACTCATCTCCAATTAACTGCTCAAAAACTAGAAGTGGCATTGTGGCTCAAGTGGTAGAGCACTAGTTTTGAGTACAAAGAGGCTCAGGGACAGTGCCCAGGCCCTGAGTTCAAGCCCCACAACCAACACAAAAAAATGTGTGTGAACATCTTTTGTGTGTGAATGTAGAAACACTGAAAAATATGCCAAAAAGAATAAACAGCAAATAGCCCAGGAACAAAGTGGTCAGGAGACAAAGAACCATAGTCTAGTTCTCACACTTGGGTGTGGTTTGGATTTGTTCCACTCAACATTGCATTAATTTTGTTTCTTATAATCCAAGCCAGTGCCAGTCACTCACACCTGTAAGCTTAGCTACTCAGGAGGGTGAGATCTGAGGATCACAGTTCAAAGTCAGCTCAGGCAGGAAAGTCTATGAGACTTTTATATCCAATTAAACACACACACTCACACTCACTCACACACACTCACACTCACTCACACACACACATACACACACACACACAGAATGTGGAGCTGTGGTAAAATGCTAGTCTTATGCAAAATGCTGAAGGACAGTGCTCAGGCACTGAGTTCAAACTCTACGACTAACACCAATTTTTTTTCTTTTTCTTTTCTTTTCTTTTTTTTTTCTTTCTGGTTGTGGGCTTGAACTCTGGGCCTAGGCACTGTTCCTCAGCTCTTCAGCTCAAGGCAAGCACTCTACAACTTGAGCCACAGCACCACTTCTGGTTTTCTGAGTGGTTTATTGGAGATCAGAGTCACATGGACTTTCCTGCCCGGGCTGGCTTTGAACTGCGATCATCAGATCTCAGCCTCCTGAGTAGCTAGGATTACAATTATGAGCCACCAGCACCTGGCACCATTTTTTTTTCTTATAATCATGATTACTCATGGGGCTGAGATCTTAGGATCAAGGTTCAAAGCCAACTTGGGCAAAAAAAAGTCTATGAGACTCTTTCTTCAGTTACCCAGCAAACAGCCAGAAGTGAAAGTGTGGCTCAAGTGGTAGAGTGGCAGCCTTGAACAAAAAAGCCAAGTGAGAATGTGAAGGCCTTAGTTCAAGTCCCAGTAATGACATAAGAAAAGTTTTCTTATGTTAAGATTTAAGTATCTATTACTATAAAAGTAGTTCATGATTAGTACAGAAGAATAGCAAAATAGAAAAGAATGCAAATAAAAACATCAAACTTTCCCATAAGAATTGGATGTTGGTGACTCTCACCTATAATCCGAGCTATCCAGTATTTAAGCTCTACAGGATTTAAGTTTAAAGACAGCCAGGGAAGAAAAGTCTGAGAAACTCCATCTATATAATAATCACAAAACACTAGGTTGGTGATATGGCTCAAGTGGTAGAATCCCAGTTGGGCAAGCAAGCTGAGCCAGGGCAAGGCTCTGAATTCAAGCCTCTAAATATTCAATTTTAGAATAACCACTTTTACTATTTTGGTGCATTGTCTTCTATGTATTTTTCTTAGGAAAATGTAATGTTGGGGGTTTATAGAATCAACTTTACATTTTAAGGGCAATTTTTTTGCTCTGTATAAATTTTTATTCCATTTCTGATATGTTCCTAGGAAATGCCATTTATTGTCTTAGAAGAAACATTAATTATTAATGAAAGGTAAGGTTTCAAAATAGGTTTTAATGAGAGGGAAAGCAGATTATATTAAATGCAATAGTAGCATGCCACTAAATTTTCCAAAAAATATAGATACTTTTTTTGTTATTGTTTTTGTTTTTGTTTTGTTGTTGTTTTGGTAAGTTGTGGGGCTTGAACTCAGGGCCTGGGCACTGTCTCTGAGATTTTTGCTCACAGCTAATGCTCTACCACTTTGAGCCACAGAGCCACCTCCAGTTTTCTGGTGGCTAATTGGAGATGAGTCACACAAACTTTCCTGCCTGGGCTGGTTTTGAACAACAATCCTAAGATTTCCAGCATGAGCCACCAGCACCAGCTTATAGATAAGTTTTTATGGGAGTGGAGATGATGATATGCTAAGATACTCATTGTTTAACTACATACGTATTAGTTTTCATGCAGAGAACTATTTGCCCTGTGAGGCTTGCAATAGAGACAAAAGACAGTAAAATTGACAGAGTTAATTTCAGACAAAGGAGTTAGAGGTGGACAAAGAGGTTGTCATGGATAAGTCAAGAAGAAAAGAGACGGAAGTGGCGCTGTAGCTCAAGTGGTAGAGCGCTCGCCTTGTGCTGAAGAGCTGAGGGACAGCGCCCAGGCCCAGAGTTCAAGTCCCACGACCGACAAAAAAAAAAAAAAAAGAAGAAGAGGAAAAGAGATATTAGAAAGAGGACCATTAATAAATAGAATCATATAATTAGTAGTGATTAAAAATGGCAGGGCTACCAATGAACTGCCATGGAATGCATGTATATAAATATTGAACTTTAACAAGAAAAATAAAGCAAGCCAGTGCAGACATTAGGAAATAATGGAAATATTGTCAAAATAGCAAGCGATAAAAGACAGGTGAGGGAATTTGCTACAACTCACTTAAGCCTGGGATTCCCAGACCCCTGAGTGCACAAGGATTTGGAGTCATCCCATGGAGCTGACTTTAATCCTGTATCTCACCAAGTGGAGCCACAAGCAAACTTTGAATTTCCTAATGCATTCCCTATCTAACCTTTACCCATTGCTCAAAAACTGGAAATGCAAAATTTTAGGCCTCTCTTTCATTGGAGTTCTATTCAGAGATGTCTCAGAACCCAAATCTTGGGCATGATCTGTATCTCAAGACATTTTTTTTACGTTGGGATATCAACTTGCATGCCGATGGATCTTTTCCCAACATATCCCTACTTCTAAGCCATTTAAGTGATTGATGGAACTCTAGTATCCATTGAACTAATTAGAATTACTTGGGATTGCTATTGTACCTTTCTTTCATTTTGCAATTGTAAAGAATGTCTATAGTGATGAGCTAAGGAAAAAAGCAGAGTCTTTTCTTTTTACCTTAAGCAAATGCAGTTAGTTGATGTATCCACCATAAAAGGGCTTATTTATACTTAATAAAATTAAAGATGTAAAAAAAATTAAAGATGTAGTCATTAGAGGACATAGATGAGTAGGAAAAAAGTCATTTCAATGGCAATTAATTAAATACAGTTTCTCCATTATTGATTCCTTTTCTTTTAATAAATTCTGGAGCACAAAATGACATCCAAGAATCAAATGAACTGAATGTGACTAGTGTCCTGGAACTTCTTATATCTGCCGTACTCAAACAGGACTTTTGATCCTGGTAAAAACAGCAAGAGAAACATCAAGAAAATTAGGTAGAGAGTAATGGAATCGTGGAACCAATAAACTGCAAATCAGTAGAGAAAGAGACACCCCAGAGGCCCTAATCTGGACTTGAGTCAATATTGTGATACAATTGTCCAACAAAACTTATGTGAATTCAAACTGGCTTGAATACATGCCCTTAACCCATGTATTCTTCCCAAGGAACTAAAAGCATTTTACAAGCAGCTTTGTCTTCTATTTTCACCAAGTCCCTACATTTCCCCCCTCATGTGCTGACCCATTTTCCCCACCAACAGAAAAGAAACTTTTCATCTGTCCAACACAAACCACAAAGATGCAAGTTACTTTTGATGGTATATGCTACACCCATCAAAATTTAAGCACAGAACTAAGTTCATTGAGGTTACAGGAAAAAACTAAAGTAAATACAGTTAATTAATAAAAACAAAGATTTTTAAAGGAATTTACTGCACTACTAAGGAGGTTTTAAAGGGATTCACAAGAAAGAATAAGCACTTTCTTAATTTCAAGGTTATAATAAAATTGTCTCATTGAAAAACAGGAAGATATTTCTCCAAGATTCAATCACCTTAAGGCTAAATTTTTAGAGATGTATGCTGTTTTGTGTGGATGGGGGAAAGGATTTACTGTTGCTTCTCTTTTTTAAAACTAAGTCAAACTGTTAGGAATTTATGTACGTTAAATTTTGCAAAAGAAAGCAATCACCTTCTGTGAAATATAAAAGCCTTAAGATGTTCCCAGGAATGTTCAAATTCCTTAGTAGTAGCCAACCTCATTTGTCACTAAAATAAAGGCAAATTTTCATAGGCAGAGGGAACTCGGGGACCTGACGTAAGTATGAGTTTAACACAATCACCATTCATCTCTACAACTTCCACAGCCACACAATAATCAGCCAGCCTTAGATCAAAAGTCATCTGGCTGCCTCAAGTGGTAGAGTGTTTGCCTAGCTACCATGCACAAGGTCTTGAAATCACCACCAGTACCAGATTTGCATCTTATCAAAAGTAACTATAATGAACATGTACCGTTCTTTTCTTGTTATTATTCTCTAAAGTATATAGCCTAAGCAACTATTTACATAACATTTAGATTATTTAACTCTATGAGAATCTGGGCATAGGTTATATGCAAAGGCCATGGCATTTTTTCAAAGATACTTGAGCATATCAGATTTTGTTGTCTAGAGGGGGCCTTGAACCCAACCCCTTGCCAGACCATAGGATAACTATACAAAAGAAAGGAACACCTCAGTATTGTTTGAGCTTTACCCACCTTAGGGAGGGGCAGATTAAGTCCTCCAGACAGTTCTTTCTAGAAAGGTCTGATCTGATGCTGCAGAAGAGGGACTGCGGGGTTGGTAAACACTTGTTTCTATAACTCATGAATTCTTGGGTAGAGCTTCTACATAGATAACTAGTCCCTTCAGTACATTACCTGGGAATGTTAGATATTTCAGAATGTGCTCTACTCTAAAAGACAACCACTGTAAATCTACTGAAAGATTGAGCAGCTAGACATGAACAATAGGGAAATGCAGAAGGAACTGAACTTAAAATGGAAGATGAGATCACAAGGTCTCAGAAACATTGTTATGAAACTTCCTGACTCATAGGAAGCCTCTAACTGGATTTAGGGACAGGCGTTCCTCACAGACAATCTTAACCCCAAAGATGGCTGCCATCCTCACCTAGTGACCAACTGCTTGCAGTCTAACCTGTATTGTGGTGGCTACTTCAACTGTCTGGTCTGGCTTCTCTGGTGCCATTTTGTGCTTGTCATTGTTCTAAGCGATTCTCCCAATCATCTTGAGTTCCAGCACAGACAGGACTGTTGGATAGCACCTTTATGACAGAGAACTGAAATCATCCCTTCAGGAACAGCAGAGCCCTTAGGACACATCACCCCCAAATGGAATAGTTACCTGCAAAGACCAGGATCCACATTGGAGCCAGAGAAATCATCTTAGAGAAGCCAGATTGCTACCTTCCAGAAATGGCAGGGATCACTACTTCTCTGGAGAACCAGAATTAACATGATGACCACCCAGGCCACCTGGAACAGGAGCTCTTAAACTGCATATGCTTTAGTACCTTGCCTCTAATCTTTCCTTTACTTAAATCAAACACTCATATCTGTACCCCAAAGATGAATGAAAATGAACTGAAGTGCTGTCCTCCCATAATATCATACTATACAATCTCCTTCTCCTGCCATATTTCTTTCCTAATTAACTTGCCAATTACTTTGCCTGAATGCTCTGGCCAGATATAAGGACTGAGTTTGATGAGCGCTGACTTCCTAGTAATGAAGCTATGGATGGAAAACTACTTGTTCCATATTTCTTGTTTGCCTAAATTAATTTGGGGTGGTAAGTATTATATGGAAATGCTTGCTGACTCATACCCTTCAGAAAACTACTAAGATATCACTTTAATACATGGTGGTAGTTGGAAAAAGAATGGGAGTGGTGAGCAAAGGGGTGACAGGGTCATACCTTAACCACTAACCACAATCTTCCCCCAAAACTCTGGGGGAAAATGGACAACCATGGGTTGCAGTACTAGAAACATGGCTAGGGTCCCTAAATAAAATGGAAAACAAGTGAGAGCAGAAGGAATGCCTATAACCACCTCATTCATTCATCTTACACACAGCTGGACACACAAAAGACAAAGAAAACTTAACTAGGAAGGAGGATTTTTCCCAGAAAGAGCCCCAGCAAATGTCTTTTCCAAAGAAAAAAAATTAAGATAAAAGAGAAGGCAGCTGTCATCTCTACAATTAAAGAAACATCAGTTGGGATCTAAGATGTAGAAAGCCTGGTTCATGAGCAGCACATCTGGATGGAAATATGAGCTTGGTGATGTGGCCAAGGTCTGGAGACGCCAGTGCTGTTGAGTACATACGCGTGGCATAAGTTAGAGCGGTGAAGGGGACACTTTAATTTATGTGCTCAATTTTTCTGAGATCTCAAAAAAGAAAAGAAAAAATGAAAGTGGGGGAAAGGGATGAATGAGGTTAATTTTCCGGGTGGCACGTTCAGGGATGCTTTGGAGATTAAGGGTTTTTCCATTACCTCCATATCCTGATCGGAAGGGAAAGTGATTTTTGTAGCCAGAAGCTTCATCCTGGCAGTCTTAATTCACCTTCCCCCAAAGGGGCCCCAGTTCTTTCTTTAAAGAGGAACTAATTTTCTCAATTCATTTTTTGCAAATGAGAAATCAGTGAGAGAAATTTCAAAATCACAATCAGTGATGGATACTCTGTCATTTTATCATGACCTTACAAGTTAACATATTAAGAAATTGAGTTAAATGGATAACTTATCATAACCTATAAATATCAGAAAAAATAAAGATCAGAGGTTCAAATATAAACTATGGCAAAATGTAATGATATATAATGTCAATTCATCTTTGCAAAGTATACTTTTTTTCTCTTTACCAGGCTTTTCTTCTTGGAGTATTGACCATGATTTTTCAAAAGGAAATGGATGTCAGGGAAAATTTAAGCATCCAGTTCATGTCACAAATACAAGTATTCTGGAAAGTAGGAACCACAATCACAAATTATCAAGTTCTTCCTTCCTCTAATTGTGTTGTCTCACAGTATCACAGACAAGCAAAGAGGGGACAAATTCCTCTGCCCAAAATCAAATTATGTATTTCAGCAATGTAGGATAAATGTATATGGTATTGCTCATGTTAATTAATTACAAATAAACCATCCTTTCCATAACTTGCAGGTATTTACTAAAGATTCCTAGGGGTTAAAGTTTTATGCAATAGAAATAGATTTAAAATGCTATTTTCATTGGCTTATTTTTTAGTTGTTTGGAGATTATTTTTATTAAATAAAACTCAGAAACATGGTTAAGAAGAGCTATAATCAACTCTAGAGATAGCTAATTAAAAGAAACTTCTTGTTGAAGGATGACAAACTCCAAACTGTACAACTGGGCATACACCCATGTTTTGGGCACAGAGCCTGTCTCTGTTCCAACTGTCCTGCTCACAAGGTCCTGCAGGAAGAAGGCTTTGCCTTGCTTCCGAGCACTCTCTTCTTACCACACACGTCTTATACTCTGGGTTTTCTTCCAGTTCAGTAAGTAAATTTAGACCTTTTTTGGACCTGTCCTCCTGTCTTCTTTTACTTAATTAAAATCTTGTCAGTTCAAATTAAATTAAATTTGAATGAATAGCTAGGCTGTAATTTAGAATAGAGAGAGGGGAGGGGGGAAAGCAGTATAATAATTCAGTGGTAAATATGTTTCAACTTAATAAAAGGTTAAATGTAAACTTCTGTGGCTTTCTCTTACTTAACAACTATAAGTTTTCTTTACCTAGTTTCCTTAGTAGATAAGAAGCCTGATTTCCAGGAAGAAGTGAAGTTTTACTCTAAGCCAAATGCAGAATCTACCCATGGCCCTGAAGCCCTTCTCATAGTACAAAAACAAGAGTAACTGACATGCTCCTTCAAGCATTTTTTATAGCTCTCACCTACCTTCTCCCCAAACAGAACATAGAGTGGTTTTCCTCTGTAATATTTCCTAAATAGCCTTTCGAGCATCTTAGTAGCCCTATGACATAATGGAGAGACCCCAGAGAAGAGCCTGCGTCAGCTCTGGAGCTTTGATTCTGGTAGGGAAACTGCACTTACAATTGATCCTTTTAAATAGGTTCAGCTTGCCACAGAAGAGAGGAAGACTTAAAGCATCAACAAGAAATCAGAACTCTTCTAGCTGCACACATTAAATACACACACATACACACACACACACACACACACACACACACACACACACACACACACACACACACACACACCTTCCACTTGCTTTCCAACTACAGCTTTTTAAAAATTATTTTAGGAATTGATTTAAAAATGTACATTAGCAAATCCTTCCAATTGGCAAAGCCTGGTAAAAGAGAGAGAAACAGACACAGACACAGACACAGACACACACACACACAGACACACACACACACAGACACACACACACACACACACACACACACAGAGTAACTAGAGCAACAAATTAGAAATATTGTGGTTTTAACATTTAAAAACATTTCCTTATGTTTGATGGGCTAAAAATAGCAAACATAAACAGAAAACACGCTTCACTTAGCAGCCAGGAGACTCCAAATTTGGTCATTCAAATAAAAGGGTGGCAAACTTGATACAGATATTCTGTATCCCCTCTCCCATCTCAATTATGATCATAAACAACCCATATGCCTGGCACTCTATGCTTGCTCTAAAAAACAGACCAACGAAGATTGAAGCTTGGGACTCACACCAGCAGTGTCCACTTTAAATAGAAAAAGCGCACATTGATTGCATGAAACTCAAGGCTCATTTTGGTCCATCGATTCCCCTAGTGACCTTCAGTAGCATCAAAGCTCAGAGCGAACCCAATCTGACCCCGACTTTATGTGCATTATTATATCAACAGACAGGAGCTACTTACGGTCCATGCCATTGTCTCCAGAGACACGTTATAAAGTATTCTAGAGCTGCCCCTGCCCAGAACACCTCGGGTGCATGTCATTTGCTTCTCTATCTTCCTTTCTCCCCCCTCTCTCTCCTATTGTTGCAAGGAAACATATACACGCCAGTATACAAATTCTGTATACAAATTCTCCCTTCATGGAGTATTTCTTCCTTCTCGATTCAGAACTCAAAAAGCAACTTCAGACTTTGACTAATACTCACATAACTCCCAATAAACTACAGCCTTCACCCACATCCATAACTAATAATAATGCTCTTTATTATAAGCTCTTCTGTGAAACAATGTATGATACAAAGCTCCTCTCTGCACTGTTTTAATTATAATAAATCACCTTCATTATCAATATAACATGTCGGCTGTTTAGCTACCTTGGTTACTCCCATAATGAGATGACATCAGACATGTATGTCTCAAAGAAAGTTATTTACACCTACACTGAAAATTCCACAATATCCCCTGGTCTTGCAGCACAAATAACAATAACTTTCATCTTACCTTGCTGTTCAAACATCACAGGTGAGAAGACAAGGAGAGGGAAAAAAAACCACAGCACATCTGAAAAATACTGTTTACACAAATAATAGTACCCTGAATATATCCACCAGCATGGCAAAATAAGTCCTTGCCACACAATCCCCTCTATATAAATGTATGAAAGTATTTTACTGCCCAGTACAACAAATCTGCAATGAGACGCTAGGCTGTCGTGTGCAAGTTCCAAGGGACTGTGTGTCAGTCAACTGCCCCAGTAGTCCCCTGAGAACACACTGGGCACATTCTCATGAAAGGTGTGAAAATCTGATTTTCTAAAATGGATCAGTAATTCTCTATGAAGGGGGAGAGGATCGATAAATCTTTGCTAAGTAGATTGTAAAGGAAAAATTATTCTTTCAGTGACAGTACATTAGGCTCCTCCAAACAATCTCAATAAACTAAAGACATCCCATTTCTCCACCAGCCTCTTTTGACTTCTGATATATTTTTGTAATCTCAGATCATTCTGCAATGCACACACATTGATATTTGCTAAGCAATGTTCCGCACTGATGTTGATTTATGGTTTGTGCCATTATAATGTTTGCCTGTGACTAGAAAAAGAAAATTATGAGCTGCTTGTAACCCAATAGATCTGATACAAGAAAATGTCATTATAGCTGTACACGCATAGATGTTTCTAACTCTATCTAGTTTGGGAGTAGCCACATGATGTGATTTTGGTATTCCTCAGTCAAATATGTCCATATTGTTTTGGGGTAACCGTTCATCAATATGTAGCAGAAATTTTCCCAATGCCTAAAAATACTCTACATGTGCTATGCTTAGAATCATGGGATGTTGATGGTCCTTCTAGGAATTTCTCTCCCCCAAGGCAAAGACCAGGGAAACCTCACATAGCAGTTTTAGTGCATTCATTCAATGACATTGAACGAGTGTCACTCTCAGCCCTTTTGCTCAAACACATTCACTATGTATTTCACCACTGGGGAATCAGGGGGTCTCACTGCTCTGAGGCTGGAGAATCCTTGCTAAAGAATTCACACAGAAGACGTGTGTCAGGAGAAAACAAGCCTAGGAATGGACCAGGGAGTCCCAGGAGGCTCTCTGGTTATAGCATCTTGAGCTGTGTGTGGCTGAGATCTCCCCTGCTCTGTGTTAAAGGGGTTATTAAAAAATATGGCCTGTGTGCTAGCGAGGAATTTCAGGGGTTTGAGAACAAGCAGAACAGCATGTCCTGTAATACTGGGTCAAACAAAGCAGCGGCTCCACACTGGATTTCTCTGTGCTTATGCAAGCAGAGGTCAGAATTAATGCTAGTAAAGGGAGGGTCTTCCATGAGATGCAGTATTTTGATGTATTGCCTCCCTGTATATAAAAAAAAAGGAAAGAGGATTGATATGTCAAATTAGAACAAATAGGTATAATGAAGTCATGGAAACCCTGTTCCCCAGGTGTGTTACAGTAACTACCTCCACCAGTGTCTTGCAGAAATGCAGGCTACATGTCAAAGTTTGTATAAAATATCTAAATTTCTACTTTTTATTTTTGGTGCCAGTACATAGGACTTTGCTCTCTTGCTTGACTTTTTTGCTCAAGGATGGTGCTCTACCACTTGAGCCCAAATGCTACTTCTGATTTTTTGTTGGTTAATGAGAGATAAGAGTCTCAAATTTGTCTGCCTGGACTGGCTTCATACTGTGACCCTCAGATCTCAGGCTCTTGAGTAGCTAGGATTACAGGCGTGAGCCACCAGAGCCCACTCCATATTGACTTTTTAACCAAATAATGCTGCTTTTGCACTTATTCAGATATAAAAGGAGGTAAATATAATTTGGGGGACATGAAGAAAAGGTCATTGTGATTCTAGTCTCTTTCATCATTTGTTTTTGTAATGTCTTCTGGCTAGAGAATGTCAGAGCTCTAATACACAAGCTCCAGTTTCTACATGAAGTCCAAAGAAAATGCTCTGGATACAATCCTGAGCATTGCAAACCACATAAGAGTTCTTGGTATCTGCCAATATTTGGGAAAATGAGCCTTCTCTTCACCATCTAGAAGACAGCATTGGTTTAGAAATAGTAAGTGACATCTTTGTTGGCTCACTGGTCAGGTTCACTGACATGCAATCATTGAAATATGAAAATTCAGATTCCTCCAAACCAGAACTTGTAATAGCATAAAATTATATGACCTACCCATCAAAAGATGAGTGTAATTCTAAGAAAATAATGATAGAAGAGAAGAAGTAAGGCATCACAAATAGATAGTAGATAGATGATAGAAGATAGATAAATAGATAGATAGAGACAGATAAGGTAGATGAATGGATGGCAAGGAATATGAAATGAATATAGGACTTCTATAACATAAAGTTTTAACTTGAGTAGTGTAAATAGATTGTCAGGAAGTTACATAATAGGTATTTGTTGTTTACAAACAACACACAAAAATGACAAAAATATAAAACTTAAGGCTTGCAAAAGTATATGCCAGACATGTACTAATAAAAACAATCTTGGCAAAACTTACCAGTTCAGGCAAATAATCCTTAGGAGGACAAAATTCATTATGGGAGATAGAGATGACCTTTAATAATAAAGGATTCACTCATCTAAAAGGTAAATTTATGTGTTTCTAGTCAAAATAGCTTAATATATACATATATATAATATATAAGATATGTATTATATGTAGAAATAGAAATATTTATACTAAACAGTCATGTAACATGCAATAGTATCATATTAATTCATGGGTAAATATTAATGGACAACACTCAATAGTTAGTAGATATATGAGAAAAACTATAGCAAAAATTCAAAAGAATCAAAAAGAACAAATGAATGAAAAAGACAACAAATAATTCAGGGATGAGAAGGGAAATTTTAAATTAATATAATTGGTTTTATGAGAGTTTTTGAGCAGTTCTTTTTCTCTGTAGAACAAAGTACACGAATGAAATAAATGATTTGTGAAATATCAACATGTGCTTTTTGACATTTGAAAGCCACATAAAATTGTAGATGGGGAAAAAAATCAAGGAACTTTCTAGAATCTGGGGAGGAAATAGCATCTAGAAAATGTAAAAAAAAAATTAACAAAATCAATGCATGAGAATCAATATCTGTCACTGGCAATTCCAGGAATAAGTCAGTAAGAATAGAACGTGAGAAATTTGTCAAAGAAATAAGAGAATGAAATTACCCAAAGTTTAAACATACCAATCAAAAGAATGCAAGTCCTCATTTTGAGGATTCCATCTGATGCTGAAAGAATAGAAGAAAGACAGGAAAACACATTTTTTCTGAAATTTCAGAACACTCAGATTCTACAAAAGATCCTAAAAGCTTCCAAAGAAATTACAACATGTATCTTTAAAGAAAGTAAGTCTAAATTGGTTTCAGACAGATCGTGAGAAATGTTGGGTGCCAGAAAGTTCTGAGTAAAGATTATTTTGAACCTCAAATTATACTCTCCATAAAGACTAAAGGCAAATGAAAGTCACTTTCAGACATTCAGAGACTTGAAATTTTACCGTCTATAGATGTGATCTTGAAGACTTATTTGAAAATATATCTGAACCACCACAACAAAAATAAAATCTGAGAGTAAAGGACAGATGAAACTCAGGAATTGTAGATCAAACAGGTCCTAAAAATAACAGGAAGCTAAGCATTTCTGATGGTTTGCCCCTGCAATCCAAGCTGAGGCTAGGATTTGTAGGCTGATATTTGTAGCTCTAAGGTTCAAAGCCAGCCCAGGCATGGAAGTCTACAAAATCTCATCTTAACTGATAGAGGGACAGGGAGAGTCCCTACTTGCCATCCTAGCTTTGATGAGAATCTCATTTCACAAATAATCAGTACAGCAAAGGGCTAGAGATATGGCTTGGTGGTAAGAGTGACTGCCTTGTAAGCACAAGGCCCTGAGTTCAATCACCAGCACTGCCAAAAAGAAAAAAAAAAAAAAGGAAAGAGAAAAGGGAAATGCTAAGAAGACAGTTGTGAGTGGTTAGTCCTGGAAATCTAGGGCTACATTGCAGAGCCTTGCGAAGAGTAACCCCAAGAGACATATGAAGTTAATAGAACTAGATTGTGTGTGTGTGCGTGTGTGGGGGGCGGGCGCATGCATGCACAAAATCTGTTTAAAAGGGAGCTGACAAGTGAAGGTGATTAAGAAAGAATAAAATTCATGGGGATGAATTTGACCAAAGTACAGATTGGAAATATTACAATGAAACCCTTTTTGTGCAATAATTTATGCTCATTGATTCTTTAAAGAGTAAAAAAAAAGCAAATTAACCATAAGAAAAGAAAAAATATTTAAAATAAAAATGTTCACCCCTTCCCTTCTTACTTTGGACTTCTACTCTTTCTACTTCTGGTGGTTCTGATTTAAAGATAGTAGGTTATATGTCTTAACTTACGAATGGCTATTTTATTTCACAGAAAATATCTCATGCCCTGTACTTTTTCCATTTAACTAACAGATAATTAGAGACAATTTTTAGGCTCATAATCTCCCCCTCGGATTTCAGAGAACATGAATCAAAACTCAGAATTTTAGAAACCTTACAAAAGCAATACAATGCTCATGTTATATATGAAATAACACCTCCAACATATTCAGGAATATCACGCTATTTAATATTTCTTTCTGAAAAAATGAGTAAATGTTTGACTTTATGTCAAGTCAGATCAAGTTTTTTTTGACCAGTTATTAATTTCAGATCATTATTGCAAGTATAGGCAATTTTAGAGCCTGTTCTAGAAATTGAACTAAAAGGTATGTCTGTAACTTCAGCAAGATCAACTAGAATTGCTCCGTATGTATGACTTTATGGAGAGAACATTTCTGATCTTAAACTGATTCAAATAAAAGAAAGGTGAGAGACAGAGACAAACAGATAAACCAGATTGGATCACTTGAACCTTCAAGTTCACCTCTGCCTGAAGACGGTCTGCCCCGTGGACATGGCTAGGTGAAGTAGACACTTCTCCTGCTTAACAAAGCCTTATTTGAATTTCTGTTGCTTGCAACTGAATTAGTAAGAAAAATTCTTCATTTAATACAAACTACAAAACTTCTCAACAGACTGGGAAGAAAGCTGTGATGCTTGTTATCTCCAAGAGTTGCTTATATTGCTTCAAGAATGTTAGCCCAGGAAGAACACAAAGGCATAATGCCTATGTGCCTCTGATCATATCAAGTTTATCAAAATGAATTCCAGGAAATGGAAGCAAGAGGTTTTTTCTTTGTTGTGGTGGTGGTTGTTTTTGTCTTTTTGTTTGTCTTGGGAGGGTAAGAATGGCACACAAATGGAAGGAAAAAGGGTGACCAAATGCAACCGTGTTATTGACTGGACACTTTGTGGAAAATGAACGATACAACTTGTGGGTGGGGATGAGAGGGAAAAACTGACAGACAGTGAGGGAAAAGGTGATATTGTCTAAAAAGAAATATATTCTTTACTTTTTTATGTAACTGTAACCCTTCTGTACTTTTATAATAGCAATATAAAAATTAAAAATAAAAGACTATTAGCCAATTCAGTAAGAACAGAAAAAGAAATTAGTTATAACCAAATATAAAATCCATTAGAAACATCCCATGCAACATACCATGTTATCTAAGAATAGACTGAAAGTGTTACATATAGAGGAGAAGTCATGAAAGTACTTGGGAGAAAAAAGAGAAAATTCAAAGCCTCTGAGGTGAGAATCCATGTGGCAAGTTTGCTGAACTACAGACTGTTCGTTGTGGACACACCAGAGAGGAAAGGACAAGGGACGTGATATCAAAGGAATGAAAGCAGACTAGTTATAGGGAGGTAGAAGGTTAGATAGGTTCTTATTGGCAATTGTAAAAATTTGGACTTATTCTGGGTGATACCCCTAGGGGTTTCAAGTCAGGTCTAAAGCAATCTTTTTTTAGGTAACCATAATATTGCTTTGGCTGCTTTGTTGACAAGAAACAGTGTAAGGACAAAGACTAGTTTAAAAAAAAAAAGCTTGTAATGACTCACCTAACAATAACTCCAACAAGAGATGACAACTCAGGTCAAAGTAACAGCCATGGAATTAATATACAATAATCAGATCCCACATGGATAGCATGAATTATAGTCAATAAATATATAAGTCAGGGCCCAGGCTTCCTGGAATACACTACAAAATAGTGGGGATTTTTGTGCTGGATTCACAAATAAAAAACAGACCCTGGAAATTGTACACTTGTTTCAAAAAATCCTAACAGAAGGGAATAAAATGTCCTACCTCCATCCCTCTAGCTTTGTATTTTCAGTCCGGTTAATTGATCATGACCCTAGAGGTGAGAACATGTAGGGTAGATCTGACTGAGGATTACAGCTCAGGCCTATGACTTCACAGGTCTTCTATGATTGGTTGGTTGACTGATGCCTCATTTGCATAGGGTACAACCAATCAGAGTTCAGCATAGAGTGTTAAGTGCAGGACCAGCTCTGAGCATCTGCACCCTTCCCTGCTCCCACAGTAATCATAAATTCAGTGTCTTCCACCACTCCCTGGACAGAGACAGAATCTCCATATGGCTGAATCTGTGCCAGACTCAACTACAAGATTGGTATGGTCTGGTTCAGTCCATCTTTAAGGTCTTATTGCTCTCTGTGTGTCTGCCACAATAGCTGTCAGTCTTCTTTATGTCCCTTAAGCTATATTCCCTCCAGCCTTAGGAGTAATATTTATGCCATGAAGTGATTCAGAGCATCTGTTGCCAACTTGGTCCATCTGGCTTCTGCTCCTCTTCAGCCTTTACTCACAGGCTTTACTCACCAGAAAAAGCCCCACTACACACACACACACACACACACACACACACACACACACACACACACACACACACACACACACACACACACACACACAACACACCCCATGATGTACTGTCATACCTCCACCTTCCCAGGATATTTTTTTACCATGTTATTTTATATAACCCTTTTGTAATTGATTAGCTAAACTGTTTTCTAATATTAGAGGACAGAATCATACTAAAGCCATGCTTAGCACAAAGTAGGGATTTAATAAATATTGGTTAATTAGATGACTTAAGGTATAATCACTATATTAATATTACCTATTTACTTTTTTAAATGTTAAACCATAAGTCTCCTAAGGGGAAAACCATATATGGTTCACTTTTAAACTTTTTTCTTCAGCATTCATCAAAATGCCTGCTTCATAGCACAGGCTGAACAAATCCCTGTTGATTAGTGAAAACATAAGCCAATGAATGAATGAAAGAGGAAATGAATAAAGATTAGTCTTTTTCTAAAACTAAGTTCTGCTTGTGAACTGAAATGTTCCTACTTTATATCACATTATTATTATTATCATTATTATTATTTGGTTTTCACCAGTACTGGGGCTTGAATTCAGGGTCTTATGTTCTCACTCATCTTTTTTGCTTGAGGCTGGTGCTCTACCACTTTAGTTATGCCTGGCTTTTTACTATTAATGGCTTTGAACCATGATCCTAAGATCTCAATCTCCTAGGTAGCTAGGATTACATATGTGAGTGATTAGTACCTGTTTCTCTCCCTCCCCCCCCTTTTCTCTCTTCTTCCCTCCCACCCCCCCCCCCGGGTTCTGGGTCTTGCTAAGCACACGTGCTACCATTGACCCCAGCACTCTGCCACACTGATATTTTGGTGTTTTTATTAAAAGATAAAAAGCAAGCTAAAACAGGAAATTGTTGAACAACCAATCTTTTACCCTTGAACAATAAATATTTTGACATAATTCCTATCATAATTTATAGAAATTCTTTTAAATTCATAAGTAAATGCTAATTATTCTTAGTGGTCATCTAAATAGAAACCATAATAAGGAAACAATTTTTATAATACAGCATCCTTTCTTCAAAAGCTCTTGAACTCAACTAAGAGAAAAGAAGTGTCAATAGTCCTGGGAAAAAGAAAGTAGCAGATCTATGAACATAGTATGGCATGACTTTTGACAAAAGGAAACTAAGAAAAGGGAGTATCATTTACTAAAACAGGGCATATTTCTACTATCTCCTGTGAAAAAGAGCTCACCACCATTTGTAAAAGGACTTTCCAAGTCCTTCAAGAGGGGAGGAAGTCTGAAATGGGAGGCATCAGAACCTGCGGAGAGATTCCTTTCCAGGTCTAAACCATGAGAACACATAGAGAACAACAGACTAGGGAAGTGTGATACCTCTATAATTCAGTTTTGTCTGAATCAAAGATACTACACGTCATATTCTACTGGGATATGTCAGGTGAATTCACACTTACCCTTCACACAAACTTCTCATTCTGCTCAATATTGTCTTTGTGTTTTCCAAAACATGCCATAAAGGTTTTCTTGACATTCAAAGTAGCCAAAGAGTACACCAGCACTATCAATAGTCAATTTCATGTACAATAGAACACCAGAAATGTACAAAGATGTAGAATTTTATGTGACAATCTTTTTAAAGAGCATGAAAAGGAGACTAGCGTAAAAAGTAAGTTGCAAAACAACATCTGAAATGGTATCATTTCTATAAAAATCGATTGTACCTACATGCTTTTCCAGGTATCAGGAATACACCTGCCATTTAACACAAGCCTGTCTGGAACAATCTCCAGCAGGAAAAGTTTGCTTCTAGCCATGTTCCAGAACTGCCAGCATTGGTTGCTGCACCATAATGAGTCATTTTCTGCTGGCCAGAACACACATTACCACTGCATTTATATTTGATTTTCTGGACAACACATACTTGCCTAAACTTTACAGATGAGCCAGTATTTGCTGATTTTATTCTTATGTTTTTATAACTCATTCAGACAGCTCAGGGAGTAAATATTCAGACACAAAGTAATCCAACGAGCTGAGTACCTAAATTGAGTGGTTACCTTCTTTACAAATAGAGATCTTAATAGTACAATTAAAGTACAAAGAGTCATTCTATAGCACATGCATGGAGTTCTTTTTTAAAAAGAAAAGAAAAGGTGTTGGAAAAATAACATTTTAGAATTATTTTCCCCACTCATTGACTTATCACAGTTCTACTTGCTTAGTACTTTTTTGGTGGGGGAGAGGGTTGGTCGTGGGGCCTGAACTCTCAGCCTGGGTGCTGTCCCTCAGCTCTTCAGCTCAAGGCTAGCGCTCTACCACTTAAGCCACAGTGCCACTTGCAATTTTTTCTGCTTATATGGTGCTGAGGAATTGAACCCAGGGCCTCATGCATGCGAGGCAAGCACTCTGCCACTGAGCCACCTTCCCAGTCCCCTTGCTTAGTACTTTTAGAGAAATGTTTTTATTAGAAAAAAAGAAATCCTAAATAGTTTTGTAAATACTGCTTTCTTTTTGCTATATTAGACTCCCCCCTAAAAAAAACCACCACTACTACAAAAAAAAAACAGTAGTTGATAGAATTATCCCCATGATTCTAAAACTTTGTAAAACAAGATATTCTGAAAGGTGGGTCTATTTAAAAAAAAAAAAAAAGGATATGCCTAATATAAAGAGAGCTTTTGTTCCTAGATCCATCACCAGTGACCTAGGCCCTTCCTTGAAGACAGACTATACCCAACTGAAACTACCTCCCCTGCACTGTCCTCTTCATAAGAAAGGTATGAATATTATCAACTTATATTCCTCAAGTATTTGGGGCTTTCTAAATACAAATAGACCATAAAAACAAATGCAAAATAATTCTCAAGGATATTAGAGTATCTTTTCTGATCAAAGTTAGGTTTTCTCTTATTTTTTAATGAGGTATAATAAAAACAGCTAATTAAAATACCATAAGAAAGTCATTTGCATGCAATTTATATTTAGAACATAAACTCTAATGGTCACATAGGTGAGAAGTGAGGAGGAAGATATATTCAATGTAAGTGTACAGTAAAATAATTCAGAATGTCACCAATAGATTCACAACTAACCGTAAATGAGAACAATTAATAAACTAAGGAGAAAATCTGGCATCCAATGAACTTAGCCTTTAGGGGAAAGCAGCAAATCAGAGTAAAAGGGAATGTCCTTTATTGGACCAGAGGACACCTGGTGATGTTTTCCCTTCAATTTTATACAACGCACAGATTTTATCTTATGGGTAGGCATTCTGAAAAGTCAACATAATACTTAAAGAAGAACGCTCCCCATTTCCTCTGGATAATCACAAAAAACATCCAGTTCTGTCCTGTAAACAGCAAGGAGGGTAACGTAACTCAAGGAAAACCTATGAGAAAACCTCAGTATTTTTATGTAAATGATGTCACTGCAAGGAAATCTCAGCTGAACTGACACACAAACTTTTTGTAGAACTTGGCAGATGAGCCACTGATTTCTAACTCTGACGCAGCCAAAGATAGCCTATCAAGCCACATGGTAATTTTTTTTAAATTTCAAGTGAGTTCTCTCTAGATAAAATAATTTAGAAGGTGCAACTTACTTGATTGATGTTCAAAACAAAATGAAGAAAAGAAATCCTGGATGTCTCTATTAATAACCAGAGTGCAGGACTTAGAAGTGTGAGCAGATGTAATATACTTGCACAGACTGTGACCCTGACTGTTTTATGCATTTTCTTATTATTTTTGTTTGTTTCTATCAGTATTGGGGCTTGAACTTGGGCCCTCATGATTTTGCTTGAACTTTTTGCTCAAGGCTTGCACTCTACCACTTTAGCCACACCTCTACTTTCAGCTTTTTGCTGGTTAATTGGAGATGAGAGTCTCAAGGACTTTTCTGCCCAGGCTGGCTTCAAACCATGATCCTCAGATCTCAGCCTCCTTAGTGACAAGGATTACATGCATGACTTCAGTGCTCAGCTGACCCTGGCTCTTTTAAATTGAACTTTCCTTTAACACATCACACCACCAAACTATGCCTTGTGAATGCATATGAATTTTGGTGAAAATGGCTACTATTTGTGATGCTTCTTTCACCAACTGATGCCAAAATATAATGAGATCTGATTTCTTGTGAACAGAAACAGAATCGGAAGAGTTTGGATGGGTCTTTAACATAAAGCAATCCTGGCATTATGACCAATGACTTGTATTCAGAAAATCGGGATCCACACCAAAAAAATTTAAGACTTCAAACCAAAGCAAAAAGTAGTCCATTTTCTTGCATTTATTTTCTTACATCATCAGATCAGACTCACTTGAGGGATAAAATAAGACAAATCAAAACAAACCTACCATGCAGATCCAAGATAACATCTATCAACCAAATCTGCACACACACACACACACACACACACACACACACACACACACACACACACACACACACACACACACACATGCTCCCTACTCTTGGCCTCCAAATGCATTTCTCATAGATATCCATCACAAAAAAAGCCTCCATTTTTCCTACTGCTTTTGTGAGCTGTGGCAGGAAGCAGTTGTCAGCTGCTTTGGGGAAAAATAACACTGACACACCAGCCACAATGTTCCCGTGGAAATCAAACTCTGAGAAATTTTTTAAATGTTTTCAACACATCAGCATGAAGCATCGACCTAGTTGGAGTCACTTAGATCTAAGGCAAATGCACTGATTGTTTTCACAGCAGGCTTTTCTTCTCCCAGCCGAAACAGGCACACAGGCAAGGGTTGTATGGAAAGGTTTGCAGCCCCCTGCCTTGGTCTGCTATAGCCTGTGACACAATCAATATGGGGTGAGCAGTGCAGGAAGCTCAGGGAAGATTATGAAGATGAAGCGAGTGACAGAATTACCTTATAGGATTTGTTCTTTTTCTCACCTTCAAATGTCAGCCACCTTGGGCAGAGTTGAGGAACAGACCCAAAAGGAGACAGGGAGAGAAGGATTGTAGGGAAACAGAGGGCATCTGTGCGGAGAATCCAGACACTGCCTCTCTATTGGTGATCTGCAGAAAGAGAGGGCCAGTTCTGTGTGTGGCAAATCAGGGGTGGCGCCTAAGGAGTGAGAAGACAAACACCAGCATCTCTCACAGGCCTGGAGTAGAACAGGTGCACAGTATTGCTAGCCTTGGTCTTTGGTAGATTTTTAATTGCAATTAATACGAGTTCTCTTTGGCTTTTTAGTCCCAGAAAAGTACCATCCCTGTGAATTACATGCATAAAGTACCAGTTTGCCCGGTACAGCCTAGACCAAATGTACCCTAGAGTGCCATCATTTGTCTCCTGGGGGCCTTCCAGCCAGGTGATATCAGAACACAGTTCAAATCCCCTTACTCCATGGTCCAGCAATGCCTTAACAATTGGTTTAATTTATCCATTGAAGCTGGTCTTGGAGCTTAATTTGGGTATCTTCCAAATGTCCAGAACGGAAAAAAAAAACAAAAACCTTTAAAGAAGCTCTTCTATTAGCCTGATTGCACTGTTGTAAACCTTGAGCAGAATGGACAATGTGTCTAATTATCATATTAGGAATAACAGGCCCTGATAGGCACAACAGTTAACATCTGTAATCATTGCTACTTGAAAGGCAGAGATTAGGAGGATTGTAGCTTGAGGCCAGCATTGGTGGAGGGGAAAGAGTGAGGCCTTATCTCAAAGAACAAAACTAGGCATGGTAGGGCAGAAAGTATTAGTAGGAGGATCACAGTCCAAGGCCAAGCTGGGTAGAAAGCATGAGACTCTAGCTGGAAAAACAACTAAAAGTCAGAGTCAAAAAATGGCTCAACTTATAATGTACTTGAGGCCCTGAGTCCAAGCAATAGTACTACCAAAAAATTTTAAGTAACTATCATTCTTTATACAATCCAGAGGACATTTGGCTGAAGAGCACGGTAGAAAGAGGGGAGTGATAGATGGGGCTAGTCCAATGTGGTTCTTATTCCGCTGGGCAGCACAGGTGAGCACTAGATACAGCAAAATAATTATATGCAAGTCAGTATTAAGTCATAAAGTGCTGCCAGTCTAGACAGAGACAGACACTGAGGAATTTCCCTCTGAGATAGTGTGTGGAAGCTACAAGTAATGCAGGTGTATCTACTGGCTTAGGCCCCAACTCCCTAGCCAGTGTGCCCACTATCCCCCAAACAGGCAGTCAGGCGCTACCTGACTTCCTCTAAACTGTCTCCTCCCCTGGTCATTGTCTCCCTTTCCTTGCCTTTCATTCTTAAACTATTATAAGAACTAAAAGTTTGATCACTTTTCCAACTTTTGAGAGACTCCTCTGTACAAAATCTGTACTTAAGAAAAGGAAAATCATTATCATCTACCTCAAGGAGACAAATAATGATGTATCTTCTGTTACCATACACAGAATGTGAATACATATTGGGACCAGCTCTTGAACTGCTCTCTCTTTCCAAGACTGTGATTAGAATATAAAAGTTCTCCCCAACAAGTACTAGCCAATGTAAGAGTGGACTTTAAATGATTGTGTTATAGTATTACTTACAAAAGAGACCAAGGCCTGAGTTGTAATATAGATAACACATGAGCTAGTGATGAGATGCAATCTAGGATTAGGAGAGGAAGTTAGGCTTTACTTTTGCATTGAGAGGATGGCTGGCCAGGGCTTCTTTGAGATGGGGAAAAGTCTATGATTCCCACAACAACAGCAACTTAACCAGCCACATATATAGTGCATTATGACATGGGACTTGACACCACATACACATGCTTGATGGGTCCAAGTTATTGTCACTGTGGTAACTGTAGGTTCTGAGTGGCAATAGAAATAGAGTCAGAACTATCTCTGACTGGCCATGGAAAACAACCTTTATGGAAACCTCATGCACTCTTTACATTCCTCACATCTTTACTGAGTACCTATTATGTGCAAAACACTGTGCTAAGATGTGTAAAAACAATGGCTTCAAGTAGCTTATAAACAAAGACTTCCACTGGGACCTAAAGATTCTACAAGGAATGAGACAGTTCCTCTCTCTGTGGCCAAATGGTAAATGACAGCAAATTTCAAACATCCCATGGACATACCTGTGTCAATACTATTAGAATCTACGTCCAACTCTGGCATCTGTCTTCTAAAGCTAACCTTCTGATGCTCACTGCTGTGTTGGGTCATTTTGGGCTTAATGGGTTGGCCTATCCATTCTTCCCTTGCTCCTCCCACAACTAACACAATTTATATCATACTCTTTATGGGTTAAGTTTTCTTAAATCTATCCTTGGTTTAAAATTACTGTATAAAACATGTCCATAGTTTTGTTTTTATTTTTTATTGGGATTAAGTGATTACCTAAATTTCACAGTACTGTGGGATAGTGATACTTAGCTAAAGTCACAAACACATTTTAACCTTCACAAGGTGAATTGTCATTATCATAGTCTACAAAGCTTATGAACTCTACAAGTTTTGACAATACAAGTATTTCTTTTTTAATAACTTTTTATTGAGTGATTACATAAATTTTATAAATTTCAAAGTATTATGGGATAATAATACTTAGTTAATTTCACAAACACATTTTAACCTTCACAAGGAAAATTGTCATTATCATGGTCTCTAAAGTTTGTGAATTCTATGACTTTGACAATATAACTATTTCTTCCACATAGGGTGGTATGTACATTTCTTTCCTTTTGCTTAGTGTTAGCTGTTCCCTCTTTCCCTCTCCCTCCCTCCCTCCCATTGCTGCCCTTGAGCTGCTCAGTTCCTTTTCATCAATGTCCAGTGCAGCTGATGGGCCCCTCTGTTGTGTATTTTCCCGTTTCCCTCTGATTCTGAGTCCTCCTCCTAGCTTCCCTCAAATGTACACAAATATATACCATATATGTGGTCAGGAACATGGAGTCATTTAGAAATGATACGCAAGTCTATGGTTTTTATGCATGTTCAGTTATCTAATGACATCTACAAATCTCAAGATATTTCAGTATCTATATACTTATCTGTATGTCATCTCTCTATATTTTATCTATCATCTGTCTTGTCTACCTACCTACTCTCTATCTATCTACTTTCTATCACCTGTCTCTATCTTATCACCTATCTACTTACTGTCTACTATGGTCTATATAAATTCCTAAATGTAGGTATGAGTTTTTTTGAAAATGAAATCAAATTGAATACAGTGTAAGCTCTTTGGTGTTGGTAGGTGGGTACCACAGCCTTGTCATCCTGAACTGTTATTATACTCAGTTACACCTTAATCACTTAGGACAAGCTCAAGTAAGAACAAACTTAACAAAGAATGTGGGAGAAGAATTCCTCTATCACCCAAAACTCAAGATGTTTCAAGGCCTAAGAAATGTCACAAGTGATTTACTGACTAGGCTGAACGGTCCAGGGGTTACTGCAGGTATTTGTCATGTGGCTGGTGGGAGGGAGTTGGTGGCATGAGGAAAGAAAGAGGCAAAATGAAAAGTCTTTAATTATTGCAAAAATGCCCGTGGAAAATAGATATGCATATAAACACATTTTGCAAGAACCATCTTCTATATTTTTCTAAGTAGGAAAAGATCTTATGCTTAGGGACCAGTCAGAAAAAGCCTGGGATCTATGTTGTAAGAGATCTATTATGTAAGAGAGCTATGACATAAGAGATCTTACTATGAAAGAGATCGATAATAGAAGAGATCCAAACATAAGTAAGAAAAGGAGGCTCACCAAGATTTGGCTACTGAACACGGTTAACTTAGTTGACAAGTTGAGTTACAAACAAGGGTCTTGGGTCATGACAACTTCTTTCCCATGAACATTCCATAACCACATGTGATTTATACTTATACAGAAAAGGGAGAGATTACTGTGTCTGTTTACCTATATCTATATCTAGTTTCAATTCCAAAACATCTGGGACTTGGAAATTTGCTGAACAAATACTGGTAAGTATTAGTTGAATGGATAATTTTCTCACTATCCAAAAAAATTGTATATCTGAGTCTAGGTCCAAGGCTATATGCTTGTGATTACAGGACATAGATGACAGCAGAGAGACTCATAGAGAAACACTAGAGGTCATTATCAAGGGTAAATAGAGGACAAGTGTACAATTCTCTTCATTCAAAGTAGAATGTGGATGCTGACAAGAGTTGAGCCAAACTCTGAACATTCAGATGTAGCAGGAAGACAGGAGAGCATGTAAAGCAAGTTGTTTTTTTTTTTTACTTATTTACTGTCCCTTAAAACTCCAAGAAGAATAAATTCAGGAGGGAGGTACCTTCTTATTTTTTATTAATGTAACTAATAATTTGTCCTAAATTTAAATAACAGGTGGTGGTCCGAGAATATACTCTTCTATTCATTTAGTTTTCAGCATAATGTCAACCTCATGGCAATAACCCAACATATATATATATATATATATATATATATATATATATGTATATATAATGTTTCATGAAGCAGAACTTCAGATAAGTATCATTTCCTTTTCACATTTCCTTTTTCCAGGAAAAGATTTGATCCTACTGAGAAGAAAAACTGATCAAGAATATTGAAGGAAGAGATCCTGAATAGCTTTTCTTATCATGAAAAGAAGACTTCAGGCACAAAACCACCTCATGTCCTTGTCTACTGTGGAGGACCTAGTGTGTTTTCACGCTCTCCCCCCAGGGTCAACCCAATTCCTCACATTGCTGGGCCCTGGCAGGAGAGTATCAGCACTCAGCCCATCCATTTGAACAACATCCATGTGACCTCCCTGCGATTCAAAATAGTCATTGAGAGGAGGATGTATGTGTGGAGACATTGGGAGTATATGATATTAAATATATTATGCCTGACTAAAGGATTGTTGGCTACAGGCCAAAAACTAAATTGAAAAATACAACTCACTCTCATTACCAAGCATTCCCTTGTAATATTCCAAAACAGAAAGCACTCTTCTGTGAAAGGATGTGTCTGTTCATTTCACCAAGATTATTCACCAGATTATTTCCCAACCATATATCCAATGGGCTCTGATATAACTGAACTCCTTCTAATACTTAAAGGACATAATTGAGAGTTAAATCTGGTTGGAGCTAATCCATAACACACACACACAATATTAACATCTAATGAAAATTTAATGAACTTATTAGTTATAGAAGAGATTTTTTTTCCATCTCACAAATACTGGAAGTGCCATTTACAGAAAGAAACAGTAGAGCAGGATAAAAGATTAATTTCTAAAGAGATGGAATTGAAGTAGTATTGCTGCAACATGACTATAAAAAATTTCCCAACTCTGAGTTAAGAAGTATGTTTCTTTTTTGTAGAATTCCTGACTTCCCATTGTCATAATCTTAATGATCAGATCAAGGATTATAATTAGTGCCTAAAATGAACTGTCTGGAACTGAGTTGAAATTTTGGTGAAGAATGGAAAGAGAAAGCAAACTTCTAGCAAACTTAATACTCTGATTTCAGATTCAGGCCAAATTTTTAATCAGTTGAAAGACAAGTATATGCTGTGTAGGTTCATGGTCCATAGGTAAAAATGTTTGTTAGTTAAAAGTAAAGCAGACAAAAGTGTTTCTGAGGTTATTAATCTCAAATAGTCAGGGCGCCATCAGAATCATACTAATATGTCTCCTTTCAAAATGTCTCTGAAGTTGTCTGTGGGAATGTATTTCTCACACACAGCGATCTTGCTTTAGGTTTGCCCTGGCTGAAGGCACAGCTCTTGAACCTGTAGGAATTGACACTCTGAGGCCAGTGTGATTCTTGCTCAGTTAGGAGCAAGCCTTCTGATGTCATGGTCTATCCTAATATCTTGTATTTTATTAAAGAAACACCTTTCAGGATAACATGATACAGATATTGATTGCAACAACAAACTTCTTGTGTACAGTACAGGAAATAAATAGGTCATGATTTCTTAAAAGGGTAGGTGGGGAAGAGGAGGAGAAAAAGTAAAGAAAGAAATGAGAGAGGAATAAGTGGGATGTTTCTTGAAATATTTTATGAATTAGGAGGTTATCATTAATTGTGTTTTTGTCCTTTTGCTTATTTTTTGGGCCATTACTGGTGCTTGAACTCAGGGCCTGGCACTCTTTCTTAGCTTTCTTGCTCAAGGCCAGTACTCTACTGCTTGACCCACTGCTCCAATCTAGCTTTTTGCTGTATAATTGGAGATGGACTGCCACAGATTTTTCTATATCCATTGACTTCCAAGTCTCCTAAGTAACTAGGATGACAGTTGTGAGCTAGGATGACAGTCATGAGCCACCAGTATATGGATGTGATAATCTGACCATATGTGTATCTCTAGGAGCTATGTCATTCAATCTTCATGGCATTAATTGTAACAATTTTTTAAATTTTTGCTTGCTTTTTATTTTTATGGGTGCTTAGAAAGCCAAAGCTTACATGTTAAGCACACTTTGTAGGGGTAAACTCTACCTCCAGCTCTTGGAAAGCTTTTTCAAAAACTACTACTATTCGTATCCCACCTAGAGAATCTGAGTCAGACCTTCTGGAGAGAGGCCCTGTACCCACTACATTTTCAAAGGTTGGCCCTGGTAGTTCTAAGAGGCAGCCAAGGACCAGCGCTGCTGACTCAGGCCTGTAATCCTAGCTACTCAGGAGGCTGAGATCTGAGGACCTCGGTTTGAAACCAGGTGGGTCAGGAAAGTCCCTAAAACTCATCTCTAATTAACCACCAGGAAATGTGAAGTGGTGCAGTAGCTCAAGTGGTAGAGCACTAGTCTGTAAGAGCTCAGGGACAGCACTTCCGCACTGAGTTCAAGCCCCAGGACTGACAAAACGAAAAAAGAAGAAGACGACATTTTTTTAAAAAGGCAGTAGGTAGGCAGTGTGGTTGAGGGAAACCGTGTACTTTAGAAGGACTATCTGGGTTTAAGTCCTACATTTTCCAGTCATGAGCAGTATGACTGCCTTGTGGAGCCAGTCTCCACTTCCAGGAAACAGAAAGAATGATTGGCGCCTATTGGGAGAGCTGCGGTAATTTGTTCTTTTTGTTTGATTGCAAGTCATGGGGCTTGAACTGAGGTCCTGTGCATGTCCCCGAGCCTCTTTGTGCTCAAGGCTCGTTCTCTACCACTTGAACCACAGCGCCACTTCCAGCTTTTCTTGGTGGTTAATTGGAGATAAGAGTCTCACGGACTTTCCTGCTGAGGCTAGCTTCAAACCGTGATCTTCAGATCTCAGCCTCCTGAGTATGTAGGAATTTCAGGCGTGAGCCACTGGCTCCCAGCAACAATTTGTTCTTGACCGTCAGTTTCAAGCATCAAGAAGGGAGCCCGTTGAAATGCCCTAACACGTGGACAGATAAACAGAAGAAAAGCAAACATAGGACCTCCACACAGCAGGCAGATCCATGCAGTTGATTCTGGAAATTTGCACAGTGAAATAGTTCACAGTCAGCTCGCCTTCCTCCCTCTCATATTCAAATGTAAGACTGCAGCACCTACTTCATTTTCTTTTCTGTTTTTGTAAGGTAATATGATTGGGATAAATGAACAGAGACATATCCTAAAAGAAATATAAAACATAACTTCTAATACTTTCTCTTAAATAGTTGCTACATGTTTTCCTCTGAGAACACTGAAGTTAGTAAAATCCAAGAGCTGCATTTGATCCATTTTTATCCCGCCCTTCTCCAGGTTGTATTGTTTAACCTATGAATCAGAATTGAAAGATTAGCCTGACAACATGAAATATGGAAAATAGAAATTTAACTGACATTAATTACCATGAATTTTTTCTGGTCTCTTTTTCACTAATCTATATAGACTGGTGGAATGATGTATTGGAAACATAGATCTACATCAATTATCCGAATAAATATTATTGAGGCCCTTAAAAGAAAAGAGGTTATGTATTTTGTTCAACTTGGTTGTTGGCTTGAAACAACACAGAGGTTTCAAAGTCATAATGTGTACAGCTGAAATCTGCCCTTTTATGTAGTACTTTCTTGTTCTTATTTCTTTACTATTAGAGAAGATAATGTGATCTCCATTGTTCTTTTAATTACTTTGGGTGTTCAACATAACAGTATCTTTACTCTGTTATAAAGCTGCCTTTGACTTTAACTTCACCCTCTCTTATTTGTGAGTTCTTTCTGAAAAGCAAATTCTATTTGGAATATTCTAGAATCTTTTATGTTGAAAGAAGGGGAAATTTTCTACTTCTTAGACTAAAAAAATGACATACTCATCAAAAGAGAAAATTAAACGAACACTGAATGTCAATAAAACAGGATAACACATTGAAGAATGCATGTTTAGAGCTGGTCACAATGGTACACTCCTCTAATCCCTGTAACATGGAGGCTGAGAAAGGAAGATCTCTTGGAATCAAGGAGTTTCAGGTCAGCCTGGGGAAAATAGTAAAACCTTGACTTGAAGAGAAAATAATGTGAATATATTTAGAGTAATATGAGAAGATATTCACCACCAATTTTTTAAAAATCACCAGTAAATTGCAGAACTCTATGGTGAACATGAATCTACATGAATCCTATAAATATTTTCCAAGTATATACATGCATAGAAGAAATTTCTTGGGATTGTCCCAGAGGTGGGGCAAGTGCTATGGTAGGGCATATTATTTTTAGCTGCTGTTCAAATTGTTTGCTGGTAACATGCAAACCTGCTTTTATAATTTTTTAAAGTGTACCTTGTAGCTTTCCTAAATCATGAATTGTGTCTGCGTTCTGTGAACCTGAAATTTTCTATTGACTTAATTTAGTTACTCTGCTCTCTACCTGAACTGGCTGTTTCCATTCTATTTGACAAGGAATTGGAGAAAGGAAGAAAACTACCTCAGGTGATGTGTTTTAGCACATGGCCATACATTGAAAGTACATTGTAAACTAACTCTCCTCTCTCCCCTGGTTTTGTAAGGAAATATCCACAGCTAACCCTTTGCAGGACACTGATTCATGATGTACTCACATTCCTACAATAATCTTGACAATTAAGTCTCAAGGAATTTTTCCTTCTATTTAACAATTGAGTTGATACGAATACTTTCAGTCAGTAGGACACTGGTGGCTCACACCTGTTATCCTAGATATTCAGGAAGCTAATCTCTGAGGACTGTAGTTCAAAGCTAGCCTGGGAAGGAAAGTTAGTAAGTCTCTTACCACCAAAAAAAAACAAAAAAACCAGAAGTAGAGCTGTGGCTCTATCTAGTGCTAGCCTTGAGCACAAAAGCTGAAGAACAGCATTCAGGCCCAGAGATCAAGTCACAGGACTGGCAGATAGAAAAAAAAAAAGAAAGAACACTTTGTTACATGCAATTAAATTTTTCATAAATTAAAATTGAAAAAACTTTAAAATATCTTTAGGTTATTAGAGATGAAGTAATCAAGTATTTTTAATAGGCTTCAAGAGTTTCTGTGTATGTATATTTGAACTACTTTAATTACCAGATGGCCTCATTTTTGTTCTTACTCAAAATCCTTTAGTCTCTGAAAATCTAAATGTAAGTTTGTAAATGAAAAAAAAAAGTTTTCAAAAAAAATCATGAGTCTAGCTCATAAACGTTCTACCAAGGAATAAAGAATGATTGTTTTAGATTTAAGCAAATAATGTTGTCCTTCACTCACAAAAACCATTGAATATTACTATTGACATTTTTTTGTATCAGCAATGTTAGGCACACACCACGAAATACACTTGGAAATAGGTAAAAGATAGGTAAAATAGGTAAAAGATTAATCCATAACATATTTGAAACAGAAAAAAGTAAAAATTTAAAATCTGAAACATAAAATGATTCTGGCAGAAATTTCCCTTTCAAAGACATTTGAATACTCTCTGTAGACATGGAAAGAGAGGAATTTTCAAATGTGGAATGTGTCTATTACAGTCAGATTTCCACAAAATCTCCTATTTTCCCCCAAATTCTGACCTGCAGCATTTCATCTTAAAATTACCACCTCTGCCTTCCATTCAACCAGCATCTTGTCAAATCTGGCTGCAAGATTAAGTTCCCCGATTCAGAATTCAATATTGTAACCCTAAGGATATAAGATCCAAGCTGGAACATTCTGGTTTTTTTTTAAAAAGGGATAAAATTGTTTCAGCCCAGAGACCACAGTTTTCCCTGACCACAAAGATGAATTACCAGGGCTGACACTAAGTGAAATGAGTTTGATGTTCTTGGCTTTATTCATCCACATTAAGTAGCATTTTACATTTGTCCCATCTCCCAACCTTTGGAAGAAAAGGTTGAAAAGTCTTCTTTTCTTGTATTATTTAAGGTGGGCAAAATTAACCAGCTCTCTTGGAAACAAGTTTGGCTGGCTATAGCCTAGATCGGCCTGGCCAGCTCCATTTCTATCCATGCCAGCCTTGAATTGGAGGACTGGAGCTGACAATCTAAGAAATTATCTACTTTTTCACCTGTATATCTTCAATAATAATTAGGATTTCTGGTAACAAGCTTCTGTTGATACAATATTTATCGCAGCAGTAAAACATTTCATTTAAAAATTGTATATGAATTCTGAACTAAGATCTAAGTTTGGTATAAATGATTACATTGTATTCTTTTTTCATTTATTTTAACAGATTTATTGAAATGTAACTTAGGTATCATATAATTATGCATTTAAAGTATACAATGTCATAGTTTTATTGTATTCATACATAGCTACAACCATCAACACCGATATTAGTTACATAGTATTCTTTTAAAGAGGACTTTGCTCCAGTTGTTATATATGCTAGAACACCACATAATAGACGTTTAACCTTTTAAAAGTATACTTTTTTTAATTCCTTAGCATTAGCACCAGAGGTTTTCTTTAAAAAAAATCTCTAATCATGAAAAATTAAAAGTTCTGTGGCAGGACACCAATGGCTCATGCCTGTAATCGTAGCTACTAGGAGACTGAGATGTGAACATCATGGCTGGAAGGCAGTCTGGGCAGACAAACCCAAGAAACTTTTATATACAACTAACCAGCAAAAAGTGGAAAGTAGGGGTATGGCTCAAGTAGTAGAGCTCCAGCCTTGAGTGAAAAAAACAAGCAACAACACAAGGCCCTGAGTTCAAGCCACAGTATCAGCACACACACACACACACACACACACACACACACACACACACACACACACACCAACACACACACCAACACACACACATACACAATCAAAATTGTAAAATACACAGATCTTACTGTTTCACCGCTCCAGAGTGTTCTTTTGTTTGTTTTGCTGATCCTGGGGGCTTGAACTCAGAGCCTGTATACTGTCCCTGAGCCTCTTTATGCTCAAGGCTAGCAGTCTACCACTTGATCCACAGGACCATTTCCAGCTTTTTTAAGCAGTTTTTTGGAGATAAGAGTCTCACGGACTTTCCTGCCCTGGCTGGCTTTGAACTCCAATCTTCAGATCTCAGCCACCTGAGTAGCTAGAATTACAGGTGTGAGCCACCAGTGTCCAGCTTTGGTTAAAATCTTATTTTTTTTAAAGAAGAATATTAAGATTTCCTGAATTTTGAAATTAGTACTTGATGCAAACACGGAGAACTTTTGTTTGGGCTGTATTTCCTCTTCTTCTGGAGTATAATTTTACCCTCTATTTACATAATCTCTATTGATAGATGAAGATGAAGGATGCTTAGAAAATAACAAAAGTTCTAACTAAAGAAACAAATGTGTTGGTGAATTTTCAGCTACATGTTTGCTTCAGGTTCTTGAGGTCACGTCTTTTTTTCCAGTGTCCTTTCCTACCTGAGCAGCCCACATTCACTCACGTTTCACTTCTTACTCCTCACACCCGCACTAGTTTACAGAGGAAAGATAGGCTGATGGGGAAATGACAGTGACAGAAGAGCAGAAAATACCAGAGCAAGGCCTTTGAGACTCTAACCTCTCTATTAGTGTTGTCAATGCAGTCATTTGTATCTTTGACTTCCAGAAAGGAGAGCTAGGAATTATTGGGCCTCCCTTCCCACTGCAATAATTGACATCCTAAGAGGGAATACACGGAAAATGGGTATAATTTAGAATATTCATTTATTCCTATTTGCTTCCTCCCCTTGATCTTATGATCAGCAAAATGGTTGCTTAAAGGAAGGAGTGCTGTGGCTCACTAGAATCAGAACCAAGCATGCTCAAGAGCTAATCTCTGTGGAGAAAGTGCTTCATATTACAGAGGCTTTAAACCTAGTGAGAAAACAAAAGGTATTTTCTGGAGACCAGCTGACTTGAAAATAAAGTGTTCACAAAACCTAGAGAATATCATTAAATATAAATCATCACAGCCACTACCTATAAACTATAGTTTTATATTTATAAAGTTAGCTCTGAAGTAACAATATAATCATATGTACATGGGATAATGAAAATAACACAACCACAGGGCAACCCAAGAAGGAAATTTGTCAAATAAAAAATTAAACAATTTTCACCATAATTGGCTCACTTTATAGAACTGGGACAAACAAGAAAACAATGGAAAGGAAAATGAATCCTTACTGAAATGTGATGACAGTGTCTTACAATATTCCTCCAAACTGAAATTCAGAAGAAATGCACAAATAGCTAAACAAGTCAAAATCTTGAGTATAATTTTGATCCACTTAAGACAATATGGCTCCACAGAATAATTTTCTCATACGAAAAAAGACTTGACCTAGTGATTTGTTTCATTGGAAACATATTTGCCGACAAATGACTAAAAAAAGAAGGAAGAAAAGTAGTAGAAAGAGAATGAAGGAAGGGAGGGAAGCAGGAGGAAAAGAAAGGGAAAAATATAACTGAAGGAAAAGAGGCAGGGAGGGAAAGAAGGAGAAAGGGAGGGAGAGGAAGGAAAGAAGAAAAAGATAATTGTTGATTTAACTTTATATTTAGAACTGGTATTATCTCCCAAGTAAATGTTTGGCAATAAATACAAAATAATTTAGAAGTGATATAATTTGTATTTTCTTCTACAGTTCATATTTTTTAGCTTTGTTTACATTCTTTTAGTCATACTTTTTTTATTGTGAAAATACTGTACAGAGGGGTTACAATTACATGGGCAAGATAATGAGTACATTTCTTATCAAGCATTGTACCTTTTTAGTATTTGAATTTGACTCTCAACTTTATTTTTTACTCAATCAAATGCTAGATAAAACACAACGCTTTATATGTGATAATACAAATGAAAATTAGAGTCATGGAAAATTAGAATCATGTTAAATTCTCATTTCGATCAATGTTGAACAGTTTGGTAATTTGAGGTTACAAACCAAGGAAAGCACCAATGAGGAAATGTCTTTGGCTAACTTCTAGTAGATACTTTAGTTTCTACACACTCGAAGCATATACCATGCAAACTGCCTTCAAAAATAGCCACACCTAAGAATCAAAGCATAAATTTTAAAAAAGCATAAATTAAAAGAATCAAAGCCACCGTTCTATGTACACTAGAGAGAAGAATCCAAATAACACTTTGGAAACAAGAGGCGTTTTTTTTTTTTAATTGTACTGTTTGTAGTTCTTTCTTTTTTCTTTCTTTTTCTCCCTCTTTGGTTTATTTGCTGTTTTCACTTTTTTATTTCTGTACCCTTTTGTCTTATATATAAGTTTATTTGGGGGAAGAAACTGGAAGCAGAGAAATTGTGGAACAAAGGGTGAACTAATTCAGCAGTGATACTCATTAGACACTATGTTGGAAATGAACTTTACAACTTGGGGGGAGAGAGTCAGGAAGGAAAAATGTTGGGAGTAAATGGGGAAAGGGTGACACTGTTTAAAAAGAAATGTACTCATCTTATTCATGTAACTGTAGGTCATCTTTAGCTTTTTTAAATTAAAAAAATGACACGAGTTACATGGGACACTTTCTTCATAGATCTTGGAAATACAAAGAAAATTTAAAACTTGATATCAGAAAGAAGTGACATAAGTCAAAATGCTTTGTACTTATAGACTGACTTGTTGAATGGTAATTTGTTTGTACAACTACTTAAAGATAATAAAATATAAATTTTAAAACCTAATTTTATGTAATGGTTGTGTAGTATTTATTAGTAATGTTATTGTTACTTGTATTAACAGTATTACTACTTGGTACCATATTGATAATTTTACTTTAATTGACAAAATTGCTTTTTAAAATTTAAATGCATATTTCAATTTAAAAACACTGCAAAAAAGATCTTCTAAAGGTAATAAAAATGGAATGGATCTGATAAAACATAAAAGCTAAAATCAGACACCTCTAAATCTAAACAAATTCTTAAATGAAGTACTGAAGACCAATGAGAAATGCACAGCATAAATTCAGTTTTCATAAGTCTAACACTTACCAAGGGAATACAAGCACAATTTTCTATTCAGAAAGAGTAAACCTTAATTGATTTGTTTTTCTAGTATACTGATCATTGTATCATGCCATGGACCAAAAAGTATTCTCTGATTCAAAGCCAGCCCAGTCCTCCAATTAACCACTCAAAAACTGGAAGTGGCACTGTGGCTCAAATGGAAGAGAATTAGCCTTGAGCACAAAGAGGCTCAAGGACAGTGCCCAAGCCTTGAGCTCAAGTCCCACAAGTAACAAAAGAAAAGTATTCTCAATTAAATTCAAGCAGTTATGAATATATATCCCCAAAATATACAAATGTATTATCCATATACATCATCTACAAAACACTGCACACCCACACTTATAACCATGGCTCTTTCTTTGAGTATGTGCGAGTTATGTGTGTATAAAGAAGGTAAGGTTGGTCCCTACAATTTATTTCTTATGTATCAGACACAACATCCATCTGAATAGCCTGAGGGGGTTATTTACCTCCAGGGCCCCCTTTTCCCTAGGCAACTTCCATTTTGCATCAGTTTGAATATGTTCTAGATTAAGCAAATTATTCTTGAAGCTACACTTCAGAAAACAAGGGAGAGCATAAACTATAACATACATAATTAATTATTTTCATAATAAAACAGTAGATTTTTGGGGTTTCACACCAGAGCAGGAAGTGAGACCACACACTCACACACACACACACACACACACACACACACACACACACACACACACACAAAGTACATGAGCAAATTACTGCAAGCCAAAGGCGCCTGTAGGGGGAACCCACAACCTACCCTGAGCCAATCCCAACACACAGACTATACTGTCTTGGCTTTCTCAATTGTGCATTGTCTACATCTACCTGGGGAAAGGCCCATTGAACAGATAAGGAAAATTGAAAACAGCTTTTGATTACACTTATAATACTACTGGAACATACAGTGCTTAGCCTGTTCATGCTTCTATTAATACTTTAGCAATTTACACTTATTCCAGCTGTGGCTTTCCTACACCTGGAAAACCCTTAGATACTCTTCATAAATATTTAAATCTAATTTCCCTTATTTATTGTTTTAGTTAACAATTAATACCCTCTGTTCTGTCATGTTTACAAGAGTCATTCTATAGATACAACCAGGACCCTTCAGGCTTGCATATCAGAATGGTCAGCTAGCCAGGTCCTCTGGGGCCCAAAGCTCTGGGAGGAGATTTGCATAAGATGAAAAACAGCTGGGCGCTGGTGGCTCACGCCTGTAACCCTAGCTACTCAGGAGACTGAGATCTGAGAATCATGGTTCAAAGCCAGCCCGGACAGAAAAATCCGTGAGACTCTTATCTCCATTTAACCACTAGAAAACCGGAAGTGGCGCTGTGGCTCAAGCGGTAGAGTGCTCACCTTGAGCTGAAGAGCTGAGGGACAGCCCCCAAGCCCAAAGTTCAAGCCCCACGACCAACAAAAAAGAAAAAAAGAAAAAAAAAAGATGAAAAACAATAATAATAATAAAAAAACCAGGACGTCTGCAATACCGAAATACCGATGAACTAATCTGTCACTCACAAGCCCATATCTGAAGGAAAAAATATGCTGTAAACATTTAATGACCCTGAGAAGTACAAATACAAGCCTTTCATTTAAAATTAAATCAAACCCCTATGTCCTCCAATGTTCAGCTTGGATTGATTTGGAAATCAACTGAAGAGTAAAAACAGTACTTCCTAGGGTTGGGATGGCTACAGATAATCCCAAAAAATGCAGTCTGATTTCCAAAAACCAAGTTTCTTCATCATGACATACTAGGCAGGGAGTTTGTTCTTCCAAGTACTAGACTGCCTAATTGCTTGCTTGAGGGAGAGAAAATCCTGGGGGAGAGGCAAATATGAGCAATCTCTGTCCTGTGAAACCAGTGAGCTCCGGGGCCAGACCTTGCCCAGCAGCACTGATGAGTCTGCTCTTCATTCCAGTGACACAACTGTAGATATTTGATCCTAGAGGTGAATGGAAAAAAAAAATCCTACAGATCTTATTTCATGGGAATCGTTCAGCATTCTGAATGGGAGCTGGTTATTTGATATGCAACCCAAAGCCATAGAGGAACAGGAATAAGAACAGGGAGGAAAAGTACAAAAATAATTATTATTTTAGTATGCATTAAGGAAGAACAGACACAGCCTTCTCATGACCAAATTGGGCGATTCACACCTGCTCTGGAGGTTTATGATATCTAAATCAACACCTGAAAATTATACCACCTCACTCTGGCATTTGGGTGGCTGCAAAGCAATAACAATTATACTCTCTTTATTTTCCCTTTAATCCATTGAGTAAATGTTCTTATCTATGCTCTAGTGAATAAAATTAATTCATTTCAAATGTGCATACCACTTTTCTTTTTGTATTTATCCACATAGATCAAATTTAGATTTTCTGATTTTCATGGTATACATGCTGTACTGCATGCTATTTTTTCTTCCCTTTTAAATACTTAATGTTTCCACTTCAGATAAAAATAAGCATTTTAGCCTGTGTATTTTTAGAACTGAAACTTTTACAATCTTCAGAACCATTGCTTTCATAATTTCTGTCTTGACAATGGGCTTTTAAAACAAATAATTTACAAGAAAGAAGATCAGAAACCATATGACTACTTGGATGAAACTGTTTATAAAGCATTTGTAACATGTCATTAATATATATAGTTCCTGGCCATATGGAGCCTTATCAAAGAGTCAGACTGAAATGTGTAATAATAAGAATTAATTTTAAAGGCTGACAAATTAAAAATCTAGTTTGGTCAAATAGAGAGTGAGTCCTTTTAAAACTATATACTTGAAACTTTAGAATTGATTTCCAATAAACAATTTTGAATAACAAACTAGAAGTATTTTCTTTTTTTTTCACTAGAAATATACACAAAAGTCTCTTTCTTCTGTGGAAGAGAGGCATAGTAATTTTGCACAATTTTGAATACCATCACCATAAAATAGAGAAAGAAAAAACATGAAGGTGGGAAAAAGTTTTATTAAACAGACAAGACAGTTATCGAGGTCTCGAGCTTGATTTACATACTAAAAGGCCACCTGCTTGATCAGATATTTATTTGATTCTCTACACCACTATCACCTGAGCTCAATGTGATATATTTGTTCATCAGAGAACACTTACATGGAAGAAGGCATTAACAGTATGTCAAATCAGTTTGTATATTTTCTCCTGAAAATATGCTCACAGACTTCACTTTCTGTCAATAGAACCAACTTGCGAGTCCTAAAAAATATTTTTTTCTGCTGGAGCAAACATCTACTTCTTTTAAAATAGTGTGAGCCTGTGAAAACACAGTATTATATATCTGACATTTTCCATCTAAAAATACATTATGAGGCAAGCTGGTATTAATAAACCATGTGCTTCCAGCACCCTGAAGTGATTTGCTATAATTTTGTAGAAAACAGAGTGAGATGGTATATTCTCCACCATGCTATTAACATACAGCAAATACATTTTATGCCAGCACCTTGGCAGCTTGTCTTGATTAGAAAGTGGGCAAAAAGAAAAAAAAACTTTTAAGAGTTCATAAATATTCGTAACCATATTCTGATTTATGAGTTAACAATTTTTAAGTGAGCATAACTGTGAAATTTCCCATCAAAATATATTGTAGAAAAGTATAAAATCTCCAAACCATATATATTCCCTTTCTCCTCACCCCACCCCCATCACCGTCAGGGAAGAAAAAAAAAAAAAATCACCCTCCTGCTGCAGCCACTACTATCATTCTTCTCACCAGTTCAGTTATTGGAAGGCAAATGAAAATACCACGATCCTTTCCTCTTCTCCTTTAGCTTACAAGGCAAACATTTAAACACAAACGCAAAGTACCGATTTCACAGAGAGCAGCAGCATCAGAGAGAGAGAGAGAGAGAGAGAGAGAGAGAGAGAGAGAGAGAGAGAGAAGGACTCACTGACCCATTTGGAAGACAAAGACGATAGACCAGGAAAGCTCTAAAAATCAGCTGGGGAGGCCTCTGAGAAATATTCTCCTGGCATTTCATCACTGCAGTCCAGACGAGTTCACCTCCCTGGATACAAGGAGGAGGAACTACATAGAGCTGTTTATTAAAGCTGTTGTGCTGGATTGCATTAGGAACTGCGAGCAGACCACCTGGACCTTCAGATTCTGACAGTCTTTAATTTGCAGCCTGCCCCTCTGCAGCAGCCAGGAACATGACTAGTACTCAGACTCAACCACACATTACCAGGATTAAAAGTAAATATACTTGTATTTCCATATTTAGATTTTCTATTGGGAGAGGCAGAAGAATATCATCCAAATTTTAAAAAATACTAAATAACACTTTAAAATTTTTAACAACTACCTAGGAAACATAATAACTTGATTCTCTTCTCATACTTGATTTTTCCCAGAGATCACAATCTAAACAGAAAGAAAAAAAATCTTAAAATACACTTAAAGGAAAAAAAATCCAGGCTAAATCTTTGATTTAGACAGATTCTTGGATTTTTTCTTTTTGGTAGTTGTTGTTGTTGGTTTTGTTGTTTTAGTTTTTGTTTAAGAGCATCGCATTGAAGTTTTAAGCTGAGCTTTCCTGGCTGGATTTAATAGGTGGCTTCTGTCTTCTGCCCTTTCAGCACTACCCTGGCAGGTAGCTGAAGATACAGATAGAAAGATGGTACAGTAAATATGAATTATGTGAATCATATGGTGAGACCCTCGTGGAAAAAAAAAAAAACAGGGAGTTGAGAAATGGCTGACTCCATACCTGACCAATTACAGCATGCATGGTCCCAGGGTCCTGCCGAGCTGGGAGATCGAAATCCATCATATGCTGTCTTTGAAAAGGAGAATGGGGGTTTCTGGCATGCATCTGTCAATCAACTTCTGCACTCACAACCATCACCAAAAGCAAGGGGAAAAAAGTCAAGCTGCTTCACCAAATCCGATGAAACCATCATGTGACCTCCGGCAGACACGCACACACAGTCACTACCTCCATAAAGCGTAAGAATTTTCTGTAGATACGAAATGACATTGACAAATATCCAATACCAACTAAATAAAGTGAGACAAACAGCTATTCACCAAGACGAACGTTGGCTGTAATCTTCTGCTAAAGGTTTAACAAACCTAGGAGGATTTTTTTCTTTAATGCCCCCGAAATATATGTTCAAAACAAAAACAATTAACTATTTCACGTGAGTGGTAATTGAGACTGTGGTTTTTACGATCTAATATATATATTTTAAATTACAATCTATTAGCCTACTTCTCTTAAATTGTCTCTTAATGATTTTTGTTTTCCAAATCGCTAAATGACCTTTTGACAACAGCAGTCAGCTTTGCTGTTTACTATAAAAATCACCTTTAGAGCAAAGCTTGAAATGTTAACCAGCCCCTAACACAGAGGCTTTGGTATTTGTTGGTTGGGAATGGATATATACAATCATTTGTGTAAACCGTGATGATCATTCAAGTATAAAATATTCAAAGTGTATAAATACTAGTCACTAAACTTTTCGTCTTCTAAAAGGTTAGGAAATAATTTACTCCAGTCTTATCTAAACTGCTGCACTGAGATGACAAATATTTTTAACTTTTTTTCATTTATTTTGAGCAATTTGATCTCATAGACCTTAGGACAGCCTGTTGATGTATTATAAGCCACTTAATCTAGGACATGAACCTAGTATATTTTTTAACCCTTTCAAGATTAAGAGCAGAATCTGGCTTTCAAGACAACTCTAAAGTGTGAAGTCAAGCCCAAAGCCATAAACATTATCTATTAATTTAGTGATATTGTAGAATTAAGATTTATAGTTGTCTACTGTTTTAAATGCAAGCTCATTCCTATATTCTCTGTAACTGTTCAAAAACAATTAACAAAAAAATTGTGTTGCTTAAATGAGGGTCTTCTTCCCCCTGAAGAATCAAAGCTGGAGGTAGGAAAAATTAAGAGAAATATATAATACAAAATGTGCACGCCTATTATAGTATTATGTAATATCATTGCTTAAATGAAAAGGGAATCCAAATAAGAAATACACTAACAATCTGCAGCATTTTTTAGAGAAATCTTCGCGGAAACAAGAAAGGGTTGAAATCTCACAGACTTAACTCATTAGGAGTCGTGTTGCATAATGTGAAACTTGTGCGCACAGGCACCACGGACGGAGGCTGGAAACGCGTCCTACTAAACACGCCCCTCCCACCCCATGCACGGGTTCGCACCCCAGGCACTCCATGCCCTCCTGGAGACTCCCCCCCCCCCCCGACCCTGTGCTGTTGCCGTGGTCACCCCGGTCCAGCCCGCCCCCTCCCGGCCAGGAGCGAGGGTCAGAGGCCGCCCAGCCGAGCCCTTGGCGGCGGCCAGGACTGAGCCACACTGCAAGGAGCAGGGGCGGGGACCGGGCCATCGCCCGGCTGGGACTCCCGCAGATCCCAGACAGACCCTCGCTGCGCTAAGACGCGGGGAGGGCGGAAAGGAGAGGGCGAGCACAGGCGCTGCCCAGGGTGCCCGAGGCAGTGTAGGAGCCCACCAGCTGCTCGGGCGCCAGAATGTGGGGATCCAGAGTCCAGCGCCTGGAGCCCCGGCCCCGCCTGCTGTCCCAGCCCCAGGCTGGTCGGAGAGCCGGGGTGGGCTCAGTCCAGGTCCCCCACTCTGTAGCACACCCCCTCCTCCAGAGGCCCAATGACCCCACCGGGGCTAATTTCCAGGGACCGACACAGGTGGGGTGCGGCAGGGAGGAAGGGCCTGGCGGGGGGAGGGGATGGGGAAGGTCACAGGTGGGCTTGCCGGAAGGGAAGAGGGGGACCTGGGAGAATGGGGTTAGTAGTGACTCAAGGACACTGCTCTTTGCTTGTACTGTGTTTGTGAAGATGGTAATCTGGCTTATATTGATTATGTCTGTTATTAACCAAAATGGTGAGGGCCTGTACTCTAGGCACTGCTGTTCAACACATCACATTTCCTTAGCTCGCTAAATCCTCACAGTAACTCGAGAGGAGGGACAATTATTCCCATTTTACAAATAAAACCAACCAACAAACAAAAAAAACCTGCTCAAAATGATCAAGGATGTGATTTGAACCTGCTTTGAAGCTAAAGAGGAAATTTACCCTATGAAATCCGGTAACATTCAAAACGATTGCTGCCGTTCAACCAATTGACTCATTCCGCAAGTAAGTATGGGGGTCTTTCTTAGGTGCCCGGATTAATTTTGTTAGCGATCTAACAAAACAGTACACATTGCTTTAAAAACACAATGGAAATAAACTAAGCACTTAAAAGGTCTGTCTGTGGGGATTGTTTGCTTGAAGTTCATGGGAAGAAGCAGGCATGGTTGAGGCACTGTAATGTAAAGTTTAGCTACTCCATCCATTGCTTAGGATTGGGTGTGGCCTTGGGCAAGGGTCCACTTCTCTGAGTCTTGAGTTTCTGTTTTATGCTAAAGATAATTAATTCCTCGGGGATTGTGGGAGATGCTGTTAATGAAAGCTTACTGAGTTACATACTCAGTTGATACTCAACAAATATTAGTTACTTTTCTATATGGGTAGGCCTGGAGAGAGAGAGAGAGAGAGAGAGAGAGAGAGAGAGAGAGAGAGAGAGAGAGAGAGAGAGAGAGAGAGAGAGAGAGAGAGAGAGAGAGAGAGAGAGAGAGAGAGAGATGAGACAGATAAATTCTGCTAGGGAATTGAGGCCCAACCCATGCAGCTGGTACAAGGATTTGGACTGTGATATAAAGAGGACCGCTTCCAGATAGAGGACCAACATGCGCAGAACCATCTGCTCTCCATCAGTGTGGGTGAAAGACATTTTTAGGATTTGAGCCACGGCAATCAAATGGGATAGAATTTAGGTAATTCTAGAATAGAATTTAGGAAAGGAAACTCCTTAAGTGAAAAGCCCCATAGCCATCATCCTTGGTGCTCTCTCCTGTGTCCATCAAATTTGCATAAAATCGGACATTTTCAGATGTTCTAAGGCTTGCTCCCGGAGAAGCTAGACATGCCTTGATCCCAGCCTAGACCTCTTGTACACAGACAGCAACATCAGCCAGCGCTCACCAGAAGAGAGACCAGAAAAGGCCTCATCACTGTCCTTAACTCAACCCCCAGCTTCTCAAGATAGAATTGTCCTGCATTTGTGAACCTTAAACCCCAAAGGACACTGGGAGATATATGCAGTACTGATAAATCAAAAGTCTTGGTCATCTCTGTCTTGGCATTCAATGACTGTTTTGCAATCTTTGGGGTTAAGAAGATGTAATAACTTCTAGATGCTTCTTCCATGTGAAGACCAAAAATGTCAGACAGTAGATGGATGTTCAGACCAATGTCTCTAAGGAGAATTCCCTTACCCTAGAATTGGCATATTTCTACTTATACAATCATATGTGTGTGTAAATTTATTTCAGTTTGGTGTCATCTGTCCTTCTGCCTGTTGAGACCTATTTCTTATCTCTGTTATAGTTTCTTCATTTACAGGTTTTCTCTATTTGTTCATTTTCTCTTCTGTTCCTTGCTTTTTAAAAAACAAATATTTACTTTTCCTTCTCTCTAAAGGATTAATGTCATCACTTCTTCCAATTGGTTTTTGTTTTCACCAGACCTCTCAACTCCCTAGTCTATTTGACCCTAACGTTTTTTTCTTTTTCTTTTCTTTCTTTCTTTTTCTTTTTTCTTTTTTTCCCCAGTCCTGGGGCTTTTGACTTTGGCCTGGGCGCTGTCCCTGAGCTTCTTTTTTGCTCCAGGCTAGCACTCTACCACTTGACTCACAGCACCACTCTGGCTTTTTGTGTTTATGTGGTACTGAGGAATCGAACCCAGGGCTTCATGCAAACAAGGCAAGCACTCTACCACTAAGCCACATTCCCAGCCCCCCAACATTTTGACCCCCAGAGGACAAGACACCACGTAGTGAGAGCACATCAATACCACCAATATCCTCATTGGCCATTGACATACCTGCCTGATTTCATTAGCATAGTCCTTTTTCTTCTGCCCTCTTTTCCAAAGTCAGTTTTTCCTAGAGTTTATTTTGCATTATCCACCTCTGGAATGATCCATTGCTTTCTCAGTATTCTCTCCACTTCTCTGCTTCCCACCACCACTACATTTTTGTCTAGACTTCCAAGTTTTGTAGAGCATTTCTCTAAAATGGCCTTTTCAATCACTATCAATTTACCTTAAGCAATATTAGATGGCTGTGACCTCCATAGGACATTGACCAGCATAATGAATCGGTACCCTGGGATCTTTTGTTGTTGTTATTTTCATATTTCTAGAGAATTGAGGACAGGAAAAATAGCAAGCAAAAGCAAAATGATTATTTTTAAAAGTAGAAAGGGACGAGGAAAGAAATGCCAACACACTAAGACCCTGGCATTGCAGAATTGTGAATGGCTTGATAATGCTCAGACACTGTTAGTTTGCAAGGATCTATGCTTTACAATGTTCTTTTACAATGTGATTTAGGAGCTCTGGGTTTCCCCTTGAGAAATAGTGACACAATATTACCTTCACAATGATCATCTGAGAAGTTCAATAGCTTGGTGACTAACAGTTGTGAATATCCTAACACAGTATCTGACCTCCGACCATTTCCTTTTCTAGCACATGGACTGAAACTAGGACCAAAATAGAAATGGAAGCATGAGAAACTAATTTGTTGTTGTTGTTTTTCATTTCCACTGGACTCTTCCATGAAATGTTTTCTTTAGTCACAGTTAGGCATTTTAGTTTTCTAGAATATACTTTTTTTCTGCCTGAGTATGCTCAGAAAAATAAATACAAATAAAATAAGTACTAATAAAATAAATGGTCCTGAGCGTCACTGTACTTATGGTAGTTTTGGAGTCTGAACTTAAACACTAACAAATAACTTCTCATGGTGGTACAGATACACAGACTGCTTCCTTCCAGGCACAGTACACGAGGGAGACTTTTGTCTTCTTTATTTCATGGTTATTTCTCCCTGTACCTGAGAAAGCAAAGTAACACTGTCATTTTATTCCTAGGTTCCCAGCACATATGCCCAGTTCCAACATTGTGAAGACAAACGTTTTTCAAAGGATGTCTGAAGGGAACCAGAGCACATCACTGCTCTCTGCTCTGACTTTGGGAAACCCATATAATTGTAATCCCTCTACACATCACCTTTATAATAACAATAAAGTAAAATAATTTTTTAAAAACATTGCTGCTTGACCATTATCTGTAATCACCACCATCATCAATAATAATTATTACTGTAGGAGTGGTTCTCAAAGTGAACTGGGCACTCACAGAATGTACCAAGGCCCAACTTTTTTCAAAATAGTAGTAAAATAATCCTAGGCACTCTGGAAGATGAGATCTGAGGGTCATGGTTCAAAGCCAACTTAGGCAGGAAAGTCTGAGATTTTTTTTGGGGGGGGGTCCGGTCGTGGGGCCTGAACTCTGGGCCTGGACACTGTCCCTCAGCTCTTCAGCTCAAGGCTAGTGCTCTACCACTTGAGCCACAGCGCCACTTCTGGCTTTTTGCTTTTTGCTTTATGTGGTGCTGAGGAATCGAACCCAGGGCCTCAGGCTTGCAAGGCAAGCACTCTACCACTGAGCCACCTTCTCAGCCCGTCTGTGAGATTCTTATCACCAATTAACCACCAAAAGGCTGGGAATAGAGGCATAACTCAAGTAGTAAAACACCAGCCTTGAGCACAAATAGCTCTGGACAGCACCTAGGGCATGAAGTCAACTCTAGTACATATTCTCTCTCTTTCTCTCTCTCTCTTTCTCTCTTTCTCTTTCCCCCCCCTCTCTCTCACACACACACACAAATAAATAAATAAAAAGCATAAGACTTCTCCAATTCTAAATATTATTGTTGCCACTGAGGATATTACTTTATTTGATTATTTATTCAAAGAATAATTTATGTCCAATAGTGATTAAATGCTATGTTAAATGTTGAGTACATACTGTAACAAATATTTAAAAAAATGATTCCTACTCTCAACCAGACGCAATGTAGAATCAGATCTTAAACAAGCTCTCAGAGAAATCTTTAAATTAGCAATTTTAAGAAATGTTCTACAGGGAAATAAGAGAATCTGAGAGAATATTAGGCTGTTCTAGCCACAACTTGACAAAATCACCTCAGGTAAGGTATTCCTGAGGTTATAAATAAGTTTAAAATAAAGAATAAGAATAGGTTTTCCTTGATGTTAGAGAGAAAGAAATCTCTCAACATTCAGAGTCACCCTGTCTACCAGTTTAAGTTGTGCCATGCACAAGTCAGAGAATGCCACTTATTGAGATTATCATGGGAACAGAACTCCCAGAGGTGCCCAAGGCAGTGACCCTGCAATCTCAAGCAAAGTCAGAGGACTCCTGGTCCCCAATGATACCGTGAACAAAGGTACATACATACACGACTTTGTGCATACCACTTATATACCACTGAATCACAAAGGTATTGGTACTTAATATAACAGAGTATGATTTAGCAACTTTTTCTTCATTAAAGAAATGCATGGCTACTTTGATATGTATTACTGTTTTGAAAATACACACACACACACACACACACATACACACAACCAAGGCAATAGAATTTACAGTATCTTGTCACTAATATTTTGGTTATAATTTGATTAGAGTTAATTTGCAAATAAATGACATTGTTACTACATTCAGTCACCCGTGTAAGATCTACACTTTAAGCATTTTTCTTGCTTTGTGTTTCTATTACATTTCAATAGAAGGTTCTGATTTTCTTTTCATAATACCCTTGCAGCTCTTCCTGAGGTTGTTTCCAGGTGGCTTTTGCTTTGGGTTCTTATTGCAAGTTGGATCTTTTTTTTTTTTGAGATATGTAAATCTTGACCTTTCCGCTGTATCATACTCCTGTGAACTCTCCCAAACACAGGCCAGGAGCTGTTCTACACTTTATCCTTTGATTCTCTGCTCCTCAACTCTGCCTAATCTACACTGCTCAGTGCCTAGCTAGAGATCTTATATCAAAACCAAACCTTTGATAGTTTATGATTATTGAGTTCCATTCTGAGTAAATGAGTAACACTGTATTTGAAGTTGCTGATACTATGCTGAAAAAAATCTCTGATTCAAGACATCTCTTGCTATTTATTTACTTATTGATATAAAAGGCACATTCCTTTATAAAATGGCCAATCATTGTCATGTTCCTCCAAGTAAGATCTTGTTAAGGAATCCTGGAACAAACATTTCATTGGGCTTTCACTTTGAGTAATGCAATTGCATTCAACTTCAGTTACTTTAAGTAGTTCCTGCTATGAATACTTCTAACCCCTCTTCCTCTGTGTGCACAGTGATGTCTCACTGAGCAGCAGGCTAAGTGCATCAAAGGGAAGTACTGCTTTAACAGTCCAATGCAGTGAATTAAATGTCAAGAAATCTTAGACTGGTAACAGCTAAACAGAAAAAAAATACTATTTATTTCTAACTGTGTATGAAGACTGTGAAGGTGAATATTTTCTAGGTGAGAAAAATATTTGCCATTTCAAGTAGCTTGTACCATGAATATTGAACATGATAAAGAGACCTCAAAAAAAGGCTTTGATATGCCCTATGTTAAAAATAATTAGGGGATAGGGGAAGGAATCAAGGTGGCAAGCAATGATAGGGATTAACCTGAGTTACCTCTGATCCAGCAGAACAAGGCCTCTAATATGGAACTCCACTTCAACAGACCACACCAAACAAATTAGAAACAATCAGAGTTTGGCACTAGCCAAGAAGATTCTACAAGAGAGGAAACAAACACAGAAGAAACAAAGCAGGTGCCCAGCCCAGCAACACTGCAACCATGGAGCAGGTGTCCAGTGCAGCAATACTCTCCAACTGGAGAGTCATCCCCATATATATATTTTTTCTTTTTCTGCTCCTCTCCCCGCTCCCTTTTCCCCCCTCACTGGTGACTCAACCTCACCAGCAGACAGCAACAAAATATCTAGGATACAGAAGCTGAATCTTGGAACTGGATAGGCAGATAGAGCAGCAAGTACCAAGAACATCAGTTTAAGAGACAAAGCAACTCTGTGAATTGGGGAGGAGCCAGGTGGGAGTGGAGGGGGTCCTTTAACTCTGAAAGAGTCTCAGCAGGGTCAGAAGAGAATCTATGGGGCTCTACCTCCAGCCAGCGGAAACAGTGGGACTTCTAACACTTGGGGCATCTAACACTGGAACAGATGAGGTGGGTCTCTAATACAGTGACTATCCAGCCACACCTCCCATCTCCCACTCCTTTACCCCTGTTGCAGCCTTACCAAAATTGTCAATCTCAGAAACAGCTACTTCAAGTTCCTACAATTGAATACAAATGAAAACATCATCCTAGAAACTCTGGGATACAGCAAAAGCAGTGTTGAGAGGAAAGTTCATACCTCTAGGTGAACATATAAAGAAAATAGAAACAGTTCAGGTAAATAACTTCATGATGCAACTAAAGCTGCTAGAACAACAGGAACAAACCAAACCCAAAATAACAGAGTAACAATTAGAGCAGAAATCAATGAACCAGGGCTGGGAAGGTGGCTCAGTGGTAGAGCGCTTGCCTTGCATGCCTGAGGCCCTGGGTTTGATTCCTCAGCACCATATAAGCAAAAAGAAAAAAAGCCAGAAGTGGTGCTGTGGCTCAAGTGGTAGAGCTCTACCTTGAGCTGAAGAGCTGAGGGATAGCGCCCAGGCCCAGAGTTCAGGCCCCACGACCTGACCCCCCCCCCCCCCAAAAAAATCAATGAACCAGAGACTTAAAAAACTATAGATATATCTTGCCCATGTAACTGTAACCCTTCTGTACAGTATTTTCACAATAAAAAAAAGAAAGAAAAAACTGTAGATAAAATCGACAAAACAAAAAGCTGGTTTTTTTTTAAATGGATAAAATTTACAGACCACTAGCTAACTTGACCAAAAAAAAAAAAAAAAGTAGAGAAGAGACTCAAATCCACAAAATTAGAGATGCCAAAGGAAACATTACAACAGTTAAGAAATCAAAAGATTATGAAGGACTACTTTCTAATCTTATATTCAAATAAGATGGAAAGTCTAGTAAAAATGGATACATTTCTAGAGATATAGAAACTGTGTAAGCTGAATCAAGAAGATATAAATTACTGGGATAGGCCCCTAACACCCAAGAAGATTGAGGAAGAATAAAGAATCTTCCAACAAGGACAATCCTGATCCAGATACACTCAGAGTTGAATTCTATACGGCTTTTAAAACTAACACTTGTACTCTTCAAACTTTTCAGTGAAATAGAAACAGAAGGATCAATTCCAAACTCATTTTGTGAAGCCAGCATCCCACTCATCCCAAAACTAGGTAGGGATCCAATTAGAAAACTGTAGACCAACTTCTCTCATGATCATAGAGGCAAAGTTCTTCAGTAGACTACTACTAGCCAACAGAACTCAGCAACTAATCAAAAAACAATCATACATTATGATCCAGTGGGCTGGAAGCTACAAGCAGTGCTGGCCTCTTCTTGGGCATCTCTCCTTGGCCTGAAGTTGGCCATTGTTTTTGATTTCACATGGCCTTCCAGACTATGTGTCTGGGCTAATTGCAGGGGACTAAGGCCCTGTCCTATCCTATTCTTTAATTTAATTAACTTCTTCAAAGCCCATCTCTAAATACAGTCACATTCAAAGAAACTTCAACATGAATTGGAAGATGGGGAGAATGACACAATTCAACCCATAACATCCCCTACTTAAAAACTGCCTCATTCTAACTCTCCCTCATTCTCTTTAGTCTCCAGGTTAGCTGAGGTCCTTTCAGGTGCTAGGATGTGCTGGGATCCCTACTACCAGAGCTTTGCCCTCATTGGTCCCTCTTCTGGAATGCTTTGCCTCCCTACCATTGTCCAACTCCTTACCATTCTTGAGCTGTAGCTCTTTTCCAAAGAATGGAAAATCAAATTAGGCCCTCTTTTTTCATTGTACTCTGAATGTTTATTTCACAGGGCATACTACAGTTTGTGCATATATACTTTCATCATCATTTAAGTCATCATTCAATAACATTTCTAAAAAGACTTTAAAAACTTTTTGTTAACACATAGTTGAACAAGTGAAATTCCACTGTGACATTTTCATACAGGCATATAACACACATCATCTGTAGTTTGGATTTGCATTTCCTTTATAGCTAAGGATGGTGAAACTTTCTTCTTTTGTTAGCCAATGATATTTTTTCTGAGAATTGTCTGTTCAACTTGTTTGGCCTATTTAGTTACTGGGTTATTTGTTCTTGTTTTGTTTAAGTTTGTGGCACCTCCCTTGTATGTTTAGATGTGAGTTTTATTAGCTATTGAATAACTGGTAAAGGTTTTGTTCCATTCTGTGAGTTGTATGTTAGTTCTAGTAAATGTTTCTTTTCCTGGGTAGGAACTTTTGATTTGATGTCAACATACTTGTTAATTCCTGCTCTTATTTTCTGGGCAAATATGGTCTTATTCGGAAAATCATTACCTGTGTCAAGATCTTCCAGCATTTTCTGTTTTTCTGCAATAGTTACATTAAGATCTTCAATTTGGGACTGATTTCTGTTCAGAATTGGAGATAGGTGTTGTTACAGTCTCTTGTACATAGATAATGCATTTCCCCAGCACCATTTCTTGAAAAGACCATTTTATTTTTCTGGCTCCTTTGTCCAAAATCAGATGTCCATGTGGTTGTGGCTTTCTTTCTGGGTCATTTAGTACATAAAGCACATCTTAGCAAGTGTGAGACAATTGAAACAACTCTTCATATGTTATCACACCATAATGAAATTAGAATAGAATTTAAAAGAAACCACAGAAAATATTCAAATACATGAAGACTGAACAACACATTGCTGCATGACTCATAGGTCATTGAAGAAACCGTGAAGGAGGAGAATCCAGGAATTCCAAGCATCTTCTGAAAGTGAAAACAGCCTACTAGAATAGTTGGGATACAACAAAAGGAAAGGAAAGTTTATGCTATGATCACCTGTATAGACACACACAAAAACCAGAAAAACCTAAAATAACGTTGCTAATGGTGCACCTCATGCTTTTAAAACTAAACTAAACAAGCCAGGTGCTGGTGGCTCACGCCTGTAATCCTAGCTACTCAGGAGGCTGAGATCTGAGGATCGCGGTTCAAAGCCAGCCCGGGCAGGAGAGACCGTGAGACTCCTATCTCCAATAAACCACCAGAAAACCAGAAGTGGTGCTGTAGCTCAAGTGGTAGAGCGCTCACCTTGAGCTGAAGAGCTGAGGGACAGCGCCCAGGCCCAGAGTTCAAGCCCCACGACCGACAAAAAAAAAAAAAAAAAAAACTAAACTAAACAAAAAATCCCAACATTTGCAGATGACAATAAACAGTAAATATGAAGGCTCAAATTAATGAAATAGGGACTAAGAAAACTCTAGATTTTAGAATCATTGATTTTTTTAAGTTGCTTCATTGAGAAATAAACAAGATTGATGATTCTGCCGACAATATGACTAAAAGAAGAAGGGAGGAGACATGAAGTAAATACCGATTAAATCTAAAAGGGCATGATAAGAAAACTTCTTGGTTTTTGTGTCAGTATTGGGGCTTGAACTTCTTGTCTTCTGCTCCTACTTGGTTTCTACATAAAGAACCAGTGCTCTACCATTTGAGCCACACAGCCACACTTCCACTTCTGACATTTTTTTGCTGGTTAATTAGAAATAAGAGTCTCATGGTTTTATCTGACTGGATTGACCTGAACCTTTATCCTCAAACCTAAAACTCCTGGGTAGTAAAGATTGTCAATATGAACTACCAGCACTCAGCTTGTAATGGAATACTTACAAAACCTATACTCAAATAAACTGGAAATCTAGGAGAAAAGGTTGAATTTCTACGTACATTTGACCTATTAAAATTGAATCAAGAGGCTATAAACCACTTAAAACAAATTTATAACAACCAATGAGATTGAAGAAGTAATAAAGAATCTTTCAATGGATTTACTGCTGAATTCTATAAGACCTATCAAAAATAACTAACACTAATACTCTACAAACTTTTCCATGAAATAGAAAAGAGAAAATACTACCAAACCAATGAAGCCATTATAACACTATACTAAAACCAGACAAAAGCAATAAAAAATTAAAGACCAATTTTCTTCAATGAACATAGATGTAAAGTTTCTTAACAAAATAGTTGCAGACCAATTTCAATAAAATATTAGAAGATTCATGATCAAGTTGGTTTCATCCCAGGGATGTGAGGATGGTTCAATATATGTAAACTAAGAAATATAATACAGCACATAAACAGAATTAAAAACAAAAATCACATGATCAGCTCAATTGACACAGAAAACACCTCTGACAAAAATTCAACATCCTTTTATGGTAAAAAATCTCTGAGGAAACTAAGAACAGAAGGAATGCATCAACATAATAAAGGACATAGACCACAAACTAATAGATAAACATACTAAATAGGGAAAAACTGAAAATCTTTTCTCTAAATTTAGGACTAAGACAAGAATATCCATGCTTCTCACTCTTAATATAATACTAGAATTCCTAGCAAGAACATTGAGGCAAGTAAAAGAAACAAAAGGGATTCAAAAGGTAAGAAGTCAACTTGTCCTTATTTGTTGATAGCATGATCTTGTCTTAAAAGACCCTAAAGATTCTCCACACACACGCATGCACGTGTGCACTCACAGATGCCCACGCACACACATGCACACACATGCACACAATTATGGATCTATTAAACACTTTTGGCAATATGTAACATAAACATATAAAAATCAGTAATGTTTCTATACACCAACAATAGACAGGCTGAGAAATAAATCAATAAAACAATCCATTTTGCAATAGTTTCAAACAATAAAATACCTCCGTAATCAAGAAAGAAAAAAGCCTCTACAATGGAAGCTATAAAATCTGAAGAAAGAAACTGAAGAAGATTGAAGTTGAAGAAGACACCAGAAGATGGAAAGACCTCCTGGGTTCTTGGATTGGCAGAACATCATAAAATAGCCATACTACCAAAAGCACTCTACAGACCCAGTGAAATGCTCTTCCAAATCCCCATGTCATTCTTCAAAGTAATAGGAAAATCAATTCTAAAATTCATATGGAAATAAAAACAGCAAAAATAATCCTGGGCCAAAAGAGTACCATATCAAAAGAGATATGTTTGTTAACTTAATTAAGGCTATATCGATTAAAAATAACAGTGGCTTATGTCTATGATCCTGGCTACCCAGGAGGCTGAGGTTCGGGAATCAAAGTTTGGGGCCAGACCATGCAGATAAAACTAAAAGACTCTGATCTCCAACTAACCAACAAAAATCCAAGATGGCTCAAATGGTAGAGCACCAGCCATGAATAAAAAAACTGAGAACATGAGGCTCTAAGTTGAAACCCTAATGCCAGCTCAAAAATACTGAGCTGTTCAAAAAATAGCTAAGGCCTTAAGATTTTCAAGTTTTATCTAGTCTCATTTTGCTTCTGCCTAAAAACTTCCTTTAGGACTTCTTATGATGCTGGTCTGATGATAATAGAATCTCTCAGATTTCAGATGTCTGAAAAAGTCTTACAAGTTTTTACAAGGACATTGATAATAGTGGGTTAAGGTCTTGTGTTTTGTAGATATATAATTCTAGTTTTATCCAATTTTTTAGTACTTTTTTAAACTGTAATATTTATAGGATTTGTAGTCATGTTCCTCTTTCATTCCTGATTATAATAATTTTTATTTTCATTCTTCCTCTTGGAAATCTATTTAAAAATATATCTAATTTTGGTCCTTTCAATGAACCTGCTTTTGGGTTCACTGATTCTTGTTGCTTATTTATCTTTTTATATAATTATGGTTTATATTATATCATTTTCTGTTTATTTTGATAGCTAATTCCTCTTCTTTCAAAACTTCTCAAAACTGGAACTTTTCTTCTTTCTTAAAATATAAACATTCAGAGACAGAATTTTTTCTCTAAAGAATCTTGCTTTATGTGTGTCTCATAATACTTAATATATTGGGTTTCAATTTCATGCAAATTATTTTCTGATTTCCCTTATGTTTCTTCATTGATCTATGAGTCACCAAAATGTGTTGCTTAATTTCCAAATTGTTAAAGCTTGTCCAGCATTCTGGGGGGGGGGGGGGGCGGGAGAGGGGCCTGACTTACTGTTGTTGGGGTGAAAGGGCATACCTCATATAATTTCAGTCTTCAATATATCCAGAATTTTTTTTCCCCGTGGGGCTTGAACTCTGAGCCTGAGCGCTGTTCCTCAGCTCTATTAGCTCAAGGCTAGCGCTCTACCACTTGAGCTACAGCACCACTTCCATCCAGAAATTTTTATGGCACTGTAGACACGTATTTTGATAAGCCTTCCATGCACCCAAAACAGCAACACACTTTCTGCCATTGTTGAGTAAGAATGTCAAGTATGAAATGATTTGTACAACTTGGTGGGGGGTGTTTGAGGAGGGAAAGTGGGAGAAAAATGAGGGAGGGGGTAGGTAACAAGTTTGACAAGAAATGTACTCACTACCATACTTATGTAACTGTAACTTCTCTGTACATCACCTTGACAATTAAAAAAATGGGGAAAAAACCTGGTGGGAAGTGGAGTAGGGAAGAGTAAGCAGAAGAAAATGAGGGAAAGGGTAACAGTGTTTAAAAAGAAATGTACTCATTACCTTACTTATGTAACTGTAACCCTGCTGTTCATCACTTTAACAATAATTTTTTTAACATTTTTTATTGTGAAAATACTGTTACAGGGGGGTTTACAATTACATTGGCAAGATAATGAGTACATTTCTTATCAAGTAACAATAATTTTTTTTTAATGTCAAGTAAGTTAATTTGGTTTACAGTATTGTTCAAGTTTGTTGTATCCTTCCCGACTTTTTTGTCTACTTACATTTTCAAGATAGGATAATTAAAATCAACATCTACAATTGTGGATTTGGCAGCCTCATCAATATTTATTTCATGTACCTTGAAGTTCCATGAAAAACATACACTCTAAGATTCTTACATCAGTGAGAATATTTTCTTTCTGTAATGTTCTTCCATTCCTACTCATCAGGGAAGGATACTTTTTTAAAAGAAACTACATAAGCAATAATAGTCCCCTCAATATAAAGAATTTGAAAAAAATACAGGATAAAATGTCAAAGCCCTTCAACTTTCACCTTCCTCACCTTCCTCTGCTTCCTCTGCTCAGATACAATCTTGTCAACTTTTTGATGAAAAAAAATAGTCTTTTAAAAGAGCTTTCTGAAGCTCCCATCTTCAAGTCATACTTTTGATCCAGGGGCAATTTGAGACAGAGATGTGTATCTTTGTGTGATGCTGAAAGTGCTCACTTTCTGTGCCCTGCCATGGACAAGAGATATAAAGAGGAGATGTGTAGAAGTTAGGGTCACAGAAAAGAAACTAATGAATCCCTAAATCGAATGGGCCCAGATTTCAAAATATGCTTTAGCTATTTGGGTGATATGTAGGCCTAGAAAAATATCCTGGCTGCCATATGTGAAGGAAAATATACATGAATTTTTATATTAAAAGACATTTTGTACCATGCTTCTGTTATGCTCTTTGAGTAAACATAACTTGGATTTAGATATGTTCTATCAATGGAATCAATATTTCCCCAATGCTGAGGTGTTAGAAATATACACATAATTTAAATGAACAGGGGAAAGTTTGCTAAATATTTTATAAATACTCTATCTTTTAAAATTCTTTTTTTCTTTCCTTTCCACATTGCAATCAAGATTAGTCCATACATGAAAGTTAATCATTATTGAAAATAGATTTCTTAGATGGTTATAGCTCACCCTCATTTGTACTCTAATTTCATGAATGTAATTTATTTTCCTTTTCTCTTAGCAAAAAAATGGTGTGAAATATTGTGCACAGAAAACTATATAATAGTTCTAGGTCACACACACAAAAAATGTAAAACATTGTTTTGCACTCCTAAGGACTGAATGCAAGTCTAACCTAGCGATTTGAGTCTGACCTCTTCTTTTTCTTTAAAATGATGGGGTAGTTGCAACAATGAGATGTACAAGTCGTTATGTCAAAAAACTTTGGTGGGGGGGACAGGGAAGGGGGAGGGTAAGAAAGGGATGGGAAGGGGAAACAAAGCAGGAGGCTACAATGCTTGATAAGAAATGTGCTCATTATCTTGATAAGAAATGTGTAATTGTAACCTCTCTGTAGAGTATTTTCACAATAAAAATGAATTAAAAATAAATAAATAAATAAAATGATGGGGTAGGGGTGAGGGAATGGCTGTACGAGATTGGCCTGGCCTTATAATTATCAGACCTCAAATATTTATGTCCTAAAATATTTGTAATCTTCATTGCTTTATATATGGTCTCTGGAAGAATACATTTATCTTTTGAATCTATCTTCTACTTTTACCAGGCAAATGTCAAATTTCCAAAAGATAACTTCTGATACTCATGGACCAGAACTTGACAAGTCTATTATTTTTGTGTATCCACCAGGCTTGTGTTACTATCTGCTTTAGTACAGAAATAATAAAATCATGAATACTTATATGATACTGCTTCATTTGTTATGGCTAATTGTTTCTGCATTTCAGCATTTCCAAAATCAGGATGCATCTTATAGTTGATGGTGTTGTAGTTTCATGGACCATATATTTTTTTCTTTCCTTGATAGTCAATATTGGATGAAATTTCCTCAATAAGCTCAGCAGTACTGATTATGTAAAACAAAATATAACAAATATCAAGAAATGCACTGGTAGGTTTCAATCTACTTTTAGTCAATATTAACTTCTAGCTAAGTCTGTCTATGTGTCCTTATACCCTCCAGGCTCCTGAGGCCTGTCTTTAATATCTGAAATAACATGGTAACAGCCTTTCTGACATGTATCATATTGGAAGGAAGTCCAAGCCTTCCTCAAGATTTTCGAGGGTTCCCAGAGGAAGCTTCCAGTTCACGCGCATCTCCCATTCTGGATTTACACTCCTGAATTCTCCATGGTGACATGACACTCATTGGTCAACTCCTGGGCTGCTGTCATCTCTGAAGGATTTACCCCATCCTCAATGCCATCTCTCCTCCCTCATTTTCTCAAAGGGCCACTAACCATGGCAATTTCTCTAGCAGACATTTTGAGGAAGGCTTAGGCTAACAAGTGAATTATGCATAGACAGGTTAAAAATCATCAGCCTCCATAAAAACTGAATATTAGACATCTCTGTGCTAAGATCCAAAAGTCAGCCCCGTGCAGATTTTGAGTGGGTCCTTTTTCCATTGCTTATAGATACCACTTGATTCCATTGCCTGGCTCTCTGCTCTCAGTCATACCACATCTCCATCCTTCCTTTTTCTGCTCTGGATTCCAGAGTCTAAGCTTGGGGCATCAAAATGACTCCCTTAATTCAATGGCAGGGGGGCACATTTCTGTTACTTTATAATGCAAAGTAATTCATTTTTATTGGCCTGGATCTTTTCAGACTATGCCCTACAGACTATTTCAGTAAAATAGGCTATTTTACTGTATGAATGAGAAATTTTTATCCTAAGGAAAATCCTGCCTTTCTCTTATTTCAGTCTGCTTAGGTTGAGAAAGAAAGAAGGAAGGTGGGAAGGAAGAAAGGCAGGCAGGCAAGCAGGCAGGCAGGAAAGGCAGGCAGGCAGGAAGGCAGGAAGGCAGGAAGGAAGGAAGGGAGAGAGGGAGGGAAGGAGGAAGGATGGGAGGGGAGAGTCTTACATTTTTCTTCTTCTAACTAATAGTACGTTTAACCAGGCATGAGTGTTCATTCCTATCATCTTGGCAGTGGAGAGGTTGAGGTGTATTAGTCTATTGAGTAAGACCTTTTTAGAGGGGAAAAAATATATTTAACACAGAGAAAAACTCAAACCTTTTTTTCTTTTTCTTAGTTTCTCTCACTTGACTTAATTGCTCCCAGCTGGCACTTTAACTTTTGTGGCACCTCCAGTTCAGCTTTTTGCAAGTTAACTGGAGATGGAATTTCTCAGACTTTTTGTTTGGGCTGGATTTGAACCATGATCCTCTCATTTCAGCTTCCTAAATAGCTAGGAGTACAGGTATGAGTAACCAGCACCTGATTGCAAGCCCTGGCCTAAAATTCTTCCTGGACTTGTATGCTATTTGGAAGAAATAGCAATGTTATAAAACCGTATAATTGTATAGTCCAGTGTTGCGATTGCTATAATTTGTTTAAAAATGCTTCAGCAGAGACAGCATGATACAAATGGATACGTGTTTGTTGGTTTTAATCTATACTCTAGAAAGCCCATAACTTTGAAGTGATGGCTATTTTTATCTTCAAGCAATTATATAGCTAGTTTCCATATCGAGTATTGAATAGATTTGTGTTTGTTAAATTACTGGTGTCATAATTTGGAAAGAATGTTAGAATGGCAAACATGCCAGGCGCCGGGGGCTCATGCCTGTAATCCTAGCTACTCAGGAGGCTGAGATCTGAGGATCACAGTTCAAAGCCAGCCCGGGCAGGAAAGTCCTAGAAACTCTTATCTCCAATAAACCACCAGAAAACCGGAAGTGGTGCTGTAGCTCAAGTGGCAGAGCACTAGCCTTGAGCTAAAGAGCTGAGGGACAGCATTTAGGCCCAGAGTTCAAGCCCCACGACCTGCAAAAAAAAAAAGAAAAGAAATGGCAAACATAAGTAAATGAGTGAATCACTATTTATTATCTATGGATTGAGTAAACTATGTTAGTTATTTCTTGCCCTCAAATCTACCTGCAAGTTTTCAACATCGTGCCTAGGGCAAAATTTCAGTCTCAAATTTAAAGGCTAGTGGTTGTTGGCCTGTCTTTGGACTGTTGCTATACTTGCTTGAAGTGAAACTTTTGTTCAAGGTGTTTACAGATCACATAAAAGGACCGAGAGCTCAGCTTTCCTGGAACTTACAGAATGAGTTGTGTGATAGCTTATAAGCCTGCTTGCTAAAATTGATCACCTAACAATTAAATGTATGTGCAGCAGAATTTGTTCTGTACGTTTGTTTTCTCTAAAAATGGATTGTGGAGGATTAGCGAACAGTAGAAGTGTTGATTTTAATGGCTACAAATATCTACCTAAAAGAACCTAATAGTTGTGCACAATTAATCTGATTCAGATGAGTTCAAAACCCTTTGGCAGCCAGACCTCAACTGTGCCAGAGTCAACATATGTTCCCATAGCATATGTGCTGGAATGCACATTTAGTATTGCTTAATAAATTTTGGGTAAATGAATAATTAGGGTACACCATAAATCTAACTAGGCTACTCAGGAGATAGGAAGTCATCTTCCTATGTGGGTCACATGACCAATACCTATATGAACATGGGTCATATTCATTCATGTTGTCACTTCGGTATGTCATGATGATAGAAATCTGTGTGTAGACATACTAGAACAAGTATCTGAACACATGAGACAGACGCTCTCCAGCAGGCAGGGATGAGCAGGCACATGAAACTATTTTATAAGACAGAATGTTTTAAAACTAAGGCAGGCATCAGAACTATGGGATTTTGCTTTTTTACTGGGAAGTAAAAATCATATGAGCCGACAGTGTGACATCCCCAAGAAAATATCTAAAACTGTACCTTAGGAGAAAAACAAGCCAAAGTGAAAAAGTCACCAAATAAGCATGATTGTTAAGCAAACAAACAGGGAAGTCAAATGTTTGGCAGACAGGTTACACTTTTTCATCTTCTCTAGCTCTACATTAATGACACTATTGTCAGCAAAATACAAAGTTTATCATTGTCATGGCTTAGATATAAAATACCCCCAAAGGTTCATAGATGTGTTAAAGGGTTGGCCCCCTAAGCAAGCAGTGTTCAGAGCTGCTTGAAGACAAAAATAATCACTGAAGAAAAGTGACTGTATTCCAAAAGTCTGCCTTTATCAGTGAGCTAATCCACTGACAAAAATTTGAATAGCAGACTAGGAGTTGGTAGAGCTGTGAAAGGTCAGGAAGTATCTTGGAGGAGGTAATTTACTGAGGATGTATCTTTGAAGGCCATCTTGTGCTGGTCCCTTCTTTCTATCTCTGTCTCTTAGCCTCCCTCTCTGTCTCTGTTTCTCTCTTCCTGTAGCATTTCCTCTGCCTTGTCTGTCTCTCTGTCTTTCTTTCTGTCTCCCTCTCTCCATCTGTGTCTGTGTCTCTCCCTTTCTTCCTGGCTGACTTGAGGTGAGCCACCCGGCTCTGCTTCTTGCTGCCTTTCATGTTCTGGATCTCACCATGGGCCCAGAAACAACAAAGACAAGGAACCAAAACTGTCAGGCTGAATGCGTCTTTTCTCCTTTTGAATTGTTTTCTCAGGTATTTATCACAGCCATGCAATGTCTGACTAACAAAATTCCAAAAGTGTTAAAATATGTCTTTCTCCAGAAAAATTATAATCTAACTCTTGGTACTATTACATTTTGCCAACCTGAATGTATAATTTCAATTCAGGGTATTTTTTTTATTATTCTTTCTCTAAAGACCTACTAAAATTGCATACATTTGGCTTCCTTGGTACCACCACATGTAAATATCATCCTTGACTGTCAAGAAGCCCAACACTCATTGCAATGTCCTTCACAAATCATCTGCTTTACTTTTTCTGTGCCTTAGCTTTTGTGCTGAAGACTAGGACTCTGCCCTTTGAGACACTGCTCCACTTCTGGCATTTTGGCAGTTAAGTAGAGATAAGAGTCTCATGGACTTTCCTGACTGGACTGGCTTCAAACCAAAGTCCTCAGACCTCAACCTTCTGAGAAACTAGGATTATATGCATGAACCACCCAAGCCTGGCGGTGGTTCATGAACGTCATGATCCAAGTCATAAATACTGATATTTAAGTATTATCCTAAGTTAGCTCATCTCAGATATGGATGCTTAAATTACTCTGTGCAGCACTGTTTTTTTAGAGCTCTTATTAGGAACATGTTACATTAAACCTGATGGACATTTTTTTAGAAGCACCCAAATCGTATCTCTACTCAAGAAAAGTCTTAGACTTATTAAAGAAAACCTGGTTCAGTTACACAGCACATGAAGAAGAGTTACTAGAAAATAATCTAGTTGGTAGATAATCCAGTTTTGAATTCAAAAACTTCATTCATTGAATGAAAATTTTATAAATGCTACTTTGTGATCAGAATTGGAAAAGAAGGAATAGAGCAATCAAATTGTAAAAATGGGCTGGCTGGAATAAGAGAAGGGGATTTCTTGCAGATGCAGGTGAGTTGGACCTTGTAGAACATTTAGAATAAAAGAGAAGGTGGGAAGGTCCTTCTCCATTAGGGCCACTGCAAGGGAAAAGGCAAAGGGTAATAATGAACATGTAGAATGTAGAATGTGATGAAATGCAATGAAGCTAGGGACATAGGAACCAAATGACTAATGCATCCAACCACGGAGAAGAAAAATCACACTTCAGGTTCATATGCTCCAGACCATTGAGCCAACATAAATATTTAGATGTTAATACCCTCATTTACTGAGGAGACAGACCAAAGATCAGGAAGAATTGCTGGAACTTCCCACTCAAGAAGGAAGTAACACTGGGTTCGTCACAGCAGAAAAGCAGACTGTTCTACCCTCTCAGGATGAAATACCACAGAAGGATGATACAACGAAGCATCACCGGCTATATGTCTTGTCAACACGCTCTCTTTGGTTCACAACTTCTGCTTCTGTTTTTTTTCAACTTTGTAGTTGCCCACATTCAAATCACAGGACATTTCGATATACAAATACATTTGCATGGTCACCTTGGATCTGCATTCCAGTGAGACTGGTCTCAGAAAACAAGGGCTAATAAGCATCTGTCACTTCTGGGGAGGCAAATCCTCTCCAGTCATCACTGTGGCTAATCACATAGTCACTTTTTGTCAACAGCCTGGGCTTTGAATTTGCAAATGTTACATTAAGAGAACCATTTTGAGGAAAGGAAATCGCAAAAGAAAAATGAAAGAGGTAACTTTTCATACACATATTTCTATCCCCCCGAAGGCTCTTTTGTCCTCAGAATCTCTTCCACTCCTCGAAGTTCACACTCTGCAGAAATAATCCCTGAATGTAAAAGAAGCCCAGCCTTCTGGTCCAATGTGAATCCCTCCTTCCTAGTTTGCATGTGTTAGATTAACAGTCTACAAGGGGACAGGATATCTGGGCCATAATCACAGCTGTGCCACAGAGACAGGAAAATCAGCACTGGGGACCTGGCACGGGCATAATTCTACTGTTGTTGTAATGGAATTTTCAGCCTCAGAACAGAAGAGATTGTGATTTTATTTAGAAATGATATAAAATCGTTCCATGGATCTTCAAAGTGACTTCAAAAGGCATGAGATATTACATTTGATTCCTAAAACAGCTAGTGTAAAATGCAGAAATTGTCATATACAACAGTTTCCTAAAAGCTTTGAGTGCATGCTCTAGTCAAAAAGACATGTATTTTTGTACTAGAATCATTCATTTTCTTCTTATCACTAAAAAGCATGTTTTAGCATCTAATTAAATCTGATGCTATGCAAGGCACTTTACAACGTGAATTGCCTGTGCTGGGCATGGCAATAGGAAAAACTCATACCCATAATCTTATACCATGAGGGGGGAAAAAACTATTTTGGTAGCACTGAAAATTTTCACAGATATTGCCATGATTATAATCAAAGACAGACATTTATTCACTAACACATGTGTTAGAAACAAATGCAGCAGTGGGATTCAACAAACGATGTTGAAAATGAACTATATACAACTTGTGGGTAGGGGTGGGAGGGAAAAACTAGGAGAGAGCAAGGGAAGGGATGACATTGTCTAAAAAAGAAATGTAGTCTTTACCTGACGTATGTAACTGTAACTCCTCTGCACATCACCTTTATAACAACAATAAAAATTAATAAATGACAAATAAATACTTACAAAAGAAGCCTCTACTCTGAGGCCTGTGCCACAGCCAGTCACAGATGCCCTGCCTGGCATTATGTTTAGCTCCTTTCCTTTCATTGAAATCACATCTAATGATTACAAATCTTAGGTATCCTCTATTCCCTTGCTGAAAATGACCTTCTACACATGTCTTCTCTACAGTGAACCTGAGCAGGCTTTACACAATAAGTACTAATTGGCTATTCCCCAGAGAATTTGCTCAAATACTTACCAGTGCTTTTGGGGTGTTAACATTTCAAATAACATTTATTGGTGGCTCATGACTGTAATCCAAGCTACTCAGGAGGCTGAGATCTGAGGATTGTGGATCAAAGCCAACCTGGGCAAAAAAAAAAAAAATCATGTTTGATTATTATTCCCAATTAACCACCAAAAACCCAAAGTAGAAGTGAACTTCAAGTGCTAGTGTCAGCTTTGAATACAAAGGCAAAATGAGAGCACTCTAGCCTTCCTTCAAGCAGTATCAGCATACACACACACACACACACACACACACACAAACACACACACACACACACACACACACACACACACAAAACCAAGGCAGAAAGGTGAAAGTTGGTCAACAAGAGTCTTATTTCATTAATGGTTAATTCTATTCTTGTGCTCCTATCCCCACTCCAATTAAGTCTAAAATACACATTTCACCATTTGATGCCAAAACATAAAGGCTAGAGACAAGACCTGCCACCAGCAGTAAATATTAAGGGAAAGATTTAATGTAAACTGGAGTATATGGCAGTGTTGATGATTTCTCATAAACTACATAGACTAATTTAGAAAGAAAAAAAAAAGGCAGAGAAGCCTTCAAGGAAGTAATAACCCAGAGGTAAAAAATATTGATTAGGGAAAAATATTATCTTAATCAAAATATGTCTTTTAGCTGGAAGTTGTTTAGACTCCAGAAAGAGAAAACAAAGTAGGTTTCTGTGATGCCTATTTTTCCTTGTGGTAGTTGCCCAATAATGATCATGGTCATCACTCTTTCTGAGGTCTTTGTCTGTGTAAATCAAAATAAAGGCTTTACAAATTCTCCAGGAAACCTTATTTATTAGTCTGATAAACAGTAAGCAATAGTAAGTATTTTAAATATCTTGATAGAAACCTGGCGACTTCTGATTATTTCTTGATGATATATTCTGATAAATGTTACTAGGCCAGCCACAAACTATATTTTCTTCTAATGAGAACTTGTTACCCCTGATCTTTTTCATAAGTCTTCAGAGGCCATGACTTAAAAAAAAACAAAAACATGTTTTATTCATCTACATTGTTTAAACACATTCCTTCTTAACTCCTTCCAAACTCAAATTTGACTTTTTATACATTATGCTTGCACAATATTAGAATATGTCACATTTTATTTTGTATTTTAGGATTTATCAACTCAAACCGAAGTTGAGTTAAGTAAGAGCTCCTTCAAACACAGACACCTCCTCAGCTTTTCCAAAGTATTTTAATGCATGACTATTCTTAATTTTTTACATAGTAAAATGTGGATATGGTTTGCCTTCTGGATATTAAGAAGTTTTCCATATGAGAAACTATCTTTCCCTTCTGCCTTCCATGCCTGAAGTAGCCCAAGCTAAGAGATGTGGGGAAAGCAAAATTAGAGCCTATTTTCTGACTATTCACTCTGCGTCCACATACACAAAGTGAGAAATTGATAAATTGCCCAATAAATTTAGCCATTAGAGCCCAGAAAAGTTGATGATCAATGGTCCAAATCCTTCAGGGACCGGAGTCCCTTGGAACATCAAATATCCATTTTATATATAAATACTGACGCTCCCTCAGGCCCACTTTCCTGACCTCTGTATTTGCTGGCTTCAGTTCGAAATGCATTTGCAAAAACCCTTCGTACATGAGAAGAACTACAGTCTTTACTTTTTCACCTAAAGTAAAAGAAAAATGAAACTGAAGGTCCGTTCGTAGCCCATCTTTTCTTTTCCCCTCATCAAAATATGTAGAGAGCACCCCCTGTTGGCAGCCTAGAACCAGGCACCGCATAATTGGGAACCTTGTCCTTTACACAAAGAAGCCATGGCAATTTGGACTCTTGTATCAAGGGGAGAAGAGGAAATCAATATTTGCTTAATGGAAAAAGGCAACATTGTTAGGGAAGGAAGTTTTACTCACAGGCTTTTAATAGGGGCTTGCAAGCATTGGGAAGGAAAAACATTCTTCTCCTTTCTCTTTTGAAAGCCTCAGACTACATTCATTTTCAGTGCTAGATGAGTAAGAGGTTTTGAACAGAACTGTCAACAGAAAAACCTGGAAAATGTAGTTTCTTTTCCTTAAGTTTTGTTAGATTGTGCCTTTCTTCTACTCAAGTAAGAGCTAAAGACGTGCATGGTAAATTCCAGACTCCTCCTCATATTTTCAAGTGACCTGAACATAAAACAGGGTAGAAATGATTAGGGGAACCATGTACACACACATATGCATGAATTCATTTAGGCATGGATTTATGCAAATGTATACACATATATGTATATGTGTATCTGTGTGTATACACTATGTGTATGTGTATGGGATCCTGCCTTCCTAACATATATGTGTATGTGTGTAAGTGTATATATACATGTATGGTTTCATTTTGATAACTGATATATTCTGATATATCCTTACAGAATAAACATAATATCCTTTAAATTTACCACAAAGATTTTATGCCTCCAATCCTATCTAACCTATCTGCTAGAAAACTTAAAATCTGGTTTTACTTGTCTATAGGGGAGCATAGATTTTATTTCAAAATCTATGCTCCCCTATAGACAAGTCATAGGCATGAGATGGATTGGAAAATATTGTAAACATGTGTGGAACTGGAGTAATGAAAATCTCTCTCTCTCTCTCTCTCTCTCTCTCTCTCTCTCTCTCTCTCTCTCTCTCTCTCTCTCTCTCTCTCTGCAGCACTAATGTGAGCTAATAATTTTAAAAAACACAATAGTGTGTGTTTTTAAGAACTGATATTTTGGTTCCATATCTTAGCTATGGTAAATAATGCTACAATAAACATAGTTGTGCTGGTAGCTTTAGTGTGGTCTTGTTTGTAAACATTTGGGTAAATGCCCAAAAGTGGGATTGCTGGGTCATAGGGGAGCTCTATGTGGAGTCTTTTGAGGAACCTCCATACTACTTTCCAAAGTGGTTGAACAAGTTTACACTCCCACCAACAATGCCCCTCAGTAGATGAATGGATCAAGAAAATGTGGTATATATACACAATGGAATTCTATGCCTCCATCAGAAAGAATGACATTGCCCCATTTGTTAGGAAAGCCAAAGAAACATAGGTCCCATGGTTTCCCTTATTTGCAATATCTAGTATATGTATGAGTCAAGCAGAAAAGGTCAGATAAGGTGATGTTAGGAAAATGAACCCTAAAATATGTATTTAAATGTTTTTTTCTTTCATGCATTTATTTCTAACGCATTTATAAGATTATTTCTTTGTTGCTTTGTATGTCCCTCCCCCACAGTATAACCCCTGCTTTCACTGTATTTGATGTAGGTATAATTTGTGGAGGGGAAGGGGAAAAACAAGTCATTTAAATAAGGATACAGGTGGACCCGTTGCAGCAATGAGAAGTACAAGTTGTCATGTAGAAAACGAACTTTACAACTTTGGTAGGGGGGGCGGAGGATTGGGTGGGGGAGCGGGGGAGGCTGGGAAGGGATGTGAAGGGTAAACAAAGGAGGAGGCTACAATGCTTGATAGGAAATGTACTCATTATCTTGCCCATGTAATTGTAACCCCTCTGTACAGTATGTTCACAATTAAAAAAATGCTTAAATAGGAAAAAAAAAAAAAAGAACTGATATTTTGGTTCTGGGAAGGTAGCTCAGTGGTAGAGTGCTTGCATTGCATGCATGAGGCCCTGGGTTCGATTCCTCAGCACCACATAAGCAGAAAAGCAGGAAATGGGGCTGAGGCTCAAGTGGTAGAGCGCAGGTCTACAGCTGAAGAGCCGGGGGACAGCGCCCAGGCCAAGGTTTCACGCTCCACAACCAACAGAAAAAAAAAAAAAACAAAACATATTTTGTCAGTCCTGCCAATCTAGATTTTTCTTCCCAGGAAATGTCTTAGAACATTTAGATATTGTACTTTTATTTTTATCTTGGTATAACCTTAAATATCAAATATCTAATTAGTGTTCACATGGAAAGAAAACTAAACTAACCATCAAAGGAGCTCGATTTCTCACCCTAGCTCAGGCATCTTTTGTCCCAGTAACTGTGCAGGCTTCTTAAACAATCTGCATTCGTTTCCTCATCTGGAAATGGAAATCAATAATTGGGCCATCAACTTCAAGATACATGGAATGTTGCTTGCGTTTGGTTTAGTTCTGGATGCTCTTCAGAAGAGAGAGTAGTAGTGGTAACAACAAACTCAGATTGGCCTTCCTTATTTCCCTGTTGCTGGGAACATCAGTGACATGACGCACAGTGATGTATAGGTGATTGGCTCCTGTGTCAGATAGACTGTGTTCCACCGTGGCAGCCATTTTCCATGCCAGTAACTTTGGAGAAAGTAGTGAGTGTCTCTGAAACTCAGTTTCCTTATATAGAAGCATTGAGTTCTTTCTCCCAAGTCACAAGCACAGCAATGGCAGAGACAAGACTAGACACTAGACGGGACAATTATGCACTTGAGGACAGCAAAATCTGAAAGGAGAACAGTACAAGTAAAAGAATTTTAGTGCTAAACAAGTTTGGGGGATGGCATACTAAAGAATTTAGGCTTCATTTCATAAATAAAGGAGAGTTAATGAAACACTGTTGATATGGAACATGGTTTGCTTTAAGCAAACATATATACCTATAATGTGTTTGTATAAATTATTGCGATTACATTTATTAACAGTGGTTATATAGAGTCAAATACTTTAGGTATATGTGTGAAAATGAAACAATGAAGCTTGTGACTGGTTTAGGAAAGAGGAGATGGGGAAAATGACATGGGGGTGACTCTGATCACAGTACATTTTAGGCACACATGGACATGTCAAAGATGAAAACCCCACTATACAACTAATTGATGCTAATAAAGATACAGGACAGAAATTATTTTTAATAAAAATTAAAAAGTTATCAAGGAGATTGGCAAGTACTATACGTAGAGGGGAAAAATAAATAAATACATTCTGGCACCTTGCATTGTGGATGAGAATTTCTTTGCAGGTCTTGGTCACATTCATTGTCAGTAGCAAGTTTTTAAAAAATGATACTGTAATTCTTCCATTATTATTATATTTTGGAGCTAAAAATTTTTACAAAGTAATTCTTAACTTTTTTCCTTGTTTTGATAGAATCCATGAATTTTAGCTCTTATAATTTTAATACCAGTGTATTATATTCTTTGGACATTTTTTCTTGGTCATTCAGATCACTGGCTCTTTTATGGAGTCTCATTATTCTTATAACTTTCATTTTAAACAAAAAGTTTTGTGACATAATGTCTGTGGATGTTTCTTCTTCATATATATTTAGTTCATGTTTGTGGAATTGGATAACAAAATCAAGAACATATGAAAGAAAAAGGGGAGAAAAAAGATTCATACAGGGGCTGGGAAGGTGGCTCAGTGGTAGAGCGCTTGCCTTGCATGCTCGAGGTCCTGGGTTCGATTCCTCAGCACCACATAAGCAAAAAGAAAAAAAAAGCCAGAAGTGGTGCTGTGGCTCAAGTGGTAGAGCGCTAGCCTTGAGCTGAAGAGCTGAGGGACAGCGCCCAGGCCCAGAGTTCAGGCCCCACGACCGGACCCCCCCCCCAAAAAAAAAGATTCATACAATGTCTCTAACTCTAATGTTCAACCATTGTGTTCTAATGTGATGTCCTTAGGAACTAAAAGAAGATGAAGTCTGGAGAAGATCAGACATTGGAAAGTGAACCTTAATTGTCATTTCTCTCTCTCATTTCCAGGTGTTTCCCATTCTTTCTTCCTCTCTCTCTGTCTCTCTGTCTCTCTGTCTCTGTCTCTGTCTCCTTCTCCCTCTCCCCCTTCCTCTCGTTCTCCTAGATTATAAGAAAAGTCTAACAAGTGTATACACTGATGTGGAAAACTAGTCTCTACTAACAGAGGCACCAATGTTAAGCAGCTAGATTTTTCCAGTTGAAATTTCTTCCTCCAAATCCAGCCTGAGAATAGACCCGGGTCGCTGTCAGATGTGTAGTATATGGTCAGGTTATAACATTGATATCTTAAAGAAGAGGGGTACATACAAGGTAGCCATAATGCAAATACAAATAAATTTACAATGGAATTTAAAGCTCAGTATCTATTTCTTGTCAAGCAACAAAATAAGTCTCACTCAATATGACATCTGACTAGTCAATATATTATCAAACATTATGCCAGACTTCAGGCACAATTCCTAGTGCATTTAGCTCTGAATTTTATCCTTTAGTTCATTTTGGGGCTAGGAGGCAGGAGGGAGGGAGCTGTGGCTACTATGGGAACTCACTGCAGCAATTGCAGCTTTTCTTAGTCTGGGTCACAGGTTCATAAAAGCCTTAAGATCCATCAAAAGAGCTTTCTGAATCCACAGAAGGAAAAGAAAGAATGTAGAAGAGCATTGTTCAGGGGACTACTCTGCCTGTGATTAAGATGCCACCATTTCAATTATTAACTTATTCTGTAGAGCAATTACCTAAACTAGAATTCTCTTCTTCAGTCTTTGGAATGCCATGCAATCTTTTCAGAGTAGAATATTTTCCATTTGTGAAAAATTCATTGCTCATCCAACCCTCCCCTAATAAGGGCAGACCACCTCCTCCAGAAAGGCCTTTGGCTCCATTTTAACTACCTTGGTAGGGATGCCCCCCCTCTTTTTTTTTAATTCCTCGAAACCTACAAATATACTCTTTACCTTGGAAGAGGCTCTTGGCTCAAAATGTATTTCTTTAGAAAGTCTCACTGAGAAGAAGTAGGAGAAGGGGAAAAGGAAAAAGAAAGAAAGAAAGAAAGAAAAAGGACCACAAAGCCATGTACTTAAGCAGTCTCTTTCAAGCACCACTTAATGGCGTTGAGCTGAAGCAAGGAGATCAGGATTTGATGTGGGACGTTGTCACTCTGAAGCTCCTTAATCACCAGCTGCCCAAGGGTAATGCAGGGCCTGGGGCTCTGGGTTAGCCTCAATTATTGGAGGCGTTTGGAGAGGAAGAGAGGGAATCGGAAGGGCAGGTTATTTCTGTAAAGAGGAGAGACTTCATGCTGGCACTGGAGTGAAAATTGTGAGGAAGGAAACTGCCATCTGGTTGGCAAGGTAAAGTATGAGAGCAGAGAGACCCTGTGGGAGAGAAGGAAACTGACCAAACACCTGCAGTAGAATTTATTTATCAATGGTGGAAGAGGCAATGGGATGATCTACCGACTGATAAAAGTTATAGACTGATAATATACTGAAGATAGAAAAGTTAGGTGAGGAGTTAGTAGAAAAGTTAGTCGAAAAGCAAGCAGAGGATTGTGGCCTATACAATTTACAGTTGGCAGGATAAGCTGATATACCCAAACCTGCCTAACCATGAAATGGGGTCAAGGGGTTACAAAAGAATGAGGAAGTAAGAAGGCAAAAAGAATGAGGAAACAAGACGGAGCACTAAATCTTTGGCAGTTGGCATCACAGCCTTACAGGAAAAGAAAGGAGACTCAACAATTAGAAAGCCAACTTCAAGAGCTCCAGTTCTCACTTTTTAACCCTAGGCCAATCTCTGTAACAAGGAAGATAGCACAAAGAGGGCCAAGATGGGTTGCAGTACTATCCTCCAGGGCCATGTCTGTGCCATGCGCTCCCTTTTTCTCTGTCATAGTTCTTTTCTAATAAACATTCCTATCATCTTTACTATGTTTGGGTCTTGCCTAGGAGTTCTTCTCTTGCTAAGGTTGTTTAGCTGTTCTAAATTTTTGGTAACATATTTGGTGCAATGTTCAGGAAGTGCAGATTAAGTATGTCTTTTATTCACTTGCCCTCATTGAAGTGTAACAATGTTCTTGTTTATATGAATTATTTCTCTTCTTTCCCTTTTTGCATTTTTATTGTTATTTTATGTGTCATAGGCATCTTTTTTTTGTTAAGGCATCTTTTTTTAGTTTTCTGATGCTTATATTCAAAGAGATCTAACTGATACACACACACACACACACACACACACACAGAGTGGCTTTCTCCTGGAAGCATTCTTTGTGTTGTATCTTCCCTGACCTTTGCCCTCTCATAAGTGGGTTCTGGTAACCAGGGAAACCATCTTGGATCTCCTCCCTAAGGGATTAAGGAAAGGTATCACAGAATACATAGAAATGGGGCAAAGTCTCTGTCCTTTGATTGATGCATATAATTGCCACTTCATCTTTTTTTTTTTTTTACAAGTTTCTTTATGTACGTGTGGTGGTGAGGAAGAGTGCAGTTAACCATTCTTCTGATGCTGGCTGAACTGTACAGCAGCTGATTTGATCAGACCTTCTTTTAGGAAGTACTGGGCCAGAAAAGACCACTAGCCTCCATCTCAATGGAAGAAGCTGGGTGTGGTGTCACATGGTATCATCTATGACAGAAAGTGTGTAAATAGGCAGGTTTGGATCCAGATCAGAGCCTGGGTCAGAAGTGAGACACTCACAAATAACCAGTGCAAAAAGCAGGGGGATAGGGTGACTACAGACATGTACTGGGTCAGAGCACCTGCTAAACAAGTATGAGGCCCTGAATTCAAGCCCAATGTCATGCTATGTCATATAGCAGGGAATAGTTTGAGCTCTTAATTTCAAAAGTCTTACACAAAGCATAAAGATTGACACAGCATATTCAGAAGTAGAGCAGCTTCAGAGTCACCCTGTGGGTGATGAGCCAGAAGATTGGGCTGGTGGAGAGGTAGCTCCTAGGAAAAGGGTATTGAGCAGATAATCCAATAAATGTTGATGACCATATATCATAACTACTTTAAATGGAATTTCTGTGTGAGTTGGCTTGTGAGAATGGTAAGGCTAGTATTTTCTGGTTTGGAGTAGTCTATTAGCTCCCAACTAAGGGAAAAACATGAAAGGAAGAGCATTTCAGATGACCTTGGACACAATGGAGAGAAGAAATCGTAGGGAGACTTAAGTGTCAGAGAAGCCCATGATCTCTCAGCTGGAGATGGAGATGTTAGGCCTTTGGTTCAGGTACTGACATTTATTCTAGGGCACTGTTAAATACTCAAATGCTCAGATACTTAAGTTCTTTATATAAAATGGTCTAGTTTTGCACAGAACCTGAACACTTCACATAATTTAAATGATCTCTACATTATTTGTAATACCTAATGCAATGAAAAATCCTCTATTATATACATGGCTATTATATTATATTTGGGGAAGAGTCATGACAAGGAAAACTCTGTGTGCTCAGAACTTACACTCCACACCCTCCCCACTTGTGGAATTTCTTGATGTGAGCCTGGTTGAGCCCGCAGGTGCAGACTTCAACTGGACCACAGGGGACTCTCATAGGGTTTATCTAAGCAGGAAGATCTGGCTTCATTTTCCATTGTGGCATTAGCTTGCTTGCCCATTTTATGACAAATTTTCTTTCTTATGTTCTTATGTCAAGGGACACAACTTCTCTAGGAGTGGTCAAAGTCATTTCTCCCTTAAAGCCACCATCAAAAGGTTTTACACTTCATTTCTCAGTCACTGTCTTGTAACTAAGTTTCTGTTTTCATATGGTAACATTGTCATAAATGACGAATAAGCTACCTAGTGGTCATAGTCAAGCCTTCTTGGCCCAAAAGATGACAGAGATACTCCCCAAAACACAATAAAATAAAGATTAAGAACTGAGCACAGTGGCTCACATTTGTAATCCAAGTTACTGGGGAAGGTAAGATTGGACACAGTTCAAGGCCAATCTGGGAAAAACAAAAAAAAGCTCCTAAGAGCCCTTCTCCAATAAGAAGCTGGGTTCCGTTGTTGGTACATGACAGCCATGCTATAAAGAAGCATAAATAAGAGGATATGGTCCATACCAGTCCAGGCAAATAGTGAGTCCCTGTTCAAAAAATAACAAGAACAAATAAAGACTAAGGATGTGGCTGATGTGACAGACTACCCTCCAGTAAGCTAGAAACCCTGAGTTCAAGCCCCAGCACGTAGTAATAAACATGAGCTCTGTGGTAAATAGATTTGGTTTTGTTTATAAACTAATATTGGAACTAGGTTCAAAAAGTAGGAAGTTAAAAAGTGATTATTTTTAACGGTAGAATAATATTTTCTATTATTTTCATATTGTATATAGATTCAACTGCATTGTGGCTTCCTAGAAGCATTTGTATTACTGTTTTTTTAAGTGTATATTAAATTCCAACCCATTAACATACTGGTTATGTTGAAGTAGAGATGCTGAATCTAACCGGTGCCATCTTAGCCAGTTGGTGGATGATAGGGTATTGGGTTTAACTGGTGCCATCTTGTCTTCATGGTGGAGGCAGGGAAGTCCCCTCTCCCATGTAGGGCATGGTTGAATTCTTAGAGGCAGGGGTGGGGATTTGGACAATAGGTTACTGGTCCTGCTGCTCTTTCTTTCCTCTCCTGCTCTCCTGTCTCAGTTTTCTGACAGTGTTAAGTATATTTACAGGGCTGCAGGTCTTTGTGACAGGAGTTTGCCTGCATTTGCTGGCCTTCAAATAAAGACTCCCGATTCTACCTCTCAAAATATGGCTTCTCTGTTTTCTCACCGTATAACAATGTTAAATCTTAGAACATAAATTGAGGATTGCCATTGTCAGCACAGCAAAACCTTTCACTTCCTTCTTTCTCTTCCTTCTCTACTATATCAAGTTTTTGCTGCTATCTAAAGGATTCAAGATACATAGGAAACAAAGGTTTGTTCTGCAAGCATACCTGAAGTTGAAAAATAGACATTGCTTCACAAATCATATTTGAATCCAAGGGCAGGAGTGCTTAATATTTTGCTTCAAAATTTTGATTGAAAATGAAAGATGTTCTTCGGAAAATAATACATTTTCCTGGCACAGTGAGATATATTTGGATTCTGAAAAGATTAAATTCATTCTATAAGTTTAAAAAATTAGTATTGTGCTTCTCTATTAACAATATTAGAAACAAGGTCACAAGCAAGTTGGTTGCTCATTTGTCCGAAGAACACTCAAACACAGATTTGAACTACTTGTTAGAAAAACACATAGCATGAATCCAGAAGATGAATAAAACCCAATAACTCAAAATCACTGCGTTTCAGTGAACTTTTATGATAACTTTTATGATAACTTCCAAGGCTGCAATGACCAAGCTATTATATTTCAACATACTTTTCTGAGGAAATATTTACAAATTGGGCAACAGTAATGCTAATTACCTATTTATAATCAAAGTATACAAAGAAGAACAACAATATGAATTATGATTTTTTCATAGAATGCAATTATAACATGTGCCATTAAAATAATGTTTCAGGACATATTTTACAATGTTTTGGAAAGTGATCTTGAATTATAACTAAGTAAAGAAAATAGATGACATAATTTGTGTGTGTGTGTGTGTGTGTGTGTGTGTGTGTGTGTGTGTGCCAGTTCTGGGGCTTGATTAGGGCCTGGGCACTGTCCTTGAGCCTTTTTGCCCAAGGCTAGAGTTCTAGCACTTGAGCCACAGCTCCACTTCTAGTTGTTTTTATGGTTAACTGGAGATAAGTGTCTCAAGGACTTTCCTGCTGGGATGGTTTCAAACCATGATCATCAGATCTCAGCCTCCTGAGTAGATAGGGTTACAGGTGTGAGCCACTGGTACCTGGCTTGATGATAGAATTTTTGTTGGAAAAGTAGAAAGCCTAGAAGAGCCCAGAGTAAGCATCCAATTTAGTTTGCAATCTTGATGGGGAAGTCTCCCAGCAGAATCTGAGTGACAGATGAAAGAAGTATGTTCCTTGAAGAATTTGTTGGGAAGATTCTACATTTAAACCCAGGGTTCTCTGTCTACCAGGGAGGAAAAAAATTATAGGAATGTCAGGAGCAGTGACCATGGCAAGGGGCTGATTTGTAGTCTCAACAGATCTTTTCGTGTAAGGCTTTTGATGCCTGCCTTCCTCTCCCTTCCCCCGCCCCCCCCCCCCCCCCCCCCCCCGCCCAGTATCATAGGCACAGAACCAGATTCAGTGGTACAGGAGAAGATACAGCTTGGTTGGTTGGCTTCAGAGGCCAGGCAAGGTTAACAGGCAGTGTGCCAGCCTACAAGGAGAGATAAAAGCCAGCATCTTCCTTGGATTGTGCAGGCCTCAAAAGTTTAAAGGGCCATGACTGTTGGAAAGAAAAACAAAATTTTCAGAGAATAAAAGCAAAATCTTGTTTTGGATTTCAGTGGCAATTTCTGCAGCATTTAATCACTCTTTTTTTCTGGAGGTGCTGTTTGGCTTATCCTCTCCAAAATAAAATTGAGCAATAAAACAAAAATACCTTGGGGCTGGGGAGGGGGAGACAGCCATAATAATTGCCTATTTTCCTTTCCCTTCCTTATCCTGATCACGTCTGTGTTTCACCAAGCAGAGGAGATTGTCAATTTGAAAAAGCTGTAGGCCTAGAAGTTTCTGGGTAGATCTAGCTCATAATGGAAAAAGGAAATTGACAGTGTGAAGAAAGTAGAGAACAGCTAGGCTTATTTCTATTTCCTTTGGAGACTACTCAGATTCTTTCTATAGAGTCTTTGCTGTATATAAATACCTTTCTAGACTTGGGGTTCATCTTAAGGAATGTTTGATCCTGGGTTGCTTCGTAACAAATATGAGAAACTCTTGGATGGATAGGCTGAAATTCAGGGTAGTGGTGATTGCCTATGTATGCCTAAATGCTTCAGTCTGTCTACTTTCTATGCCCTGTGGCTGAGAGGTTAGCAGTCTGGAAAAGGGACCGCAGTAGGGTTTGGAAGTTATTTAGGCTTTAGGAAAAGACAAGTATCAGGAAGATGTCATTGATTTGGCTTCTAAACCACTGACAAATTAGAGGTCCGCAAGCCACAGCTAGAGACTTAGAGAAACAGAGTCCTGAGTCAATGTGGCACGGGAAGTTAAAAAAAAAAAAAAAAAAAAAGGAAAAGAGAAAAAAAAAGGCATAGAGGCATCTGTCACAGGTTTCCCACTATGAAGTTCTCTGTGAGTAGCCAAATACTCAAGTAATTGTAGAGCAGAAAACACTGTTTCCAGACAAGTCAGCACAGCACAGGTATCTGAAGAATTAAAATAGAACTCATGATGGTAGTGATACAGCAGTTTTACAGATACTATAAACCATATGTTTATATTTTATTTGAATATTTGTCTATAAAAGACACCACGCAAATGGTCAGCAAAATAACAATATAGCTTTTTAAAAGTTCAGTGTTCCTATTGTTGTAAGGCGAATCATCCCAGAAGCCACATTTTGGAATATGAAATATTGGAATCTTTATTATACAGTTTTTACAAAGGCTTGCAGCCCCACATAACACAGCTAGGAAACATGTTAGAGAGGAAAGAACAAAAATAATACCAACAAGCCAATTCAGCTCCGATGAAGAGCTGAATTGGGACATCATGATGATGGGAGATGAGCCAGGAGACAGGACACAGGCCTGGATTAGGAAGACACAGGGCATGGCGTTCCTGCACCTAAGCTGGTCCAGGCCTAAATAGGGTCTGGGTAGGGGCGGGGGCAGGGTCACAGGACACAGTCCAGTCCCAAGCACTGGACTGACAGATTCAGCAACCTATCAGCCAAGTGCCCACGGCTGTCTTCAGAGATCCAGGAAGGACTATCACCTGGTGGGGGACGTGGGGTGAGCCGGCAGGTGCATCACCCTCTCCCACCATGAAGACAAGTTGCCAGACCTTAAATGAACATACTCAGGTATCAGCAAAACTTTTCCATCTAGGCAAGATAGGCCTTAACCTTCTATATAGGCTCTACCTAGAGGCTACTCAGAAGCTGGTGATTCAAGCCAATTAGGAAGCTAATCAATGCAGAATCAGAGCCTTCAGCTTTCCTAAGGCTATGACTTCAGCATTTCTCCAAAACAGAGCCCTTCTAGCTCAGTCCATTGAGCCAGGCATCTGCACTTCAAAGGATGGCTTGTCTCGCCTCTAGGCCTTGGAGCAGGGGTGATGAGCCTCGAGTCTCCTTCCTAAGCACCAGGGTGGCTGCAAGAAATTATTTAGGCTCAGCCATCTTACTTCACTATGTCAAAAGGATGTATTTGAAAGTAGCCAGTAGTACAAGTTAAATAGTATGTTGGCTTTTCAAGGTAAAAAAAAAAAATCACTTTACAGTCATTTAATATAGTTAAGAAAGGGACTGGGGTGGAGGGTGGCAAAAATATTAGACTGAACAGACCTTGATGAAAATGAGATTTTGGCATCAGACAGGGACAGAGTCTGACTCTAGTGTGACCTCTGGGGCACGCTGTTCTTTCCTACAAATGGGGATAACAAAAAGGAATTGTGGAGTGGTCTAAACAACTTAATGCCACCTATAAACCAGGGGCTCGCTCTTAGAGTATGTGCTTAATAAACGTTATAAGCAGAACAACAACAGAACAAATCATAGCATCAGCAATGGTTCTGTCTGCATTCTCCAAAGCCATTCTCAACTACTTTTCCGAGCTAGATGAAGTGGCCATGGCAGGTGCGGCTGAAACTACATTTCCCAGCAGGCCTCGAGCCAGGCGCCGGGGCTCCCTCACTTCCGGGTAGGTCATGTGACTCCCCGGCAGCACCATGGCGGAAGCTGAGGAACAGGTAAAGCTGCCAGCGCTGGTTCTGAGCACAAGGGTCGGGTAGATGGACTGTAGTCTGGGCGCGGGGCGGCGCGCGGAGGTCTGCGGGAGAGCGAGGCCGGCCCGGGACGGGATGGGGAAGGGCGGCGGAAGTTCCTCCTAGGGAGCCGGGCGGGCCTGGGGAGAGCGCCCCGCCCCAGGTCCGGGGCGGCCCGCCTGCGGTCGCGTCCTCTCCTCGGTTCCGGCCTCTGAGCCTTTGGTGTCCGTGAGGTTTTGTCCTGGAGCCAGGCCCTGCCACCCCCTGGACCTGCTGTCCGGGGGAGCGGGAAGGGATGTCTTGAGGTTTGAGGTCAACCCCGAGCACCGTGGGAGATGGGAGAGTAGGTGAAGAGTGTTGTCTTGTTCCTGTTGGCTGTAGGTCCAGAGCCCAGGCAGGTGACGGGAGGTGAAGCCGGGATTAAGTACTGATTCTGGAGCAGACGAGCCTTCGCATAAACCTAGTGCCTACTCTTAAAAAGAAAAAGAAAAAGGCGTGACTGAACTATTTAGCTTTCAGATACAAGATGGAGATAATACTTGGTCTGTCCTTCGAGAAGACGTGGAGGTGGAATTACTTTATAAAGTGCTTCAAAGGGCTGGGCGCAGTGAAAGTTTAATCGACTTATTGTTGCTATTTTTCACTGGAGATAAATTTACAACATATTCCCCTTTTCCCCCTTAATTTAAAGTTCCTTCCTTCCTTCCTTCCTTCCTTCCTTCCTTCCTTCCTTCCTTCCTTCCTTCCTTCTTTCGTTCCCCTTCCTTTTCCTTCTCTCCCTCCCTACTTTTCCTTCCTCTCTCCCCCTATCTTCCTTTCTTCCCCTTCCCTTCCATTAATTTTATATAAAGGAGGCAATATATAAAGATGGCAGTGTCCAGTCAACAACTAGTGACATGGTATTGGAGTTCTGGTAGAGATGTATAATGAAATAATGTATTGTTTTTATGCAGCGATGATGGTGGCTACATGATGAAAGGACAAAATAAAATCAGGATGAGAAAAAAGAGAATATCTAGGCCAGACCTTGAGAGAGATCACTGAAGTTTCCATTTTTAGTGTCATTTCACTTTGAAGCAGTTTTCCCTCACTAGTCCATGAGTGATTGCTTCTAAAAAGTGATGTGATGGTTAGCTATTTAATATCAGACATTTACTTATTTAGTAGGTTTTATCATTTGTATAACACGTTCATTTCAAAATTAAAAATGCCATATATACACTTTATATATAGGAGTAATGAAGAAATTTGGCCAATTTTGGCCCTCTTCTATTCTGGGCAGATCAAAGGAAAATTTTTGTTTGTGTGTGTGTGTGTGATAATGTGGTTTGAACTTAGAGCCTCATAGCATAGAACTTGATAGGCAGGCACTCTATTACTTGTGTCAATCCACCAGTCTAAGGGAAAACACTAAGAATGCACCATTTCCTGTTACTGCTCAGTTTGATTAGTGATGAGATTGTTTTTCACTTCATTCTTATTATGTCATATTGAGTTGTAATTGTTCATGATTTACTATAAAAACAACCCTCCCCCCAACTAAAAACAAAATAAAACAAGTTCCTTAAGTTCTTAGATGCAGTGTAGGGAAAAGGAAAGATTTGTCCTTGATGTTTACCACTCCTGTGTGGAAGACACGTTTGCAAAGCTGTCTAATGTGAGGTATAGCTCTATCTAGATATTTATCTATATATCATCATATCAAGAGAGAATAAGTTTTCCGTATTTACAGCACTTTAAAAGCTTAGAAATCCCTTTCACATTGCATTTGTTCCTGTCCAAAGAATTCTGAGGTACATGTTTATACTGGTATGTAAATGAGATCAAATACCTCCTATGTCCAACCTTGTAGTGCTTTCCCATCATGCTTAGTAATTGCCAGTGTTCCTACAGTAGCCTGTTTGGCCTGGAAGACCTTGTCCCTGCCACCTCTTATTCCACATTTTTCTTCTTATTTTTCACTGTGTTCCTCCCCTCTTGTCACTGTATCAGCCACATGGTCTTCCTTCAACCAGTAAGGCATGTTCCTACATCAGGACCTTTGCTAAGGCTAATCTTCCTTTAGGGACCTCATATCTTCAGGGCTTTCTATCATTTCCTGACTGAGACTCTTCCTGACCAGTCTTTGAGGCCTCCTTCCTGTATTATTTTTTCCTATGTTCACTACTCGTTGACATACTGTGTTGTAAAATTTCTATTTACTTCCTATATCATTGTGTATATTCTATTAGAATATAAATTATATGTCATATTTGGATTATTGCTTGGTACTTAAGTTGTACTTGGTACTTAACTGGCTAAACTTCACTTGACTTGAAGAACATATTCAGGCATACATCTGTAGTAGATTTTAGTCTTCTGTCTCCAAAGTTCATGATTTTTTTCTTCACTAAAGCATCCTGCTTTAAAAAATATGTGAGAATGAAACTTTTTTTTTGGTTTTTGTTGTTTATGAAATAGAATTAGCACCTGTGACCTAAGTGATTATCCTTCTAGCCATTATTCCACCTTTGATACGTAAGCAGCAGTACATGGCTGGAATGAGCATTTGCCTCCTATGTAGTGTCAGTGTCACTCTTAGAAAAGACCAGTGGTCTGATGTCAATTGCAGAAAGAGACTGACATAAATACATTCCTTTTTTTTTTCTTGTAAGGAAGGCTAACACATAAGTGTTCTTATATTGTTAGTCCCTTAAAGGTTAAAAATAATTTGGCTTTGCTCACTCTGTGGTAAGGTTATGTTTTGAGTTAATTTCATAGGAGAAAGTCATTAAAATCTGATAGCAGGCTGTCAATTTTTTGAAGGTCAAAAGTGACAATAATGGAATATTGAAATTTGCTAATTGTTCTGTTCTGCCACTGTAAACCTTTTTGGAAGTCATGACAGTGACGCCTTTTTTTTCTCCTGAGCGTTTTAGGCTTTGAAATTTGTAGTAAATGAACTTAGATAACAAGATGGTGAGGGCAAAAGAAGGTATTTTCCCTGGTGCCAAACAAAAACCTGGACCTATCAACACTGACTTTCCTGAGTTGTATTCTTTTTTTTTCTTTCTTTCTTTCTTTTCTTTTTCTTTTAGCCAGTCCTGGGGCTTGAACTCAGGGCCTGGGCACTGTCCCTGAGCTTCTTTTGCTCAAGGCTAGTACTCTACCACTAGAGCCACAATGCCACTTCCAGCTTTTTCTGTTTATGTGGTTCTGAGGAATCAAACCAACGGCTTCATGCATGCTAGGCAAGCACTCTACTACTGAACCATCTTCCCAGCCCCTGAGTTGTATTCTTTTGTGATAGTTCCCTGCTTTTAGTTTTTGAAATGACCCAAACAGTGACATCTGCAGAAAGTTAACATACTTATAGAAACAACTTACAGAGTCTAAAACTAAAGTAACTTCTTAAAGTACGACCAGATATTTTAAAGCAATTGAGGAGTCCTTGCTTTTGCTGAATATATGAGGAAGTTTGCAAAAGTATTTATATTTTATAGTTCACAGAAAGAACTAATACCCTACATTCTGCCAGGCAATCTTCTAACCAGCAGTTTTACTTAGCTCCAAAACGATTTATAGTTGGCCTTCATAATCATGGATGCCCAACAGAATTTTTTCACTCTTCTCATGAATAACGCTCAGCTTGAAGTCTGGCTGTTTGTGTATTTGTCTTATCTTTCCCCAGGGATTGCTGAGTCCTCAAGAATTAAGGACTAGTGCTTACTCATGTCTGTGTCTTCCTCAGAGCTGATGGCTTTCCAGATTCTTGGTGTCTAAATGCATTTATTAGAATAACTCCTAATTGTCAAATTGTAAATTAGGATCAGTAGAATTTTTTTTATCTGACTTGAAACTAGAATCTTAATAATTCAAACGTAATATAGATTACATCTTCTGCATCCTTCATTTTTGTTGTTCTGGATATCCTTTTTAAATTAGTGCTTATCTAATTTATATCATCTTTTAATAGTTGTACACAGAGCTATCCTCTCATTTTCTGGGCACAAAGAGCCTTGAACATGACCCATTACAGTATTTGTGCAATCAGACCATCTATTCCTTGACTAGATGGGAGAGTTTCTACTTTACCTCTCCATTATAGAAATTTAATTTTATGTTTATTATAGACACTTATGGGTTATCAAGTGACACATCCATGCTCATGTATACTCTGTTAGGTTATTAACTTATACATATTTGAGTTCCTAAGTCTTCTTGCCTGTGAAGTAGGAATTTCACTAAGACTACTAAGTATGAAATATGATAGAAGGTATTAATGTGGTTAAAATGGTTAGCTTATGAATAGGACAAAGATGAATCATCCAAGTTTGGACTCAGCTTATATATGTACAGTTCTCTTTGTTTATATTTTGGCCAAGACAAATCTTTTAAAAACAATTTTACCACCAAGCAGCAATGGCTCATACCTGTAATCTCAGATATTCAGGAGGCTGATATCTGAGGATCATGGTTCAAAGCCAGCTTGGGCAGGAATGTCCATGAGATTGTTATCTCCAATTAATCACCAAAAAGCCAGCAGTAGAGTTGTGGTTCAAGTGCTAGAGCAGTAGCCTTGAGTGAAAGAGTCCTGAGTCCCAGGTCCTGAGTTCAAGCCCTAGGACCAGAAAAATGATTTTAACAGTAACTAAAGGTAAAAAAAAAGTTCTGAGTATAGGATCAACAGATTTTTTAGAGGGCCTTTTCTTTATCCTCAAATTAAAGTGTAGTCTCAAGTTAGCCTGCACTTACTTATTACTTTGTAAGTTTTTCTATTTTATGTGGGTTGGCTGGGGGCTGATGTGCTTCTTCTTGGTCTCCATAGCACCCTGTCATGTTACCACCATGGAGAGGTGGCACCCATCTGAGTAGGGCTTCTGTATCTCAGGCAGGACCTTTTCCTAGTGGTTCATTCACACCCGCCTTGGTCTGTTCTTGATGTCCTTCTTTGTGTTTTTTTGTTAACTAATGTAAGCTCCTTATTTTAAACCTGCTGAATCTGAATCTGAAGTATATTAGTGGATATGAATTAGCTCATCCTGATTCTGATTTAGAGTGTTAAAGTAGTCTTGTCCTTTTCCACACTGGGGCAGATCTCAAGGTTTTTCTTCCTTTGTACAATAAGAATGCATGAACTAGTTGAGTTTAGTGGATTGAGTGCATTGTACTCTTTGTTTTTGTACTCTTGCCAGCTCCCCAGATACTCCATTATCTTTCCTACTCAACCTGCCTAGTCTCTATGTACCCTAAACTTGTTCCCTTTGAGTTTTGAAAAATAGAACTTATGCTAGGAACTGGAGGCTTATGCCTATAATCCTAGCTACTCAAGAGGTTGAGATTTGAGGATAGCAGTTTGCAGCCAGCCTGGGCAGGAAAATCTTATTTCTAATTAGTCACCAGAAAATTGCAAGTGGCACTGTGGCTCAAAGTGGTAGAACACCAGTTTTGAGCGCAAAAGCTTAGGGACAGCACTCAGGCCCTGACTTCAAGCCCCACAATTGACCAGAAAAAAAAAATAATAGAACTTATGTGACATGATAGATCAAATACAAATCACAGAAAATATTTCCTCCTTCCTAAGGCCAGGCCAGACCTGGGGATCCATCATAATCCTCTTTCCAAATAAGCTCAGCTAGACACATAGTTAGTTTGGAAGGGAGGGAAGGTAGCTGTACCGTGTGGAGTATCTCATGTCCATCTTTTGCCCAGCCTGACTCCCTGAGACTGGGTCTCTGCTGTCTTTCTTCATACAGAATAGCCCCATGTCAGCCTCCTGCACAGTGTGGAGCTGCTCTCATGCTTCAGCCCCTCATTCTCCCCCCAGTTCTCAACAATGTATATGTTTGCCAAATCCTGGCAGTGTCACTAGTCCTTAGGGAGGGCCTGGCTTCTCTCTCCTGGACTACCTCTTTACCCCTCCTGGCCTCTGGGCCCCCCTGTGCTTGGTTCCCACACCACTGTCAGGCCTGTTCTGGCTCCAGCATTAGGGATGGATGTTGGTTGAAAGCCTTTCCATGGGTTTTCTGAGAGCACAGTGGGCTTGCTGGGTTGTAAACACTGTTGGAATCGCTTTGTCCTTGTTTGTTGTTGCCTTCCTTTGGGATCCCCTCTTGTAACTGTCATGAGGCAGGTTCAACTCTGTGTGGAGACAAGGTACTTGTTACTCATTAGGGAGAATTCTGGGTGTGAGTGGTGGAGCAGAGTTCCTGTTTTCAGTCCCTGCACGTCTCTTCTTGCCATCATCAGCAAACATGCTGAGTGAAGACCTTGAGTAGCACAGTGGGAGACAGAAGTGGCCAGAGCCTTCAATTTTATCCACAAAATGCATTTAAAATAGTTGTGATGAGAATAAGACTTGGTCTTAGGTGCTTTTAACTGAACAGTCAGAAAAAAGAAAGGCCATAGGACACCAGATCTGGACCTTGTGGCTTGGGCTTGCAGTTTGGACACAATTCGCTGAAGGGGGCAAGTCCTAGGTTGGGCTGTTAAAGAAGGTGAGCATTTAGAAATAGCTGGTGATTTTCAAACTTTAAACCTCAGATTGGCAACATGAGACTGTGAGACAGCTGGCTTGCCTGGCAGCATCCTTCCCCCTTCCTTCCCCCAGGGTTCTGGGAGTTGGATTCATATTAGCACAAGTGCTAAGATGGGCCATAGACTGGCTCAGTAGAGGGAATGGGGTCAGGGAAGCTTTGACAAAGATCACAAGTTCAGAGCAGCAGGTGGCAATGGCAGAAATGGATTGCCCCCATATAAAATACTGGGAATGGCCGGGCGCTGGTGGCTCACGCCTGTAATCCTAGCTCTCAGGAGGCTGAGATCTGAGGATCGTGGTACAAAGCCAGCCTGGGCAAGGAAAGTCCATGAGACTCTTATCCCCAATTAACCACCAGAAAACCAGAAGTGGCGCTGTGGCTCAAGTGATAGAGCGCTTGCGTTGAGCTGAAGACCTCAGGGACAGTGCCCAGGCCAAGTTCAAGCCCATGACTGATTAAAAAAAGAAAAATATTAGGAATAATGTTGGGGGATGAAATGGATTCCATTGCCAGCATAGCTGCTAAGTTCTAAGTGAAGTACAGTGGAAACTGTGTAGACATATTTATTTTTTTCATGGAGCCGTACACAATATCTGTGCACCAACCTCCGATCCCAGGCTACCAATTTGCTACCAGGCTGATTTAGAGACACGAGCAGTTGATATCTCATTGAAAAGGGCACCATTTATGGCAGGAGGTGCCTAAGTTTGTGGATAGAGTAGAAGAGCTAAAAGTCTCTTGTCTGGCTGCATTTGATCTTAGCCAAAAGGCTGAGGGGTAATCGGGGTCAGACTACCTTGCTGGTATATCTGAATTCTGTTCTTTAGGATGAAGACTGTGGAGGGCTCTTTGAGGAAAGGCACTGATCAGCATAATCTGTGCTTTGGGAAGATAATCCAGGTTGCAGCTGATAAATACGATGGGGAAATTGCATGTCATGGTGTAGAGATCATTAATAGGTGATTTGAGTTTGAGGAATTGCTTTGCAAAAGAAAGGTTAAAAAAAAAGAAGAAAGGTAAGTTGTTTGTCTAGGTATGTTTGTTTCTGGAGTTCTTTGTTCCACTGGAAGCCTTTGGCTTCAGCCTTACTGTCATAATTGAAATGATACTGTAGCATACTGTCATACCTAGCCTCTTGCATTGAGATGGTCTCTCAAAGACTTCTCTGTTTGGGTGGATCTCTTGTTCTCAGCTTTGTAAGAAGCTAGGATCCTGGGGATTGAATTTAGAGCCTGGGCACTGTTCCTTAGTTTTTTTTTTGCTCTAGGCTGGTGCTCTTCTACTTCAGCCACAGTTCTGCTTCTGGCTTTTGTTGGTGGTTAACTGAAGACTTCTGCCCAAGCTGGCTTTGTGCTGCAATCATCTGCCTCCTGAGTAGCTAGGATTACAAGCATGAGCTGTCAGCGCTTAGCTTTCTTACTATTTGATGAATGAAATAAACAGTTTTTAAACCATTAGAATATGTCAAATAAATTGAACTTATCTTGTTATTGAGTCCTAAGTGAGTAAAGAAAAAATGTACCTGGTTTTCTTTAAAATTTTCATTTTTTTCCTTGAAGAAATATTAAATCTAATTTGTCCTTGCCCATTTGTTTTCATTCTTTCTTTCCTCATCTCATGGATTGTTGTAAAATGCTTACATTCTGTGTCAGCATATTAGCAGTAACCTTTTATTGCTATTGATATCTATAAGTACGTTAAGTAAATCTTCATCTTGCTGACCTCTTGGAGGACGCATGGTGTCAGCAGATTCTGTCTTTCAGTGGACGGGTGAGAGATTAGCAAGATCAAGTCCATTTTTCCCTTTTTGCTTTGTTTCTTTCATGGCAGCGAGATTCATTGTTTAGCAAGAGAGGAACTCTGCTAAAGGGCAGAATTTGTCTTGGAGCCAATGGTGTAGTGTGCATGTAAATTATTCAGTCTTTTTGTGCTGGACCACATAGGTGCCATTGCTGGGAAGTTTCTTTATTAAAAAAAAAACAACTGTTTAAGCAAGATAGTCATTTGATTCAACTAGATTAACAGCATGATGATGAGTAATGCAGAGATATCTGAGTGTTTAGATGATCTGAGTGTTTCCCCCTCAAGATCAGTGAGGCTGCTTTGCTGGATGAAATGGTCCTCAGCTGTCAAATTTTGGGGAAAATAGAAGTGTGGACCCTGGAGGCTGAGGCAGCCCCAGAGTAAGGAGGCTGAGGCCTGCCAAGGTGTGGGTAAGCTGTAAGAGGTATGCAGAAGGCCAGCATTCAGGGTCCTCTATAGTGCAGTTACAGATAACTTCCAGAAAGGGCACATGGGATTTAGATGTAGGACACAGATGTGTTTTATTTTTTCTCTCCTGACCATTCCCTCCTTTGCTTTGTAGGACACTGGATCTCTTGAAGAATCTACAGATGAGTCTGAGGTAAGGTTTTCTGATCTGACACTTGAAAGGCTCCATTATATCCATCCCAGGGGACCACGCGGAGGCAGGCAGGAGAAAGATTATTACAATGTTTATTAGAGGAGCCATATTTCCCCCAGAACGGGAGCACATGGCACCCGTCCCTATCCAGGTAGCAGGAGGGGCTGGGGATGGGGGTAGGAGGTAAGGTAGGTGGGAGCTCTGGTGGGTCTGGGCAGAAAGGGAGTGGCCAGCTGTATGGTGGGGAACTCCAGGGCTGGGAGGAGCTCAGGTCTGGGTGGAGCTGAGGACCAAAGGTGGAGATAATGTTTACAACACTAACCTTAGAACTGTTTGGTCTTGCTCTGCTTTACTAAATCTTTTATTCTCAAGGTCTGAGCTAGCTAGGCTGGACTGGGTGGGTAAAGTAGGGTCATGGCATGGAGAAGAGCATGCTTACTGGTTGTCTTCCAAGATATTACATGGATTAGCTTTAAAAATGAGCCTGAAAAGAATCAAAACATTTTCTCTTCATCTTGAACAGTATTTTAATTTGAGCCATGTGGACACAGAGGAAATTACTGTAAAGTTTTAAAAGCGATTCTTGCCACTATGAAAATGTTTTTTAGTTTGTTTTTAATTTATTCACTATAAATTTTACAGTATTTCCCCCCTCTTCAGCTGGCTTGCAGATGTTGGGCAACCATGGTACCATTGAGCTGTACTTCTAGCCCACCTAATAAAGAATATTACATGAATAAGACATTCTCATATATACTGTATTCATTTTACTCGATAATAATTCCTGAATCACTGAGATTATAGTTTCCTCCCTCCCTTGCTCCCTCCCTCCGTTCCTCTCTTCCTTCCTTCCTTCCTTCCTTCCTTCCTTCCTTCCTTCCTTCCTTCCTTCCTTCCTTCCTTCCTTCCTTCCTTCCTTCCTTCCTTCTTTTGGTCCAGCCAGACTGCCTGCCTGCCTGTCTCCCCTCCTCCCCTCTCTTGTCCTCTCTTACCCTTTCCTTTCTCTCCCCTTCCTTCCCCTCTCTTCCCCCTCCCCTCCTTTCTTGGTGCTGGTCTTGGGGGCCATCCCTGAGCTTGAATTTAGGCCTCAGCGGTGCTACTTGTGGAGAACAGGGCAGCATCCCTCAGACTTGGTGGTGAAGGGACAAAACAAAGACCAGGAAACTAGGTGTGCCCAGGGACAAATGCCATCATAAAACCAGGAGAATTGCCTTTTCTCTCTCCTGTCACCCAAAGCAGATGCCACCTGTAAGAAAAGTACACTTCCTTTTAGTGACATAACATAGAAACCTGAACTATCACCCAGATGCTTTGCTCCTTTCTTATCTGCAATTCCATCTAGAAAACCTCAGACATTTCCAAATGAACTGAAATGGCAGGTAACTTCTGTACAAAGTTTCTGAAATTATAGTTATTATAGAAAATAATATTTAACACTCGATTTAAATAAGTGTCTTTAAGCATTTGCTAACTAGGCCTGGTGGCACATACTTGTGATCCCAACACTCAGGAAACTGAGGCAGGAGAATGAGCTCAGGAGTTTGAGACCAGACTAGGAAAATAGTGAGATTCTGTCTCAAGACAAAATACAAAATTTATAGTTATAATCAGTTACCTTCAATCTGAAAATTTTAGAATAGAAATGACAAAAACACCTATGAAGTTAGGGATGAGAATTAACAAGTGTAAGTACAGAAGTTGAAAGAAAAGGTTGTTTTAAAGTTGAAGAGACTAAGTTCAGTGGCTCAACTACATAGTAATTGTAATCTCAACTACTCAAGAGGTAGAAATTAGGAGGAGATTTGTTTTAGGCCAATCTGGACAAAAGTTGGCAAGATCTATCTCAGTCAATACACCAGTCATGGTGTTGTACCCCTGTAATTCCAGTTGGGTAGATCCATGACTGTCTGGACAAAAGTGTGAAACCCTATCTAAAAAAATAACCATATAAGGGCTGGGAGTATGGCTCAGGTAGTAGAATGCCTGCCTAGCAAATGTGAGACCCTAGTTCAGACTCTAGTATCACGAAAAACATAACTGGATGTGGTGGCCCAAGCTTGTAATCTTAACTACTTGAGAGGTGGAGATCAGGGAATTGCAATTTGAGGCCAGCCTGGGTATAAAAGCTTTTAAGACCCTACTTCACCAAATAGCAAGGGGTGTGGCTTGTGCTTTTTGTCCCAGTTGCTGGGGAAGAAGCATAATGGCTTCTCCATCATCTCCAATGACACATTGAAGCACTAGTGAGAGGATCAAAGCCCAGGACAACCTGGGTATAGATCAAGACCCTACCCAAAAGGAGCTGTAGGTGTGGCTGAGGTGGTAGAGCACCTACCACCTGAATTCAATTCAGGCCCTGTATTCAATCTCCAGTACTACCAATGAATGAATGAAGAAAGAATGAATGAAAGAGCAAAAGAAAGAAAAAAAGAGGAAACCAAAGGGGAGGAGACCCACAAGGAAGCTTGACACTGTCGTATACATGTAGTGTATAGCAAAAGTGGGTTCCAGTTCTGGGCTCTTTTTTTATTGCTTTGCCTTAAATGTCTGATGCATTTTCAAATGGTATTCCAGGACTGCCTCTTGGCCTGGAGTTCATGCCTTCCTTGGCTGTCTTCTGTACTTTGTGTGTGTCTAACTTGGACATCATACCCCTCTGTTCTGCATCTCCTTGTATGACACATGGGCTTATAGACTTGCTGTAGGCTTGAGATGCGGGTTAGATATGATGAATGCTTGTCAACAGTTTGTGGAGTGCCTCAGACATAGGGAGCACCCCATAAATGGTGGTAATCTTTAGCTTGTATTGTAGATGTGGAGTTCGGAGGGACTCCCCAGCTCTACAGAATGGTGCTGATTCTAGTGAGTTCTAATCAGCTGCTGATGGACCAGGTCCAGGTTGCTTATGTGTATTTTCTGCATTTGAGCCTTGAGAGGCGTTTTCTTGGGTTTCTTTTCTGAGTTTGATCACATTCCATTTCTCAGAGTTAAATTTGGAGGCATTTCAGTCTGACCAGGAGTCAGTTATCTTTTTTTCTTCTTCTTCTCTGTATCTTCTTCCCATTAGCTTTCATAATGTTTTCTCAGGACAGACATTTCCATTATGCACATCTTCCTTATTGAAGTGCTGGGATATAATTTCCATTTCTGTGAACAATAATATATAATGTTTTCAACCATGTGTCTAACAATTTATCATTTCTTGAAATAATGCATCTCATATGAACTGGGCTTTTACATTATATTAGGAGAACTATTGTTATTTTAGGTTTATCTCATGCTGCAATTTTAATGTACCTCTGAGAAAAGAATATTGTCTACCCTACATTGTCCATGTATTTCACTACTCTTGAAAACTGCAATTAAATTAAGTGATAAATATAATTAATATAATTGAAAGTGCTGTATATGTCAATATGTAAAGTATGAGATTTTTAACTTGGATTTTGTAATCAACGTAGAAATTCGGAACTGGCATTCCAACCAATATAGCTAAGTGTGTCATTTATGGGACTACATTGAAACCAGACATTGGCAGATGGTGTCTGTTATCCTAGCCACTCAAGAGACTGAGTGAGGTCTGAGGATCTCGGTTTAAAGCCAGTCTGGGCAGGCAAATTGGAGGAACTCCTACCTTTAATTAATCAGAAAAAAGTCAGAAAGTGAAGCCCTGGCTAAGTAGTAGAGAGAGTGCCAGCCTTGAGCAGAAAGAAAGCTAAGCAAGAACATGAGGTCTTGATTTCAGACCCAAATACAAGCATCAAACAATAGATTTTCTTGTTCTGTATTTATGTTAAACTTGGGTTAGTTGGGCCAGATTTGTAAGATATAATTAATGACGGGTCATCCCGTCTGATTCTTTTAATGCATATTCACTGTTTATTCTACCTTGATGGTATTTTATTTTTGAAAAGCATAGTGAAGAAATAAACCATCTTAAAAAAAATTTACTTGAAGCAATAAGATCCTTCCCATACTGATTGTTGTGGTAATAGGTGTTGGGCAGCATAGTGAAGAAATAAACCATCTTAAAAAAAAATTTTACTTGAAGCAATAAGATCCTTCCCATACTGATTGTTGTGGTAATAGGTAATAGGTCCTGTTAGGCAGGACCAGAGGACAGTCTTGAAATAAATATGTCTGGATCCTTTGAAAATGAATATTCATGGATCCTTCAAAGATGATGTCCATTTAGGTCTGACTTAGTTCTTCCAAATACCACAGGTTAAGTTAATAAACATGTTAAAACCAAAAGGACTGGCAGCTATGTAAAATAATCATATGTGCTATTTATGTTAATTGAGGAATTCATTTTAAATGAAATGCAATTTCTAATTGACTAGCCTAAGGAATATTCTTTTTTTTTTTGTTGTTAAAATAAACCCAGGTCTTTTGGCTTGGGTTTTCCTAATTTAATTTAATTTTTTTTTTTACAGGGTCTGTAGCCTAGGCTGGCCTTGAACTTGAACTTGCCATGCTCCTGCTTCTGCCTTCCCAATTCTGGGATCATAGGCATACACCACCATGTCTGGCCAGGAGATAGCTTTTTTAATCAGAAAATATATCACATAAAAATTGTTTATCTCACCTCATGAGCAGAACATTATGAATCATTTATTGGATCTTAAATTGATTCTTTACATGTATTTAATAAATAAAGTTATAGGAACTAGTAACTAGAATGGTTGAGATTGATTGCTGAGAAAAAATGGAGCATAGGATTAAATATTCTATCTTTCCAAATAGCTTTTGGATTAAAAACTTGCTCTTTTATTTAATGAGCTATTAATATTTACAGGTTCAGCTGATTATTGCATCATTCAAGCATGGATAAACATTTCTTTTGAAGCATATATTATAAAGATTCCTTTGGAAGTTTGGTAGAAACTTTGTGGATCCAAGATTTTTTGTTTTTTTGAGATAGGGTCTTGCTATTGGTATGTAGTCCTGGCTAGTATGGAACTTACTAGGGAGTCCAGGATGTGTTTGAACTCACACTTCTGTTTCAGCCTTACAAGGGCTGTTATTAAAACATGCACACTTCACACCTGGTGTGTAAAATTTTTGAATCTCTATTTTTAGCATTCATTAGAGTGAAAGGATGAACATCTGTATCCTTATAGTGTTTATATTGTCACTGCCTAGGAGAAAATGTTACTTTAAGAGACTCCAAGATTGGTCATTTTATTTATTAAAGAAATATTATTGACTATTAAGATGCTAGAATACATTGGTATTGATAAGAAAGGTAGACTATAAACAAAAAGCACTTAAATATATGACATCAGCTAGTAATACACATTCTAGAGAAAATGGTTGCATTGACTATGGGCAATATGGAATGGGCTGAGGAGCTGAGTTTCATTTTGAGTCCTCAGAGAAGGCTTCTGTGGTGACATTGCAGCCTTAGTTTGCAGATGGTGAGTTTAGGGCTTTGAGAATGCCTTTTGTCAAACAAGGACCTCTTTTGGCTTCTAGGCTCAAATTGAGAATTGTATGATTCTACACTGTGCCCTTAAAGTGAGCATGACTTAATTTTGGAACCAGCAAATGAAATTGTGCTTTAGCTTTAAGCTTGGCTTTGGGCATCCGATTCAACAGCCCACCAACTTTACCCCCAAAATACATCTAAGTCCTCATCCCTCAAACCTGTGAATAATATTTATACAGGGCAAGGGACAGTTAAGGTTGCTAGTGAGATAGGATAGGAGTCTTTGTAAGTAGGTAGGAGGCAGGAGGAAGGCCAGTGGTCTGATGTGGGAAGGACTCAGCCTGCCTTTGATGGCTTGGAAGGTGGAGGAAGGGCCACATTCAATTAATGCAGGGACAGGCAAGGGGAGGATTCTCCCTTCATGCTTCCAGAGATTGCCATTCAGTGCATTCTGTCTTGGACCTCTTCCCTATGTAATTATAAGATAACAACCAACTTTTGTTTCAAGCTGCTAAGTTTATAGTTATTTTTACAGTAGCAATAGGAAACTAATACAGGAAATGACTTGATTGGATGGCCTTTCCCCTTTTGACTTTTATTTAGCTTTGTTAGAGTTTGGGGAGTCAGTTTCTGTTGAAACTGATCATCTTGGGGGGGCTGTATTTATAGAGTTTTGTATTTTTCTTTCTGATTATCATTCTCAAATGTTTAAATGATTATTTCATTTGTCAGTTAGGGCTCAGTCTGTACTATTAAGGCTTTAAGGCAATCCTCTCTTTCTAGGCTCAAGAAATGCTACAGCAAATCAGAATAGCACACAGGCTTCTGTCATCCACAGCTACTTGACTTTTTAGTTTGACCAGTTTTAAATACAGAGATTCCTGGGCATTCAGGGCCTCACATTACTTTAGAATGTGACTTTTCTCCAAAGACCTCAGTGGATTAAATAAATCTCTTAGAATGGTATTAGAGAGAGATGGGAGTGGAGAAACGTCTGATAAAGCCTTAGGTTTTAGTCTGTTGTCATCGTTTCCATCACCAGGGATTGGGCAGTTGGGAGGTATTTAGCCTTTTAGTCTTCATAAGCATCCAGGAAGGGCCCTGGACTTACCAAGCCAGAGACTGTAATATTTCCCTTCTCTTTCCTAATGACAAGATTCACACATATGCTTGAAAATGGCTTTTGGGGGGGGTACTGAGAATTGAACCCCAGGAACTTGTACATATTAGACAAGTCTTTATCCCCAAGCTGCATCCCAGCCAATAGCTAATAGGATGTCTCTGTCTCTCTATCTCTGTGTCTACTCTATCTCTTGCAGTACTAAGGTTTGAACTCAGGACTTCATGCATACAAGGCAGGTGCTAGGCTGAGCAATGTCCCAGCTTATTTCTGCACTGATTCCTTTTCTTTTTTTGGTCAGTCTTGGGGCTTGAACTCTGGGCCTGGGTGCTATCCCTGAGCTCTCCAACTCAAGGCAAGATCTCTACCACTTGAGCCACAGCACCTCTTCTGGTTTTCTGGTGGTTAATTGGAGAGGAAAGTCTCACAGACTTTCCTTGCCCAGGCTGGCTTTGAACCATTATCCTAAGATCTCAGACTCCTGAGTAGCTAGGATTACAGGAATAGGCCACTGACACCTGGCTCCACTGATTCTTTTAAGGTAGGGTCTTGCTTCTTGTCCAGGCTTGATCCTGGGCTGCCAGTCTTCTATTTTACATTTCTTACCATAACTGAGATGACAGTTATGTGCCAATATGCCCAGTTTCTTCCAATGACATGGAGTCTCCCAAACTTTTTTCCCCAGGCTGGTCTGGAACTGATACCCTCCTGATCTCAAGCCAGCTATGTAACTTCTGCTGGAATGACAGGAGTAAGCCACTGCACCCTGCTAAAAGTATTATTATTTAAAATTTTATTGTTATTATACAAATGATATACGGAGGGATTACAGTCAGGTAAAGAGTACAATTCTTTTTTAGGGGGAGGGAGGTAAATGTTTATTAAACAAAACATTTAAATTCTATATCCACCTGCAGACTGTAAACAAATACAGTATATGTGTAAGGTAAAGATGGACAAATTAGTGGAAAACCTAAAATGTCCTTTAAACACCAGAACCTCACCTTGCCCTCCTCAGGCCAATGCCAAGGACTCTATCACAAAGTTAAATAAAAAACCATTAGGTTACCTCCGCTCCATCTCCTAGAGTGGATTTCAACACCTGGATTTGTTTCTCACTGCAGTAGGCTGCATTTCAGCAAGGCAACAATGTAAGATTTTGTTTCTGTGGTACTAGGGATGAGACCCAGGTTTTAGACTCAGCAAGTGCTTATCACAGAGATACAATCCCAGACTTGGTTTTTAGAGACAGGGTCTTATTATGCAGTTGGGGATGGCCTTGAACTCCATATCTCAATTGCTGGGATTGCAGGTGCACACAACCATGCCTGGTACAAGTATAGTTTTTATATTCACAGATTAGCTGAAGAGTACAAATTAAGTTTCTAATCTAGGTCTCCCTTCCTATTACCATAATTAGCAAGAAACATGAGTTAGAAATAAATGACAGACCACAGATAGTTACAAAAATAGATGACTTATAGGATAATAAATATCTATAGTTAAACTGATCACAAAACTTACAAAATTTACTTTTTCCCATAATGTGAAGATTATCTAAGTCCATTCAAGAGAGACAGTGGGGGAATGGGCCATGAGAGTTGCTAGCAAAAGGAAAAGTACAAAATCCAGCAGGAAACTGATACAAATGAGAATATGCAAAACACAAAATTCCTCATGATCCTACGTAGACACCAAAGTTAGCTTTCAGCCCTTTTTATATCTTAAAAAGTAAAAGAGTATAATTCTTTTTGGAAAATGTCACCCCCTCAATTGCTCCCTCCCTAAAAGCATTATTTTTAATGATGCAGTAAAATCAAAGCATTTGTCTTCATTTTTTAATAAGTAGTATAAAAAATAATTAGAAGTGTTACTGTTTGTTCAATTTTATGTACTGGTGGTATGATAAGTTAATTCAGAAGGGAGACTGCATTCTAAACTTGAGGTTGAATCACAAACAGGGTAATATTTTTAGTGACTCACATTCACTGGATAATACTATATTCTGTGCTTTCTGTATGCTTACTACATTTAATTCTTGAAGAAATTCTTAGAAGTATGTATCATCCCGGAAAGTAAGGTACCTCAGGTTTTAAGTAACTGGACTAGCATATATGGGTTGTGTATGGTACTCTAACATCTGAGCATTATTTAGTTTACTTTGTGACTTTGAGATGGATTCCAGTTGGATTTTGGATAAAGCAACCTCCTCTCTTCCTCATTCCCTCCCTCCCTTACATAACTTTGCTTCTCATCTTTCTCTCTGCCTCTGCCCTCACTGAATGACAATAGTGAATTCTATTAAGACATTCGACCATCCTCTTTCTTATGTCTCTTACAACATCTCCTGGATTATTGATGTTAATTGAATACTTCCTTAAAAAAATATTTATTTCAATATGAGACTTTGGGTGATGACCCTTCTGGGCCCTTGGGAAGTTCCCAGTAGGTCATTTGCATAGAAGGTGGCCCTGGGAGGGAGTTTCCTGTTCTCATTTGCCTGGTAGAGCTGGAGGAGCAGATGCATCCTGTCAACTGGGGCCCAGGAAACTCAGGAGACTTCTTAGAGAGAGGAATGCAGTATCAGGCCAGTCCTGAGCCTGATCCATTTCTGCTATGGCCCTATGCAGGGTCTTTGCTCCTCCTCATGACTTCAGTTGCTCCATGGGGGCAACTTGGGAGATGTTGTTTTCTAGAATCTCTACTTTTTTCTCACTGAGGGAAGGGGCCAGCTACTGTCTGTCTTGACAGAACCTGTCTTGCTCTTTCCTTATTCATAGTGCTTTCAAATAAGATAGGTAGTACTTTGATGGTATTCATTTTCTCAGTTTATTCTGCAGTTATCTTAACTATTTTTTTCTTTAAAATATGCTGTGTTAGTTACCTGAGATAACTGGTGGCTCAGGTCTATTACCCTAGCTACTCAAGAGGCTGAGATCTAAGGATCAAGATTAACCTGGGCATACAAATTTATGAGACACCTCCAATTGACCAGAAAAATAAAACAAAAAGCAAGCTGGAAGTGGAGGTGTGATTCAAGTTAGTAGAGTACTAGCTATGAGTGAAAAAGTCCAGCAAGAGTGCAAGGCTGTGAGTTCAAGCCCTAGTACTTGCAAAACAACAAACCAAACAAAAGAAACTCTTGGGATAATGGAGTTAAAAGGAGGAAAGGTAATGTTGTTGGTGGTTTTAGAAATGTCAGTTGTCTGTGTTTGTGGCCTGTGGCGGTGCTCAGCTCATGGCATCTAGGAAGTGAAAAGACATGGTGTTTGGTGTCCCGTGTCCTAACTTTAAATCTTTTTAACAGTGATTTCAAGAACCTGAACATTTTCCATTTTCATATAACAACATGCAAATTAGAAAGAAATGTAGATTTTTCTGAACATAGAATTTGCTAGTGCTGTTGGAAGATGCTAGAACTTCATGTCTGTGAACTTTTCTGTAATTCCTACATGGACTGTTGCCCCTTTCTTCTATCTGATACTCCCACCCCCACCCTTCTGTGTCTGTAAACTTATAGCACTTAGATGAGTTCCATAGTTCTTGATGCTAGACTCTGATTTGGAGTGCAAAGCTAAATGAGAAGGTCTTAGGAGAACTGCTTAGTGAACTTGGTATGCTGTTACCACAGATGTTTGTTTTCACTGGTCTTATTAGGTACCCACCGTTTTGTTAGGTGAAGTTCTGAACAATGAAAAGGCATAAACCCTGCTTCTTAGGATCTTGTGATCACCACTAGCTATTGGGAAAAAAGGAAAAGAGGGTTATGTTTTATGTTGGCTTTAGTGGAGGAAATTGTCTACCTGAATGGCGTATCTTGGAGATTGGGGAGTTTATTCCATATGGCTGCAAGGAAATGAAAAGCTTATTTGCTTTTCTCATTTTTTCCCCCTCTTCTCTATATTCTTATCGCTTTCCCAATATAAAATAAATGATGAGAGTTGATCTTGTTTATAGTAGTGGCTTAGGGCATGGGGACCTTCACCTTATTTTTTTTTCCTGCTTGAATTGAACATGAAATTCGAGTACTATGGGCAAAGGAGAGAACAGGGTTTATGAAGACTGCATATCTTGTGAATCTTAAGTGGAGCTTTCCAATTATTACAGGCTTAACTTTTCCTCACTGTAGTATTACAGTGAAGAAAGCAGCTCTGAGAGATAGGGATCTTCATTCAGTTGATAGAGTTATGAGGAAGATGTTCAGCAGCATTTATTTGGGGTTTTTATAAAAATAACATTTTTATAATATGACACGTTTATTTTAGATAATTTGGAAAATGTGGACAATAGTTCCCTCTTATGGTTTCTATTTGCTCTGTGCTAGTCACAGTGACCCCGTGATCAGAGGCCTGTCATCATTCCCTCCTCACCCAGGGATGAAGAAGTCGAATCCTAGGGAGGTTACTGGTTACTGCTGTGCTGTTATTCCTAGTACTCCATTCCCATGCATTGCAGATATGTTCCTTAACAAAAATTAGGATCATGCAAAACAGATTTTGTGACTTTTTAACCTAATGACCATGAGCACATTTTCCCTTGCTATTCAGTTATCCTTTAAAATACTTAAATTTTTTTTTTTTTTTTTAGCTGGGTGCCTGCCAGTGGCTGGTGCCTATAATCCTAGCTACTCAGGGGGCTGAGATCTGAGAATTATAGTTCGAAGCTAGCTCAGATAGGAAAGTCTGTGAGTCTCTTTTCTCTAATAAACTACTCAGAAAAAGCCAGAAGTGGAGCTCAAGTGGTAGAGCATTAGCGTTGAGCAAAAAGAAGCTCAGAGATAGCACCCAGCCCAGAGTTCAAGCCCCAGGACAGGCAAAAAAAAAAAAAAAATCTTTATTTTGAAGTTTCACCAAGAATAGTATATCAAGTTGATAAAGTAGGGAAAAGGAGAAACATTTCCCACTTCATCCACAGGATATGGGAGCACAGAACCTCTATCACAAGCTTTACTGTCCCTGTGATATGTTATCTTGTGAAATTCTGCTAAGCTAGCAATTTTAACTTGAGCACTGTTGGTATTCTGGGCTGTGGGGGCATGTCCTGTGCTCTGTAGGTTGTTCAGCATCATCATTTGAAAAAAAATTAATATTTCCTTAGTAGCAACATTGCTTGGAAATTGCAAGTTTAACAGGTTTATTTGCATTCATAGAGAATGTAAGAGCATAGCTGTCAGCAGTCTCACAAAAGGCAGCCTGGGAGCTTTGACCACCTAGTTTGAGATGAATTCCATTATCTCCATGTTACTTTCTTAAAAAGTTTGGTCATTGAGGCAGCTATAATACCTGTGTTTCTAATGGAAACCAGAAGTTACTCTTTCAGCCTGCTTATGTACTTTTCTTGATGTGTTTTGACACTTCAGAAGAATCTGTAAAGCCATCTTTCCCACCAGATACTCTTTTCATAAATAAAGTGATCTTTCCGTAGTAGAACTGAAGCATACAATTACTAATAGTTGCAGCTACCTTCTTAAGAAGGTACCCATCATTGTGTGTACTGGGGAGGGGCACTGCTTCAGCAAGTGAAAGCCACTAAGATCATTAGTCCTTGATTCACATTGAGCCTTACTTGAAGGCTCTTTTTTCCTCATCAGGGTTCTCTTCTACCCTTTCTAGAAAAGCTCAAGTTCAATATCCTGAATTTGGAGCTGACCTATTTTGTACATGTATATTTCATGATAACAGTATAGTTTCAGATAGTTGTGTATACCCAGTAATAAATATGTTTCATCTATTCATGTTGTCTTTGTTGAGGAGACCCAGAAGCAGTGGTTAGATCTATTGCTTAAAATATTGTTAGTTATGTTTTTGAGTCTTACAGTATGTGTTTTTATTGACTTATTTGATTATTTTTGTTTATCCATTAAACATACTTTTGTTTGTACATGGAATCATTTTTCAATTTTTTTTTCTGTTCCCCCTCTACCTTCTCTAATAAATGGAAACTGAAAAGAAACATTTTGCTGGAAGGCAGAGATCATGATTTGAAGCCAGCCTGAGGAAAATGTTAGCGAGACCCTGTCTTAGTCCACAAGCTTGCTGCTGTGTTTCGGAGCTGCAATCCCAGCTATTATGGAGGATCTTGGTCCAAAGTCAGCCCAACCAAAAAGTTACTGAGACCCACAGTAGCAGTGCATGTCTGAAATTCCTCCCCCAAGAAGCAGTAGGTGGAAGGATCTTGGTCTGAGTCCAATCCCAGGAAAATGCAAAACTCTACCTGAATAATAATCTAAAGCAGAAATCAAGTTGGGGATGTGGCTCAAATGGTAGAGCACCGTATGAGGTTTTGAGTTCAAATCCCCAGGATGGATCCCCATTTCCATAAAAAGGAGAGGAAAAAAGAATTATTTTAATATAGGGCTTTCATGAAATGAATTACTTGTAATCAGAGGATTTTTAAAATGCAGTTCTCTAAATTTCAAATGCTTTATATTCCATTTTGATAGCTATTTTCCCCCTATTTTTTTGTCTATTAAATGTGTAAGATTGACTACTGATGTTGAGTGTTTCAGTTCTCTTGAAGGTAATTAGACTTTTAGAGAGAATGTCCTAGAGGAAGCAAACCTTTATTTTATACCTTCAGACCCATGCTTGATTATTGATTTGCTTTTTATTAACACTTTTTTTTGGGGGGGGGGGTGGTTATACTATGGAAGCTCAAACTGCGTGAAAACTTTGTTTTAAAACCATGAAAATTTCTTTTGAGGATGTTAGTGTTTCCCGATTGTATGGGGCTTTCAGAACATTGGATATTTATTAAAAGGATTTGCCTCTGGTCAGATGTACTTGATGGCGCAAAAGCAAGCAAACCACTCATGTGATTAAAATGGCTGATGCTTTAGCCCAGGTGTTCTGGAAGAGGAAGCTGACTGGGGAAAGGCCATCTCCGTGGAGAGGCAGTAAATTGTCCAGCAGTGGTCACCTCCAATGTGGGTCCCTCCACTGGCTCTGTGTGTTCTTGGCATGATAGCCTACCTTCTTCCTTCAGAACAGCCAGTACCCTTTTATTTTGTCAAAACCAAACACAACTGAATTTTAATTGAAAAATGGTATCCAGAAACAATTTCTGGATACACAGTAGCAAGCAGAAGCACATGTTAGAATTTTTCAGTTAGAACCTCTAGAATTCATGGTGATATACTTTGAGTTAAAATTCAAGTTCTTGGGGCTAGGAAGGTAGCTCAGTGGTAGAGTGCTTGCCTTGTATGCATGAGGCCATGGGTTCGATTCCTTAGCACCACATAAGCATAAAAAGCCATGCTCTGTGGCTCAAGTGATAGAGTGCTAGCCTTGGGCTGAAGAGCTGAGGGAGTTCAGACCCCACGACCGACAAAAAAAAAACTCTTATTGGACTGCAGCTTGTTTAGCAAAAATAATAATATGTGAATGAAAGGTATAGGTGACATTTAAACAGGATGAGGAATGTAGAATCCATTGGTTAGATGCACACATGCACACACAAATTTTAAATGATCATATATTCTTGACAACAGACAAGTCCAAGTTTGCAACAGGACTTCCTCCTGGAAATTAACTCCTGAGGAACAAATAAACCAAAGTTACAAACTACTAACCAGTTTTTCCACAAAAGCCATTAAGTAATTTTCCCCCCATTAAATTCAAAGGAGTGGTCATGATATGACATTTATTTTCAGGTAATGTTCTAGAATTTTATAGGGTGTTTAAAGGATTTGTCTTTAATTAAAAGTGCTATACACTTAGTGAAAATCCATGTTCGTTGAGGAATTGATCTTTTTGAAAGGAAAGCTGCAAGGTTTCCTTGCGTGGGTAAATGTCACTCTGCTCATATCTTCGCTTAGCTGCAAGTCAGGACTTGTTCTGTTCCACCGGGTTGTCATAGTAACGCTGTTAGCTGTCATCTCAACTCAGACTGTTGATGGTTTTATTTGTAGGTTTGTAAGATTATTAAAATTTAACAAAAATTATTGATTTGCTTTTTATTAACACTGGGTTGTTTACCATGGAAGTTCAAACTGCATGAAGGTCTTCAGTTTAAATTTTTTTTTAAATTAAAGTGAAACTATATTAAATCTCTGATTTTTTAAAATGTTGTTTTATTTAAAATGTGATATTGCGTCTGCAGCAGCAGAATAACCTCTGTGAATTGTATTTTGGAACCACTTTCTATTTCCTTTGTTTGTGTTATGGAGGAAAAAAAAATCTCAAAAACTCACCTTTAGCCTGCTTTTAACTTAACATAAAAGAAAAGCGTGAAATAGTACATCAAGTGCCTAATATTGGAGTTTTCATTTTATTTATGGTTTTGAAACCTTGCACGAATGCTTCAGTGAACTGTGTTGTGAAAGTATTTATTTTTGTATATTTATGTGAGAGAAATTATTTTGCCTTTCACTTATAAATAAGACAGGCAAACCTTATTTCTGGTAACTTTATCTAATGGTCCGTGGATGAGTGCTTTTATGCAAAATAGTCAAGAGGCTAGAATTAACTTTTCACAATGGATGCACATTTGATGTCCAGACTTGAGCAACATGTGGCATCTTATTATAGAGCTGGTTGTTGGGGATTTAATTTGTATTTAACACATTGACTGCAGAATGCATACATCCTCTGTGCTACTTATGTTAATTTTGTGATGATTTCTACTTCTTCCTTGAAGATATGTAAGTAAAAGTGTTCTTTTTTTCAGGTTTCTTTAGACTTTGTTAATGAGTGATTCTTATTTTCCATTCAGAATAGGTTGGTTTGGGTATAACTTTCTTGGATCAATTGTCATATGTTTTTTTTAAATTGAAATGTAAAGCTTCTTTGCTTTTATTGTTATTAGTTCTTAAACATATTACTGTAAAGTTAATATAGATATACTACCTTTGATTGTAATACTATTACAAGGTAGCTAATAGCTTTTGTGTCCTTGGATTTAATTTATGACAGTATATGGAATAATGATTTTAAAAACTAGGTTTGGGGGGGGGGGAAAAAAACTAGGTTTATTGTTTCTAATGTTTTATCACTGTATGTGTATCTGGATCACCTGTTATTCATGTCCTTGTGTCCTTTTCTCCCACATGGAATCATGGCTGACCTGTAGCATTAATACATTAACCTAGAAATGAAAGTGTGTAGTCTCAGGCTAGGTCAGGTAAAGCAAGGCTTTTGTTTTGTTCTCTCTGGGGTTACTCACAGTAGGGGAGGGGGTGGTCTTGTGTGTCTTGTTTTGAGGACACAATAAACAGATCTATGGAAAGGCCTACCAGCAAGGAACTGAAGCCTTCACCAACAGCCAGCACTATCTTACCAGCCTTTTGATTGTACCATCTTCGAAGAAGATACCGTGACTTGAGTTAGGTCTTCCCATGATTGCATTTTCAACTAACACATTGCCTAACACTATGAGAGATTTTGAGAGAACTGTCTTTAACTACAGTTATTGATAATTGTTTGGGTTGAGGACCATCTCTTGTTGCTCTTTAAGAAGTGTGGTTGGTGAGTCTTTCAAAACAAATCACAGTGATAATCATTTTTCTGTGCTTTTTTTATTTAGGAAGAAGAGAGTGAAGAAGAACCTAAGCTGAAGTATGAGAGGCTGTCCAATGGAGTGACTGAGATTCTTCAGAAAGATGCAGCTAGCTGTATGACAGTCCATGACAAGGCAAGTTGCCACTTTGCAAGCATTCTTGTTTCTACTTTGTACTTCAAGAGTTCCAGTGCTTTTGATTTTTGTGTGTATGTGTGTCTTGTTCTGTTGTATTGTGAATAGTAATCATATTCCCCTGCTCCTTTCCCTCTCCTTCCAGTCCAACAAAAATGAAAGACTGTCCCAAATATTTATGTCCATATACATACCCTAGTACATTCCACATAGAGCATTCTAAGGGCCTATCAAGTAGAATTTAGATAGTGATTGTTGTGAAAGATTATATGGATTTGAGAACCCATCATTTAATTCCTTAAATTGTAAATATTAGAGACAAGATGGGGTTCAGTGCTTTCATGAGGGTGGGAGAGCTTACATGGTGGGTCTTGGGAGCCACTAGGAATACACGTTAGCAATACATATTAAACAATGAATATGTCCTATATCTTGGTCCTTGCTATAGCAGTGGCTTTCCTTTCTGAATCCAGGCTAGACTTGGCTAACCCAGAACTTTCAGTGTGTGGTCATAATAATGGAAGCTCTGGAGTTTCAGCCATTACTCTCTTTTTTTCCTTCTTCAAAAGGCCGGTGGGATCTACCAGCTGGCTTGATGCTATGTTACCAGCAATGTTGCATCATTCTCTCTTTCCTCTTCAGAATAATTCATTTTTGCTTCAGATTTTTTTCCCATTGTAATCAGAATCTTTCACTCAGTACTTTAGTAGAAGATCTGGCCTCTCTTGTTTATCAGAAACCAATCCTGGAGGCTTCTGCCCTTGGACAGCAACACTGGTCGAGCCCTTCCCATTGTTTCCATCCCAGGACTTCCTGATACTTGCCCTTCACTCAATGAAGACTGGCCTTGCAGTTCTTCAACCTCATTTAATGTCAGTGATCTTCACCTCTTCCTTGTCTCAGCTCCCACTCTAAGGCCATCTGGATGGTATCAGCTGCCAGATCTTAAGGATCTCCTTTCTATTTCCTTTGCCCTTTTGTCCTAGCTTTCCTGTTCATTGTTCCTTGTTCTGTAATGATGGAGTCCTGACTTTTAATCTGTTTTTTTTTTTTTTTTCCTTGTCTCTGTGAACTGCTGTACATCTCTGACTTTTCATTGTGCCTGTCAGAATTGACCAGTGCCTCAACTCTTAGCTGCTGCTGTCATACATAACCAAGGCAGCCATGCTGTGGTATGCTCAGGTAAATTTCTACCCCCAAATTACCCTTGCTTTCTTGTACTTTGTCATTCCTTTAAGCCTCAATAACCCTTTTCAGCTATTTCATGTTCTCTCTCTGAGACAGGGTCTAATTATGTAGCCCAAGTTGGCCTCAGATTCACCACCCGCTTGTCTCAGCCTGAGTGCTATGCTGGGGTTACAGGCATGCGCTCCATTCTCAGAGATGTCATTTCTCTTCAAGAATATTGGAACAACGAGGCAAGATTATTTCGTTACCCCTTTCACCATCGGCCTGGATCCACACCTATCCTTACCCACAGTTTACTTCTCTTTCAGGGATAGATTTGTCCAAGTTTGTTTCAGCTTCATCTCATTTCCTCCCTTCTCTCCTAGAAATGCTTTCTGTGTATGGGACATATTAATACCAGACATAGTTAACCACTAGTTTATTTTCTGTCTCTATAGACTTGCCAATTGGATATCTTAGGTAAATAAAGTTACATGGTATTTGGCCTCCTGTGCCAGGCTCCTTTTTCCTCCCCCTCCCCCTCCTCCCCCTCCTCCCCCTCCTCCCCCTCCTCCCCCTCCTCCCCCTCCTCCCCCTCCTCCCCCTCCTCCTCCTCCTCCTCCTCCTCCTCCTCCTCCTCCTCCTCCTCCTCCCCCCCCTCCCCCTCTCCCCCTCCTCTTTTTGTGCTGGTCCTAGGGCTTAAATTCAGAGCCTGGATGCTGTCCTTGAGTGTTTTTTTTTTTCCCCTCAATGCTAGTGTTCTACCAGCTGAGCAATAGCTTCACTTCTAGCTTTTTTTGGTAGTAATTGGAGATAAGAGTCTAATAGACTTTCCTGCCAGGCTACTTTTGAACCACAGTCTGTAAATCTCACCCTCCTGAATAGTAAGGATTATAGGTATAAGCCACTGGCACCTGGATCATTTCTTTTTATTGCTGAATTATTATTCAGAACTCATATGGGCATACCAAATTTTGTCTATCCACTTAGCAGTTATGGATACTTTGGAAACTTTATCACCATAACACTATCCATTTTTACTTTCTTGATAATTTCTCATCTTTCCTGTTTTTCTTTTTTTCCTCTTCTCCCTTTTTCTCCTTCCTTCCCTCCCTCTCTCCCTCCCTCACTCCCTTGCTTCCTTCTGGCAATACTGAGTTTGGACTCCATGACTTGCAGGTGTTCTGTCACTTGAACTGTACCCAACTATCTTTCATTTCCCTTTACTTCTGCCATTCCCTGGCATGTTACATTTGCCAGAATAGGATCCATCATCCCACATTTCTTGTTAATTTGTACTTCTTTCACTTCGTTTAAATCTTGTGATTTCTGTGACTACCTCAACAGATACTACACGTATCTATCCTTTTGTGCTCCTCACCTGAGTCTCTGCATGTCTGTGTCTGTGATGAGCTCATCTTCTTTTCCTCTTCAGCTTGCATCTACTGTTTTCTCTGCATTCCATGTGGTAGCATTGCCAATCTCCTTTATCACCTAACCCAAAGGTGACCCCTCCCCTCCCATGCAGTCTCCTTAGTCTCCTGTTTTCTTTTTCCTCTGCTCTGGTGTTGGCCCTCACCTTCTTCTGTGTGTACTTGGTAAACAGGGACATCTCTTGTGCTTCTCATTTTTGCTCTTTAAACCCATCCTACCTCCTGGTTGCCAGGATGATGTGTTGACAATACAGGTTTTAAAACCTGTGTATGATTTTCATCATCTATTAAATGAAGTCTAGCCATAGAGTGAGAGTGGTTGCCCCTTATACACCATACTTAACTTGGCCAGAGAGCCTAATGGTTGGGAAAATCAAGTGTTGGCTTTAGAACATATATTCTTAATTTCTAAGGTTCGTGTTTCTGTTAAGAGGATTCTGATCCCAGTTGTGAGTGTTTTAGTTTTTAATTTTAATTTTAATTTTATTTTTGCAGTGCTGTGGAGGAACCCAGGGCTTTGTACATGCAAAGCAAGTGTTCTATCATCTATACCTCAAGCCAGTATATCAGTTTTTAATTCTGGCCCTACCCTGCTATGACTGTTACCAAGAGAGTCTCATCAATTGCCAGAACTTATTTTCTCATGTGTAATGGAAGTCCATCCCTATTCTAATACTTGGACTACTGTCAAACACTTGGAGAACGGGAGATGATGTTATAGGGCTGCTACCTCTTCTGTAGTTTGCCTGCATGCTGTCCAGCCATGCAGAGTGAAAGCATGTTCTTGTAAACCCAATCAGAGAGTTTATAAAGCAGTCAAGTTTCTGTAATTAAACATGAAAGGAGCCAAGGCAATTGTATTTATTCTTTGCTCATCCTAGACTTTTGAGCATATTCAGGCTCCCGATAGAAACATACAATTCAATAAATACAAATTAAGGCTAGAAGACTAAAATTTGAAGGGTTTAAATTTATGTTCTAAAGTAAATTTAAAAATAACCCATGTTCTTTATATTTGTGGATAATTTGGCATTTTGTATTTTTTGTCTTGTTTTTAAGGAGTCAGAAGCTTCAGCAGATGAATATATGACTCAACCATAATTTGCTATTAAATACTTCATTTATCTGTTTTTTAATAACACCTACTTGCTTATTTCTAAAAGAGTTGCAGTAACTAATATTTATGATTAAACATTCTAAATAGAAGGAGATGTCATAAAAATCATAATGAATTTAAAAGATTCTAAAGTACTTGTACCTTTAGTTTACAAGTATGTAATAAAAATTATTTTGTTTTCTATCTTAAATATTAAGTGAATAAAATTAGTAATTTGGAGGAAGTTAAAGAGAAGGAATATGTGAGCACATACCCTGCATAGAAGCTTTAAATCTCCTATAAGATGAAATGAGTTAATTCAAAATGGCCTTCACAGTGGTATCCAAGAATGGCACGGTGTCAAAGCATTTTAAGGAACCAAGCTCCCTTAGTTTCCTAACAAAGTAGATACAGTATTTATGAGGAGAATCAATACTGTGAGATACTTAGGGTGCAGTGAGCTTTTTTTTTTTAACCATTCTTTTTACCACAAAGAGCCACAGAATAGAGTATCATATATTTTTAGTTAGTATTTTATGTGATGCTTTTCTATTCAAATATTATGAGAGTGTCACTGTAAAGATAAAATTACACCATCTGGGTCCTCTAGGTTGTAATTTTGCTTTGGAGGAACCAATCCTGTTGGATTTAAATATTCAGACTAATTTCCCCTCAGATTTACCTCTACTCTCTTTCCCTTCCAGGGCCCAAGCATCCTGTTTTGACCAGGCTTGCTGTCTGCCCTGGATGACTAATCGTCATGGCACCTAGTGCATTCAGGCAGGCCTGTGCAGCGGAATCGTCATACCTAGTTATGTCTGCACACCTGATGTTTTATTAACCAGTATTGATTTTCTTACCCGGGGGACTTTTTTCTTCCTCAAAAAAGGCAACCTTGCAGGAGTGAAAGACATTGCAGGGAGGAATTTCTAATGAGCCCCTTCTTTCCCTTTTTGTAGCTACTCTTTAATGTAGCTTCAGATTTTAAGTGCCTGAACTAAAATTTCATTTTAAGCAATTCCATTTTGAGAAGTCCTTTTAAATTTTGACTTTCTGTAAGGATATTATTACTATTTTTTTAAAGATTGTGCTGCTTGACTGAAATGCTTAGTAGTGCCTGTAAATTCGAGCATTTCATTATAGGTTGCAATGAAGCATGCTCACATGCAATGAAATTCCACGAATTCTAGACTATTTGAGCAATACTTCAAAAAATAAAAAGGAAGAAAAAGCTCATGTCATATTTCAGCTGGTCCTTGAGCTTCTGCTTTAGGATCAACTTGAAGAATAATGAAATCATGAGAGTTACGAACTAGTGTTATAAAATGAATATGTAGCTCAATAGTTATTTAGTGACAGAAAAGGAGGTATTTTTTTTGCATCGGAATATAAACATTTATACTGAGTATTATATGATAACTTTTATGGAGGTATACTAAAGCTAAATGACAGTACAGGTACATCTGAGGGGTTCATTTCTCAATATGGCAGGGATTATCTATTCAGAAAGTAATACTGTGCTGTTTGTGTTCTGTTTTCTTGTGTTGAACTTAAATGATAGCATAGATTTACACATTTGCCATAAATTAGAGGTAGTTTCTTAATCATTCCCCTCTGACTTTGGTTCAACTGTAGGTTGGTTTTGCTTTCTGAGCTACATTTTTAATTTACTGCCTCAGCCCATCAAGCATTGTGTATAGACTGCATACACACTATTAGTTGTCAGTAGATGAGGGTCCTCATGAGTCATTCTGACAGCTAGCTTGCACTATCAAAATAAAGTAGGTCCTGGTCTGTCATTTCCCTGAAGCCAGAAACAAGCCTTCTCCAAGGAATGAATATCTCTGAGATACTGCAGATCATTTACGCATTAAGTATTTTTACTTTCCAAATTATTTTATTAGAGATTATGTATTCATAAGTACAGCATTGATTGACCCCTCTGTTCTTTCTACAGTTTTTGGCACTGGGCACACATTATGGCAAGGTTTATTTACTTGACGTCCAGGGAAATATCACTCAGAAGTTTGATGTGGTAAGTATGTGCTGGAACACAATGGATGTGTTAAACTACATGCTGAAAATTTCCACTATACAATATTAGGTTTAACAGTTTGTTAATATGCTGTCCGTCAAATAAATTAGAGTGCTGAGAGTATAAATCTAAACTTCATGGTATATATGAAAACACTTAAAGGTGACCTTAAAGAGGCCACACAAAATCTACACATGCACACACACACACACACACACACACACACACACACACACACACACACACACACATAATCTATATAATTTTATATAGATTGATATATAAATAGATTAACTGATTCCTTGTGTGTGTGTCTTGGGTGGGAGAGGCTGAGTATTTTTCTTTTTTTTTAATGTATATCTTTTTTTTAATTTTAATTTTAATTTTTTGTGAACACACTGTACAGAGGGGTTACAATTACATGGGCAGGTTAATGCGTACATTTCTTATCAAGCATTGCAGAGGCTGAGTATTTTTCATTTGTAAATTCCATGTAAAATCTATTTGTATAACTTTAATTGAAAATCCTTTAATTATAGTCATCCATTGGACTTTAAGTGGCATATCTAAAATATTCTTTTTTTTGGGGGGGGGGTCCGGTCGTGGGGCCTGAACTCTGGGCCTGGGCGCTGACCCTCAGCTCTTCAGCTCAAGGGTAGTGCTCTACCACTGAGCCACCTTCCCAGCCCCGTATTTAGAATATTCTTATGTGTATTCTTTTAAAATTATAATTCTATAGAATGTCTAGATGAATTACTATTAAAAGAAAGAAATAATGCTTTTGTTTCTGATTCATGGTGCTAATTTACTATTTTGGGAATTCATTGAACCCCTCATTTGATGACTAATATCACTTGTAAGTACAAGCCTTGTCATCTTATTGAGATGCCAGATTGTAATTGAAAATTGATTGATCACCTTGCTGGATCAGTTGATCCCTTCAAAATATATAAAGCTAATACATTTTGGGTGAATATTTTGATGCTTGGCCTTTTAGGAGATTACATTGATTAAAAGCAAATAATCAGGCTTTTTATTTTTTGAATTATGATTTGGAATCATTGAGGATGAAGGAAATGTTAAATTTGAAGCCTGAATTTGAACCTTAAGATATAAAAATATAAAGAACTTCCATTTTTCTGTGAACATGAACATTTGGGACCATTGAAAACCTCAGCACGTGTTGCCAGATCCATCATAAGTTACCGGTATAGTTTACAAAGGAAACTATAGCTTCTAAAGTTGACACATTGTGTATGAAAGGAAAGGGATGCCTTGTTCTGCTGGAAAGAAATGGATCCACAGAAAGATGACAGAATCGTTGGAACAGCCTAGAAAGCAGAGGGGATACTCTAATCACACTGATCCATCAGGATAGCTATAGGCTCTTCTTTAGCTTTAGCATCTCTTGTCAGGCAAGAGGATTAGACTTGTGGCCTCCCTCCCTCACCTCCTGGAATGCATCTTGGTGACCTGAGCATTTGTTTTTTTCAATTGCCATCCCTTTGCATGTGTCCATTAAATTAGTAAACTGTACCTGACCCCTTTGGGCTTTAAGTAGCATACCTTATGACTTTAAGTAGCATACTTAGACATTCCTATGCATATTTTTTAAAATTATACTGTACTGTTACATGTGCATTCTCACTTCACTTCTTTTTCTTTTTCTTTTTTTTCTTTTTGAGCACAGGGCCTCGTACTAGCTCATCTTGCTTACTTACTTGCTGGTGCTCTACCACTTAAGCCATGCCTTTAGCTGGCATTTTGCTGGGGTTTTTTGTATATGTAATCTTGTGGCTGGCTTTGAACTGTGATCCTCTAGGTCCTAGCCTCCTAAGTAGCTAGGCTTGCAGAGGTATACTGCCTGTGTCAAGCTTTAATTGACAGATTTCAGAGTGTCACTGTCTTTTAAAAAAGTCTCAACCTTGGCTGGGAAGGTGGCTCAGTGGTAGAGCACTTGCCTTGTATGCATGAGGCATACACATAAGCAAAAAGAAAAAAAAGCCGGAAGTGGTGCTGTGGCTCAAGTGGTAGAGTGCTAGCTTTGAGCTGAAGAGCTGAGGGACAGCGCCCCGGCCCAGAGTTCAGGCCCACGACCGGACCCCAAAAAAAAAATCTCAACCTCATCTTCTCATCTATGATGAGATATTTTTTTCTTTAGTCTTTCCTGTTTTTGTTAGCTCTGTATTATCCTTCTTCAAAAGGAATTCTTTTAGAACTAAAAGCATAATTATGTCTTGAATTTGCCAGTTTTCTTTGAATGTAATGACTGCCAAATTGAACCAAGAACTTTTCATTAGAAACATACTGAGAGAGAAACAGGACTTTATTTTACTTTGTTCATTCATTTTTTGAGACAGGATCTTGCTGTACTGCCCAGGCTATCCTCAGACTTACTCTATAGCCCAGACTGACCTCCAATTTGTTATCCTTGTATGAATTCCTTGTTTTCCGTCTGTGAATTCTGGAATTACAGATGTACACCATCACACAGAGACAAGAGTTTTTTAAAACATTGATGAACAAACAGCTCTGACTTTAGTTTTCTTCTCTTAGTAAGAATAACTGAAACAAATTAAAATTAGCTGTAATAATACCTTATATTTGTATAACTTTCCTTATTCTCCCAAGAAATACATTTTTAACTCATTCATCATTGCATTGGTGGTTCTGTTTATATCATCAGATTTGTGAGTTCCTCAGCCTCATTGATTTATAAATTCCTTTGACAAAGGGCAGCACCATCAAAGTTTCCTAGGTGATTCTGATATTTGGGCTGAGATAGAACCATTATACCAGAATCTAACTTTCCTTTAAATCTATGTGCTATAAAAGAAGAAAAAAAATTATAAACAAATCATTCTACATGTCTATTATAGATATTTCTTTTCTCACTAATATTTCAGAAGAAATTCTGTTTGGCAGAACTTAATAAAGCTGAGCATATGCTGTCTAATGAGCCAGCAGTTGCATTTTTAAGTGCATAGTCAAGAAAAATGCATACACTACATATGTCCATCCAGATGTAAAGAAGGTGGGACTAGCAGTCAGTGCCTTAATTCACAACCCCAAACAAGAAACAACACAAATGTTCATCAATAGTAGAAGGGACAGATGAATTGTGATGGAGAATTGCCCATTAATTATAAAAGATGATCAGCACATGCATACAACAGCATTTTTGTATTTCACAATCTTAATGTTTAGTTAGAGAAACCGGACACTAGTGTACAGTTGTGTCATGGTTTTTTTGATGGTCAAGGAAAGATAAAACTAAGCTATGATAAATAATAGATGTCAAATAATAGTTTCATCTGGGTGGGGCACATGGAAGTCTTCTGTATTGCTGAAAATATCATCTTGATATTTTCCTAGATATGTTCATATATAAAAAGCATTGAACTGTACATATGAGGTTTGTATACCTTGTTCTATATAACTTGTACATCATTAATATGCATTTACAACCTATACATGTTTATATATCTTTGATTGACCTTGAGCAAAGCTTGTCTATTATAGCAACCCTTTTCATTAGTCTCTTGTATGCTACACAATTTCCTGGGTTGGTGTCCTGTGCTAAGATCTTTATGTCAATGAATTGTGGGTTAGTACTCTGGCTGGCTATTTGTCTACAGTTACAGAAAAGGTCGATAAAAAGGATTGTGTATTAGCCAGCTGTCTATGACCACATTCTTTTGTTAATTAAGAATGTCAGCTGCTAAGAGTATTGTTAAAGGTGATGCTGTCTTATGCATCTTGATATTCAAATTCCAGTATTATATTTTAAAAATACTCATATTTACATTAATGAAACGTTGTAATCACAATTGTTTTGGGGATTATGTCTAGACATAGCTGTTAAATAACTTCTTGAGTTCAGTTTTATTTAGGTCACAGAGTAACAGAAAACTATGCCACACTTGTTACATGCAACGGCTGAAGTTATTAAGGAATAACAGTAATAATATCTATTAAGATATATTCTCCTGAACAGTAGTTGTCTTAACTGCTAAAGTCCCTTTAACTTCTCATATGTTATTATGCCCATATAATATCACTAACGAAAATAATTAATATTCTTCATTTTCCTTAAGCAAATTAAACCTTAACTAATTAAGAGCACTTACTTTGAGTACTTACCAATGATGAAATTATTGTGCTCTGTGTGTAGTATTTTGGAGCATGGTATCATATGCTTTAAATATTTCTTTATGTTATTAGAAAAGCATTCATCAGTAGAACTCTACTGATCAAACCAAATTTCTGCCATTTACCAACTTTTTTTTCCTTTACTAGAAAAAAAAATAGCAAGGTTTTAATGTGAAGGTTTATGGCAGGAAACATTAGATGAATACTTTAAAAATGGATACCTGCCAAAGGCACAGGAAAAGAAAAAAAACAAAATTGGCCTTTGGGGGCATTTTATGTTAGTGATATTCAGATTCATATCCACTTTTTTTTAATAGTAATATATGGAATAATAGGTGGATTAAAGATTCTCCATAAATGCCAGGTGGTGGTTTTATTTAGGTTTCTGTTTGATTTATAATTAAACAGACTTTTCCCTAGTCTCTGTTGGTACTTGTGGTCATTAGCATATTTGGATAAAAACCCAGATATATATCAATCTTCACTAGATTGCAGGAGACTATTTATCACTCTTCTTATAGGTGTCTTTGTTTCTGGTCATCTTCCGCATCCTTCAGCCTAATCAACGTTTTCAATGTTCTAGGAACCTTCTCTCTTACCAGTTAAACCTCTACATAATTAAGCATCCTGGACTCTGGTTATCCAGAATGCACCTTTCCAGTCTTTTAGTTTCTTCCTTCTGTAGTTATTTTGATTCACTCACCCCATTCTGAGTATTACCTTGGGCATGCTTTTTCCTAAATTTTTTATCCTATTATCTTCTAACGTGCCCTTCTTCCTGCTCTATTAAGTCCTTCTTCTGAATGTTGTCTTGGAAGTTTTCTTCTAAATTCTAAATTCTGTTCCTCAGTTGCGGGGGCCTCGTTCTGTCACTTGCTGCTTTATATTGCTATTTAAGGTGTTGCCCCCTGCCACTTCTGCCTCTCTTCTTTCCATTCTCTTCTTTCTCTGAGGCTGCTTTGTACTCAGTAGGCATGTATTAGACATACCCTGATAGTTACACTTGGGTTGTTACATCTGTGTTGGCAGCCAGATTTTTGTTCTCCTGTGTGTCATTCACTTCTGAGTTCCTCATTGTATTAGAACTGCACATTTATACATCACAATCTATTATATACTGAATTCTCTTCCTCTTCTCCTTAATTTATGTGTTCAAGTCATGTGGGGTGACTCTTCACCAAAAGAGCATATCTACAAACTTTATTCACCCTTGAGGAAAAAAAAAAAAGCCCTGCCTTCCTATTGGTCTCATGATAGTTGCTTATCATCCCTGCCTTGATGGCACTGGAAAGTGCAAGGTTAAGATAAGCTCATGAAAGGGGGCCAGTGGTCCTGACAGGATTAGTATCCTTACAAAAAAGACATCAGAGAGCACCCCCAGGCCCTAGAACATTGCAATCTGTAAGCCAGGAAGAGACTCCACATCAGAATCTGACCACATTGGCATCCTGATCTGGGACTTCAGCCTCTAGAATTGTGACAGAGTAAATTTCTGGTATTTAAGTTCTCTCTGTCTCTCTGTCTCTTTCTGTCTCTCTGTCTCTCTCTCCCTCCCTCTCCTCTCTCTCCTCTCTCTCTCTCCCTCTCCCTCTCCTCTCCCTCTCTCTGTCTGTCTATACTGGGATTTGAGTTCTGGACCTCAAGCTTTCATTTTGGGCCATATCTTCAGTTTTTTACCCTTTCTCCTTCCCTCTCTTCCTTCCTTCTTTCCTTTCCTTTCCTTAATTTTTTTACCCTTGAGACTACTGCTGCTGGTCCCAGTGTGTGGTATTTTGTGATGAGAGTGAGCTAATAGGTGATATAGATCAAATTGCTGAGGGGAATTAATAAAGAGTGAATAGTTTATAATCTGAGACATTAAAAGATTGTTGCAGATATAAGAGGTGCCTAGTTGGGTGTATCTTGAGGGGTATTGGGCATGAGCTGTTCTGGTTAAGTGTTCTTTTCCACTCACTCTCTCAGCCTCCTCTTGTGGTACGTACACAGAAGACCTTCTTTCTATGTCTAGACATTTTTGCCAGGTCATGTCCTTACTAGGTTTCAAAGGACATTTTTATGACCAGCTCCTTGTCTGTGAATGATTATGCTTTTATTTTTCTCTCTGGACTTTGGGATGTGGTCACCATTTGTACTGCACTCCTGACCCTTTGTTTCTTCTTTGGCAAAGAAAAATTATCTCCAATATAAATAGGCTTTGCTCTTCCTTGTATTGATCTATAAATGTTGTTTGAGGAATTACCCTTCTCTTCATGTTTGAGTAAAGGAAATGCTTATCTTACCTCCCCCTTCTCTCTATACTGACAGTCCTCAAATTCTCATGGTCCTTTTAGCTTCTTAAGTTGCATTTCTAACATTTACAACTTTTTTACATTTTAGATCGCTTTATCCTCTCTGGCTAACCTCCACTTGCACAGTTGGTCTACTAGTTGAGGTTATTTTCCTAAATTCGCTCTCCCCATAGAGAGCTAGCTTGTTGAGGATAGTTTCTTTGTATACTTTTTCTCCATGTCCACAGTATGCAGCATAAAACTTGATGAAAGTGATAGTAATTGATCAAAGTTGTCTGAGCTAATGCATGAGGACATTTCAGTTAAGGATGGACTTCATAGGCTACTTGGTCCTGTGAGGTTGTGTCTCTTGAAACTGTCCTAGCCAACCTAGTTTGTCAAAGTGAGTTTTGTAATGTCACAACAGCCATGAAGTTGCCTAACAGGATACCTCTCACAGTGTGTCTCCACTGTTGAGTGCCACACGAGTGTTGCTCCACATCACCCATTCTCTCCCCTCTGAACTTATTGCGTGTACATGTAGGGAATTGTGTGCACATGACTATCTATGTGAGAGTTAACACAAGTAGTGCATGCTCATTATTCCATGGAGCAGCCTACCTATTTGTGGCTTATTGATCATGTGGCCAGTGTCAAATAGAAATTACTGTTCATTGAAAGAATCTTTAGCACACCTAAAAAACTTAAAACCTCGAACAAAGAAGCTCTGCTTTCCCATTGGTCTGACAGTACTTGCTTAGCAAATACCATCTGTAAAGTCCTATTATAGATGTGGCATCATTAATTGAGAAGCAGAGCCTGGTTTTTTGATATGATCAAAGTGGTACATTGTTGGCCCAAATATACAAGTGCCTGTAATGCTTGCCTAAGGCTGATTGACACCTCTCAGTTTCTCGTATTCTGTATTTGGGCCCAGTATTTTGAGTGATAAAAGATGTGTCAAATGAGTTGAGAATTATTTAAATGGGACTCGCTCAAACTTTTGATAAATGATGCCAGGAAATTTATACTTCCAATTTTTACGCATTGAAAATAATCTCATGTTTGTGGATTAAATGTCTTGATAACTTTGGTGGCATCTATTCATCTAAATGGCTAAGAAAACATACACAATGTGAAGAATGTTTCTCCCATTTGGAGTAAAGCGTCACCATACTTACAGAATGTTGTGGTAATCATTCTTGAGTACCTGTCCCTTAAATAGTTGAGGTCCAATATTTCTTCACAGAAGGTAATTTCCCTGGCATTCCACTGATTTCAAAGTCAGGGTTGGAGTAATTAGAACTTTGTAGAAAATGACTCTTAAAACTTAGCAGTAGACTGGTAGAATGAGGCTTTGTTATTCAAAGCCTGCAGATTTCCTTCCTTCTGACTACCCTTGGTACTCTTACTACCTTGTGGTTGTACTTTGTAGTAATGCCTAAGAGCATGAAATAGATTATAAGTGAGGTGGATACTCAGGAGGGGAGATAGTTTGGCAGGGAGATCCAGAACACATAGAAGGTGAAACAGATTAGGGCATTTTTGGTGTCTCAGTGATAAAATACGTGGGTCCCACCCTAATACAGAACAAGCTTCTCAAAGAAAAATACAGGTCTGTTATTGCTCCATGGTAGAGTTGTTGAAGAGCCAAGACTGCTGTGTTCCCTTCACTGAAGGAGTAATACTAAATCCTGGAACAGTTTGAGAGGGAGCATCCTTGGGTGGGTTAAGGGATCTTGTGACCAGTTGTTTTTCCTGAATAAAGTCAGGGAGGTCAGATGACTAGGTCAGATCCTATTGAGATTCTCCTGTAATTAGGTTCTGCCAAGTTATGTTACAACCAGCACAGTTTGAGAACATAGTCCTGTGACTCATCACTAACACTGGCTGTTGTTATCTTTCAAAACTTAATTGCCAGGCTGGGAAGTTGGCTCAGTGGTAGAGTACTTGCCTCGCATGCATGAGGCTCTGGGTTCGATTCCTCAGTATCACATAAGCAGAAAACAGCTGGAAGTGGTGCTGTGGCTCAAATGGTAGAGCTACTAGCCTTGAGCTGAAGAGCAGAGAGGCAGCATGCAGGCCCAGAATTCAGCCCTCAGGGCTAACAAAACAAAAACAAACAAAAAAACTGTTAGGCTGGACACTGGTGGCTGACACCTGTAATCCTATTGACTCTGGAGGCTGAGATCTGAGGATTGCAGTTCAAAGCCAGCCCAGGCAGGAAAGTCACTGAGACTCTTATCAACAAAAACTGGAAGTGGTGCTGTAGCTCAAGTGGTAGAGTGCTCACCTTAAGCTGAACTGCTGAGGGACAGCACCCAGGCCCAGAGTTCAAGCCCCAAGACTGACAACAACCAACTTAATTGCCACTTAGACTTCTGGAAAATGGAAAATACATTGATTTAGTTTGTATTTTTCTGGTTACTAATGCGGCTATTTAGTCTTGAGGGTTGTGTACTTTCTCAGTGTATTTGTAATTAACAAGTTCAATGTCTACAAGCAGAAATGACATTAAAAATTAGCAACATTGAAGACAATACTTGCAGTTTACTTCTAAGAAAGCATCTGCTTTTACATCAAGCTAATCATCAAAATTTCAACTTTATTATTGTCAGTAGTTTACCCAAGCTAATTTGATTATTTGGGAGGGTTAAGTATCTTTTATTACACAGTACAAATAGTTTTTTAAGAACTTGCTTAATTATGTAACTAGGTTTTTACAGTGGGACCAGTGTAGATCTTGTGAGTGACTTCAGAATTTTTTTTTTCCTGGTCTACCACTTGAGTTACAGCACCACTTCTGGCTTTTTCTTCTTATGTGGTGCTAAGGAATCAAACCCAGGGCCTCATGCATGCAAGGCAAACACTCTACCACTGAGCCACCTTCCCAGCCCAACTTCAGAAATCTTTTTAATAGAGACATTATGACTTGGTTTATAAGATGCTTTTCTGGTTCTGGGAATTGAATTCAGGGACTTAAGGCTCACTTGGCTTACTTGCTAGGCTGGTGTTCTACCACTTGAGCCAGGCTTCCAGATTGGCTTTTACTGGTTATTTTGCAAATGGAGTTTAGCAGACTTTGCCCAGGCTGGTCCCAAGCATTGATCCTCCGGATTTCAGCCTCTTGAGTAGCTAGGATTACAGATGTGAGTTATGGGTGCTGGGCTTGTAGGCTGCTTGAGAACATTTGGGATATAATAAGCTACTTAGACAATCATCTAACTGGAAGTTAGTAAAGCAGTGTTTTTATTCCAGAGAGCATTATAACAGTAATTTTTAGGGTAAAAGTATAGCTAAGTTCTTATGTTAGAAAAACAGGCATTTTTCTCTTTGTTTAATAATTTGTTTTTAGTTATTTAAACTAGTTGTCCCACCTCTTTTTAGTTATGTGATTTTTCCTAATTCATAGAAAATGAAGGTTTCACTTTCTTTTAGAATGTGTTACTATTGCTGCTGCTATTGAGTTGGAAACAGAAGTGAGAAATTCATTCCTAACAGACTTCACCTTTCTCATTGACAGAATGGTTAACTTGTGGAGTGAGAAATTAAACAGAGCTGCCTGTGGGCATCTGCATTGTTAAAGTTCTTGAGTTGTGTTTGGTAATGAAGTTCATCCTCAGAGGTGCCCCCTTAGGATGGGACAGCCTAGGGAGGCGGGGGGACTCTCTGGGAATCTTGACTGCAGAAGTCATATGTTTACCATGTCAATCTTTTGCCAATCTCATTTGCATGCTGAAACATGCTAAACTGTTACTTTAAATAATTCAGGTCAAGGGTCATGTGACATGAAAATGTGTGTGTTGGGAGTTACTATTGGTAGTGAAGAGACAGTGTTGGACTTTCTCTGCTGAGTGCTGGCTCCATGGGCAGACAACATAGTTTCTTGTAGGGTCTTTCCAAAGGCCAGCCTTTTAATTAGATGGAAAATCTTGTTTTCTTTTTCATTACTTTCTTTTTATGCAATCTAGTAGACTTGTAAGACAAAGTCTCCTATTCTTTCTTAATCTAATTATGGAAGCCAGAGGAGAAAATAATTCTGCCTAGTTGCTAAGACATGGTCTTTGCAGACCCCTGGTAACTGTTGTCTCTCCCAAAGACTCCATTCCTTTCTGCCTTCAGTGTTTACTTCCAGCTCTGTGATTTTGATCTCTCTCATCTGCCTCCATTATTCTCTGTATATCCGCCTGATGCTCTTTTAGCTTGTACTTTCCTCCGATGGTTCTGTATATTGCCACCACCCTTGTTCAAGTCTTTATTGAATCTCACATGGGTTATTGCAGTAAAACCTGACTGATCTCCCCACTTTATGTCTTTGCCAATCCATCCTTCACATAGCCTCCCCAGTAATCTTCCCCAAGTGGTGCTGGGATTTTGTTCCTCTCCTCACGGAAAATGCTCCAGTGACTCCTTGACATCCTTAGAATAAAGCAGCTCTCCGATGTCACATACAGGACTTCTGCTTCCCACCTCCATGCCTCTCTGCACCACAGCACCTTCTGTAGCCACACTTTGTCCTTTGGTTCTGGCTTCAATGTGCTTTCCTGTCTCTGCCCATAGACACATTCAGAGTTCTGTTTTCTCTGGGATGCTGTCGTCCTTTCTGACTGTAGGCAGAAAAGTACATTTTTTTCTCCTGTATTTAAGAGCTGCTTCTTATTCATTTAGCAAACAGTCTCAGAGCATGTGCTTGGGATGGGGAAGGAGTAAAACTCAACTCCTGTTCTTGGTTAGCTCATTTGTGTACCTAGTTATGTAAGGGTCTGGAATGTAGTATGCTAATTAGGAAATAGTGGGATCACAGATGGTGCCCACAGACTTCTTGGAGGCAGCAGGTTGGGTTTGTCCACTTTCTTAACTTCTCTTCCTGTCATTTAGGGTGTTTAGTGATATTCGCTGCTCTTTGGTTAAATGTAGTTTTTAGGGAATTGGTCTCCTTGACTCCCTCAAAATAATTTCATGACTTGATGACATCCTTTCTTTTCCTGTCATTTTCCCTAAATATCTTTGGTGGATATATGTATAGAGAGAGACATAGATCTGTCTATTTATCTGTCTATCTATATCTATCTATCTATAAGCTCCATTTCTAGATTTGCTATTCATCCATCTCACTGCAGAGGACAACCACAGAGTCTGTGGTACCCAAGTACTATTTATGATTCATAGGCATAATGAGGACAAGGCCCGCAGGTCCTTTATACACCACCAGATTCCTAGTGTCCAGCACAGTGTAAAGAAAAAGCAATGTGTTTCATTAATAGCCTTTTCTTCCCTTTTCTAGAAGTAATTAGTGCTCAGATTGTGAGTAACTGTCTCCAGGTCTGGTGTTGTGTACAAGTCACCCTCCTACTGTTGTCCACAGGGTTGTGGCAGGCATAGGCAGAGATGAAGTTTAACAAAAGGAAAACAGCTCTGGGAATCAGCAGTGTGCCAGCTTCTTAGGAGGCAATCCCTTCCAAATCCTCCCTGTGAGTTTAAAGGTTGTTAGGATTTAGAAAACGAACATCCATCTAATAAGTCTTCAGCAGGCAGAAAGGACTCTCTGTGCCCGGCTTCTGCTGAGGTTGTAGTGTCCAGGCAGGGTGAGCAGCAGGTGAATAACTGAGCCTTCTACCAGTCAGCCATACATTCAAGGCTGTTGGTCTTGGACACCAGGTACAGGGGGTGTAGATGGCCATTGCCTTTGGTTGTATAAGTTTACAACATCTCAGTTAAATCTATTGTGTTCTTGGAGGGCAAGCAGTTAAACATTTTTTATCAGAAAATATTTTTAAAAGCTAAAGGGAAAAAACTCTAGGCATATCTGAGTGACTAGCAAAAACTGATGTTAAGCATTCTCAAATGCAGAAAATGTAAACTCAGTCATTAAACAGTGATGACATAGTGATTGGGGGAAGTGGTTTTATATTCTTTCCCAACAGAATGCCTCTTTCTCAAAACTTCTTTCTATTTCTCTCACTCCCAGATAAGTTTATTTGTTTCAATGCTTTTTAGGATATTAGTTTGGATTGAAACAAAGCATAATCATTACCTTAAGGGTATTTTGATTTGTACATCATTGGGATGGAATTAACAATTAAGTGGTTAAATAAAGATACCTACCAAAGTTAATTTTTTTCCAGGCAAGTTAGAATATTTATTAAGGCTGCCTGGAGATCTGTATAAATATGGTAGTGTGTTCATATTTTAAGCCTCTTTGTTATTCACATTAATTTTGTAACTGTTCTCATGAACCATAAAGCTACTTTACTTGAAGCACCTCAGCTTTGAAATCGCTGTGAGGGAATTGTGTACAATTGAGTAGGTCATGATATTTGGGAAGCATTTATGAATTCTTGGATTAGCAGTGTGGCTCATATCACTTCCAGTGGAAGATATGTAATATATTAAAAAGGCAATATTGAGATGCTCAGTTTTTAACTACTATGTACCTTACCTCAAGTACTTCTCACTTAGAAATCAGCTTTGCTTACATACATAAGAGTAAACTTCTGAAAGGATAAACTGATGATTGATTGGTGATGAATGCTTGTTCATGGAATAACAGTATTTCATCCACATCGCCACATAGCCAGGTAACATGACCACCTATGCCACATTTTACAACTTAACCTGCTCTGTTTGTGGGAAATAAGTGACTATTCTGATCTATAAATTAACTAATTATTTCTCAAGTTGGAATCCTCTACTCTTGATAAAGTACTGTCCACATCTGCAGAAACAACAGTTCCTGTTAAAAGCTGGATTATCAGTCTGAGAACCTCAAATTAATATCTGTATTTATTCAGTGATCTTTAAACATGGTCTTTAAAACCTTCAAAGAGGACACCTCCTTGAATATTTGTTTCAGTTAGGGAATTTCCTCGGCATGGCGGAGGCGTGATTGACAGGGTGGACTGGCAGCTCTTTACCAGCCACTCAAGCCCAGTTGTTGATGGTGAGAACCTTGGGGCCCAGAAGGACCATCCATTAACTTTTTGTACTGTACTTATTTTGAGGCTTTACTAGTTTTTAATTTTTTTCTTATATTTAGGAAAATGACATTGCAACAAAATTCTGCATCTGTTTTCATCTATTCTCCTCATTAGTTGTCTTCTTCCAGATCTTCCATTTACTTATTTACCTGGTTGTGATTACATGAGTTGAACCTCAGACTAAAAGACTCTTACTCATTCTTCTGATCAGCCTCACTGAGCTTTTGCATGTGAGCTGCTGAGTTTACAGAATTTTCTAGGAGGGAGAAAGGTGGAAGAGGGACGTGCTAGGCATATTCTAGGCCAAGGACATGGAGTTAAAGAGAACATTTCAGGGAATCAACGTGGCTGGAATCTTTTGGGTCTGGCTAGAAATGGGCCTGGAGAGGTAGGTGGAGCCAGATAATGAATGTCAGTAGGATGATCATATAGTTATTTAAATCAGGACTTGAGAGTGAAAGGGTAGCTGTACATTATCCATAGAGTCTAGGAGTGTAGCTCAATGGGGGTGTGCCTACACAGAATGTGGAAAGTCCTGGGATCTATTTCTAGCACTGATGTGCACACACACACACACACACACACACACACACACACACACAGCTTTTTTTTTCTCCTGGGATCTATTTCTAGCACTGATGTACACACACACACACACACACACACACACACACACACACACACACAGCTTTTTTTTTTCTCCAACAAAGAAAGCACACACACACACACACACACACACAGCTTTTTTTTTTCTCCTGGGATCTATTTCTAGCACTGATGTGCACACACACACACACACACACACACACACAGCTTTTTTTTTTCTCCTGGGATCTATTTCTAGCACTGATGTACACACACACACACACACACACACACACACACACACACACACACACACACACACACACACACACACAGAGCTTTTTTTTTTTCTCCTGGGATCTATTTCTAGCACTGATGTATACACACACACACACACACACACACACACACACACACACACACACACACACACACACACACACACACACACACACACACACACACACAGCTTTTTTTTTTTTCTCCTGGGATCTATTTCTAGCACTGATGTACACACACACACACACACACACACACAGAGCTTTTTTTTTTTCTCCAACAAAGAAAGATAAGTGATCTTGAGATAGTAGTCCTACAGACACTGCTGAGGAACAGTAAGGTGTATGGCCACTTTGTTCAGGAGTTTGTGCTTTACACAGGACACAGCATTCCTAACTTTTAGAAGGACGACTTCAGTGTTAGCTGTGTAGTGAATGGGGTGTTGGAGGTAAAGGTTGGCACGTTTGGGAAATCCAGGTGTGGTTGGCTTGTTTAGGAAAGTGACACCCATTAGGAGACCATCTGCTTCAGCTATATGGAGAGAGAGATTAGAGAGACATTGATAGGGCTGAATGATAGGTCTTGGTGACTTATTTTCAAAGTATGGTCTTGCTTTATGCTGGGCTGTGATCTTCCCACTCAAGCTTCTCTGGGTTGCTGGAGGCAATGTCAAAGCAGTCAAGCCCAGAAAGGCTGAATGAACTCCTGTTGCTTCAGCCTCAGGAAGGTCCTGGTGACTTTGGCTGGAGCAATCGACACTTTAGAGATAGGAACATCAGCCAGTTGTCCTAGTACAAGGGAGCAACCCAGGGACACAAGGCTACGAACAGTGTGGGTCAGTTCTGCTGAGGACATACCTGGAGCCTTACAGATCTTCTCTTAGTCTTACTAAACCAGTAGTAATTTGAGACTTTCAGGAAAGCTTCACAAAAGTTTCCTGGTTTCTAGATTGCTTGGTTGTTTAGTTTATTCCCCGCCTTGAATCTAAGAAGGATTTTAGAGTAGAGATTAATTCTTATAGACACTAAAGATTGAGAGTTTTTAGTTAAAGATGGGGCCCTGATGGTTTTAAAGTGAGTGAGTGAGAAAATGAACATTTTTGTTTTTGTTTTGCTGATTTGTAAAATACCTATGATCGGCTTCTCAGTCCATGTGGGTACTTGCTAGCCCTCCAGGGTGTCTCCTCAGAAGAGAGTAAAGTACGGGGAAAGATGAGCTTCCCCAAGGACAAAGGGACAGGCTTTTGCTTTTCACACTTGGAGTGAAAGTGTGGCTTGCTCACTAACTGTGACTAAACAGCATGAGGCTGCATAGGCAGCTGCCTTGGGCGGTGAGGTTGCTAACCAGTGGATCTCTGAGAGCAGGAAAATGAAATCCTGTCTCCTGCTTCTTATTCTTTCCACTCTATGTCCATGGGGATGCAGCATTTGTGAAGGAATCAATTATCCATTTGTTAGTCAGAGGAGCCTTACAAATTATACATTAGCAGATTGATTTCTTAGGTTCACAGTTGGGGGGCCGATAGCTTAGGTGGGATGAGGGGCAGTGTCAGGGGAAAAGAAGTTGCCACGAAGAACACCATTAAAAGCAGCTTTTCAAATGACCATGAATTTATTCCTAACTGAAGAGCTGGCATAATCCATACTAAGTGTGTTTATTTCAAGCATTTTTATTAGGTAATTGATTATCACATGAGGTGTACCTGTTCCTTTAAATTTAGGAACTTGAGACCACCTGTAGGGGACTTGGATTTAGTGGTATGTTCTGGTCGTCACCCCTCCTGCTTTCTTTATTCTATTGAGGAAACACTTTCATGTGTTCTATACTGTCAGCTTGACATTATTGATTTTTGAGCAGACTCCCTTATATTGTCCAGAATTCCAAACATATCTCCATTAGGAACAAAATTGTAGCTAATGGAAAATACAGCTGAGACCATTTCTCTCTGGTCTTCTTTGGTCCCCTTCCCTTTTTCATGTCTGCTGCAGTGTGTCTTTGCAAATGTGCATCTCAAATTGTGTGTGAGGTGGGACTCTCCGCTCTTCAGCTGTTACAGCAAAAGGCACAGAAAACCAGGATCTCTCTGTCTCTGCCAGGTTTCCCTTCAAGCTTGTGGGCATCCTGCTTCCTTTCTTGTGTGTGTACCTTTGTTTCCAGATACAGAGGAAGCAGATATGTCAGGCAGTTGTTCTTGTGCACGAGAGCAATGGTTATGGATGCAGGCTGGTTGCAAGCACCACTGACAATTGTAATTTGAAATCCTATTATTTATTGAATCTTATTCTTTATTAAATGTTAGAGAATTTTTATGTAAATGGAATATGCATAGTGATGATGCAGAATAAAAATATGTGCTATAGTTCCCTGGAAAGATGGCTTTAATGGTTAATCTTTATTTTGGTTTCTTTTTGTTTTGGGATTAATGAGTTTGCTGCTTAATCAGGTTTTTGAAATATTTATCTTCTGATTACAAATACCATAAATACTTGTAGAAAGGTAGCAGAACATCGAAAGGGGCAACTTAATAATAATGTTTTACAGTCAGATATAACTGGTGCTAATATTTCAGAGTGTCCTAAAGGATGTATGTCTAAACGAGACAATATTTGTAAACATTGGGTCACATTGAACCTGCAGTGATCCTAACTTCATGATTTGAGAGCACTGTTCTTCAGATCACGAGTTCTGCTGGAGAGTCTTCTTTTGGTGATCAGATTCAGGACACGCTGACCTCTTGGAAATCTCTTATACTCTTGTAAAGGTTGAATTCTGGGAAAGGCTGCAGTTCAAAAATCAGCCAAAGAGCATTGTGGATAAATTTTGCCTGAAAAGGTGACAGGAATTGCCTACAGATCCAATATAGAATAGGAAACGAGATTAGGAGTAAGAAATGTCTCCAGGGTTTTTTCCTGGAGCAAGCAGAAAGGTAGAAGGCATTAACTGAGATGCAGACCACATTCGAAGAGCCTCTCAGGGACCTGGAGGTTGTGGCTTAAATGAGAAGAGTGCCTGCCTAGCAAGCACAAGGCCCTGAGTTCAAACCCCAGTACAGTCAAACACCACCACCAACCAAGAACTCAAAACAAAGAAGACCCTCTCTATGAAGAAAGGTGAGAATCTTAGTTTTAGGATACATTTTAATTACAATGCCTGTTAGGCATGCATGCTAGAGCATAAATAAGTAAATCTTACATGTTGGTCAGGAATATGGAGAGTTCAGTTTGGAGCTACCGATTTAGGAGTCATTTCTGCCCTGGAGAAGATTACTAGTACTTAAGATAAGTATAAAAATGTAAGAAAAGGAAGTGGTGCTGTGGCTCAAGTGGTAGAGTGCTTGCCTTGAGCTGAAGAGCTGAGGGACAGCACCCAAGCCCAGAGTTCAAGCCCCACGACCAACCAAAAAAATAAATAAAAAAATATAAATAAATAAAATAAAAAATTTTAAAAAATGTAAGAAAAATAAAGACTTGATTGAGATGTAGAATCAGAGATAAGGACCATCCAGCAAAATGACTGAAATGGAATGGCCAGAAATTTCAAAGGAAAACCTGACCTTGTGACATCTTTTCATAGAGGCAAAGAGGCATTCCCAGCAGTGTTACATGTTCTGATTGGATAAACAAAGTTAGAATTCAACTACAGCCATCAACTTGAGCAACACTGAGGTCATCTTATTTTAAAATTTGCATAGAAGATTAAAATCTTGAGAAAAGCCAAGGAAAATATGAAAATAGGCCAGGCTGCACCTTACCAAATGCCAAAATGTGTATATACATATTCTATACTTAAATCAGTATTGAAGATGAAAACTCATAAAGTTTAGCAGTACTGGGTACTGAATTTGTGGATCCATGCTTGCTAGGGCAGGCCTTTTACCTCTTGAGTCATGCTTCTAGCTCCTTTTTGCAGTGGTTATTTTTGAGATGGAGGTTTTGCATTGTACCCAGGTAGACCTGGGCTGCAATCTTCCTACTTGAACTTTCCTGGCATATATGCCATTGCTACTTATCTCTGTATCTGGGATAATGGGCATATGTCACCATGCTCAGTCATTGGTTGAGATGAGGTCTCATGAATTTTTAGGCCCAGGCTGATCTTAAGCTGGCCTCTGCCTTCCAAGTAGCTAGAATTATAGCATTGAGCCACTGTACCTGGCAGTGTGTATGTAAATATTTATTATATGATAATCACATTTCAAGAGTAGGCTAGATGCATATCTATTTCTAAAAAAATGATTTCTGAGAGGATTTAAAGGCTTATAATATAATAAATAATATAATACCATGTTGCAAAAATATAGAAGACTAGATATACAAGGTATGGATGAACATAAAAAAGAAACATACTTGTAAGGAAAAATGGGCAGAAGATGTGAATGAGCATTTTATACATATTTTATACAAGATCAAATTAATTGGCCCATAGACTTAGAAAAATGCTTATGCTTATTAGTAGTCAGGGAAATGAATCAATGAATACTGATCACTAACAGAAAAAAAGTTTTAAAAAAGTCTGTTGCCAGTAGAGATGAGGGAAGGAGCATGTTCTGCCTCATAGTCATGATTGTTTTAGTGTTACTAGTGTATATATGCTACAACACAGGCTTTCTGTTCAATGGCATGGTGGTGTAATAAGTTTGTCCTCGGAAGACCATTGTATGGTGTAGCCACAAAATGTTGCTATGGATTTGGACAGGATGTCAGGATGTATTCTGTAATTCTATGTACCTATTCTGTAGTTTCATGTAGATTTATTTTCCTTATTAGGAGGTGGGGGTACCATCCTGAGAGGTCCACTGTCTTCCAAGATTGGAAACAGAAGGTGTATGCAGGTCTTTGGAAATGATACAGTTAGGACAGACCATGAATCTTTTGGTCACAGAGTCCAGGAATGAAGTACTTACATTCTGACATGTGTATGGAAAATGAAGCACATCCCTAAATATAGGCTGAAATGAAGAACCTTGCACTGAGCACTTGATTTCTTGGCTTCATTCTGCTTTGGGTCTGCTTTGTAGGTGTACAGCACCACTGTCCCAATAGATTTTCCTGCATCGAGAAGATAATATGAGATTCTGTGACTTTTCAGCAGCCCCTAGTCACGTGTGGTTGTTGAACTACTGACACATGTATTTCAAATGAAGAACTGACTTATGAAAATGACTTAATTGTAATAAGTACTTTTAAAATTTACATAGCCATACATGGAGAGTACTATATTAAAGGCACAGGAATCCTAGACTACACACCCTAAAGCTGCATTTATAGTTATGTTAAACATGTCACTATTTTTTTATTTGCAAAACAAAATATGTCATGAACTCTGGCATGTAAACAGATAAACCACTGATTCTATCATGTGAATGTTAATAAAGTAAAGCATTTATTGTTGATACCTGTTTTTCCTGAGGTTTTACATATCCTTTTGGTTTTGGTTTGTTTTTCAGAGCCCCGTGAAGATAAACCAGATTAGCCTGGATGAGAGTGGAGAGCACATGGGCGTGTGTTCCGAGGATGGCAAGGTATGGGGAGAGGTGGTCCCACTTCTCTGGCCTGTGATCATGCCTGACCCCAGGTGATCAGAACTGCACTCAGCTTCCTATTCCTCTGCATTGAAAGAACCTTGATTATTTTCTTTGAGTATCGGACTTGCTTCCGATTGCTCATAATTAAAGTAAAATATATTTTGCACAAATGTGCCTTAGGAAAAGTAATTACAAGAATGTCAATAATCTAACTAGTATTAAGCTGATTAACAGCTGTGGCAGGGTGGCATGTCACCTTAATCATTACTGAGTGCCACTTAGACTTCAGTGACTGGCCTGCAGCTCCTGCAAGACAGTAGTTTAATTCCTCTCTGCCATAAATCCACAAAATTGGATTTTGTGGGCATGATTTCTGTGGGCTGGTGGTTTTCATTTTCACACACAAGTTATGAATGTTACTCTTGAATTATAGAATCTTTTGATAAGCAATCATAGTTTATCAGAAGAATAAAGTGTCTTACAATGGCCACATTAAATAAATGTAAAATCAATATATGTACAGTTTTCTAAAATCCTGGCACCTACTTCCTTGGCTGAGGACATACATCATTTCTGCAGTGTATAACTAACAATTATCAGTGCTTCTTGCTGATGTTGAGCTGTGGCATTTAGTGCTTGTGGTGATTGATTTTCCACTTAGAAGAATGTCTTTTTTGTTTTTAAGTCAATGGAAGTCTTTTGTAATGTTAGTTTGCAATGATAAAATTCTAATGCACTGTGTATTTAAGCTACTTTTGAAAAGTAAAAGTTTAAGAAGAGATTGCATTGTCATTATAAACCTCATGTATTCCTTACTGAATAGAAATTTCCTAATCTAATTGAATATTTTTATGTGCTTTAAATTCAGTAGACCATGAAAATGAGTAAATTAAAAACAGTATACTCAATGTTAAAGAGATACCTGTTTCTCTCTGTTGTTCATGCATAAGAAATTTTTTTCTATATCTCAGTCTAGTGTTTCCCAGAGAGTCTTTGAAAGCATATCAGGTTTTACAGGACTTTGTGAAATTCTGAGGTGAGCGTGATAATGAGGGAGAGGAGCTGGTTTGTGCAGAAATTGAGAAAAATCAATCATACTATTGAAACGTATGTATGCGCCTAGTATTTAACTGCAAAGAAATGTAATCTTTTTTTTTTGTCAATTTGAGGAACTCTTTCCAGAATGGTACCAGGTTAATTAAAACAAGAATATTTGTTTATGGAGTTAGAAACAAATGTTTTCTTTTTTTTTTTCTTTTTCTTCTTCTTTTTTTTTTTTTTTGCTGGTCATGGGCCTGAACTCTAGGCCTGAGCGCTGTCCCTCAGCTCTTCAGCTCAAGGCTAGTGCTCTACCACTTGAGCCACGGTGCCACTTCCAGCTTTTTCTGTTTATGTGGTGCTGAGGAATCAAACCCAAGGCCTCATGCATGCAAGGCAAGCACTCTACCACTGAGTCACCTTCCCAGCCCCAGAAACAAATGTTTTCAAGACACTTTCAGAGCTTTAAAGAGTTGTTATTAAAGATCCTAAATATAAAGACTATAACTGTGTAAAGACTCTGATGTGTGAAATGATGACACCTATGGGCAAACACCTCTGGTTTCATATTTGAGCAAAATGTAGAACTGCTATATATTTTTTTATTGTGAAAATACTGTACAGAGGAGTTATAATTACATGAACAAGATAATGAGTACATTTCTTATCAAGCATTGTAGCCTCCTCCTTAGTTTCACCTTCCCATCCCATCCTTCCCCTGCCCTCCCATCCAACACTCCTCCCCGCCCCCCACCAAAGTTGTAAAGTTCATTTTCGACATAGCGACTTGTACGTCTCATTGTTAAAATGAGTTCATTTTCGACATAGCGACTTGTACGTCTCATTGTTACAATGGGTCCACCTGTATTCCTATTTAAATGATTTGTTTTTCCCTTCCCCTCCACAAATTATACCAACATCAAATACAGTGAAAGCAGGGGCTTTCACTGCTATATTTTTATATAGACTTGTGATAGGTTTTGTGGAGTTGTATTTTCACACATGCCGGCAGTCTATTTTGACCATTTCATCCTCTCTCACCCTCATTAGTCCAACTCCCTCTCACTGGTACTCATCCCCCAACAGAGCCAGTTTCTCTCCCTTCTACTCCTAGCCCTTATTGATAACAGCTTTGGTTGAGTTGCAGTATATCTCAAAATTATTCACCCTCTTTCTTTATTACCTTCCACTTTCCCTTCTCCTAAGTAGTCCCTTTAGACTTTTGTTCTGTCTAATCACGTATACAGGAATAATACATATGTAGATCCAAGTTCATGAATTATCTTTTAGTTCTAGCTTTAAATATGAATGAAAAAATATATGATATCTTGTTGTGAGGGTTTTTTTTGTCTTGCTCAATATGATACAATCCACCCATTTTCTTGTAAATGACAGGATTTTACCTTTTTTATGGCTATGTAATATTCCATAATATGTTTTTACAACGTCATCTTTATCCATTCATCTATTGTTGGGCACAATGGCTGATTCCATAGTTTTACTGTGGTGAAAAATACTATGATAAGTATAAGTATACAGGTGTCTTTCTTTTGTATTGACTTACGTTCCTTTGGATATTTGCCCAATAGTGGTAGAGTCATAGGGTAGTCTATTTTTAGTTTTTTTTTTAAGGATGTGACATATTTTGAAAAATGACTTTGTCATATATTTTATTTAGCATTAATAGAACTGAAAATCTTACAGTGAACATGTTTGTGTAAAGTGGCCCTTACCATAGACCAGCCATTATTGTGAAAATTGAGGAGCTTGTTAAAAAGGATGTGGACACAGTGATCATAAAGATAAAATCAGAAAGGCCACAGGTCTTCTGATCTAATATCTAGAGGTTTCTTTTCTTATTTTTGCTTTCCAATGCACCTTTGAAGGGCCATTGTAAGTTTTACTCTGTTTACTACATTAAGACTCATGAGGGGCTGGGAAGGTAGCTCAGTGGTAGAGTACTTGCCTTGCATGTATGAGGCCCTGGGTTCGATTCCTCAGCACCACATAAACAGAAAAAACTGGAAGTGACTCTGTGGCTCAAGTGGTAGCCTTGAGATGAAGAGCCCAGGGACAGTGCCCAGGCCCAGAGTTCAAGCCCCACAACTGACCAAAAAAAAAAAAAAAGCCTCATGAGCAAACAATTTTCAATATTTCAATAACGACCTTTGATGTTTGCATTCATTTGTAGAGCTGTAATTCTAGCAGTTGATTAAACTATAGTTGATTGAGCTGGTACTCGCTTCTGGTCTTCTTCTCTCATAGCTTTCTTTGAGTTCTAAATTGGGGGATCCACACATGCCCACATTGTATATATTGTATGTAATCTATGTGTATGTTCAATTTCAACTTATTAACATGTTCATAAGCAACCTTTCAAGTTCACCTTACTGACATAGATTTATAAGTAACTTTTTAGCTTATTGTCTACCAGGTTTATTTCTCATTTCTCACATATACTACCTTTATATCTAAACTAGCCTCTAGTGTAAAATTCTGGTGGAAATGTTTTCAAAGTTTTGGAGATGATTGTTGCCTTTTTCTGACCCTTTGGAGACATGTCTGATGCAGCCTACTGCTTTAAGAAGTCTCAGATGTATGTTTGTTTTGTCCTTCCTTGCAGCTTAGACAGCAGCATTCATAAATTCTCCTTGTAATTGTGCTAAGTTATGACTAGTTTTGCTATCTCTTCATTTTGTCTAGAATGCAATAAGTCCTTTTGAATCATATACTGAGGTATTACTTCAGGTACAGTTTTGGTTATTACTTCAGTTCCATCTATTCTCAATTCTTCAAAGGAATTCAGTCTGGTGAAGCCAGAGGCAATATCACCCAGAGGCAGGAGCAGAGCCCTGTGGTCCACTGCCTGGGCTGCCCACCCACTCTGCTGCCCACCTTACCTCTGCAGGCAGTTGGGAGGTCTGCTCAGGAGCATGTCAACTGTGTTTTATCACCACATATTCATTTCCTAACTTACATTAGGCTGGGATTTCACATTAATGAAATTTACTGAAGCACCAATGGATTTATAAACCACCTCCATTCTGAGGCTGATGCGCTGTATAAAGTTTATTTCTCTGTAGTCAAGGAGAGTGTTACTCAAGCTCAAGAATAGAAGTTGACTTCCTTGTTTTCTGCTTAGGTTTCATGGTTGTTTGTTTTGAGACAGTGTTTTGCTATATAGCCCAGTCTGGCCTCAAATTCTTGATCTTCCTGCCTCAGCCTCCAGAGTGCTGGATTGAAGGCATGAGTCCAGCTTTGAGTTGAATTCTAATCTCACTTTGCTCCCTTCATCAGGTACTCTTTTGGGTTTTGTTTGCTTGTTTCATGATTTTTGCCCTGACTAGTTCCCAGGAGGGAGGAATGCAGTACCTGCCAACTGAGAGCAGTGCTGGTGCCATCCTCTGTTCTTTTCATTCTTCTGCAAATACACCTTATTCTCTTCATCACTGTACTATTGTATTTTCCTAAATTCATGGCTTTTTTTTTTTTTTTTTTTTCTTTTTTGGGTCCAGTCGTGGGGCCTGAACTCTGGGCCCGGGCACTGTCCCTCAGCTCTTCAGCTCAAGGCTAGCGCTCTACCACTTGAGCCACAGCGCCACTTCCGGCTTTTTTCTTTTTGCTTATGTGGTACTGAGGAATCGAACCCAGGGCCTTAGGCATGCAAGGCAAGCGCTCTACCACTGAGCCACCTTCCCAGCCCTGGACTCATGACTTTTAAAGGAACTTTTATCCCTGGCAATTCATAATTTAATTTTTTCACTTGACTCTCAGTCCTTGTGCTTATCACTGTTTTCTAAAAATTACCCTTACTTACTATCTGGAGGTAGAAGGCAAGATAGCCATCTAAATGAGTAATCTGCTTTATTTTGTTTCAAATTCTGTCTTGAAGCTTCAATCTCAGAAGTTTGGCAGATAGTTAAGACTTTTCTTTGTTGTTTTGCTCTGCTCTTCTAATCCTTCATGTGGAATGATGTCTTTCTTACTTGCAGATTTTAGGCTGTGTTATATAAAGATCTCATGTAGAAAAACAGGCTTCTAAGGCCTGAGTTCTGGTCCTAAGTCTTGTGATTACAATTTTTAGAACTTTAGGCAAGTGGTTTATTTTCTGCAGAATTGTTCGTTAAACAAGCATGGTGGTGTTTACTCCCATCCCTCACTAGGCCTTTTTGAGAGCCCCAGGAGGACCAAGTTTGGCAACTCTGGCTGTGTATTGTCCCTAGGGAGCCTTCACAAATGGCATTCATCCCAAATTGAAGTAATTTAATTTGTCTAGGGTGGGGTCCAGCCCTCAGTGTCTGGGGATTTTAACCATGAATATAATCAGAGATGAAGCTTGTTGAAGCATTTAGAGATGTAAATTAAGACAGGTTGTGTTAGCATAGCTGCACTTTTTAATTAAGTAGGAGATCTCACTGGGGTCTCTATTGCTTCTAATACTGTTAGTTAGCTCCAAGTCTTTGAGAACCTCTGGAGTTCTCATATTCTGCTGTTAAAAGAGTACAAGTAACAAGGCAGGCGCCCTGTGGCTCACACCAGTAATCCTAGCTACTCAGGAGGCTGAGATCTGAGGATCACAGTTCAAAGCCAGCCCGGGCATGAAATCCATGAGTCTCTTATCTCCAATAAACTGCTCAGCAAACTGAAAGTGGTGCTGTGGCTCAAGTGGTAGAGCACTAGCCTTGAGCAGGTATTATAGACTGTGTATAACAGTGCTATTCATAACAGCCCCAATCTGGAAATGAATTGTGATATAGTGATACATTGAAATACTATATAGCAATGATAAAAATTCACTGCTGCTATATATAACAATGTACAAGGAATATGTCCAGTAGAAGAACCAGTGAGATAATATGTGATTCTGTTTATATAAAATTTAAACCTTATCATGACTTATTCATGCATGGTGATAGATTGTATGGTAGTGGTTAATATGAAGTGTTGTTTACTGTAGAGACACCAAGGGATTCCTAGAAATTATTCTATGTACTGGGCTGGCTTTTAATTCATAGTCTTCTAGTCTCAGCATCCTAGGTGCTGGGATTGTGTCTGTATGCTACTGCACCCAGTTTGGATTTGATTTGGGTGATGGTTGAAGGGTTAGATTTGTGTCATAAACATGTGCAAAGCTGCATGGAAAATACAGATATGAATAAAGTAGCCTGCAATAGCCTTAAAGTAGGAATTGGTAAGGAGGAACTTACATCTTTCCCTGATACATTCTCAGTATTTTCCATGTAAGATTGTAAATGAAGTTTTTCTCATACCAACCACATTGATCTAGGTGCCTGATTTATATATGTATGACTCAAGAAAGAAGCTCTGTTCTCCTTAAGGGGTGAAAAAAATGATTGCTTTAAGAATAGCCAATGAGATATTCATTCAAAGAATATTAATAAGCTTTTCATACCTGTGTCATTTTTAAAAGTTGAATCCATTTACTAAAACAGATTTGTAGAATAGTGGGGACTCTTATCAATGGAATCCTATAAAGTCTTAATTACAGTAGCTACTGTCTCCCTGAATGGATTGAGTTCATTGGATATGTAGTAGTGGTTACATGGGCTCGGAATTATTAAGTGTTCTACTTGTCTTTCTTACTTTCTAAAATTATTGATAGTATGTTCTGCTGACTCAGCAGCTTTTGTCTTCTTATGGTGATGAAAGGCATGGTCTGTTTACAGGTGCAGGTTTTTGGACTATATTCTGGAGAAGAATTTCACGAGACATTTGACTGTCCCATTAAAGTAAGTATTAGGAAGCTTTAATTTTTCGAAGAATTTCTCAGCTCGGGGATTGAAATTATGGTAATTCTGTTACTTCTGATTCACTCATCACTATGCTACACCAATACCTTTGGGTACTGTGTGGGTGGCAAGAAGCATATGATGGGATTGTGCTCTTAGGCTGTGCTTGGAGACTTCACTTATTAGAAGTCACTTACACACATACACACACGCACACACACCAACATCTGTAACTAAAGACTGGAAAATACAAAAAGAGCTTTAAGGAACCCCAAACTGAAAAGAGCCTCTTTTAGCTGTTCATTTGGAGTGATGGCTTCATTTGGAGTGATATTTGAGCTTTAATTTGTGAGTAGTGTCACACTTAGAAGCAGACTTTCTCCATGGAAGAATAGAAGTGCAGAAGCTGGAAGTTCAAGCTGTGTTCAGTGAGTAGCAAATGGTCTAGTTTAGATGCTGTATCAAGCTCTGATTTGGCAAGACAACAGTCGAAGAAGGTGGGAGCTTGCATTGTATTGGAGCCAGAGGTATTTGGATTCCATCTAATGGGCAAGGAGAAATTAGCAAGTGTTTTAAGAACGAGAGTGACTTAAACTAAGCTAAGCTTAAGAAACTAATTCAATATAGATTGCAGGGCTGACAAGAGGCAGAAGACCAGTTTTAAGTAACAGTTACACTGAAGTATTAGACTTGTTAGAGGATGTGGACCTTGTTAGTTTTCACTTGTTTATTCAAATGTTTGTTGACCATAGGTGAAGGAGAGATAGGATCTGACATGTTTTAGAAGGCAGAATGGAGGGTAGTTTAAATATAATCGAGAATGAATACTGGAGGGATGGGAGAAGAGAGACTATCTAGTACCTGTGAGACTCCAGATGTTACAGGAGCTCCATAAAAAAAATGATGGTACATATTCTAAATAGAACAGAGTAAGCAGAGAGAGCCTTTCCTTTGTAGACTTAGAGGCATCCTGGATCAGAGTGATCACAAATGGAGTTGATGAGACTGAGTCAGGTTCTTGCTCTGGCAGTGGTCTGTGGGAATGCCATCTAGTGGAACAAGGGACAGTTCACATAAGGGTATTGCTCATGTGGTCTTGAATTTAAGTCAGTAATACATCCAGTAGAAACCTGTGGAAATTTTAGGACCTCAAGATGGAGAGTCTCCTTTAAAGACACAGTAGATAATCACAGCTGAATAAGATGGGGGCATTTTAAGGGTACCCAGTTTTTAAGTATACAACCCTAAAAAGAAGTTCCAAAGCACTCCTAGGCAACAGAAATTTAAAAAAAAAAAATGGTAAGGAAGACTGAGGAGGACCAGAAGACATTCAGAGGGCAGCATCAAAAGAGACCAATAGAGAGAGATTTCTAATAGAAGCAGTAGCAGTGCCAAAGATAGCATGTTGGTTAGAGGATGGGAAGACAGTTCAGGGTATGCTATCTGATAATTATCAAGTTATGGACCTCCTTACTGAGGACATCCTGGAGTACATTGCAAGTCAGGGAGGTGAAACACCCAATGAGAATGCTGCCTTCAAAAAGTCTTGTTAATGAGGCAGAAGGATACATGACAAGGGGCAAAGAAAGGAGATGTAGAGGTAATTTCTGCACATTGTGTTTGATGGATGGTAAGAATGAGTAGGAGAGAGGAGGAAAGGAGAGGGAATACTTCTGGAAGGGAGGATGGTAACCTGAGGAAGAAGACAGCACTATGCCTGAGAGCTGGGGGGTAGGGAGGGCAGGGAAAGAGGTGAGGCTCAGCCTATTTCCACTGCTGCAGAGTGGAATAGGTCTTGAAGGGGAGCAGTTTGTGATCCTGGCCCGAGCACTCTGAGCTGGCTTTTCACACAGAGCAGAAGACTAGTGTCCTGACTCAATTCAGAATGTTGCTGAACACACTGCCTGACACTAGGGCATTGATGATGCTCATGGTGTGTAGTGAACTGTTCTCAGAAGGGCTGGGTCCTTGTTCTCTTGCAGATCGTTGCTGTGCACCCCCACTTTGTGAGATCCAGTTGCAAGCAGTTTGTGACCGGAGGGAAGAAGGTAATCATTGTGTGTCTGTTCAAGAGTATGAACTTCTAGAAGACAGTTTGAGAAAGAGAAAGGTAATGAAACTACAAGGCTGTCCTATCTTGGAGTAGTTATAAAAGTGTCCACAGTACTAATGTGTGGGACGCACAGCCTTAACGTGTCCTAGATTTACAGCTGATCTTCTACATGGGTGACAGCTGATCTTTCCTGTATGAGTAAGAGCTGCTCCTCCTAAATGGGTGACAGCTGATCTCTCCTGCATTTGTGACAGCTGTTCCTCCTACATGAGTGACAGATCCTCCTAAATGAGTGACAGCTGATCCCTCCTGTGTGAGTGACAGCTGATCCCTCCTATGTGAGTGACAGCTGATCCCTCCTATGTGAGAGACAGCTGATCCCTCCTGTGTGAGTGACAGCTGATCCCTCCTATGTGACAGCTGATCCCTGCTGTGTGAGTGACAGCTGATCCCTGCTGTGTGAGTGACAGCTGATCCTTCCTGTGTGAGTGACAGCTGATCCCTCCTATGTGAGTGACAGCTGATCCTTCCTGTGTGAGTGACAGCTGATCCTTCCTGTGTGAGTGACAGCTGATCCCTCCTATGTGAGTGACAGCTGATCCTTCCTGTGTGAGTGACAGCTGATCCTCCTGTATGACAGCTGATCCTTCCTGTGTGAGTGACAGCTGATTCCTTCTACATGGGTGACTGTCTTTCTAGTCTCTGTCTCTGAAAATCATAGCTTTAAAATTCCTCTTGCATTTCTTCATCAAATAGTTTTTGGTTTGGAAGAATGCATTTACTTGGCTAGGATGGAAACTGATGCATTTTCATTTAAAACTATGAGAATAGAGATTGGTGAGGTGCCACCACCTGAAAAACAGATAAATGCGTTTGTGTGATAATTTTGAAGCAAAACAAAGCATCACCTGTTTACCCATGCCAATGTCCATGATATTAAGTCATCTTTTAGATTGTTTAATATCTTCACTGGCAGATAATTTGTATACCACAAAGTTCAGTGGTTTTTAATATATGTACAATATTGTATGACTATCAATGTCATCTCCTATTAGAACATTTTCATCATTCCCAAAGAAATCTTGGACCTAGTAGCCATGACTCCCTCCCCTCCTTTTATTCCTCCTATCCCTAGGCAATGACTAATCTATCTTTTTTATTCGTGTTGGATATTTCTTAATATTCTAAATACTTTCTATAAATGGAAGCATGTAGTATGTAACCTTTGGTCTGGCTTCATCAAAGCTTTCTGGGTACATGTGTGTTGTGATATGTATCAGTCTGTCATTTCCCTATGCAGATGCATGTTACTCCATTGTATGGATCTGCCATAGTTTATTTTACAGCTTATTAGCTCATGGTTTGGATTCTTTCCCACTTTGGCGACTGAATAATTTTGCTTTGAACATTTGTATGTAATTTTGACTATATGTTTTCATTTCTCAAGTGAAATTGTTTCATACTACAGTAACTGTGTTTAGCATTTTGAAGTGTTGTCATTTTGCATTTCAGCATGGTAGCTGAGGGTTTGGGCATGTCCCCAGTCCCCACATTGATTAGATCTGTCTTTTTTGGTCCCAGCTGTTATGGTACAGTTTCACTGTAACCCAGTGTGGTATTGACCAGCATTTCCTGGTGACCCACGGTGCCAAGAATTCTTCCTTGTCTCACTTGGTTACTTCCTTATCTTTTTAGTTTGTGTTGTGGATTTATATTTCTTATCAGAAAAAAGACTTGTTAATATTTTTCCCAGCCTATGAATTGACTTGTCTTTCCAAATATTGATAGTATCCTTTGAAACACATATTTTTAACTTTGGTAAAGTTCTATTTATCTTTTTATGCTTACGCTATTGTATAAAGAAATCTTTGCTTAATCCAAGGTCATAAAGATTAATGCTGTGTTCTCTTTAAGAATTTTGGAGCTGTCCCCCTCCTTCATTTTGCCTGCTCTGGGGAGTATTAAGGTGCTAATGCCATGTGTTCTACCACATAAGCCTTGCCCTCAGTATTTCAGTTTGTTTTTCAAGTAGGGGCTTGTACTTTTGCCCCTTTTTTGAAAACCACTTACCATAAATCTCAGTTTGTTCCTGGACTCTCACTTGTATTCTCAGTTATTGTGCAAGTTTTTATGGGATGACACATTATTGCTTTTAAAACATTTTTTCCTTTTTATAAGCTATTATAAGGCTGGGCCCAGTGTCTCAGGATTACACCTGTAATCCCAGTTGCTCAGGAAACATATTGCAGTTTGGCCAGCCTGAGCAAATTTAGCTGGACCCATCTCAACAAAAAAGTTGGCATGGTAGAATACACTGTAATGAGGCATAGGTAACTATTTTGGTCTGGGGCCAGCCTGGGTAAAAAGTGTGAAGCCCTGTCTGAAAAATAGCTAAAGCAAAAAGGCCTGGGGACATGGCTTAAGTGGTAGAACACTTAACCTGTTAAGTACTAGGCCCTCAGTTCAAACCCCAGGACCACCACCAATACGGCCCTCAGTTCAAGCCTCAGTACCACCATCAAAACAAAAAATGCACTCATGCCTGTAAACCTAGTTACTCAGGAGACTGAGATCTGAGAATTGCAGTTCAAAGCAAGCTGGAAGAGTAAAATCTTTGAGACTCTTACCTCTAAGCCAGAAGTAGAAGTGTAGTTCAAGTAGAAGGGCTCTATCTAGCCTTGAGCATAAAGCCCAGGCCCTGAGTTCAAGCTGCAGGACCAGAACAAAACAAAATAAAACAAAACAAACAGTTATTATAATTATCTCAATAGGTTAAGAGATCTTATAAACATGTAAATATAGCCTCCATTCAATGATTTATTTATTTGGATCCATTAAAGTTTATTATGCAAATATATATTTTGTAAACATTTAAAGTAGTACTATTTAGTATACTAGTGTACACTTAAATGAGATTTTAAAAATAGGTAGTAGGTTGAAATGCTTTCAGAATGTAGAGTCTTTTAAAGATCACTTAGGGTAGATTTTTTTAATTTTTTTATTGTAAAAATAGTTTACAGAGGGGTTATAGTTACATGAGTACATTTCCTATCAAGCATTGTTACCTCCTCCTTTGTTTTTCCCCTACCATCCCTTCTCTTCCCACGTCCCCAACCCCCATGCCAAGTTGTAAAGTTCATTTTCAACATAGTGTCTTGTACAAGGGTAGATGTTTTTGACATGAGTATGTTCTATTTGTTCTGAATAGCTTATTTAGTTGAAGATATTTTAAGAAACATTTTACTAATGTCATTGAGAAAGACAGCTTTGGTTTTCAAAACTAAAAAAAAATACTTTTGATGCCTCTAAACCAAGGGAATGATGGTGATATGGTTGTTGCTTTTATAACATAACTCAGCAGTGAACATTTGTACCTCTGAAAAATGAGATAAACAAAGACTACATTGGCCCAGTAGCAACTCTGACCATTTCAACTCCAGTTTAAACTAACACCATAAATAAGCAGAACAGTTTGCCCAGTATTTCCCTGAAGTATAGCATATTGCAGATCAATGACAAGTGTCATAGAACTAAAAGGTTCTGACCTTCTGCTTCTAAGAAGTAATTTCAGCCACACCAAGGCTAGAGCAAGGACTAGTCAGATGGAGTTGAAATGTGGAGTAGAGGCAGTCTTTCCTTAGCCTTAGGAACACTGATATAGAAGCTGATCTATATGATCCTTGAAATTCCATGCAACTTCTGTAAGCACATGGCTCAGACTCTAGAGCACCAGAACAGGAAGTGGATGAAATAGATACTCAGGATGCTCATAAGAATAGCTGGGGGATGTTTAACTTAATGTTTTAGTTATGTTTGCTGTTTATAAACATTTTGAAGTAATTAGAAGGTGAATTTCAAAATAATGCTACAAACTACAGAAATATGGCAGAAAAAACATGAAACTAGTTTGACATGTTTTTAAGGTTCTAGATTCTTTGGTCTACAGAGAAAGCTTATTTAGGCTACAGTTAGGTCTAGTGTAAACTTCTGTTTTAGCTCTTCAAGGTAATATCTTAAGAGCTGAATGTGACAGTTGGATTTAAGGACTCAGTGCTTGACACATGAGCATAAAAAGCTTATTCTAAATTCTGTTTTGTTTATATGTTGCATTATTTTAAAAGAAGGGAAGAAATGAAAACACACATATTTTAGAATTGCCATTGGAAAGAGAGCTTTAAAAACACATGAACCAGTGTCCTTTTCTCTTCTTCTTCTTCTTTTTTTAATGTAACCTTGTATAGCAAGAATTCCAATACGTGAGCATAGCCAGTGAAGTTTGTGTTTTAGAAATAAACCTGCCAAGTGCATCTTGTCTAGAGTGTTTCTTTCTAATTGTACAACTTTCTTTGTCAGCAAGATAAACTTGAGTTTCCTTATGACCTTTACCTTTGACCTCTGCAATACACTTTATAATAACTGAATCTACTACTATGACAATTATTAAATTGTCACAATGCTGTGTACAGTGCAGTTTATTTTTAGGAGCAAGATAGTCAGCTCTTTGGTGGTGGTGTGGGGCAGAATAAGGAGACCTGGCTTCAGAGATGAGTTGCTTTGTAAGCTAGAAAACGGCAGTCCGCAAACACAGAAGGACCTCGTGAATGAAATGAAGACAGCAGTCACTGTTGAGCACTGGAGCCATGTGGGAAGTTTTACCTGTAGGATGCATCTGGTGACATCAGGCTCTCTCTATGTTCCTGTTTGTAAGCTGCAGATAACAAAGTGCATTAGGAATCCCTTTGGAAAGCGATCCAGTGGCAATTTATTTAAAAATAAATTTAAAAATTCCAAGATTATTTTTAATGCTTGCAGCTTTATTGAGGCATGTTTTGTTGGACAAAACTGAGTATCTTCAATGTGTGAGGTATGATTGGATATGTGTGTGTGTTAAAGTTTCTGTAATCAAGATTATGAAGATCAACAGTACATCAGGTGAAGGCGTGTTTCAAGTGGTAGAGCACCTGCATAGCAAGTGATAGGTCCTGAGTTTAAGCTCCAGTACTGCTACAAAAGTGCTAAATAAAGATATCTATTACTCACATTAATTATGGGTACTTAAGGCCAGATGTGCTCTTGGAAAACTTCAGTTGTCCACTGTAGTGTTCCTGTCTGTACTCACCAAACTATGCATGAGACCGCCAGAAGTCAGCCATCTTTCCATTCTCCCACCCCCAGTTGAAAATATTTTAAAAATTGAGGTTGTCAAAGAAGCCTTTTCTTAGCATTGCAGTCACTAAACATAAAGTGTACAGGTGTGTCCACATGTGTTTGCCTGTCTTTGGGCCTTTTGCATCTAGAGTTCTTCGCAGCTCTTTCTGTCCACTGTCTGACACTTGCCTCTCCAGGACCCTTCTGCCAGTTGCTGGGTGCTTGCTCACAGGCAGCCTCCAGGCACACACCATCCTCACAGCCCTGACTTTTGAGCTATTCACCTGAAACCAGTGGACATTTTTTATGAGTAAAATCACAAGTTTTTTCAGATGTAGTGAAAACTAGCTTGAGGAATGTGTCAGGGTACGCTTAGCAGGAGGATATTAGAGCAACACGCCTTTTTTCTCTGTCATACCTATATTTCACATAGCTCAGTGAGCTCCAGCTGGGTGCTGATCGCTCATGCCTGGGATCTGGAGGCTGAGATCTGAGAATGTAGTTTGGAGCCAGACTAGACACACAAAACCTGAAGCTCTTACCTCCAGTTTGCTAGCAAACTGGAGGTTTGGTGTGGTTCAAATGGTAAAGCACAAGGTCCTGAGTTCAAGTCCCAGTGCACATGCACACACATGCACACACATACATGCAAGCATGCATGCACACATACATGCAAAAATCCACTTTACAATGTGCTAGACAGTTCAGTGCTGAAACATAGGTAACCACCAAGTTCATATTCCAATGGTTGCATGTTAGAGCCATTGTAGAAAAGTATTTTTACAGTATTTTTCTGCATACTGTGTTAAAAGTTGTTGTTCAGTTCATGCTATCAATATACTGAAATTGAAATACTACTAGCTAATAGAAAGCAAAATGCAAAGTAACCTTCAGAAAACTCTTATATTTGAGCTGCATCTGGTTATGTTCAAGGTAGTACTATTTCCTGCTCAGGGCACTGTGATTAGGTTGCTGTCTAGACAGACAGCATTCTAGGCTTCCCATTATAGCTAAGATAACCCACATGCACTGTATCCAGATCTCCATTAACAACAACTCTAGAGAACTTTTCTCCTCAGAGTAGCCTTTAACTGCAATCCTCCCAGTTTCGACCTCCCAAGTAGATAGGGTTATGGGTATAGGCCACTGGTGTGCCCAGGTAAACTGAGGTATTTTAGTGAGTCATATTCAGAAGGAGAAAAGACTAAGCCAAGGATAATGGTTGTAATTGTTAAAGGAGCAATCTCTCTTTTTATCCAGAGTGTGTGTGGTCAGTATTAGAAAGCATTTGTTCTCATATAATTATGGAATGGTCTTATTTTTGTCATGAACCGTCAAGATCATAGAGTGTTTGCATCTAAGTGTTCTGTGAAGTTGCTTGCATTCCTCAGGACAGCATCAAGGACTGCTGTGAATGCCAGTGTAGCTCCTGGATGTCAGCTTTTCACTTTTTCTATGGGAGCAAGAAGAATGCCCAATGTTTACTAAATTGCTTTTGCTAAGGTACCTTGCCTAAATGTTGTGGATTTTTTTTTTTTTTTTTGCAGAAATATACTTCTGTGTGTAGGTATATTCATGGCAGTTTTTTGTTAGTAGTGTTAGAACAGGATTATGAATATTCTTTCCCATATTAACATTTATTTTTACTTCTTTATAGTTAGCAGTCATTACTTTTATAATAATGATAACAGTAGAAGAATGTATAAAACCTCAACAATTTTAGGTCTTTGTTGTAACTTCACATTGTGCAGCATAGAAATTTCCCTATATTGTTGAAGTCTGTTGTGAGTTCATAATAATTTCATTGTATGAATCTGTTTCGTTTCCTTAGCTATTCTCCTGTTATTGGACCTTTAAGTTGTATCCAGTGTATGACTGACAAACATCATGTTGTGACAAAAGTGGAAATCTTTTTTTCTTTAAGTTATATTTTATCAGTGCATGTTACTTGTTCAATTATTGGATTTCACTATAATGTACATATGTACATATATTGAGCTTTGATTGTGTCCACCATCCCATCTGTGCGCTCTTAGCCTTGCCTCTCCTTCTCTCTGTCCCTGTCTTTCTTTCCCTTTCCTACTGTCACCTGCCTCCTGCTACCTCCTCCATGTGAGAAAAACATGCAATACATGTATTTCTGTGTTGGTCTTATTTCTTAAGACAACAACCTTCAGTTCTATACATTTTCCTAAAAATGGTATAAGCTCATTCTTCAATGTAGCTTGTTTATGTATACCATACTTTAAAAAAAAATTCATCTATTGATGGGCACATAGGTCGATTCATAGCTTGACAATAAACGTGAGTCTGTGGGTATTGTTTTGTGTGCTGACTTTGCTGTTTTCAAGTATATATTCCACCCAGAAGTAGTATAACTGGAACAAATCACAGTTCTAGTTTTCGTTTTTTGAAAAATTTCCATAGTGACTTGATTAATTTGCATTCCCACTAACAATGTAATGTTTTTTGACTTGCACTTGCTAGGCAGACCCTCTACTGCTTGAGCTATACCTCCGTCCCCTTTTGCTTTGTGTTGGTTATTTTCATGGTCAGATCTCACTTCATGCTTGATCTGTTGTGGGCTGTGATTCTCCTGCCAAGGTTATGAGGACTGACTGTTCACTTGATATTTATTGCCAATTTGAGCACAAATGATTGCTACTTACTGAATGGTCTACAATCTTTTCTTCATTTGGGAGTAAATCTAAAATAATTATCCTTGTGCCTAAAGAGTCAGCATATAGGAGTCTGAATGAAATTTTAGGTAGACACTAAAGATGTAAGGAGAACATGGGTAATAGAACTATTAATAAATGCATCAGTCATTTCTGAAGTCATGTTTGCAGTTATGAGTTTACATATGCAGAATTAAAGATTGCAAGTTTAAATAGGCACCTATCTCCCCTACTGGGTGCAACTGATTGGATAGGTAGGCACATAGATTTATATCTGTCGTGGCTAGTTGTTTTTCTTAGTGTGTATGAATTGTACAGAGTAGTGGGTTTTACTAGATGTTTTCATACATGTGTATTGGATATTTTGGTTGTATTCATTCGCTGATGGGCACCTAAGATGATCCCAAGGCTTAGTTATTAAGACTAGTGTTGGCATGGCCATGGGTTTATAGGTAGTATTGGATTTTTAATACAAAGGATAGTGACACTGAAGCTTAGATTTTTTTTTTGCTAATTGATTCTCCTTTGAAATAGTAAAATTGTTGGTAACTGTAAGAGCTGTGTATTTTAACTTTGTCTTAAGCAGACAGAGGGCTCTTGCCTGTCCCTTGGGTTCTTGGCCACACTCACCTCTGTCAAGGTCCCAGGCTTCTGTCTGCTCTGAGCCACCATCCGGGTCTTCTGCATATTACTCCTACATACTTCACTTGTCTTCTTTGCTCTTTTAAATTTAATTCTGGATTGTCACCAATTTTGAGTATCCTGTTCTTTGTCTGCTTTGAGATTGTCTTTCTGGGTTCTAATTTGCTGGGGTTTATGCTTCTTTATTTATTTTTATTGAACGCTAGCGTCTTCTGTGACCTAGCAGAGGTCATCTTTTGTGTTTGTTTTCAAGCCTGTATAAGGATGTACTAGTGTCTAAAACCTTGCGTGGCATTAATGCGTCTGCCTTATCTTTCCTCCTTCTTCCTGTTGGCCTCATAGATAGCAGTGTTGCTGGTATTGAGAAAGCCTGGAGGAACCAACTTGAAGTATCACAGATGAACAAAACAAGGCCAGTCATGCTCTTTTCCTGCATTAGGGGAAAGTTGGTGATAGGTGGTGACAGACACTGCTCTGCTAGAATCTGTACCTTTATTACACAGGGTAGGAGACTCTGGGATGTGCATCCTAATGCCTTCTGCAGTGTAGGGAAGCTTTGGATAGATTTATCAGCACAAAACGTAGGAAAATAAAGTATGTTGCTGGGATATGAGGGCTCCTATTGAAATATAAGTACTGAGAGTGCTGACTGCCAGAATGTGGATTTATGGGAAATAAAGCCTGAAAATACTTGCTCCAAGAAAAAAAAATAGTCCTCTTGGAAAGAGCTTTGACTCTCTATGTACTTAGCTCCCATCGAGCTTAAATTGCTCTCAGTACTGTGATAATGACAATTCAATATTACAGGATGTGGAAGATGAACCAAATAAATTAACCAGCTGCTTTTAAGGATGGTTCGTTCAATGGCTTACCCCTAAAATGCCTTGTAGGAAATTTGTGCTCAGTAGGTCTCTAGGCAGTTTTATTTCTAGAAGAAAGAAATGGATTTTATTAAATGGCAGTGAAATAGAGGCAGATAGCTTTGTGGTAGTTAAATTAGTGTCGAATGTTTATCTTTCCTTCCAATCACCAAAACATGATGTTCCTTGGCATTCCTGCCAGAGAATGTGTTTCTGCCCCACTTTCCCAGAAAGCAAATGGAAAACAGATTGTTGGGTCCTTGTTTCTGTTCTGGGAGGCTCTATGTCCCCTGGAGTAACTATCATGAAGCATCCTATGTGAGGACAACAAAAATAAGCTGCCATTCAAGGGGTTTGTGTGAGAGTGGGCAGACGGACTAATGGATAGAGGGTTGGAAGTGGACTGGGGAAGAAAGGCAAAAGTAAATGTTCCCTGTAAGTCATGATTCCACCCACACTATGAGGTGTGTCATTGAAGGAGAAGTGTCAGGTTCTTCAGCTCTGTGTCAGAGCAGGGTCTCCAAGATGTTTTGAAACCAACTTTCAGACTGACTGGGTTCAGAACTCATCCCCTTCCTTTTCCTCCTGCCCTGTTCTGGTAGTCCTCCTGTGAATGAGAGCAGGAGACACTCAAAGCAGAGCCTGGCCGCCTCAGCTTTTCCCATAACCAGAAGCCTGCAGTCTGCAACACAAGGGCTCCGTGGAGTGAGTCTGGATTTTGTTTGCATTACAACCCGGTTTTATTGAAGATTTTCTAAAGAAACTAATGTTTTATTTTAAACAGTATGTTTATGCAAATTAATGTTAATGCATACCACATGTGCCTCAGACATTGTCTTAAGTTCCAGTGAACTTTTTGTTGTTTTATTGTTTCATTTAAACTATTTACCTCAATCAACCTGGTTGTTAACAAGAGAAGGAATGGATTATCATCCCCATTCATGTAGTAACATTATAAAAAAGAGCACACATGTTCAGTATAGGATGCTTAGAAATATGGATAGTTGTTATAAAGTCCCCTATCACCCCCTTCTAGAATTATGGTCACTTTGTAATGTGTTTTTCATATTTTATTTTATTTATATATGGATATGTATCCATGTTCAATTTAAGTGGCATGATAAGAAATACTGTTTTGTAATCTGCTCTTTATTTAATATGTCCCAAATGTCTCTATGCTGATGAGTATACATATATAAAAATGGGTGCATACTCTTCACATATCTAGCTCTGCTGTGTTGTGTCAGTCATCCCAGTTCATTGTAGCTCTTACTCACTGCTCTGATTGTTTCTTAGCTTTAATTTGTAGGCATGGTTTTCATAAGGACATTTCTTTTTCTTTTTTCTTTTTGACAGCGCTGGGGTTTGAAGTCAGGGCCTTGCCCTTACTAGCAGGCATTTTACCACTTAAACCATCCCCTCCTGGCCCTAAGGTCTTGGGTTGAACAATGATCTGATTTATGCTTCCTGCATAGGTGGGCTAATATGCCTGGCTTTTTATTGGTTGAGATGGGGTCATGCAAACTATTTTTGCCTGGTTGGCCTTGAAGTACCATCCACCCTATTTTATCCTCCCAAGCATGTGCCACCATGCCCCTCATTAGGTTACTCTTAAGATTTTGGGACCATAATGTTAAATGATCCTCTAGGAAGATGGTACCCAGTGGATTGAGGGCCACTGTTTCCTACCTGTCCCTACCTCCACCTCCAGGCTGAAGGCCTTAATGGCATTGTTTTAACTCATTTCTATCTGTTGTTTCTTTTCTTTCTCTTTTATCTGTCAATTCGTCACTGTACTATTTAGCTATTTTATAAAATGTCATGTAAATCTACCCCTCCCACAAAATGGCTTAATTTTTTTAAAAAGATTCCTCATATTTTAATATTTTGTTCAGATGAAATTTTAGCAGTTCTAGATTGTCTTAGTCCCTGAATTAAAATCCCAGGGTAATGTAGTGTAATGTAAACTCTCCAATGACTTTTGGGTCTTACTATCCAGGAACATAGTCTGACTTTCCATTTATTTAATTCTCTTTTTACAGACCTCACTGATATGTTTTTAGGTTTATGCCTGTGGCCAGCACACATGAAGCTGGTTTTTCTTCATCGAAGACTTTGAGATCTGTGGTCTTTCTCTTGTTTTCATCTGTGCTGATACCTCATGCATTTATGTTTATAGTATGGTGCTCTCGTTCTAGAATCTTAGACTTGTACTCTGATTTCCTCTCTTACAAGGGGTCAAAGTATTAATCTTCATTTTGTTCTCCTTGTCCTTCGTTATTTATGAATAATGATGATAAGAATTAGATTTTTCTTAATCCCAGAGTGGGAGATTTTATTTCCTGAGTGGTTTCTTTTCTTTTCTTTCCCCTCTTCCCCCCAAATACAGAAGCTTTCCGCAGATGCTCTTCTGTTTCCAGTCTGCTTGCTTTCCTTCCCAGCTGGGCTCTCCACCTGGCAGTTGGGGTGCTGTCAGACTCCCTCCATCCCCCATCCCAGGATTCGCCTAAGCCTTCTTGTTTTGTGTGACTTCCTCACAGAAACAGCCCTGATTTTGAGTGTGGCAGGGATTTTGCATTTTAGCATCTGATTGGCCAGCTGCTTCTCAGGCTAATTGTTTCTGGGGCCTTATTTTTAGCTGTATTGCAGGATTTTTAACTTGAAAATTAGAATATGTTTAATTTTCTCAGTGCATTTGTTCATTATTTCTCCTCCTTGAATACTGCTTGGTTATTCCTAGGCAAAATAGGTAAGGTAGAGGAGTTTAATGCCAAGTTCCACCAGCAACCAGTTCCTTGGGATTTATCAGGCCCTGTCCATTTCTAACAAGCACTTCTGCCAGACTCAGCCCACAGGTGGAAGGTAGATGTTTTCATCTTATCATTTCCTTCTGTTTGAAAGAGTGTGCATTAGCAGCCTGGTTTTAGTGAAGTGTTACTTATTTTCTATAGCAGCAACTGTCCTCAAACCTCAGTTCCTTTCTAGTCTGCTTTATGACAATATACTGAACACATTCATCATCCCTCTGCATTTGGCTGGCCACACTGGCTTCCTAGCTCTTTGTTCTGTGTGATGGCAGAAGAGACTAAATCAAGAAGGACACCACCAACGCTTTCTGGCTGAATGGCAGGTGTAGGGGGATGACATCTGAGCCAGAGGGGTGAGATGAATAGCAGGCCTTGGATAGATATAGGAGATATCTAAGTTCTAACAGGAAGACTGGGCTAAAGATGGTTATAAAAATCCCTGACTCCAGGGAAGGACTCTTGCAGCTTTGGGGTTAGGATACTTTACATGGGGACAATGGAAAGCTTCAAATACTTATGGCATATTAAGGTGACTAGACATATTTAGTAGTGAAAGTAGATACTATTTAGTTTTAAGGTTTATTTTTCTTTTGTGTCCCTTCTGACTATAGAAGCATAAACTTTGAGAAAGATATATAGGAACTACAAATAAAATGTGAATTTACTCATCCTGTGTCACATTTTCTCCTCTACTTTTCTGGAGCTGAGAGATGCCGAATATGTGAAGATGAACCAAATTTGTTTCTATAGATAGGAGTTGAAATTTTCCTTATGGGATCTGTTATTAGCATTTGCTTGTAAGGGATAAACATGTATTTTAGGGTTATGTGCCATGAGTTATATGTTGTGTACATGTATTTTCATAAAGAATTTAAAAGGGATGTACCAAGAAAAAACATTTTATTGTGTATCTCCATCAGTATTAAAGTTTTGGCCAGTTATATTTGCATTTAAATTTTGCTATGGGTTTTTATTAGATTCTTCCAGGTGCTAGATTCTAAGCCAGGGGCTAGTAGCTCATACCTTTATTCCTAGCAGCTTGGGAGGCTTAGAATGGGAGGAGCACATTTCAAGGCTAGCCTGGTCAAACCAGTTCAGGATACTTTTTCAGCCAATATGTGGGCACAGTGGCATGCTCCTGTCATCCCAGTCTATATGGAAGGCACAGATTGGGAGGATTGTAATGCTGAGTCATCCCAGGCAGAAAATTCCAAGAGAGACTCCCAACTCCACCGTAAGTAACTGCACATAGTAGTGCATTCCTATGATCACCTAGAAATAATCAGGGTAAAACAGGCATGGCTCAGTGGTGTCATGCCAACCTAATAATGGCCAAGGTCCTGAGTTCACATACCCAATATCATAAATCTCACCCCCTCAGGGGGTGGGGAACAAAACAAACCCTAGCTACGATGATATATATATATTTTTAATGCTGGTCCTGGGATTTGAACTCAGGGTCTGAGCACTGTCCTTGAGCTGTTTTGTTCAAGGCTAGCACTCTACCACTTTGAGCCACAGCACCACTTCCATTTTGCTGGTGGTTAATTGGAGAGGAGTCTCATGGACTTTCCTGACTGGGCTGGTTTTAAACTTTGATCCTCAGATCTCAGCTTCCTAAATAGCTAGGAATACAGGCATGAGCCACCTGTGCCCTGCTTTATATGAACTTTTTAAAGATGCTTGATCCCAAAGCAAGTATCTTTTATTTTGTGATGCAAATTACTGATCAAGAATCATTGTCAAATTGTTTGTTTTGGGTTAAAATGAAAAACAGATTGCTTCCAATTATTACAATTTAATCTGTGACTAATAGTGAGTTTTCCGTGAAAACCTTTGAGGTTCTGATTTACCAATTTACACAATAAATTAATTTCTAGGCAATCATCTGAAGAACTTTTCTGCAGTACTAATCTTTTATCAATGTTCATTCTTTTCTGTGAATCTTGATATTTTGGTGCCATCTTGTGGCTTGGCTTTGTAGTAATGTCAACACAAATCCATTTTTAGACCAAGACCCGGACAGTTTAAGATATGTTGAGAATTTTTTCCAAAATGCATATGAACTACATAAACACATATTGATAAATGTGTGGTTCTAAATCAGTGTTTATGCTGTTGGTTCCTAGTTGCTGCTGTTTGAACGATCTTGGATGAACAGATGGAAGTCATCAGTTCTGCATGAAGGGGAAGGGAACATCCGGAGTGTGAAGTGGAGAGGCCATCTGATTGCTTGGGCCAATAATATGGTAAAAGTCCATCTCTATGCTCTTAACACTTGTTCACGGGCAGAAGTGTGGCCAGATTGATAGCTCTGCACAAAGAAGAAGATGCTATGTGCTATGGTGGTCATTTCTGAAGATGCAGATGGCTGTTGATAATAATATACCTGGAAGGTTAAAGAAGCCATATTGCTTTTGGCTTTCCTAGTATAGAAATTCCTAACCTATTCTTTTTTTTTTTTTTTTTTGCTTTAATATCTATCTTTAGGCTTGAACTCAGGGCCTGAGCACTGTCCCTAAGCTTTTTTGCTCAAGGTTGAGCCATAGCTTCACTTCAGGCTTCTTGGTGGTTAATTGGAGATAAGAGTATCATGGACTTTACTGCTTGGACTGACTTTGAACTGTAATCGTCAGATCTCAGACTCCTGAGTAGCTTTGGTTACATTGGAGATAAGAGTATCATGGACTTTACTGCTTGGGCTGACATTGAACTGTAATTGTCAGATCTCAGACTCCTGAGTAGCTGTGGTTACAAGCATGAGCCATTGATGCCCAACTTCTAACATGTTCTTGACTGTGTGTTAGAGTTAGACACCTGGAGCAGGGGGAATAAACAAGAACATGCAAAGCTTAGTAATTAAAGGGTTGCCTGAGAAACAGACTCTTCCAACACCACTCCCTACTGACTCACTAAGGAACAAGTGCAGAGTATTTCTGGTTTTTCTTTACTCCTATTATAATTAGGCAAAAACAGGTCTGCCTTTAAGAAAGTGGATCATAATTTTCCATGCTACACTTATTTTAAGTTTTATTAGATATGAGTTGGGAGCCATAGAAAATTTAAAAATAAGTCTTACTCTTACCTGACGTATCTTCAGATTTCAAGGTATACTTAGTTTTAAATAGGAAAAAAAAACTCCCCAGAATTCATCTTTCAATTAAGAACTTTTCTTCTAGTCACCCCAAAAAAGTAAGTAAACCTGTGGTCTTGTGGTTCATTTTTAGATTTTTGGTTAGCTGCTTGTTTGATGCTTCTATTTGAGAACTTTAATATGTCAAATGTAGTTTTTTTATATAGGTGGATTTTCAAAATCAAAATTTTTCCTTTAAAACAAAGCTCATATCTGTGGTAGAACAACACAATTAGAAATGATATTCATCTATCATTTTGGAAATAATTTTTTTAATCTGTGCATTTCACATTTGTATTGGATTTAAGTCAGCCGTGCCATGCACTAAAAAAAGACACCATTTGTCCAGTAAGAAGTGTGAAGGTTTCCTTGTAATTTTGGTTCTCATAAGGTATATGTGGAGCTGAAGCATTCTTTGCATGGCTTCTAGCTGTCTCCTGTAAACTGTCAATATTTTGTAGTGCTGGCTTTTGGTGGCATGTAGCCAGGTCTGGTTGTCAGTTTGTCTCTACTTTACCTCTGAATAAAGGATGTCTTACACTTTTTTGCTTTCTAGGGTGTGAAGATTTTTGACATCATCTCTAAGCAGAGAATCACCAATGTGCCACGGGATGATATAAGTTTGCGCCCAGATATGTATCCTTGCAGTCTCTGCTGGAAGGACAGTGTGACACTGATTATTGGCTGGGGAACCTCCATCAAGGTGGTGTTGCTTGCTAGTCCTTGCAATAAGTCTTTGTTGTTGTAGGTCTGTTGAGGGTGGTCTAAAGGCATGTTAGCTCCTGATTGGCTACCCAGAGCCCATTTTAATCTGAATATTATGATAATGTGCTAATCGTTGAGTGCCCAAATTCTTTCAGTTGTATATGTTTTAAGACATTTCTTTCTGAAGCTGTGTAAATCTGAACTTTCCTATGCTAAATATGGTACTGTCTCTTTAAATCTTCTGTTGATGCTGTTGTTTTTAATTTTCTACAGCCCAGTTGTGGTGCCTTAGCTATTTGTAGAACATGTGAATTAGTTCTGTTGGTTAATCAGGTTTCCCTCTCTGTTATTTTATTTCCCTTAGCTTTGACCCTTGGCTTCTTCATCTTGAGTTATTGATGGTAGGAAGAAAAGGTTAAAACTAAATCATTCTGCTTGCTTGGTAATAACTTGATGGAGGAGAAGCCTAGACTTATTATCAGTAATAAGATTTGGGAATAGTTTCTAGCATACAATTATCCGACCCTTGTGTGCCTTAGTGTATGAAATTTATCTCTTGTACAAAAGAGGCCTCAGAGCTCATTCACATTTCCTTCATGCCTACCAGTGCCTCAGTTACTATAGACACTATAGAAGTTGTTTGCTTCCTTTTGTAAATATGTTACTTAAGTTAAACAAAATAAACTGAAAAGTAGATGAAATAAAAATAGTATGAGGAGTCTGGTGGCAACGCTTAAGTGGTAGATGACTAAACTGACAAGTGCTAGGACCTGGTTCAAAACGCAGTATTACCGAAAAAAAAAAAATGGAGCCTTATACTTGTATACTCATGGGTTTCTGTGAATTGTCTCTCTCTCATGCATTCCAAAAGTTGCAGCAGTGGTGCTAGATGGTATTTAACCAAACTAATCAGGAAACCTTAAGTGTTTTTGCTCACTGTGGCTTTATCTAAGCAGAAGTCCTGGAAGTTTTGTATTCAAGTTTATTGATTGTGCTTAAACTTATAATGAAAGAAAGATTGAAATAAAAAACTAAAGCTCAAAAAAGAGGTCAATCAGTATTTAAGTAAATGATAACAGTAACTACTTAGTATTTAAGTAATTTGTAGTAAATTGTTATGTTAATGCCAGTAACTACACAGAATAGAAGTCTGGTAAGTGTTATTGTCCGTGCTAGGACACTGAATAATGCCTGTTTTCCTTTGGAGTTTTTCTCTTAGAATTTTCTATAGTGTAGCTGTACTTAGGGAAACAGCTATAAAATACTACTATCTAAAAGAAGAAAATTGGATCACTGACACAACTTTTGAAGATTGATAATTGAGATTTCAGTCTTGCTGAACTTAAATTTTTCTTCTCTTTATAAAATTGAGTAGGTTCTCTTTAGAAAGTACACCACAGAAGATATAAAATAGTGTTACCAACCCAAGCAAACATTGTTAACACACATGTGTTGCTTGTGTTTATGTATGTAAGAGGGGGAGGGAGAGAGGGAAAGTAGACATATTGAGCTGTAGATTGGGATGCTTTATTTGTATACCATATGTGTATATTTCTACCCCAGCTTCCACAATGTAATTTAAAACAAGTCAGTAAACTTTGCCTGTACCTATTACCTGGTAGTAAAAATATCAGTCTGCAGACCACCCACTATTCTGTTGTTTTCTTCCCTTAAAAAATATGTGAAAATTATTCTTACCTTATGGGCCATCACAAAAACAGGTTAAGGGCTGGTGGTTAAATTATGTAATATATTGATGATAATCTATATGAGCTAGAAGGATGTGTGCCACTTTTGATCTAATGTGGACATGGTGATCCACCATGGTGATTTGCTATTTCAAGTCATGTACTTATGCTGAAATTTTGTTTAAATGGCAATAGAAATACATTCATAGATCACTTACTAACAGGGGTGAATTCTGAGAAAACATCATGGGTGGTTTTATCATTGTGTGAATGAAACAGGGTATATTTGGACAAAGTTTGATAGCCATAATATCACTAGGTAGTAGAATGTGGAGGGACACAGTAGTGTATATCCCCTGCACAGGACTGTAGGCCTTAAATAGAGTTTCAGAGAATGGTCAGTAGAAACATATCAAAGCTTTCTTAAAGTTCTCTTTTCTTCTTTGTCCTTGAAAATAACTGCTAGGGAATATGGCTACTGGTTGCCACATTGAAATAAATTTCTATCATTTGATTTCTAGGATAGATTGTATTTCTCCATGTCTGTGTGGCTAATTTAGGCACATTTACATTGAAGAATCTCCCATGAGATGCATAGAATAATCTGTGCATTTGTCTTCTAGATCTGCTCAGTGAAGGAACGACATGCCAGTGAAATGAGGGATTTGCCCAGTCGCTATGTTGAAATAGGTATGGCTTCCTTATGTATCTTCTGTTGAGTGCAAACTTGAGATGATCATCTACTTTGTCAAGTAGAAATCTAAGCCATGTTGCTCTTCATCACAACTCATCTTTTGGTACTTTGATAAAGTAGATCTAGAAACTTTCAGGTTTTGAAACTTCATTCTGAGAACCTTCTCATTTAAAACAAAACCAAAAACAATTGTATTTCTTATTTTCAGACTTGAATTTTGTAGTTGTCTTTGAAGTCAAGTAACTATGAGTTTAGGTTCTGGTTTTGTTATTAATCATCTGGACTTTAGGGACAGATTCCTTTTTTTTTTTTGGTCCGGTCGTGGGGCCTGAACTCTGGGCCTAGGCGCTGTCCCTCAGCTCTTCAGCTCAAGGCTACCACTTGAGCCACAATGCCACTTCTGGCTTTTCTCTTTTTGCTTATGTGGTGCTGAGGAAATGAACCCAGGGCCTCGGGCATGCAAGGCAAGCACTCTACCACTGAGCCACCTTCTCAGCCCCGAGACAGATTTCTTTATGCAGTAACATTTTCCTTTATACAACGTGAGAAAGAGTGACTGTGTCATAGAGTCATCATGAGAGGTGAGAATTAATGTATTTCTTTGACAAAGTACCATCAACTAAGCATTTGAAATACTCATCTTCATCAGTGTTGTCCTGGGCCACTGCAGCCACCTCCTGATTAGTCATCTCCTGCCCCCCAACCTTCCCCCCTCCCCCACATACACACCGTGAATGACTCCCCACTACAGCCAAACACAAATCAGATCGTGGCCTCATCCTTCAGCCTCTCCCATTGTTCTGAGATGAAGGGGACAATTGTCCTTTGTGTGGACCACTGGGCTCTGAGGTGGCTTCCTTTGTCTAATACTACCACCAGGCTTCTCCTTGGGCTGTACACTGCGGCCACATTTACTCTTCTCCACCCACCCAGATTCCTCCTTCCCTTCTGCCTAGAACATTCTCCTCCTTTTTACCTCATTAACTCTTAAATGTTATTTTCCTGCGGAATCCCATTGGATCTTCCTGCCCGGGCCAAGCCCTTCATTTAGGCACAGAAAGCACTGTATCTCCCCATGGCCATACAGCAATCCAGTGGTCATTTGTACATTTCTGAGTTTTCCACCAGATTGTCACTTCATTGCAAGCACAGAGTGGATCTGTTTACGCTTACTATTCATATCACCAGGGTCTAACATAATGTTTGTCATGTAGTAGGTACTTTATTGAATGACTCAGTAACTTTGGGAAACAACCATTAGGAGAAGTTTACCAAAGATGATGTATCATTACTCTTGTGGAAAATAAAAAAGTTTTGGCATACTATAACTGTTTATAAAATGGATTTGCACATTTGGGATATGGATGGTAAATATAAATTTGATGCATCATTGTAATAAGGCAAAGCTCTACATTAGCTTCATGACCAGTATAATTATAGTATTTAAATCTGTGCTGTTTTATCTTGAAGAGTCAAAATTAATGTTAAAGTTTTCTGTTTTAATAATTTTTGTAGGGGCTGGGAAGGTGGCTCAGTGGTAGAGCGCTTGCCTTGCATGCATGAGGCCCTAGGTTCGATTCCCCAGCACCACATAAGCAAAAGAAAAAAAGCCGGAAGTGGTGCTGTGGCTCAAGTGGTAAAGCGCTAGCCTTGAGCTGAAGAGCTGAGGGACAGCACCCAGTCCTAGAGTTCAGGCCCCACGACCGGACTCCACCCCCCAAAAAAAAAATAATAATTTTTGTAGGTGTGTATTGTACAAAGGAGGTTCATTGTGATAGTTCCATGTATACATATTATTCTGTATTTTGATCACATTAACTTCCTCTACCAAATTATATTTTTGTGTGTTTTTTTTTTTTTTTTTTGGTCGGTCTTGGGGCTTGAACTCTGGGCCTGGGCGCTGTCCCTCAGCTCTTCAGCTCAAGGCGAGCGGCTCTACCACTTGAGCTACAGCGCCACTTCCGACTACCAAATCATATTTAAAAAACATTTTATATTGCAAATACAGTATCATTAAGTGAAACCATCAGGGCTTTTCCAGGAATAATAGTCACTTTATTGAAAGCTCTCATACATTCCTTTATAATATTTTTGGCAAATGGTATACAGGTTCCTTCTGAAATTCTCTAGTGAAAATCTTAATTATTTAAAGAAGCCCTTTTTAATTCAACTTTTAGGTAGCTCATCCTCATAAAGTAGTTGAAATCAGTTCTCATTTTTTTCTTTTTTCTTTATAATTTAATTTTATTATCAAGGTGATGTACAGAGGGGTTATAGTTGCATACATAAGGTAATGAGTACATTTCTTGTCAAACATTGTTACTCCCTCCCTTGTTTTTCTCCCACTTTCCCTCCTCCCAACTTCCTCTCCTCTCAAGTTGTAAAGTTCATTTCCAGCATCTTGTCTTGTGAGTATCACTGTTGCATTGGTTTACCCTTGGTCCTTTGTGTCACCATTTTGTTGTTCCCCTTCCCTTTCTCAAATAAACATATATACAAGACACAGGGTACCAAAATCAAATATAGTGACAACAGGGGATAAACCAAAGGAAAAAGAGATTAAAAAGGAAAAAAGAAATAACTTCACATAGTACATTAAAAACAACAACAAAGAAAAACCTCGTTTCCATATCTTGGAGTTCATTTCACTTAGCATCATCTTAAATGGTCGTATGTACATAGTTATTGAGCTATTATGAGTCTCTGCTAGGACTATCCTAGACATGTACTAATTATTACAAATGAGGGCAAGCATGGAGCCTATGTTTCTTTGCGTCTGGCTTACTTTTCACTTTATATGATTATTTTCTGCTTCTGCATGGCAAAGGACATAGCTAGCAAGATAAATAGAAAGGCCACAGATTGGGAGAAGATCCTCACTAGCCATATAACAGACAAGGGCCCCATATCTAAAATATACTTAGAACTCAAAAATTAAATCCCCAAAAACAAATCCTAAAAATAACAAACCACCCCATTAACAAGTGGGCTTAAAGTGAGTCTTCTCTGAAGAGGAAATAAGAATGGCCAATAGCCCTCTGTACAGTATTTTCACACACACACACAAAAAAGGCCAATAGACACATAAAGAAATACTCAACCTCTCTGGCCATAAAAGAAATGCAAATCAAAACAACATTGAGATTCCACCTCATCCCAGTTAGAGTGGCCATTATCAAGAAATCTAATAACAACAGATGCTGGAGGGGGTGTGACCAAAAGGGAACCTACTATGCTGTTGGTGGTGTAAACTTGTTCAACCACTTTGGAAAACAGTATAGACTAAACATAGAGCTTCCCTATGACCCAGCAATTACACTCTTGGGCATTTCCCAAATGACCACAAACAAGGCCATACTAAAGCTACCAGCACAACCATATTCATTACAGAATTATTTACCATAGCTAAAATATGGAACCAACCCAGATGCCCCTCAGTAGGTGAATGGATAAAGAAAATGTAGTATATATACACAATGGAATTCTATGCTTCCAACAGAAAGAATGGCATCACCCCATTTGTAAGGAAATGGAAAGACCTGGAACAATCGTATTAAGTGAAGGAAACCATCAGTTTTTAAAAGGTCTTGTAAGCTCATACTACCAACATATATTGGCTTTTAGGAACTAGTAAACGTTTCAATGATATGCGTATGTTTTCCTTTAGAGAGGGATGTCTGTGTGTCTGTGTGTCTGTGTCTGTGTATTTCAGATTTACCAGTATAGACCAAACAGGCCAAGGGATCAGATGATAAAGAAGACTGGTAACTAGAAGACAAAGGTCATTGTTTCAGTATCTCTCTTCTTTCCTGTCATTCTCTTGCCTTCCAAGGGGGAAAAAGAACTCTTCACATCTCAATACCTAGGATCCCAAAGGTTACAATATAGATCGGTTTAAAAAAAAATAACAACCTAGACGTTTAAAAATATAAAATTACCAGTGAAGTATAAGAATGTTGCATTGTCTCCTCTCTAGCAGGTACTTAGCTGCACACATTTTTGGTGTGTGCTATGCACTGTGTGCTGTGTGCCTCCTCTGCTTCAGGCTCACAGTATGCCTTTCACATGCAGGCTCTAATCTTTCTTCCTCTCTAGAGGGAGGTGACCATGATATTACTACCACACTGTTAAAGCAGATGACTCCACCTTTGCAGAACAACCAGAATGCTTCCAGGGAAGTAAAGTTATTTGCTGGATTTGTGGTATCTTGATAAGGTCACTTAACCTTCCTGAGTTCTTCCCATGTGTTAGGTGGAGATGAGAATTAGACATGACAAAGTTATGTGCCTCACTTAGTGCTTAGCACCGTGAGGTGCTTACTCAGTCTGGTAGGTATTACTGCTTACAGACATTCATCTCAATATCATGACTGCTCATTATAGCCCCTACAGAAACTCTTGGCCCTTTCTATCTAAGTGGAGTCCATCTGTACTTATAATTTATGTGAAAGAGACTATGTGTGGGTACTAATAGTATCACATTACTGACACTTTACTAGTGTGGTCAGTGGTTAAGTACCATTCCTCTCCTCCCCCCTTCAATCAGAATCTTATTTTTGGGTGGGGGGGGTGGTCTGGTCATGGGGCCTGGGCACTGTCCCTCAGCTCTTCAGCTCAAGGCTAGAGCTCAACCACTTGAGCCACAGCGCCACTTCCGACTTTTTTCTTTTGCTTATGGGGTGCTGGGGAATCGAACCCAGGGCCTCATGCATGCAAGGCAAGCGCTCTACCACTGAGCCACCTTCCCAGCCCCGAATTGCAATCTTTTTAACAGTGTAAACCATTTTCACAGCAGAGGTTTTGGTAAGAGTTCTTGAGTAGGATGGAGGAAAGGGATAGTAATAAGAAGTCTGGATTATACATTGTAAGCCACTGTCCTTTAATAAATGAACTGAAAGTAGCATTGAGATTGAAGAAATATGTGTAGCTGTACATTTCTTAGAGATGTTTTCATTCTTCCTTACAAATCACAAGAGTAAGACTAAAGCTATTCCTATCATTTGGATACTGATACTGGTGAATGAAAAGTAATGATAATAATAAAGAATAAGCCTCCTGGCTGGTCACCTACCCTGAAGTGATTCTCTGTACATAGGGCTTTAAAGTGTAGGTACATTGGGTTTTAGATAACACCTCTTCTCTCCTGGATCACATTGCTAGTGTGATAGTAGGTCTCAAGGTCCATACCTCTATATCTCCTTTAACCTCACTTGGATATCTTGTAATTTGCTCAAGACTTCCTAACCTTCTGGAACTTTCCATTGCAGTCTTTCAGGGTCTCTATGGAATTACAGTTGGAGTCACATTGTTGGTAATGAAGCCAGTATTTGTGTCATTTTCTGGTTGTCTGTCACCAGCACAGGTGACTTTTTTTTTCTTTTTTCTTTTTGCCAGACCTGGGGCTTGAACTCGGCCTGGGCACTGTTCCTAAGCTTCTTTTGCTCAAGGATAGTACTCTGCCACTGGAGCCACAGAGTTACTTCCAGCTTTTTCTGCTTATGTGATACCAAAGAATGGAATCCAGGGCTTCATGCATGTTAGGCATTCTACCACTAAGTCACATTCCCAATCCCCAGCATGGATGACTTACATGCAAGGAATTAATCATTGACTTCTTTGTTTTCACTTCATATGGGAGATTTTTACCTTTTAAAATATGTTTATTATCTGTTAGTAGTTGATGCATTGCCATTTAACAAAGCAATTTAAGAATACAGTACATTTTGAATTTAATTGAGATAACTACATGGGAATCTATATAGAAGGACACAGAAGCCAAAGAATCTAAAATTCATCAAGTCATACTATTTGCAGCCTCTTGACTGACACTGGGAATACAGTGATCAGGTAATGGAATCTGGGTGCGGGAGAGCTGGGAGAAATTCTCTTAGATCTAAGTATCTCCCTTCATCCCCATTCAATGACTGTGTATTGAATACATGAGTGTCCTGTATTTCCATCTTAAGCTCCCATCAGAAGGGACTATATCTGGTGTTGGCCTCAGTCAAGGTGATTTTATTTCAGGTTCTAACTATGTGTAGATTCTCTGCTGCTACAGTTTAGCTTGCTCTCTAAAATCTATTACTTGGTTAGTATTTCAGTTATGAAAATATTTTAGACATAGAAAAGTAAAGCATTTTATAGCAAATAATTTTTCCATATATGTTCAGTCTTCATTCTTCCTCCTATTGCCACATGGTGCTAGAACCTTAGATGGTTTGTGTTGGAAATGAGATTTATAAATTTTCTTCATAGAAAGTAGGTTTAGAAATCTCGAACTTGCTAGGCACCAGTGGCTTATGCCTATAATCATCTACTCAGGAGGCTGAGATCTGAGGATGGTAGTTCTAAGATAGCCTGGGCAGGAAAGTTTGTGCAACTCTTATCTCTAGTTAGTCATGGGAGGAAAAAAAAAAAAAAGCTGCAAGTATCACTGTGACTCAAGTGGTAGAGCCCTGGCCTTGAGCAAAAAAGTAGTCCAGGGACAGTGCCCAAGCCCAGAATTTGAGCCTTAGGACTGGCAAAGGAAGGATTGGAGGGAGGGAGGATGGAAGGGGAGAGATCAATCTGGATCAGAAGTAACAAGTGCATTTTGCTCCTTGCACCCCTGAGCACAATGCTAAATATCTTACAGAGTATCGTTAGATCTTCACAGTACCCGTGTGGGTAGGAGCTCCTCTCCCATCCTACAGGTGCAGCAGCTGAGGTCCAGGGGGGGGTCAGGTAACCTTCACAAATGCTAAGCAAGGAAGGCAGTACTTGGGCTCAAGGACACCTGTTTTTCATAGAGCTGCTGCTCATAATTGGGGCCATACAGTTCTTTCCCAGCATTCCCTGATTCTCACTCTCCCTGGCCCTGCTTCATAGCCAGGGGAACCTGGACAAGGACAGAGCCTTGTTCCAGGCATTCAGATCCAGACTGCTGGAGAAATTCTCTAGAACCCAGAGGCCTTAACCTGTGCAGTGCCTGTTGACCTGATCTTTGAACAGCCATACAAGAGGGAAATGCTGTGACCGTTTTAATGTTGGTTCAGAGAAGTAACTGATAGAGAGCAATAGTTTTTGTATTTTTGCTTGGCTTATTCTGAAGTTTGTGGCCTTTTATTATTTCTCCTCCAAATTGTTAGAGAATACCTAGAATGGGCTTGCCTTGGATAGCTCACCAATCTGTTCCTAGGAAAAAGGGATCAAAAACTTAGATCGTGATTCTTTTCATCTGTTTAAAAGATAATAACCCCTTGCTTGCTGTGTTTCAGTATTTGATCTAAGTTTAGTTGATGCACCCATGTAGTTTTATATTTATGACATAAAGTGTAACTCTCTGTCTTGGACCCTGGACCTAGCAGATCCATAACCATCTCTTTTATTTAAGCAGTGTGCTATCTGCCTGAGATGTTCCTCATTGTTGCTTTGTCATGAGTGCCAGGTTGAGTTTAGATGATCATATCATCTTACCTGGGTTTCCTCTACTGATTACTGTGAAATGTAGTAGGAATGTGACTATACCTCCTTGATGTGAGCAGTCTTTTAATTGTGACACAGTATAGCACTGATGGGGTGCAATGTGTTAGTTCAGTGCCAGTATACAGGGTATGGTCATCAAATCAGTGATTGACCTCTCCATCACCTTTTAAAATGGATCCATCTAGCATGCCCCGTTGATGTAGATTTCTGGTTGTTTGTGTTTTTTGCTCCTTTAAAAATTGTGACTCTCCTTTCCCTTTGCTTGCAGTGTCTCAGTTTGAAACAGAATTCTACATTAGTGGACTTGCACCTCTCTGTGACCAGCTTGTTGTACTCTCCTATGTCAAGGAACTTGCAGAAAAAACGGTAATTATTTCCCCCCAAATATTAAGGCAGGTATGGTTCACTTTTTAGTGTTAGACTCAGTGTTACACTGCTTCAGGGGAGTCTGCTATAATCTGAACGACACTTTTTGACCTATAAAATAAGACTGGCATGGATTGCCCTATAAACCTAACATACTTGCCTTCAGAAGATCTACTCATTGGCTGGGCACTGGTGGCTCACACTTGTAATCCTAGCTACTCAGGAGGCTGAGATCTGAGGATCGCGGTTCAAAGCCAGCCCGGGCAGGAAAGACCGTGAGACTCCTATCTCCAATAAACCACCAGAAAACCGGAAGTGGTGCTGTAGCTCAAGTGGTAGAGTGCTCACCTTGAGCTGAAGAGCTGAGGGACAGCGCCCAGGCCCAGAGTTCAAGCCCCACGACTGACCAAAAAAAAACAAACAAACAGATCTACTCATTGCCTGCCTGTGTTCCTTTAGCTGAACAAGAAAGATAGCCGCCCTCCCCCCCCCCCCCACTTTTTTTTCCACTGGCCTCTCAGTCTTTTAGTCCAAAGGAATGAAGGATTCCTCTTGCTGAAAGGCAAAGAAACTAATCTGACACTGTGCATTAGCAGAAATGACAGCAGTGATAGGCTACAACAGCTGGGGTCCCTGTGGTCAGAGGGAACATGGAAAGGGCAGTTCATTATTTCTTGTGGTCCAGGCACTTCTGTTTACTTCCCAGTGGCTTGATGATTGCTTCAAAAGGGGTTGTTGCTAACTCTCAGCCATCAACGCAGATGATAGCCCAGTGAAATGTGTGGCTAGTAGAAAGCATCAGACGATTAAATTTTGCTGTAGTGACATTGGAAAGAAGTTTACAATTCAGATGTATGGAGGGTCATCCACACCCAGTATCCCTTTGAAGCCTGGGGCAACCTCTTCCCAGCTCGTTTCATTGCTAGAGTCCAGGGGTCCTACTGGGAAGGGTATAGGGGCAGCTTCAAGGCACAGACACAGAGAGCTTATTATAAAGGGCTTGCTTCCTCTTGGATGCTGTATATAAAAGTAATTGCAATTGATTCTCTAACCCTTTATAGTAAGTAGACAAGTGTGCTCTCCTTGTTTTATCTTCCTTTTTTTTCCCCCCTCTCCAAATGGCAACGAGTGAAATGGGGAGAGAATCCCTGGGAGCCCTTGTTTTGAAGTGGTAACTGCACTGGAGCATTTCTCTGAGAGAGCACTTGCATTAGGAAGCCATCACTATAGTAACTAAAGCTCTGGGTACCCATGTTGCTAGGCAATGAAATGCTGCAGACTTAAGTGAACACTCAGACCTCCTAAAATCAATAGGGTTGGCTTCTAGCCCTATTGCAGGACATCAGTTTATTATTATTTTATTTATTTTTTGAAAATAAAGAAAAGCAGTGGCTCCTGAGGGAGTAAGTACAATGCTTTTTGATGAGGAATGCGGGAAGATTGAAAATGTGATCAAAAGAAATAGGGAAAAAGCAGTACATTGAAAAAGGAGAAGCCTAATAAACAACTGATGGGTACAGGGGTCAGGGTGGGGGAAAGAAGGAAGGAATCCTTTGTTAATAAAAGAGAGTATTGGAAAGGAATACAAACCAAAGAAAGTTCAGCCTCATAGGACAAATTAGGAAATGGAATCTTTCCAGAGGAGGAAGCCCAGGGTATTGCAGATGAGTTAAAATGTGTATTGGTATATGTATATCATTTGATACAACACCAAAAGTACTTTTGATTCTTAAGTCAAAGAAAAAAACTAATAAAATTAATTACCAAGAGTAATGAGGTCAGCTTCGGGCCATCTTCTTTCCCCTTTCTCTTTTCGCATATTGAAAAGATGTTTAACTACATGAACTAAAATTTTTTTATGTCACCCAGTGTTATGTACAAAATGTGATGATTGATGCCTTTGTTGTTTCAATATGTGTGATTTCTGTTGTTACTATTAGGTTTGTGTTTAGTAACTGTGTATTCTTCTATCTAGCTAACACTCTGACTACTAAGCCATTCCCTTTTTAAGCATTTTCTTTTGCTTTCCCTCATTGATAAAGTATCTACATATTAAGAACCAGGTGCTGCTGATTACAGAGCATCAAAACCAAATTCCTACTCATGAGAAGTTCACAATTATGAAAATATTCACCCAGTTCTGGGAACATGAGCTGGAAAAGGAGATAAGTCACATTATTGATAACTTGCTTTACCTATACAAAGGAGAATTTTTTTTTTTCCCTGTGCTGAATCCAGGGCCTCTGGCATGCTCTGTACACACTCTAGCACTCAGCTCCTTCCCAGCCCTGAAGCAGTTTTTAATAGGGTCTTATGAGGTGATTTCAATTTTATTTTCTTTGAATTTTTTTTTCTACATTGCTATTCTGATTTTGATTTTTGTACTCATTTTTATAGCAGATCACTCTAAATAGTTTTATGTTGGCAGTTTCCTATCCATTTTTTTCTGTTTATAAGATGAGAAATTTCCCATTTCTCTATGATATGATAAATTTTGCTATAACTATTTTTCTCTAATCTTTTATAGTTGCTGTCTTTTTAGAATTGGGTCAATGTATTCGATGCAAAGATAATGTAATTGTTTTTCAGAAGCTAACAAAATTGCTTAAAGAAGCCCACATTTGCTATTTTCTTTAGAAATTTACAAAGCTAGATGTAGTTCTAAATTTTTTCTCCTCATTTTTTTCCTCTCTTCTTTGTCTCCATACCAATACCAAAGTTCTTTAGGAGTTATTAGTTTGCATAAGTGAAGTCAAGTGTAAATCTTAGGTCTGTAATATGAAATATTAAAAACCATGAACTTGAAAATAGAATAGACTTGACCTGAAAATCCCAGGTCTGCTATTAGTCTCAGTTTCCACAGCCTTACCACAGTCTGATTCAACCTTATTTTTAGTTGACTTTTCGATCATCAATTGCTTTATGTCTAAAATTAAGAAGAATAGCATTTAAGTACTCAGCCAGAGTAATTTGCACATAGTCACCTGCTGGGTTTGTTGAACTGTCACAGGTCCTCAACAGATGTTGGCTCATCCTTCCGGCTTGATCTACAGCTTCTGTCCAAATCTGTCCATACCAGTTGTGTATGACTGCTTAAAGTTCAACTAACTAAAATCAAATAATATTAAAAATGGAGTTTCACAGTCACAATAGCAACATTTCTTACGCTTGACAGTCATCTGTGACCATTGTCTGCCATGTTGGGACGTCAGACATCTGCCAGAGTGACTCTAATCTGGCTTTCACTATTCCTGGGAAATGTACTAGCAGTGATGTGGATAATGGCACAGGCTGACATTATTTTACTGTCCCTCACATTCGAGTAAAAGAGGTACATAAAAATTCTCTGGGCAGGGGCTGGGAAGTTGGCTCAGTGGTAGAGCACTTGCCTTGCATGCCTGAGGCCCTGGGTTCGATTCCTCAGCACCACATAAGCAAAAAGAAAAAAGCCAGAAGTGGCGCTGTGGCTCAAGTGGTAGAGCACTAGCCTTGAGCTGAAGAGCTGAGGGACAGCGCCTAGGCCCAGAGTTCAGGCCCCACGACCGGACCAAAAAAAAAAAAAAAAAAAAATTCTCTGGGCAGCGCAAGATGGCCCGACTTCAAGGATCTGGTGTCGGATGAGGAGAATGTATGCATACCTGCTAAATTCATCACCATGCACCCCCAAGAGAGTTTAATGCAGTATTCAATGATGTTCAGCTATTACTTAATAATGACAATCTCCTCAGTGAAGGGACAGCACATGCATTTGCTTAGTATCACATGGATCAGTTCATACCTGTGAAGAGAGAAGGGTATAAAGATCAGGTCCTAATAATGGAGCACCTGGGTAATAGACTTTTAGGTACAAGGAACAAAATTTCCTTTAAGTTTGTCACTTATGGAAAGAGGAAGAAGATGAAGGTCTGAAATCTTGGAGAGAATCCTGTGACAGTACTTAAGAGCCTATTTGAAAGATCATTTTTCCAATGGCTTCTGTACTGTTTATGTTAAAACAGTACAACAGACTTTAATTGCATGTATGAAAAGCCACCAGTTTCAGCCTAAAAACTTCTGGAATGGTTGTTGGAGATCAGAGTGGAAGTTCACAAATCACACTACCTACAGCCCAAGTGGATGAGCTTAAGATTTGAGTTCACTATTAGGAAGATGGCAATGTTCAGTAGGTTAGTCATAAAGATGTACAAGATCCAGAAACTATTTCTAATGAAGTCCAAATGGCCAAGGACTTTGTTAAAATTATAGAAAGTACAGAAAATGAGTATCACACAGTAATTAATGAACACTACCAAACAATGCCACATACCATATCCAAGGCCTTATACCAGCAACTTCCATTTAACTGCACCAGAATTGACTGGACCAAGATACTCAGCTACAACATTGGCAAGGAAATGCAGAATGCTTAAAAACTGACTATAGGATTCTTCAGTGTGTGGAAGGAAAGGGATTCAGTGTTGGAATATGATAAATAAGTGACTTATAAACGAGTGATACTTTTCTAGGGTTTTCAAAGTTAACTGATTTTCTAGCCTCATAGAATACTGTTGAACCTACCTTGTGGTTCTCCATCATCACTGTATCTTCTAGTGTAAATCTTTTTTTCCCTTGCTACATTTAATGGAGAGATCTATCCTGAAGTCATTTTACTGTTTAGAAAATTTTCCTAGCCATGAATTCCTGTTATTGATTTAAACAGAAAAAATGGTCAGTAGGTTTTTTTGTTGTTTTTAACCCCTATTCTTCACAGCACTTCTGGTACCTTCAGTTGTTTTACTGATTCACCAACAGCTAAAGAGGCTATAATACAAACTAGCTAAATGGAAGACACATTCATCCTTCTCCCTCTGACTGCTTTGATCATCATCTATAACATCTTACAAATACAGTTTGCAAGAAGTTTAAATGGGGACTTTTCAGGTCTATTTCAGGGCAGGGCAGAGAAAATTTTCTAAAAATTCCATGATACTCAGCTTCCCTGGGGAATCTTGTTTTTAAATCTGAAGACTTGAACCACATTTCCAACACATGAATGTTTGTTCCCCCCCACCCCCATTCTCGCATTGTTTTCTTCTCAAGTACCAAGTAGTTAGAAACAACTACATTTTTAAGGAAGTTTTACCCATTTATATTTTTGTTTCCTCTACAAGAACTGCTGACATATTGTAGATATGCTAGAGTATGAAATTTAAACAATACAGATCTTGAAGAAATAATAGGTATTGTGGGCTTTAAGATTTTGTGGCAGGATTGTAATATAAGCAAATTAAACGGACAATTGTGTAAATCACAAAAACTAAAAATGAATCAGAGTAAAAAGCATAACTTCGAGGCAGTATCTTTCTGTAACCTGTTATTTTAAGGGAATATAGTGTTTTCTTCTAAATAGGTGTAAAACTTGTTCCAAATTACTCTTCCTTGATCCAACCTGCCAAGAACTCATGTAACTATGATATAAGCAACCCTTCCCAGGTATATTGGCAGGTATGTTTATGATCTCAGAATATTCAGGTAACAGAGATAAGATATGACAACTGGTAATTGTAGGTTCATTTACATTGTTTACACTTCTATGACCAGGCCTTAAGGGAAGGTCAGTTTTTTTAAAACTAAGTAGTGTCTTCCTACCTGTCTCCAAATAATTGTCAATACTGAGGATGTTTGTGCTTTGTTTTTGCTCCATAATACAGTCAGGTGACAGTTTGTTTCTAAGTGAAAGCTATATAAACATTTTTATTTCAAATAAAATGTATTTGTATAACAAATTCTCTGGATTGCTATTGGGCTGCCACTCTCCTGACACTGAATGAGGGGTGGAGTGCCCAAATGACAGGATCCTATTTATCTTATATAAAAGTTCAGGAAAATAAGACAGTGCTGGGGGACCAACTGTTAGAAGGTCTTCTCTATGCCAGCAAGTGGTAACTTGAGTTAATCTATGTAAATTATGATTAAGATGAGTCTTCTGTCTTTATCCCTCTAGGAAAGAGAGTACTGTGCCAGGCCTAGACTGGACATCATTCAGCCACTTTCTGAGACCTGTGAGGAGATCTCGTCTGATGCTCTGACTGTCAGAGGCTTTCAGGAGAATGAATGCAGGGATTACCATTTAGGTGAGACGTATCAGAGAGCTGGCTCCTATGATTTCTTAGATTTATGTTCTTTTCCTTTGTACTCAGCCCTTGCAAGACAGAATTGAAATGAAGGTGATGAAAAGACCTTAGAGAATATCTGAACAGGCCTCTTCAATTGCATACCACAATATCTAGGTCCAAAAATTTTGCAGAGCTTTCCTGAGCAGCTTTTGCCAAAGGCTACTGTAGTAAAAAGATACTACAGTTTCCCCCCCCCCACGCCCCCCCCCCAAAAATGTCCTGATAGGACTGAGATGAGAAATAGTCTCTATCTCCTTTGGTATTCTTTTCTGTTGTCCGAACTATTTAAGTGGCATGTAACTTGAGGACAAGCTTCATGACTCTGTGATTGTCATATCGCCTCCAACATTATTTCTCCAGAAGGTTTGCTGCTTTGGGATGATAGAGTTGTCTGTCTATTACTAACCAACTGCTTAAAGCTGAGAGGAACCCTACCAAATCACCAGGCCTTGGATGAATATTTATGAAGTAAATAGCTTCATTTCTGACTGCTCAGAAACAAAGGAGAATCGTTGCTATTTAGTCATGCCAAGGAATCTCTGTTTCAATATATTGTAAAATATATTGGAAAATTGTCGAGTAACCTTTTTAGAGGTTCTTCCTTGAAATAATTGCCCTTTTTTTGTTTTCAGGACATTTTGAGTTGCTATTTTGGCCAAAGTAGTGAGGGAGAAATATTCTGTTTGTTTGGTCTTTCTGATATGATGCCCCTAATTGGTTAAAACATGTGAGAGCAAATCTGGACTTGGCAAAAGTGACTGATTCACAACAGTTTTCGTACTTTATTCAGAGCAAACTCTGCTGCACACTTAAAAGCCCTTCAGAACAGGTTTTGTAATTGAATTCGGTGGGAAAACCTCAATATTAGCACTGTACGTAGCATGCTGAAATGACAGATCATGTCCCCTGGGCTCAGATAGCTGTCATTTATGCTTTAGATGACCTTGACCTTGATGAGAAGGACACATTTATCACTAAGTGAGGTAAAAATAGAACAGTAATATAGATGGCCATAGATAAAGTTTATATGTAGTAGATGAATTCCAATATGCAATAGACATGGGAAATTCTGGACACTATTTTTTTACCTGAAGTCATAATGTTAATGTATTAAACAGAATTTTAAACCCATCTTATTTTTTTTCAAGTTTTATATAGTATTTTCCTCTTAATCTCCCTTTTTTCCCCCATTCTTTCTCTCTTGTTTCCTTCCTTTTTGGGTAATTTTGCACTTATATATATTTGAAGACACTGAAATATATTCTGTCATTCTCTATCCTATCTTCCTCCTTTTCCTTCCAGCAGAGTCAAGTATACATGATTGCAAAGTTATATAATTTTCACTTACACTGAAATAGGAAAGCTTACCAGGTCCCGTGAAAGCATTGCCACATTCGTCATGTCAAGTCACCCAAGTGACTTCTCTTCTCTCCCTCCAGTTTACTCTGAAGGAGAATCACTCTTCTACATTGTGAGTCCAAGAGATGTCGTAGTGGCCAAAGAACGAGACCAAGATGATCATATTGACTGGCTTCTTGAAAAGAAGAAATATGAAGTAGTTTTCGCTTTAGATTCTTGCAAGTATTGACCTAGATATAACAGAAGATAAAAGATCTTTTTTATTTGCTTTTTTTTTTGAGGCTAGTTTTTTTTTTTTATAAACGTATTTTTTAATTGTGAAAATACTGTACAGAGGGGTTACAATTACATGGGCAAGATAATGAGTACATTTCTTATCAAGCATTGTAGCCTCCTCCTTTGTTTCTCCTTCCCATCCCTTCGCATCCTCCCCCCCCCCATGCCCCCCACATCTCATTGTTGCAATGGGTCCTCCTGTATCCCTGTTTTAACGATTTGTTTTTTCCCTTCCCCTCCACATATACCAACATCATATATAGTGAAAGCAGGGGTTATACCATGGGGGAGGGACATACAGAGCAACAAAGACATAATCTTATAAATATGTTAGAAACAATTGCATGAAAGATCTCTCTTTTTTTTTTTTTTTGGTCAGTCATGGGAAGATCTTTACATTATAAGTTTTAAATAGTTGAATTAGAGTGCCACAAGCCAAAAACATGTAGGAAACCAGTACCTTTCCGATGTCTATGTCAAAAATTTTAAAACAAAAAGACTACAAGAGGTTTACTGTTAAGTGGGGAGGGTTGGTAGGAGAGGGAGGGAGTGGATAGGATCTGGCCTATGAGCTTTTGTCATATTTGTATTTGTCTATGAAAGGTGATTCTAGTATTCTAATGTGTAAATTAATTCACATGGAAATAGCAAAAGTGAGCCGGGTGCCAGTGGCTCATACCTGTAATCCTAGCTATTCAGGAGGCTGAGATCTGAGGATTTTGGTTCAAAGCCAACCTAGGTAGGAAAGGCTGTGAAACTCTTATCTCCAATAAGCAACTAGAAAACCAGAAGTAGTGCTGTGGCTCAAGTGGTAGAGCGCTCGCCTTGAGCACAGGGACAGCACCCAAGCACAGAGTTCAAGCCCCACAACCAATCAAAAAATTAAAAAAAGCAAAAGTGTTCATTTTACATACTTGCATATACTTTAATTCAGTGGAGCTTTTTGAGCCAGTGTTGAAACTTGCAGCGCTTTGAGCAGCAGCCATAGGAAGAGAGGCTTCATTCATGTAGTCCAGAAAATAAAAATACCATCAACATAGTGCTTATAACTACATTAACTTTCTCTCCATCTCTCCCCTTTTCTCTTTCTCTCTTCTGCTTGTTTTACCATGTCCATATACATGTAGGAAGCCTTGATGGCAGCTGAAATTAGCCAAAGGAACATTAAAAGACATAAGATTCTGGTAAGTGTGTAGTTTCAGTATTTAAAGCTATCTTTTACTAAGTAATAACGAGGCTGAAAGTAATTTGGAAAGTGCAGACTCTTCTCTTTGCAGAGGAACTTACTTCAAACTAATGTTCTCACCTATGAGGTCAAAATAGTTGTCTTTATTGAATCAGTTTCTGCTTGTAAACAAGAATTTTTTACACCTGCTAAGAGGTAGTTGTAGATAATTTGGAAACTATATTTGTGAAATAAACTTTAAATACAGAACTTGCCAGTCATACGTATGGAAGTTTCTTTAAATCATAGGTAAAAATCACATTACCACAACACTTATCAAAAAAGGGGTTTCTTAAAACTAGATTGCTTTGGTGTCTCTGTGATAACAAACTCAGTTGATTTTGTTATGGAGACTAACCTAGGACATCAAATACATTTTTATTACATTGTGGGTTCTGGAAAAATACAGTGGCAGAAAGCCCATTTCATTGCTAACTGTGACAGTGACTGTGCAGATGGAGAGCAGGCATGAAATTTCTGCTGCGTGTGAAGGGCCCTCAGGGAACATAGAGCCAGCTTCCTAGTCTGTAAACAGAAGCTAGAAACAGTTGCAGCACAAACTCTTTCGTCCTACTCCTTCCCTATCTTGAACTCTGTAAAACTCCATGTTGAAAATACAAAGAAAAGGAGTCTGATGCAGACGTGGCCACAGAGAGGCCAGCTGAGGTGGAGAGAGAGGGCATCTGGTGGTCAAGTGGGAACTGATAAATCCTCGATTCCAGAGAGCTAAAAAATACCAGCTAACAAAAATATATCAATCAAGGGCTTGAATTTGGATCAGCCCACCCAGGGCTAGAGCATAAGTCAGACAACATGGGGAGGTGGTGTTTCTGTCAGGAATGTTGTCCTTCCAGGAATGATGACATAAAAAGCAGATTTGGACCTGCCAGAGGTAAGCTGTTTCCTGGGAGAGGAGAGCATTCAGGGTATAGAGTTAAAAGCTGACATGGTTGAGGTAAGGTCAGAAAGTCCAAGCAATTTCAGCTACTCAGGCACACCGAACTTGGTAATATGTATGTACCCAGTGAGTTTTCTGTTGATAGATTTTTATTCTCAATGTGTTAGAAGGAATAAAAAAAGTAAGTAGGTGATGATAGAGTTGAATATAGACCATCAGGTGAGCTGTGAATAGAAGAGTGTGAAGCCTGTAGCTAAGTACCATGTAAGGGAGATGCTTAGGCCTGCTTGTGCTTAGGGAAAAGAGGTAGAAGAGGTCTGGCACTCGAGGTGCACAGAGAATGAAGTGGAGGACACAGTGATTACACAAGGTGGGAGGGGTGGTAGGCTGGGCCTTGAAACAGGTTACAAAGGTCTGTATTCAGAGAAATAGTGTAGACACCCTTCCTTATCTCAAGTTCCTGCAGATATCAAGTATGACTTACCACATAGCAATTACAGAAGACAATGTAATAAACAGTGAATATGTCCCTCCACTCTTGAAACAAGACTGTCCCATACACTGAATTCTGTGTAGCCCTATGTCATTTCACACCAGTGTGCAAAGAAGAAATGGGCTCCTGCCATTTCTGTCATCCAGGAGGAACTTCCACGTATACCTTTGGTACATAGAGAAGTTAAAGCCCAAGCTTTGTTTTGTATGCCAAGTTTAAGCATCCATGAAAATGCTGGAAATAATGCTTTGTAAGAAGGATCTGGGGAGATCAGCAAGAACCGTCGCCCATATGTACAGTAGTAGCACTGCCATCCAAATCCTCTCAGAACCCAGAGGAGTGAGTGAATCCACGCAGTGCTCAAAAGCGGTCATCCTTGCTGTCAGCCCAGCATTTTCATCTGTGAACTTGGAACTCTTAATGGCTTGTTTTTTCCAAATGAATTTAGTTTAATATTTCATATTTCTTAATCTAATAGTCGATCATTGCATATTTTTCTTACAACAGATCTTCAGACGTGGGGTAGAGGAGGTTTCCAGATGCAAGCCTGAAAAACAGAAATTTTTATCCAGTGACAACATGGAAGTGTTAGACCATGTTTTTAGTTTCCTTTGCAGAAAATCTTAAGAGGGCAGCAGATTAGAAGTCTTTAAAATAGCAATGCTGTGTCTTTTCTTAAACCTGAATATCCAAATTTGTTTTTTAAGGTACAAGTACATTTAAATAAATATACTAGAAGACACAGCAAGCATAATTACGTAAAGCAGCAGGCATCTGGACAGATTACAGACTAACAGGACAAGACCCCAGTGTCACAGCTCACTAAGAAGCTGAGACTCAGTTTCCCAGCTGAATTATGAAATCCTTTCATTTGCTTTTCCCTAGGATATTGGCTTGGCATATATAAATCACTTGATAGAGAGAGGAGACTATGACACAGCAGCACGGTAACGATGTTTCCATGATTATTTATTAATATTAATATGAATAAAAAGAGGACACTCATTGCAGCTTACATTTTTTTTTTTTAGTATTAATGGTTCCAGTCACAAAACAGATTCACACACACACACACACCACTTTCCCCAAAGGGAATTGATTTCTCTGATGTTTTAATGAGAGGTGTGTCAAGGAGAAAGTATGTGTAATATTCCTGTTGATAAAGTAAAAAGTTAATGTGCCAGTTTTGTAGTTCTGGCAGATGACACAAGACTCTGGGATTAGACCTAAGGAACATCTTAGGAGCTGATATGGCCAGAGCACTCCTGCACCAGAACTAATAGCAAGTAGATCAGCCTTTTACCCCAGACCTGCAGTCCCTACTTCTCATAGCCGAGTAGTGTTCCACTGGCCCTGCCTAGCCATGGTTTGTGTTACTGGATAGGGACCCTGAATATAGGACATCTTTTCTAATGGGCTGTTCTGGAAGAATTCATTGCCCTCATTGTGCTGGACAGTAGTCAGACTTGCCATTTGCCTGGAAGGAGACATTGTGTCCTGGGATTTCTTGGGCTATTTGCATTATACACAAACTGGAAATACTGTCCCAGAACAAACAAGGAGAATTGGCCTCCCAACCAGAGGGTAGCAGTTGGATGGAAGAGTCAGACCCTCGAGTCATGGGTTTCAGGGGTCTGTGGTAGGCAGGAAGTAAGAATGAGGTCATATGGTCCACTGAGAGCCCCTGGAACTGCAGTGTATATCCTGAAAGACCTCAGGACTGCTTCTCCCCAAGGGAGTTTAAAGAATATGTGTTCCTTCCTGGCGTAAATAAGGTTTGACTCAATTACATGAACAGTTCCTGAGGTTTGACTTTGTGGCCCATGTTCAAAACCACTCAGGAAGGAACTGACAGTTGAGGGAGGCTAAGTTTTCTTCCAGGCAAGAAGGACCCCAAACCAGCAGTGCTCTACAGAAATAGAAGCTCTGGAGAAGAAAGTTATTGGGGAAAACTCATTGTAGTCTTCTAAAAAAATCTCATCATTATGTTAAATACTTTGTTTAATTTTCATTGTTTCTGTCAACCTCAGTAGCCAAAGTGAGAAATTAGTACTTCTTATTCATTGGTGCTGGAGATAGAAGTTTGTCAAAACTCAGAGAGGTTGGGCTGGGAAGGTGGCTCAGTGGTAGAGTGCTTGTCTTGCATGCATGAGGCCCTGAGTTCGATTCCTCAGCACCACATAAGCAGAAAAATCCACAAGTGGCGCCGTGGCTCAACTGGTAGAGCACTAGTCTTGAGCTGAAGAGCTGGGGGACAGTGCCCAGGCCCAGAGTTCAGGCCCCACAACCGACAAAACAAAAACAAAAAAACTCAAGACAAAACAAAAACAAAAGAGAGAGGTTAATCTTAACCACTGTGGAAAATGTCCATTCTGACTCTTTTTTTTTTTCATATATACTTCATTTCCCCCGGGGATGTTTTTACTGCCAGCAAATGCCAGAAAATTCTTGGGAAAAACGCACCACTCTGGGAATATGAAGTTTATAAATTTAAAGAAATTGGACAGCTTAAGGTATGCACAGCTTTATGTTTGACTTGTAATTTTTGCATGTAATTTATTGAGATAGAAATAAAATTAGTAGCAGTTTTATACTGAGGAGTAATAGTATGAAAGAAAAAAAACTTTGAATAATTTGTTTCAGAATATGAAGTAGTTTATATTTTGTCTGTAGAAAATATAAATATCTGTATAATTTTTACTTATATGATATGTTTGATTTCTTAGTTGTTTCCAGCTTTCATTGTATGTGGATAAAGTTTTCATGTTTATTCTAATGATTTTGGGAAATAAGAATACTTCTATTTAGTAGATTGTAAAATGTAAGACTTCTTCAAATTTATAGAAGAATTACTGTAAAGCAGAGTATAATTGTTAGCCGTGTTTTCAACATTCAAATAGTATTTACCTGCTAGAAGACAAGTGACAAGACTTGACTGCCTAGCTCTAATAAATAAATTGCCTTAGTATGTAACATTTCTATCAATCAATAAAATAAACACCCAGGGCACACCTGTGAGGATCATAGTTTGGGGCCAGCCAGGGAAAATATTAGCAAGACCCCATTTTAATGAGAAAGCTAGGTATAGTGGCATGCTCCTGTGATCTCAGACGCAAAGAAGACATAAGTAAGAGGACATCATGGTCAGAGGCTAACCCTGGGCAAAACACAAAACCCTATCCAAAAAGTTAAACAATAAAAGGCTGGGGATATGGCATATTGGTTAGAGTACCTGCCTAGCAAACATGAGGCCCTGAGTTCAAATACCAGTACCAACAAAAAGCTGAAAAAGCTTTTTTCCTATGTTTATTTAAAACAAAACTTTTGTGATATAATAGGCATGTGAGCCTTTTGAGTATTCTGTCATAATTATATATGTACTTTTTTGAAAGTCCCAGTTATTGCTTCGCCTATACCTGCCACATAAACGTTCTCAGCCTCTCTCCTCAGCTTCTGCTCTCAGCTTCTGCTGAGAGACTATCTAGTCATTGGGCTTCAGGACCCAGACTTTGATTTTCCTTGTAGATAGACTGCAGATGTTACTAACTCAGATTAGAGTAAATCCATATTCTGTCAAGATTTGGTCCTTCTCCTGTGAACCTGTGCTTATGACATGCTGTATGCTCATTCTCCCAATGTAATAGCTCCAAGCCGCTGCTGTTGATGAGAATTTGTCACTCTTGCTACCTACTCTCCAGTTCTTGAAAATTTTAGCACATCAGTCCCAATGGGCCCCTCCTATTCCCTTGGGAACCACTGCTCCCACCCTTGTGGAGAAATCTAGGGACAGTCCTAGTCCAGAGATCACTGTTCAGAATATAAATTCAGACTCTGAATTCTATTGGCTGTTACTTCACTCCACCTACAGGGTAAAATTGGGATTCCTCCCATGGCCTCACATCCCTTCCTCCCTAGCCTCTTGTCCCGTCAGTGACCTCATCTGGCAAGTCTGGGCCCCTTCGGCCTCTCTGAACACATGTGTGTTCATGTGCTCCAGTGGCTCCTGCCATGTGCCTTCCTCTAATTTCTTTGCCCAGTAGAGTCAGGCCTTGGTCCATAGAATCCTCCTCTGTAGCAGTTATTTAGCCCTATGGCATTGCCCACCACATCCTATTGCCATTATCTCCTTAAGGATCTGCAAGTTTTCCCTCAGGAGCTGTGAGCTCCCATCCCCAGTACCAGGCGTAGCAATGGGTGACGTGTAAGGCACGAGGGTCATTAGGCAGAATTTGGACACAACATTGGAAATATTTGAGGACACAGATGTATTTTTCTTCATTTCAAAAGATAAAATTGAGTTGTTGAAGACTGATACACCAAGTCACTGAGAAGAGAAAAGATGACCCCTGCTCTGATTACTGAGTTGTTGTAACCTTCATGGCCCTCAGTCTCCTCTTACTAAAGATTTTCAGTAAGAAAAAAAAAATAGACACTGACTTTGACTATTTTTTATCCATTGATCAGGAAAAAGAAAAAGGCTAGCCTTGGCTGTTTTTTATTCATTGGTGTATACTTACATACATGTAGGTATCTGTGTGTGTGTATACTTTTGAAAATATATTGTAATTTGTTGTTAGAAAATAAGAATTCTTTCGGATCTTTTCTTAACAGTTTCCCAAAGAAAATTCTGCTTTTATGTTTTCTGCATGATTGGAAAAAGTTTTGTCGTGGCACTTTTTAAAGGAACTTTTTATCTTTCTTCCCCTAGGCCATTAGTCCTTATTTGCCCAGAGGAGATCCGGTTCTGAAACCACTCATCTATGAAATGATCTTACATGAGTTTTTGGAAAGTGATTATGAGGTGTGGTATATGGAAGATGTTTAAAAATGTAGAGATTTGACTTACATGATTTTGTCACAGTTCTTTCATATGATTTGACTCTTAGGCTGTTTTAAATTCCCTTCACCAAAGTTATCCTACAGATTGCTGTCATCTCTGGAAAACTTTTTAGCCAAAGTAAAAGAAATAAGTATAATTTCAACCTCAGGCTTGTAGTATTTTGCTCCTGAATATTTTAGAGTATCTGTCTTGTTAAGACTATTAAGAAAGTTACAGATACTTTTTATTATTTAAGGTCTTATAAATAATTCATACTTTAGTTCCCATTAGTCTCAACTTACAGTTTGATTTTGAATTAAATTACCCCCAAGAAATAAACAAGCAGTATTCTATTTTTGATAGTATGTGGATGAGAATTTTGTGCTGCTAATAGCATTAAAAGTCAGTTTACTAACAATATATAAGCAATTAGAAAACAAACCAAGCTGGGTACAGTAGAATACATCTATAATCCCATACTTGGAAGCTAAGGCAGGAAGAATATGAATTTGAGGCCAACCTGAGAAAATTAGCAAGACTTTCCCAGCCACTCATCCCAAATCTCCCTGAACCTGCCCATTCCCCTGAAATAAAGATACTTCTCTAAAATATTTTCTTCCTAAAAAAGATAAGAAGCAATATGCTTTTCTTGCAGGTAATGATGCCCCATAATGTGTTTGTATTGTGTTTCCAGCCATATAGCTAGTTTCCAATCTTTGCCTATTAATTTATAACCAAGCAGAAGTGTGTTAAATTCTTAAGTTTTGTTTTCATAGTATTAGTGTAATATGTGTGAGGTTAAAAATGGCATGATTTCTGTGGCATTTCTTTTTTTTGGGGGGGGAGGGGCATGGTTCGGTCGTGGAGCCTGAACTCTGGGCCTGGGCGCTGTCCCTCAGCTCTTCAGCTCAAGGCTAGTGCTCTACCACTTGAGCCACAGCGCCACTTCCCGCTTTTTTCTTTTTGCTTATGTGGTGCTGAGGAATCAAACCCAGTGCCTCAGGCATGCAAGGCAAACGCTCTACTACTGAGCCACCTTCCCAGCCCTGTGGCATTTCCTTCAATGCACACTTCTTCACCTTTGACTTACTGTGGCAGGTGTTGTTCTATCCCCTGCTTGCTCTGTCCTTACAGTTAGTTCTCTGGCTATGTCCTTCAAATACTCATTATGGCCACAGGTCGATGGTGGCAGTGCTTTTTCACTTTTATTCAAGGTGCATGAAGCCAATTAAGCAGACAGAAGCTTAGTGTGGAATGGTTGCCATGGACTCATCCTTTAAATCACAATCACACACTCCTTATTCATTTTGTCTTTTTTTTTTTTTTTTCCTGTTCCTGGGGCTTGAACACAGGCCCTGGGTGCTATCTCTGAGCTTTTGTGACCAAGATAGGGCTCTACCACTTGAGCTCTACATCCAGCCTTTTGGTGGTTAATTGGAGATAAAAGTCTCACAGACTCTCCTGTCCAGACTGGCTTTGAACTACGATCCTCAGACCTCTCCTCCCATGCAGCTTGGATTAATAGGCATGAGCCATCAGCACCTGGCTTGTCTTGTATTAGAAGTAGGTAATATGATGAGGGGTTTGTGTGGATAGGAAGGAGGGAAAGCAGAGCCATGCTTTTTTCTTTGCTTGAACAGAATTGTTTCTATTCTCAGGACTACTGATAGTTGCCCATTTGGTAGAGTCTTTACAGGCTGTTTCTTCTCATACATTGCAAAGTCTTAAGAGAAATTTCATCCAAAGTAATCTTTTAGTTAATGAATATTTTATGTTCTGTTTGCATTTCCTCCCCAAATCCATAGAGTCAAATTGCAATCATGCTAACGTGCAGAAAGGTTGTGGTTTAAATGGCAAATGCATGTCTATTACTATTTCTCTTCATCCTTTTCAGGGGTTATCTTAGTTGAAACTGAGTGACATTTCAGTGAAAACAATATTACTGGTCCTGTTATTTTCTTCTTACCAAATCCTGGTATTGTACAGAAACAACTTTTGCCAGATTGTGTTCACTTTCAAATATTTAAACTAATTCACTAGTTGTCTACTAAAGAATTAGTGGAGTTAGTTAATATTAATAATATGGCTCTGTTTAGTAAATTGGACATTTTTACCCCTTTCTTTGCTGACGTACAAATAAGTCTAATTTTTTTACCAAACAAAACCAGTAAGTTAACTACACAAATTTTAACTTATGAGCACAGAAGTTGAGAAGCGGAAGACATAGGCAGTTTAGGCTAGGCTACTGGCCAAGAATCAGCCATTGGTGGCAAACAGTGTCAAATCAGGCAAGCTGGGGTTTCTCTCTGAGTCATAAAATTTGGGATCCAAAGATAGAGCTAGGGATTAAGACTTAAGCCATAGTCCTAAAACCCAACACAAACCAGAGTTAGAAGCCACAGTAGAAGGAAAACAAAGACTAACTTGTTAAAGGTTTAGAGCCACTGTGGGAGGAGTCTGTCCCAAGTGGGAACACCCAGCAGCCCAGACCTAAAGTGTATAGAAAGCGGTAGGAGTGAAGGTGACTTAGATCATATCTGGAAGATGTTAGTGATGTCATCCAGATGTGGTAGTCTACAGCAGAGCTAACCTTTGTGTGGGCTGTGGCACCTGTAGAAGGAACAGGTACATTGCTTTTCGAACATTTCATCAGGCACAAGTGGATGCCTGCCTTCCAGGAACAGTAAGTGGAGGACTATACAGTGATTCTCCAGCCCTCTTTTCACTTCCTGCAAGCTCACAGTCTAAAAGCTAACTGAGCTCTTTATTGACCAAAGTTGTAATCATACATTCACATCTAAGCATTGTTTATTTGGGTTGTTATCCTATTTTTATGTTGGAAAAACACCATTTTCCTCTGTTCTCACACCATCCCAGAGCAGAGGACTTCTGTGACTTAGAAGTATAATGTTTTACCAGCAAGCAGGCCATCTATTTTGCAGCAAACACTAGATGGGCATCCGCAGTCCACTTCAGTTCTGACACAATCTGTCTGGATTGATGTTCCATCCCACAGATTGACCCCCAGTACCTTCCCCTGCCAGGTCAAGCTCCAAGTTCTTTACCTGTGCATCTTGATTGGCTATCCATGGAGGTTTCCACAAACTTCCTCAGGTTTGATTAACTCAGGCCAGCATGTTCAACACCACAGAGATGGAAAAGAGATGCGCAGGTCAAGGCGTGCATGGGGCACAGTGTTCCTGCACCCTCTCTGAGGGCACTGCCCTCTGAGAATGTATCATCTTTGCTGATCCAGAAGCTTCCACGGGCTCTGCTATAGGTGAGGTTTTGGAGCCTTCTTTGCATGAATACACTGGCTATCAGACTATAGAGTGAAACCCCAGGAGGCCTACCTGGCGAGACTTCTCAGCATGCCATGCCCTCCTCTGGGTGTTGATAGGAAGCCCCAACCCCTGGAATGAGGAGGGACTATGGTGACTGAGTTTCTATATGTATCCTGGACTGACAAGGTGAAAACCAAAGTGTGTACTCCATCCCATCATGCCTGATTGTAGTGTTCTTTTCTTCTGTTGTTTACTTTGGTTAGGGTTTTGCCACACTCATCAGAGAATGGCCTGGAGATCTGTATAACAATTCCGTAATAGTCCAAGCAGTTCGGGATCACCTGAAGAAAGACAGTCAGAACAAGACATTACTTAAAACTCTGGCAGAATTGTGAGTATGTTTTCCTTTCTCCCTCCCCGCCACCCCCAGATCAGTATATATTGAAAAGTTTCTCATGCTTAACATTTGGCAAACTGAAGGGTGAGGGTGCTTTTTGTTACCATTTTTCTACAGGTACTCCTAATTTAAAAAACTTTTTTATAAATCTCAAACAATTAGAAGATAAGGACAGTGGGTGAAACTGTTTCCCAGAACTAGTGAATATTAATGAAAAGTTTTTCTATTGCCAGGTATACTTATGATAAAAACTACAGCAATGCTCTGGAAATATACTTAACATTAAGACATAAAGATGTTTTCCAGTTGATCCACAAACATAATCTTTTCAGTTCTATCAAGGACAAAATTGTCTTATTAATGGACTTTGATTCAGAGGTAAGGTGCTGATTAGTAGTGATAAACTCTGTCTCATCATTAGACATCTCTATAGACCGCTTAACCCTCCATATGCTCACTGATCATAGCTGGGACTTGCCTTCCCATGCTCGGTGTTATAAGTTAGTTTAGTACTTGTATTCAGGTGTCCTTTGTTTGATATGATTATTCTTTAAAAACAATTACCTTTTGGTGTAGAACTTGCAAAGATGTCTGTCTGTCTGTCTATCTGAAGTACTTTTTAGCCAGAGATATGCTGGGACAGTAAAATCCCTATCTAGCAAGCATAACACCCTGAGTCAAAACCTAGTACCTCCTAAAAATTCCCAAAGTAATTTTTAATAAAACATTCTATATGTTTCATAGAAACTTGGTGTATGCTTTGGGTCATTTAACCCTCTTGTTCCATGTCCCAGAATTTAAATTTAAGTGAACTTCTGTTTAGATCCTCTTGTTACTGTTTTATTTTCTGGCACTCACAGATCCAGCATGTGTGTGTCCATTGGTCTCAGTGATACTTAGGCCCAGGAAATATAGAATGTGTTATTTTGTCATAGTTTAGATTGAACAGTGGAACCCCACTCCACCCTTCATAGTTCACAGTGGTTCTTACAAAGTGATAGTCTCTCTCAGCCCCTCTCATTCCCTTTATCCATCTTCTCCCCCACCTTCCTCTCCCACCCCTGCACTTCTCCTCATAGTCTATCTATTGAGGAAATAGAAGTTTTGTTTTTGTTTTTGTTTTGCCAGTTGTGGGGCCTGAACTCTGGGCCTGGGCACTGTCCCTCAGCTCTTCAGCTCAAGGCTAGTGCTCTACCACTTGAGCCACAGCGCCACTTCCAGCTTTTTCTGCTGAAATAGAAGTTTTAAATAAATCTAGAAGCAGAAGCCCAAAAGCTCCAAGAGGCTTATTGCATGTTTCAGTTACACTACCAGGACTGTGATGTACAGTAGTAGTCATCTGTTCAGACAACTCAGTGAAGGTTTGAGTCATTGGAAGAGAAGCTCATTTTATGTTTACAGTGATGAGATACTATTGAGAGTCACAACAGAACTGGCAAAGGTACCTGAGGAGGCTAGAATATGGCAGATGTTTTGAATATATCAGGATGCTTTTATTTAGCAAGTTACTGCAAAACATCATCTTAGTATATGCAAATTGCTCAGACCTCAGAGTGAAATATATTCGGAAATCCGTATCTCTGTAAATGTCATATATAAGAGCCATTGTAAAGCTAGGTGCTCCTCCACGAGCCCTCACCGTTAACTGCAGTTGTGTATGCACTGCATCGTGTTTTTCATGTAGCAGTTTTTCAGTGACTATTTTCTTATATTTCAGAAAGCTGTTGACATGCTTTTGGACAATGAAGATAAAATTTCTGTAAGTATCTTGTTATTTTTATATCTGGAAGTCCTTTTTCTGTTGCTAGTAAGACCATAATACATACTGGGTAACTTCGAGAGGTAGGATGTTTCTTTTGACTCAGTGCACTGGTCCAAGTTCAAGGCGATGCATCTGGTGATGCCTTCTTGCTGACACAAGGCCCTGCAGAACAGCCCATGGCAAGAGACGGGGGGGGGGGGGTGGGGGGGGTGAAGGAGAGGGGGAAGGGGGAGAAGCAGCAAGGGAGAGACACATATGAGGCCCAGCAGTGCTCTTGTAAAAGAGAGAAGACGCATGGAAGATAACTGGGAGGGGAAACTATCTGTATCTTTTGTCTACAAAAGACCTGCAGTCTTTTTACAACTATCTCTTCTTGTTTGCATCTACTCTACTCTGGGATTAACATTAATCCTTTTTCTACTTCGGAAGGGTTCTTCCACCTTTCAGGACCATCATATTAGGGAACCAAGCCTCCACAGGGAATAAATGACACTTAAATCATGATGTGCATTCATGAATGAACATCTGAAACTACTTGAGCTAGAAGGAAGAGAGATGTTCATTGGGTAATTTTACCACTGTGTTTGTCTTCCCAACTACATTTAATCTTTGTTTTCTTCAGATTAAAAAGGTAGTGGAAGAATTAGAAGACAGGCCAGAGTTGCAACATGTGGTAAGTGTTATTGTCTTCTTTGCCTTTGTTTTAAAGATTTTTTTCTATTTTAAATTAGTATATATTAATTGTGCAGAAGTATTGGTAAGGATACAGGGAGTGGGGAGAAAAGAACCTTTATACCTAGTTGTGGGAACACAAATTAGTGCAGCTTCTAAGGAAGTCAGTGAAGACTACAAATAGAACTACCCCCTCTTGAGTTTATAGCTGAAGAAATGTAAGTGTGCAGACTTAGAGGTACTTGCAGCCATGTGGAGTGCAGTACTGTCTTTCTCCCTTTTCATGGAACAGTAGACCACAGCACCTTTCAGTACTGGTGGGTGTTATAATGGGAACTTCTCACAAAGGTCACTGTGCAGATCGGCAGTCTGACTGCAAACAATCCGCTGAAATTGCTAAACTGTGGCAAATATTAAGAATCCAAGGCTTAATTGCAGGACAGGCATGTGAACTTTGGTTTATAATCGAATATGGTCATTTTAGTGCTTCATACTAGGAATCTAGAAGTAGGCTCCTTCCCCCATAAGTGTCGTTAAATATAACCAGGTCATGAATTACTGCAAAAGCCAAGTATACTCTGTGGATGTTGAGTCCTCCTGCCAAGGAGACACACACAGCTGTTCTGCGCTCAGTGCCGGAGTGGTCAAAGAGCAGATCCTCATTTCATCCTCACACACTTGACAGTGGCTAACCCATGTCCCGTGCAGTCTTGGGGGCTCTGCTGTGAAGGCTTGTCAGTCTAGATATCCTTATGACCACTTCAATCCCATATACTGTACTATCAGGGAGTAAATCAGGAGCAGCTATTTTCTATGCCCTTTAAACTTGTAGGAGAAAAGCTTACAGTGGCCGAGGAAAGTCTAATGGTAGGAACAGGGATATCAGCTACATGGCACATTCCTTTCTTCCCCCATTTCCTTCATTCCAGGAGGAGGCTAGGGCAGAGGTAGTGGGTAGAGCATTTTTTTTTCTCCCATTAGTATTTATGGGTTATCTTGTCCCTTGTAGTATTTGCATAAGCTCTTCAAGAGAGACCACCATAAGGGCCAGCGCTACCATGAAAAACAGATCAGTCTTTACGCTGAGTATGACCGACCAAACTTACTTCCGTTTCTGCGAGATAGTACTCACTGCCCACTGGAAAAGGTAAGGTGGAGACTTTCCCATTTGTGAACTTTGTAAGTAGCTGTCATCAGGGCTAAGTCATTTGTCATCCTTGGCTTTTCCTCCCTTTTCCATCCCTGTTCAAGAGGAAGACTGCTGCTCATACTGCAGCTGGTTCTAGGTGTGAGTGAGCCATTCTGACAAGAAATGTATTTGATGTTGATGAAGAGTCCAGGAATAATGGTTTAGTCCAGGATCCAGGCCCTGGCAACCCTAAGCTGAAGCAACAGCAGAGTTGGGAGCATTGGGTCAGTCTTCCAGGGCATGGGAGGCCTCTCCAGCTGAGCCTTGAGCAACATGGACTGTCCAAAGCCAGCAGCAGTCACTCCAGCCAGGCGTCGGGTTTTCTAAGCCAGAGCTGATAACTTTGGTCCTGCACACTGTCTGCTCTACACATCTGCCTGTTTCTGTATTTCTCTAACACTCTCTGTTGCATTGTGATTGTCTGCTTACTAGTCCCTCTTTCCCATTTACCTGTACATTGTACAGGGTAATGTACAGAAGAATATACAGAGGAAGAATGTATGGGGTCACTGATGTCTTCATTAGAGAATATTCTTTGTCATTGTTCACGATGGGAAGTCTGTGAATGTCAAAAACAGCTCACTGCCCCTTTCTGGAGACACCCAGAGATGCTCAGGATTTCCTGACTCTTAAATGGATCTCATTCCATTTTTTTCTTAAAAGAATTCTATGTACATTTAATCATCCTAGGAACTATTTCCATTTAGGTTTAGTTGTAACAATAGAATGCTACCCTTGTAAGCAGTTCATGAACGACAAAGTGGATTGGCCAGCAGATAGCATTCAACCTAACATTAAGTGGAAGTCATGGAATAGAGAGGTTCACCTGTTCTATCTAAAGATAGATGCACAGCAAATGTAATCTTTTCTTTTGAATATTAAAATAGCAACATCATTTATTCTCTCAGATATCTCTGCATTAGAAGAGTCTGTCTTCCTCTTTTATTAGTTATTTGTCTTTGCTGGAGTTGAGCAATGGTTAAAAGGAGGAGTGATTGCAAATTGGCAACTGGTTGAAATCTTCAAGAACCAGATTGACCTTACTTTGAACTGATGAAACTGAGTCAATAGGAATGAGTCAGAAACTGATAGATACCCTGATATCCTATCAAAGGGACAATTACCTAGCACCAGAGTCTTGAGAATTAAAATCACCACAATTCTTAAATTTAAAATCACCCACAGTTTTGTATTTTTAAGTGAGTGCTTTTTGTTATTTTCTTTTTTTTCAGTTTTTTTTCTCATTTAAAAAAATTGTTATTATTAAGTAGTTGTACAAAAAGTTAAAATTCCTACCCCACACAGCTTCTCAAGTTACCTGGTTCTTGTTCATTTGAGAATGATGCAGAGTTTGTGGAAATTTATAACATATTATATGTGCTCTTTTATGTAGCTGGTTTCATTTAATCTCTACAAAAGTACAGACAGGAGGTAGAGTGGTTTTCATGACCAAGGTGAATCTTGGGTTGCTGAATGAAACAGCCCTCAGCCTAAAGCTGAGAAGTCAAGGGGCCACAACAAGGATCTTTGATCTTGTAAATTGAGGTCTTGTCTTTGCATTAAAGGGAAGAATTATTTTTTTCAAGCTTGAAATTTTAGTAGGATAGTAGGAATTAACGTATTACTTAATACTGCAAGCAGTATTAAGCATTACTGTCCTTTCTCCTGCAGTATAGATGTGGTTCTCAGGCTCAAATCCTGCCTTTGTGAATCTGATTTGATTATGCCTGAGAATCATTAACAGCAGAGCACCAACTTTCTAGCCTTGGCAAATTTATTCCTGAAAGTATGATTGCTCTCTATGTCTAGCCACATTCACAAGGTAGCAGCTTTTATGAATTTGGAGTAATACTCTGGAAAACAGTGTTCACAGATTTTCTTTCTCTCTTTTTTTTAAAGCTTAAGCAAGGATTTACTTTAGAGGAACAAGTAGGGAGAAATAGGAAAAAGAGAAAGATACATTTCCTCCTTCACTTGTAGAAAATGGAAGTTAAAAATTCCTGGTCACAGATTTTCACTAAAGAATTTTAAAAGATGTTTGGCTAACAAAGTCAAGGCTAGGTTAAAGTAATGACTGAATTTATACGTGATAAGGTTATTACTCAGACTTCCAAGTCTCATTCACACTTTTATGTTAATTAGGGGAAAAGAGTATTAAAACATTTCTTTCACATAACTTTTTACTCAGTTTGTCATGATTCTGCTTTTTGGTTTTTTTTTTTTTTTGCTTTTAGTTTTGTTCCTTTGCTATAGGCTTGCATTTGTGTGTCTGTGGTGTAGGAACCTGAGATTGCATTCTGTTGCCACTAGAGGGAGCACAAGATCCCCCGAACACTCCAGCATGGGCACAGGTCCCATTGGTCCATAGCAGAAAAATTGAGCTCTAGAAATTTTGTTTTTTACACAAAATGTTTCTAGAGATTTCTAGAGTCTATGTTCCTTGATAGATGATCATTTAAGGTGTGATAAGCAGCTATTCATAAAACATTTAATAATCCAGGAAATTCTAATTTCTTTTTTTTGTTTTGTTTTGTTTTTGTTTTTATCGGTCATGGAGCCTGAACTATAGGCCTGGGCACTGTCCCTCAGCTCTTCGCTCAAGGCATACGCTCTATCACTTGAGCCACAGTGCCACTTCCGACTTTTTCTGCTTATGTGTTGCTGAGGAATTGAACCCAGGGCCTCATGCATGCAAGACAAGCACTCTCCCACTGAACCACCTTCCCAGCCCCAATTTTTTTTTTGACCAGTCCAGGGGCTTGAATTCAGGGCCTGCGTACTGTCCCAAGGCTCTTTGTGCTATAAGGCTAGCACTCCACCACTTGAGAGCTACAGCACCACTTCTAGCTTTTTCAAGTAGTTTATTGGAGATAAGAATCTCACAAGAACTTTTCTGCCCAGGCCGGCTTTGATCCTCAGTCCTCAGATCTCAGCCTCCTGAGTACCTAGGATTACCATCAAGAGCTACCAGTGCCTGGTTGGAAATTCTAATGTCTGAGGCTCCAGTTATCCTTAAACTCAATGACACATTTCACTTTTGGTGTGTCACAGCAATAACTCAGAACACCTCTGTTCTGTAGAATGTCTGCAGGGAGGGATATGTGTGCTAATCTTCTCTACACTGTGGAAGCCACTCCTGAGTACTGCACTGTGCCTAGGACCTGCACTGTAATTTTACTTCAATCCAGTTGAGTTTGTCTAGCTGCATAGAGCAGGTCGCCACTGTGTCAGACACCTCAGATAGGCTTCAGACTGCAAACACTCCTGGGTGTCAGACAAGCCTGTCCTCAAGTAGTCTTGTTTCCTTGCCAAGGAAAGGGGGGTGTTTGGGGAACCTTTGGGTTACACTTTAACATACTGGGAGCAGAGGCAGACAGTTCATCCGCAGGAACACGGGATACAGGGAGAGTAATAGAGACATGATCACTTGTGACTCCATGACTGGCAGAGTGTGAGATGCCTCACAGGGAAGTACCTTGGCCTCGCGTGATCCCCTTGCACCAAGCTCCCAGAAGAAGTGACACCTGAAACAGGTGCAGGTCAGTGGGGCAACCTGTCTGCCAGCCTCCCAGATCCCCTCCTCCTCTGCTCTCTCAGGCCATCATGTGTGTGTACTTTTGTCATCACTGTTGCTCCTCTGTCAACCTCACCCTCCAGCACCCAGCACAGAGCAGAGTGATGCATTCCCATGCAGTTAGGATTACTGGCTTGTTTACCCTTACGTCGTGTGTCCTTTCAATACCAGGGGGCTTCCTGCATCTGTGCAGTCCCGCTTCTCTGTACTTGATCTCCTCTTGCATCCTCCTTCATCATCACGTGTGTGTGTTCCTCTCTTAAACTCTGTGAGCTAGACATAGAAGTATTCTCAGTGTGTGCCCCTTCCTCCCTTCTTCATTTTCTCCCCCCCCTCCCTCTTTCCCTCCCTCCTACAACAAGCACATCTGGTATTGCTCAGTACCAGGAAAATATAGCAGTGAGCGGCATGCCTGTACTGGAGCACCACTACAGGATGTGTTCTAGTGTCAGGAGACGGTTTAAACAAATGACTGTAGTGAAAAGTAGTACAGAAAAGAAACAGATGATGGTGCATGCCCTTAATCCCAGCCTTGTGGGAAGCAGAGAGGGGGAGGTTCATGGCTTGAGGTCAACCTGGGCAAAGTTAGCAAGCCAGGTAAGTATGGCTCCTCTTGTAATTCCAGCCACTTTTGAAACATAAGTAGGAGGCTTGTAGTCCAGGGTCAGACCTGGGTAAAAACGGAGACCCTATCCAAAATATCACTGAAAAATAAAGAAGAAAGGAAGGGTTAAGGGAGTGGCCAAGTGGTGGGACAACAAGCCAGCAAGCATGAGGCCCCAGGTACAGTCAAAAACCTAAGAAAAAAGATGCATAACCTAGCATAAAGAGAGCTCCACAGGAAGGGCTTGCTCCTGCCTTCTGCACAGGTGCTGAGCGCCTCACTTCTGCTCTCAGTGAAACCGTGCAGGCACCGTGACTCTCTCTGAGGCAGCCAAGTGTGGTTGCTATCAAGATGCAAAATTCTCTTTTGATTGTCCACTTTGTCATGTTGATAAAGAAAAAGCAAATGGAAACATTCTTCCAAGTTGGTAAGCCTCGGTTTGTTCTTGTTTGGTGGTCTCTACTGATATTTTTACCTGCTTTTATTGAAGGCTCTGGAGATCTGTCAACAGAGGAACTTTGTAGAAGAGACGGTTTATCTTCTGAGTAAGTACTTTTATTTCTTTGGGTCCCCATAAACAAGTGGAATGGCAGTGTGATATAAACTGTGTAAGGATGGGTGTAGGTTTCAGAGCAAAGTATCAGACATTCAAGCCTAGATTGCATAAAAATTTAAGATATGAACAGAGAACATTTCTGGCACAATAGAGAAAGAAGAGTTACTGAAGAAATACTGTTGAAAGAACATACTGGTAATGTAGACTAAACAAAAGAGACAGCCAGGTTACTTACACTTCTAATCCTAGCTGTTTTGAAGACTGAGATCTGAGGATCTCAGTTTGAAGATAGCTTAAGCAGAAGAGTCCATGAGACTCTTATCCCCAGTTAGCCAGCAAAAAGCCAGAAGTGGAGGTGTGGCTCAAATGGTAAAGCACCAAGTGTGAACAAAAAAAATGAAAAAGCTAGGTGAGAGTGTAAGGCTCTGAGATCAAACTCCAGTACCAGCACAACAACAACAAAAAGAACAAAGAGACACACAAAATTCACATCTCACAACATAGATTAAAATTATAGGTGGAGTAATAATTTCATTTAAAATTATAATCAGCTACAGGAAGACCGTACTTCAGTACATCTTCAGCTATCTTCCAGGATCACAGATATGAGACTTCTTAGGGAGAATTAGGGGGAGAAAGTGAGGAACGTTTGCATAATCAAAACAGTCCCAAGTCACAGGCCAGTCAGAGGAGCCATAGCTAAGGTCCGGTGGTGTCAGAATTAGGCAGATGGGGCTTTGTTACAGTAGGGGTTGACAGTTGGCATGTGGTCCCACACTTGCTGGATCCCAAGATGGCTGCAAAGTGACTTCAGGAGAGAATGGCTCAGGGCAAAATACAGAAGTCTAGGATGCCTAACCTTTATCCTGTTCTAATTAACTTGTGGGTCCAAGTCAAGTCAGTGTTGCCCAGCAAAATAAAATGCAGCTGTTGTCTCTGACATTACAGAAGATAATGGTGGCTCACAGAGGGAAGGTCCAAGATCCCTAACTAGACCTTGTTTAAGACAAGGGACAGGGACAGGGGTGAAAGAAGCCCACAGCCAGCCCTCTCCTACGTAAAGCCTTCAGCATAAGTTGTACTAACAGCTGAATTGTTACATTATTATTAAATTATTTAAAAAACCATCCAAATGCCATTAGATCAGTGAGAAAAGTGTATATGAGCTAAAGGAAGCATAGTTAGTAAATACTTCATCTCATCAAGACTGTTGAACTTGGAAGAGGAGGGAATTAGGGAACCTCTGATAAGTCAGTCTGTAGTTACATCAGAAGAGTGATGTGCAAAGCTTCAAGAGGCAGAATGATTCTCAGGGCCTTTGAGACTGAACTATCATCTGAATAGGATGGGATTAAAATCTAAAAGAAATCCAATAGACCTGGCCTCAGATTCAAACTGTACCATTTAGTCACTATGTAATCTTGGTTACTACCATTTCTGTTTGCCTTCTGTTAAATAGCATTGATAGACGGTCCCTCATAGGGCGAGAGCGCCCATTGAATGGTACTTTGATATGAAGCACCTAAATGGCCACAACTGCACTTACTAAATAGGGTTTGCTCTCTTGTTGTGTTGGGAGGAGGAGGTAGAAAGGGGGGTGGGAATGCTAGTGTCACAGTTGTAAACAAAGATAGGCTCTTTTCTTTTTTTTCAACTAATGGTATCTTTCTCATACTTCCTCCCCCTGCTAGGCCGGATGGGTAACAGTCGAAGTGCCCTGAAGATGATTATGGAGGAATTGCACAACGTTGATAAAGCTATTGAATTTGCCAAGGAGCAAGACGATGCGGAACTCTGGGAAGATCTGATTTTATATTCCATCGACAAACCACGTAAGTAGAAGTCATCTGTGAATCTGCTTTTCTTTCAACACAGCCAGTTGTATCTAGAGTAAGAGTTATCTCAGGTTGCGCTGGATTGAAAATGTGGCGACATGTATGCAGTAACAGGCCAGTTCCTTCATAGTGAGAGGATTGGAGCTTCACCCCTTTATGTTGCCTGAGGGAGATAAAGAACAGGTGGCTACACAGCGTATTGGCTGTGTCCCCAGGAGGCAGACATTACCTGCTGTAGCCACACTGGATAAGTGCATACTAGATAAGGTTGGGGTGGAGTGGGTGTTTTCATTTGTATACTGAGGCCTTTATTGTGAATATATAAAGTCCTTGCTGTTCTCCTTTCATGGAAATATATAACTGTTCCTGCATTCTGACCATGACTGGATATTTTCATTATAGTATTTAGGTTTTTGTTTTTTGTTTTTGTTTTTTTTTTTCTGGCAGTTTTACTAACACAGTCCCAAAAGTATTTGTTGGTCTTAAGGTTGACTGACTGTATTTGTTGGTCTTAAGGTTGACCATTTGCATTTGGTTGACCATTTGCATAAGGTTGACCATTTGGTATCCCGTTTTGTTTCAAATAAAGCCACCCAAGTTCTCTTTGGAAGACCCAGAAATAATTCAGAGACTAGCAAGAGTGGTTTAAAATCTTCTTGCTGTCTTTTCTAAGTTAGGAAGGCTTGGTGCAAATGTAAACGCCTTGATCTGACATTGACACTGACTTTTCCCTCTTTGGTAACAAAGAATGTAACTTACCATGATAGAGTAATAGCCACTGAGAATATTGAAATATATTTTGAACCTGGGTGTGAGTCTGGATTGCCTGCTTCTGACTTTATGGCTCTGACTAAATTAAACACTGTTTCCCTTGTTTTTAAAATGTAAATATTGCACATTCCAGCCTTGCACAGTATTGAAGAGAAGTATGTGATAGCTCAACCACAGGAAACTCTCCGTTATATTAGTTGTGCCCCTTTGGCAATATAAATGATATTTTGAAGATATGAATAAATCTAAGGCTTTCTTCAACTATTTTAAATTGCCTCCTCTCTCTTACACTGGAGATTGAATCAAGGGTCTGGACTTTGTTAGACAAGCACTCTTCCACTTGAGCATTACTCCAGCCCTAGACTGTTCTTCAGAACCAAGATGAAACAAAGAAGAATTGGTTCTTCAGGGTTCAGAAATCCAGTGGTTTTTAACACTTAGTTGAAAGAAATAAGGTTTTTAGTTCCAAATGCATTCTAAAGTCACCTTCATGTTAACTATTTTCTGTGATATTTGACAGCATTTATCACTGGCTTGTTAAACAACATCGGCACACATGTTGACCCCATTCTCCTGATTCACCGCATTAAGGAAGGGATGGAGATCCCCAGTCTGAGAGATTCTTTGGTTAAAATTCTGCAAGACTACAATTTGCAAGTAAGTATCCTTTCTTAGTCAAATGAATATGCTGAATGAATGACTCACTCTGGATATACACTTCTCAGATTGATATTAGATGTCTGTCAGACATTTTCAGTATGGTAGCTATATTTCATTTGGAAAAGCATTGCAAGAGAGAACATAGAAACCTTACTGCTTATCAAAACACACTATTCTTCACCTATCTCCGCATTTTCTGTGCATGTTGAGAAGGCATGTTTACATTTGAGGAATGAATGTAGCAAGTGTGGTGTTGAGGAGGGTAAGAGAGGAGTTGACTAGCTGTTAGGTCTGACCGCTCCCCTGTTTATAGGGAAAATCACTCTTGTGTCCACTTAGAGGGAACAAAAAACCGTGTTTAAAAGTTTAATACGTTTAGTTGAAGTCATTCAGTCACACCTGAAACGTGTTCAATTTTGAAGCTTTCTGTTCAACCTTTGGTTTCTAAAATAATAGAGCCCTTATTATCTGAATTAATTCAGAATTTGTGATAAGAAAAATGAAACTCATTATTGTCATATAAATAAGAGGCTTAATTATCAGGCATCCTAATCTTTTTCTTAAAAGATTTGAGAAATTACTTTTTTTTTTCAGAATGTTGTTACCTTCTGTAGTACTTGGAACTATTTTACACACATTATCTTAAATATTCAGGCTAGTTTATTTGAAAATGAGTTTGGCTTATAATAGCTTACAATAGATGCAGTTGCTTTCTGGGAACAGTTCAATTTTGCAGGTAAAATGAGAAGATAGCATTGTAAGTGGAACATTCTGATGCATGGTTGTTGGGCCCACAATCGGTGTGAAGACTGCAGAGAGGACGCCTGCCTCAGGCCACAGCCTGTGCGGCTGGATGCAAGGCAGACATAGAAGGAAGATGCGTGACACCTGACAGAGGCCAGAGCTGGAAGATGAGAAGTTGTTGCCAACGAGTGTGAAACTCACTTTAAACATGTTCGGGAATAGGGCACAGTTTTGGAGTAGAATTGCTCAGGAAACCGGAGGCCACAGCCATATTGACCATGAGGATGGGGGCTCCAGCATCTCCCATGAACTAGAATGTTAGCAGTGGCTAGTCCACAGAGGACTGTGTGGTGCTGGGTGACAGAACTTGAAGTGAGTTTTCCCTGCCTGTGGGGGTGAATGATCTTGGAGCCTTTGCTAAGGAGATTTTATGGGAAATGGGCTTAATGAGAAGCACTTAAGCCAAAGACATGGAGGACCTGTTCTGCAGAGAGCCAAACCAAGGGCAAGTGTTTTTCCCCAGTGGGACTTGGAGATCTGCAGATGACCCAGGGGGAACTTTACTAAGCTAGAAAGAGAAAGGCCAGAAGGCAGTAGGAGCTGGGGGGCAAATTCATAGGCAAAGGGGAGGCCTGAGTGGCACAGTGCCATGCGCTGCTCTAGGGACCTCCATCTTGGCCTGGAAGCCCCTCACTTGGGCTTGAATCGGGCTTCAGTGTGGATGTTATAAAGCTCAGGGCATGAGTGTCTTGAACAGCAGCCAGCACTTTGGTCCTTACCTCCTGGGGCAGGCAGAGTGTGCTCAGAGAGCCACATTGAGGAGTCATTTTGTCCTCTCCAACAAGTCAGCACTGGTCTTTCTCCTCCCAACCTCCACAGTGCCTGCACGCTCACCCGCAGAGCCAAGCCTTGGACACCATCATGGGCTCGCTAATCATTCATTCTTCATGAGCAAATCTGCATGGCTCTGAGTTGGCTCTTACTAAAAATAGTAGATGCAAAATGAATGCCTAACAAAGTAGCAGGGTATAAAATTAACCCTCAAAAATCAATGGCTTTTCTGTATGCCAACAATGAGAAGAATGTGGCTGAAATCAAGAAAGCAACTCCTTTTGTAATAGCCCCACAAAAAATAAAATACCTAGGAGGTAACTAAAGAAGTGAAGGACCTCTACAATGAAAACTTTAAAAACCTGAAGAAGGAAATTAAAGCAGAACTTAGGAAGTGGAAAAACCTCCCATGCTCCTGGATTGGAAAGATCAGCATCATGAAAATGGCAATACTTCCAAAGACTACCTACAAATTTAATGCAATACCTATCATTATTCCAACCTCATTCTTCAATGAAATAGAAGCAATCCAAAAATTCATATGGAACAATAAAAGACCCTGAATAGCAAAAACAATCCTTAACAGAAAGAACAGTGCTAGACGAATATCAACACCAAATCTCAAACTCTACTACAAAGCCATAGTAATCAAAACAGCTTGGTATTGGCACAAGAACAGACCTGAGAACCAATGGTATAGAACTGAAAACTCAGAAATGAACCCACAGACTTATAGCCATCTAATCTTTGATAAGGGAGCTAAAAACATACAATAGAAGAAAGACAGCCTCTTCAGTAAATGATGCTGGCAAAATTGGTTAATCACCTGTGGAAAAGTAACGCTAGATCCTTATATATCACCCTACAACAGAATCAACTCCTATCACCCTACAACAGAATCAACTCCAAGTAGATCAAAGACCTCGAAGTCAAAGCAGGCACCCTGAAAACATTATAGGAAGGAATAAGAGAAACTCTAGGGCTCCTTGGCACAGTCCAAAATTTTCTTAATAGAGACCGAGAAACACAACAAATCAAAGAAAGGTTGGACAAATGGGATTGCATGAAACTGTAGAGCTTCTGCATGGCAAAGGACATAGCTAGCAAGATCAATAGAAAGTCCACGGATTGGGAGAAGATCTTCATTAGCCATACAACGGACAAGGGTCTCATATCTAAAATATACTAGGAACTCAAAAAATTAAATCTCAGGAAGTGGCGCTGTGGCTCAAGCAGTAGAACACTTGCCTTGAGCTGAAGAGTGCAGGGACGGCACCCAAGCGCAAAGTTCAAGCCCCACGACCAACAAAAAAAAAAAAAAAAAAATTAAATCTCCCAACAACAAATCCTCAAAGAAACAACTGCCCAATAAATAAGTGGGCTAAAGACTTAAAGAGAAACTTCTCTGAAGAGGAAATAAGAATGGCCAATAGATACATGAAGAAATGCTCGACCTCTCTAGCCATAAAAGAAATGCAAATCAAAACAACATTGAGATTCTACCTCACCCCAGTTAGAATGGCTAGAATCAAGAAATCTGGAGGATGGGCTGGGAAGGTGGCTCAGTAGTAGAGCGCTTGCCTTGTATGCATGAGGCCCTGGGTTCGATTCCCCAGCACCACATAAGCAAAAACAAAAAAGCCAGAAGTGGCGCTGTGGCTTAAGTGGTAGAGCGCTATCCTTGAGCTGAAGAGCTGAGGGACAGCGCCCAGGCCCAGAGTTCAGGCCCCACGACCGGACCCAAAAAAAAAAAGAAATCTGGAGGAGATGTGGCCAAAAGGGAACCCTATTGCATTGTTGGTGAGAGTATAAACTTGTTCAATCACTTTGGAAAGCAGTATGGAGGTTCCTCAAAAGACTCCACATAGAGCTCCCCTATGACCCAGCAATCCCACTTTTGGGCATTTACCCAAATGATCACAAACAAGGCCATACAGCACAAGTCTACCAGCACAACTATGTTTATTGCAGCATTATTTACCATAGCTAAAATATGGAACCAACCCAGATGCTCTCAGTAGTGGAATGGATCAAGAAAATGTGGTGCAATTTTATCCCTCCATCAGAAAGAATGGCATTGCCCATTTGTTAGGAAATGGAAAGACTTGGAAGAAATTATATTAAGTGAAGTAAGCCAGGCCCCAAAAAAACATAGGTCCCATGGTTTCCCTTATTTGCAATAACTAGTATATGTCTGGGACAAGCAGAAAAGGTCAAAAGCTATGTACATATGACCATATAAGATGATGCTAAGTGAAATGAACCCCAAGACAGGGACACAAGTGGTTTTATCTTTGTTGTTATTTTTAACGTACTTATAATGTACTATGTAATTTATTTTTTTTTGTTTCTTTGGTATGTTCCTCCTCCACGGTATAACTCCTGTTTTCACTGTATTTAATTCTGGTGCCCTACATCTTGTATATATACACTTTTCTAATTTGAGTAGGGTAAGGGAAAAAACAAAATGCTTAAATAGGGATACAGGTTGACCCATTGTAACGATGAGATGTACAAGATACTGTTGAAAGCAAACTTTATAACTTTGGTGTGGGAGAGGAGTAGTTGGGGAAGTGGGGAAGGGATGGTAGGGGAAAAACAAAGGAGAGGCAACAATGCTCAATAGGAAATGTACTCATTACCTTACTCATGTAACTGTAACCCCCCTGTACAGTATCTTTACAATAAAAAAACATATTAAAAATGAATGTATACGCATAGAAAGAGCCACTACAACTGCTGTTAAATAAGTATTTTATCGTCTTAACTATATTATAAAATATACCTAGAGCTTCCCCTTATACTATGTAAGCTGTTGGCTGATAGTCTAGGTGGCCCAGAGTTACTTAGCCAGCAGGTCCAGAGATCCATTGCTGCCTATAAACCTCCAACCAAGGAGTAGCTTTGCAAGAGAGAAGAGAGGCTCAGAGGGAAGGTAGCAGAGACTGAAGATAACACATGTGCTGTTCCCACTGGGGTCAGAGGCCTCTGTGAAGGTTGGTCTATTGGGAAGGCTGCTCAGAAGATTCCCTGGGCTGCTTCCCTCTTGAGGATAAAAGAAAAGATTTGGGATTTTTGTTTTTTCCTGTGAGAAAGGCTGCTCTTTCACACTGGTGGTTGTTTATTCTCTTTCTCAAAACTTCTTTTAGAGACCATTATAAGGTGGACCCATTGTAACAATGAGATGTACAAGTCGTTATGTTAAAAAACGAACTTTACAACTTTGGCCATGGGGGGGGGGGGGTTGAAGGGGGCTGGTGGGAGAGATGGGAAGGGGAAACAAAGGAGGAGGCAACAATGCTTGATAAGAAATGTACTCATTACCTTGCCCATGTAATTGTAACCCCTCTGTATGGTATTTTCACAATTTTTTTAAAAAGCTAAAAAAAAGGGCATACAGTTCCAAGAGGGTTCCATAAACATGTTATTATTTGATTTTTGTTTTGTCTTTGTTTATGCTTCATAAAATCATAGTGATTAATGTACCTATTTATGGATTCAGAGCATCTTGATCAATGTTACCTCTCTATTACTCTCACTTCTACCCCTCTCCTCCAGTCAGTCACACTGAGCTTGCTCATTCCATTTTCAGATGTGTGTATAGATTCTTAGGACTGCATTGCCCTCCATCCTTCTTACCACCCACCCACTGCTTCCCCCACCCCAGTCCATACATGCCACGCCTACTCCGGTGGAGTCTGCTTAGCATGGGAAACCTGCTTTCAGACCTGAGAATGGGGCTTCACAGAGACCTGTCTCTGAGAATGGGACTTCACCGAAGTCTACCTCAGAGAATGGGGCTTCAAAGAGACCTGTCTCTGAGAATGGGACTTCACCGAAGTCTACCTCAGAGAATGGGGCTTCAAAGAGGCCTACCTCCTGGAAAGGCTGGCAAGCCCCTGGGAAAGATGTGTTTCTGTTCCTGTTTTTCTTTTCTTCACTGTATAAGAGTGCCTATTAATCTTTTACTGTTTCTGCTGTTCATTGTACTTACTCATTGTCAACGTTCCCTTATTCAAAGCTCTTTCTTAAGAGTGTTGACGACTCCCAACATCTGATGAGTGTCTTAAGAATATGACTAACTCACCAGAGTTAAATGCTACCCTGAAAGCCCCTCTTATGGAGGCTAGTAGACAAGTCATAAGTAAATATAAAAGTATTGGGGGTTTCACGACGTCATTTCAGCAGAAGGATTGTTTGTAAGAGATTTACAAGAAGCTGTAGGCGCGGCTAGAACAGAAAGAGTGTCTGGCAATTGCTGGGAAAACTACTTAGGAGAAAGAACTTTCTGTTACTCTCTTTCATTTACTAAGAGACTTGCTAGATCTAGGCCTCCTTGGTGCTTACTATTAAAGAAGGAACAGGAAAGATCTTATGGGACAGTTAAGGTCTCTATAGAAAAAAGTAATGGTTAATTGGTGATAAACATCGAAACCCATTGTATTTCTTAAAAATAGAGGTAAAGCCAGGCGACCAGCTGGTGACCACCCAAGAATGAAGCCCTGCAGCAAGATTGTGTAACCTTTTGCCCTTTCTCATGGAGACTTTTGCTATAAAAGTTTGTTATCCTCTGCATTAAATCGCACTCAGCATCCACTCCTCTTGTGTGTGAGTTGTCTGTTTGCCATCTCCCCACCTATTCCAGTTCCTCCACTAGGTGTCCTCCGTCGTCCCCACAGAGCCGGTCCGCAGCACATACATGTTTCAACTTCTTAATATTGTTATTGTCACTTGCTTGCTAATTGTTGTAACAAAGGCATTTCACCATGATGCTTGGCACTTGTAAATACTATGTTTTAGTCAGGGTGATTGTTCGTGTGTGTGTGTGTGTGTGTGTGTGTGTGTGTGTGTGTGTGTGTGTGTACATATATACATATATATGGTTTCAGGGCAGCTTGGGCTACATAGTGAGACTGTGTCATTGAAAAGGTAGGGAAAGAAGAAGGAACAGATGTCAAAAGCAATTTCTCAATAAATGCAAGCATTCTCAAATCATGTAATCTCTTGCTCATCAGGACTAGAGAAGGCCAGTGTAGAATTGTATTGTAGACATCAGTTACATTTCCTAAGTGTTTGCCTTGATATAATTAGGATGTGGTACAGTTCTGGCTGGATTCTCCCAAGGCCAATGCTCTCAGGGGTTTAGGGAAATGAAGTTGCTATAGATGACTACCTTAGATGACCAAGATTGGCTGCTCTTTCCCTTCCCTTCCCCAGGGTGTGAATTCACACCTGCACAAGCAAATTGGTCCTATAGCCAAAGCACAACCCTGCCCAGATGCACAACCACTCACAGTCACGTGTTTTTCTGTTCAGTTTCCTATCCACACACAGTGTGTTATGCCATGTGGACCTGGAACATACGTGTTTGGCAAATAGATGGGTTTATGAGATTAGTGGAATTTAGGGGTTTTAGGAGTGGCAGTTTTCCTATCCTGGGCAAAGATCTCTGCCTAGACTTCAGAATTTGTACTCCATTTTACAATTACCACAGAAACATTGTATCATCATAAAAGCTAACTAAGTAAATTGCAGTGAGTAATGACTGAGTCAGGCCTGCAGAGATCTGTCTGGTGACAGTTGAAACAGAAGAGGATATACTGAAGCAGGGGACCCAGAGAGCCCCTAGGAGTATTTCAAGGGTACAAATTCTCCAATTTATCTAAAGACTCCCCTCCCCACTGTATTTGAGTCTATTTAAGATTGCTTTTTTTTTTTTAATGTGTGCATTAGATTCTGCTTCGTGAAGGTTGCAAGAAGATTCTTGTAGCTGACTCTTTGTCATTGTTGAAGAAAATGCACCGAACTCAAATGAAAGGTGTCCTGGTTGATGGTAGGTAAGGTTTAACAACTCACATGGCACCATGTGCCCAGCTTTCAGAAGATGCCAAACCCACACTGACCCTGCTTAATCCGAAGCATGTGTGTTTTCTTGCAGAGGAGAATATCTGTGAATCGTGCCTGTCCCCCATCCTTCCCACAGGTAAGGAAGCTCACTTCTCAGATGTGAGTGATGGCTGCCATTCAGACTTTGAAATTAGCTAGTTCCTATATATGGAACTCTGTTGCTTCACACAGCTTCAACAAAGGCTCTGCTTATATCCCAGGGCACCCCAGTGTGCCGGGCTAACCCACCATGTGCAGCGTGCAGAGCCTGGGAGCCCACAAGGCAACTCCACTCAGGGCCTGCTCTGAGCCCAAGCAGGACCTGACAATGCGCCCTCCTCACCAGCTCCCATCAATGCCAGTGTGCTGGCTTAGAGGCCATTCTTTGAGAAAGATAGTTCCACAGTAGAACAAACACTGCCCACACTTACATCCCAGGTGGAAGAGCCATAGAGCCGTGCATGTGTCTGGGAGATATCTCACAGGTGCTCTTCCTTAATCGTCTCGTAGCTGTGTGGGGACAGGGCACAGATGGTCGCATAGCTCAGGAGACAGTGTGTAAGCCACCTGTTGATGGATTCATTACTCATGGTTTTGACCACCAGTAGTCAAAAAATATATCTATAGCACATTTTTTTTTCAGATCAAAATGTGGGATTCCCATACATACAAAAGTACAACTGAGTTGTACTTTATTCACCCAAGTTCTTATGGACATGATTTCCCTCATAATCATAAAAAAAAAAGTAAAGAATGGAGGCACTTCCCTCCTGAGCTGCTCTCAGGGGTGTCTCATCATGTCTGATCTACTGGGTGCCCTCCGGCTTTGATTTTGTGAAAATATGTCCCCACAAAGCAGACAGTGGCCAAAACCAAGGGAAAAGTGAGGACAGCTCCTCCAAGCCAGAAGTAACATGATTTGCTAGTTGAAGTGATAAGCTGTTGAGATTTGTTGAAAGGTGGAAAGCATGTCCACAGCCGAGCTGGACAGCATGAGGGAAGAGAATAGCCTACACGTCCGTGGTAGAGTACCGCATCTGTGTCCTCAGTGTCTGCGGTTTTCCTCAGTGATGGCCTCTATACAGCTTGATACCCACCAATGTCAAGGGGCTACCAAACTCAATATCTCATTGGACAACAACTCTTTAAAAGATAGAAGCTGTTGTTTGCTTATTTGTGTCATGCATAATGAAAAAGCCTCTTAAGGATCATTAGGATGTGAGAACAGGAACTTACATAATTAGAAATTGAAGAATAATTGATATATTAAAATGCTGTCTAAATGCAAACTTGTCATGGAGATGTGCTAACAATTCAGCTGAGCTATAGGCCATTGGTTCACATCTGTAATTCTCATTACTCACAAGGCTGAGATCAGGAGGATCACAGTTCCAAGCCAGCCTGAGCAGAAAGTCCATAGACTCCCATCTCCAAAGTAACCAACCACATGTTAGTTGTGTGGTTTAATTGATGGCTTATCAGCATAGCAAGCAAGCCTAACAATTGCAAGCCCTTGAGTACAAACCTCAATATCACCAAAAATAAAACAAGAAGACTCCACTGACCTGCATTTACTTAACATTACAAGATTCTTCACTAATGATAGGAAAAGTAATTGTTTAGCTTTTCTAAAGGAAGCAGGTTTGAATTTTCACTGCTTTAGGGGAAGGTGTGGGCTCTCCTTGTGTTTTAGGTCATGTTCTAATAGACGGGCCCTGTGTATCCCTCAGCACCATGTATTTACTTACTTTCTTACTTTCCCTGCCCAGGGCACTAAGCCCTCTCAGACCTGAGCTGGGCTCAGGAAGCAGGGTGAGGTGCTGTCCAAACAGGCTCGTAGCCTGGGCTTCCAACCCTGGCTTGGCAGCCCCAGCTGGCCTGGGACCCATTTTTATAAACCACAGTGTAGGGCATAGTGGTTATGTGTGGGTTGGGTTGAGTGGGTTGCACAAAGGAGCACGCACATACTGGGTATGAGTATTTTCTCTATTTTTTTTCTTTTCTAATGACTACTGCTGATTTGCCATGAAACTGTCTCCTTTTCTTATTTTGGTGAGTGGCACAGAGGCCAAGCAGCGAGCCTCTGCCTCTGGATCATGCAGCACAATTACAGTGCCTGCTTTGCATCTGGTCACCTCAGCCCAAAGGCTGCCCCTGTAAGCCAGGGCTTCACTTAGTCAGGTTTGCATGGCCCTTCCATTCTCCGCTTGCACTGACCTGTCCTTTCTTCTGCCCACTCATCCCCCTCCCAGATGCGGCCCGGCCTTTCAGTGTGGTGGTCTTCCACTGCCGACACATGTTCCACAGGGAGTGCCTGCCTGTGCCCACCATGGTGAGTGGCTGCTGGCGCCTACCAATCAGAGACATGCGGGGGCGGTCAGGAAGAGGTGTGCACTGCCGTCACCACTCACCCATGGCTTTGGCCTTGGAGAATTGTAAGCTGTGGTTTCTCTGCCAGCTGTCAGCATTCAGCTGACATCCAGCAAACATTTTGGAAGACAAGAGGTGGAGATACAAAGAATTATAGAGTTAGTAAGACCCCATCACAAAAAAAAAAAAGGTAGGCCTAGTGGTGTACATCTGTGATCCTAGCTACACAGAAAGCAGAGATGGAATTGTGGTCCATGGCAGCCCAGACAACCGGCCTCGTAATAACCCATATGGAGAAATACAAAGGACTAGAGACATGGTTCACTTGGTAGATTGCCTGCTGCCTGCCTAGGAAGCATGAGGTCCTGGTTCAGAAACCCCAGAACAGAAAGAACAATGAGTGAAACATTGTGTCTGTGCTATGTGCAGACCATGTTTTTCATTAGTCCTGAAATGTGATTTAAAGTACGTGGAGGACTAGTGGATGTTACGCCATTTTCTGTAAGGGGCTCAGCATCTGTGGTTGGGATGTCTCTGAGGAGGCCTGGAACCAGTCTCCTTCAGATACCCAGGGGTGGCAGTGCTGTCACATTCCAGGACAGAAGTTAATTCACCGACGTATAGGTGCTAGCATGTATAGTGCACTGTAGGAAGCATAAAAGCATACCCAATCAAGTGGATTAACCGGGGGACATTGGAGGCTCAGGCTGAGCCTCAGTACTATGCAAAGAATCATTTTAGTTCCTGTTGCTGTCCTTCACCATGAGGTCACAGTCCCGAGCCACGACACACTAGTCTTGCTGGAGGGGGAGGGGGGGGAATTCCTTGAGTTGCAGCGTGAACCAAACATAACCTCCAGAGGAGAGACATTTCACTACTTGAGAGCTCTCCCCCTCCTAGCCAGCACTACAGTAACATTACAATTCTAACATTACAATTGCAAAAGGAGAGAGAAGACATGTTTCTAAGCTGTGTTTTAAATTCCATTTCAGAACTCTCCAACCCAGCACTGCAGCATCTGCAGCGCTAAGAACCATGGGCCAGGTGGCGTGGTTTTGGAGATGAAGAAGTAGCTGGTGCCCGTGCGTCTTAGCACCACAGACGCGTGTTTGCAGCAGGCTGTTCAGAGCCTTATTCATGCCCTCTTAGGCTGAGCTCCAAGCAGTTTCTCCATCTGCTCCTGCCTTTTCCAGGTTCCTCCAGGCTGTTGAATGAATTGGGGGTTTTCCCTAGGTCTTGGGTTCAGGGTCAAGATTTCAACATTTACTCATTTTGGCTTGTCACCATCTAGCAAGCAAACACATGAGACTTGGAGTTAGATATAAATATTGCAGGCCTTGTAAGTCCTTGTAAATGAAGTGGTCTGCTGAGAATTGTATCACCCACCACAGGCACCTAGCAAGCTCCTCCCACAGCTCACACCTTGTTTCCCTATGCTCTACCAACATCAGTTCTGGCATTCTGGCCTGGCTCTTTTATCTCATGATCTGTGGTTATCTTCCTGATGGGCTTTTAATGAAACTCTGCAAATTGTCACCATTCGGTGACTTGTGGGAACAACGAGCAGGCTGATGTCTGCAACCTGCTGTATACTGATCCTGTGTGCTGTATGTTCTGACTAGTCAGTGTCTGGCCCTCCCCAGTTCTCTGTGTTTGTTGTTTGAATAAATGTTTGCTCTTCTCATTGTGAAAGATATTGACTGCGGCCACAGCTGTCATGAAATCTATTCCTTATGAGGCACAGATTTGTCTGAAGACTTGTGGATGGATTTTGTCAGCAAGGAGCACAGGAGTAGCCTGTTAATCAGAGCAAGGTTCCCAGAAGGGATAGCCTGATGGCAGAAATGGCAGAGGATGGGCCTTCCATGAAGCCTTTTAATAGAACACAAAGTTCAAATGTGTCGCTGTGTCTTCCAGTCACTGATGGGTCACATGGCCTCACGGTTGTCCTGTAGGCTGTCGAAGCTTGAGGACACACACCCATTCCTGTTGTTGGTCACATGGATAGGAACAGAGCAGTGCTGTGCTCTCTTTGGAGAGAAGGCAGAATGCAGGTGAGCACTGCAGACCCAGGCTGCATCCGCCATTCCCCTGAGCTGCTTCTTTTTTTTTTAATTTTATTTTATTTTATTTGAGAACATACTGTACAGAGGGGCTACAATTACATGGGCAGGATAATGCATACATTTCTTACCAAGCATTGCAGCCTCCTCCTTTGTTTACCCTTCACCTCCCTTCCCAGCCTCCCCCCTCCCCCCACCCAATTATACCCCCCTCCCCCTCCCCACACCGACATTGTAAAGTTGGTTTTGACATGACATTTTGTACTTCTCATTGTTGCAACAGGTCCACCTGAATCCTTAAACGACTTGTTTGTCCCCATCTCCTCCACATGTTATACTGACATCAAATATAGTGAAAGCGGGGGTTACACTGTGGGGGAGGGACATGAGCACTCCCATCCCCAGGAAGATGCTATTCATTCATTTAAGGTAAAGAAACAAAACACAGAAGTGTGATTGGGGTCACAGAGGAGAGTGCTGACCACAGAGCGAGCTCCCTGTCCCTTAGGTCTAGGGCCTGATGCAGAAGAGAGGCACAGCACATCTCTTCACAATAGTTACCACCGATTTGTTAGTCATGAAAATTGAGGACCAAGCTCTTACTGTTGAGTGGCCCCCTCTGCCTTCTCATCCCAAGACTGCATTCTTTTTTTTTTTTTTTAATTGTGAAAATGCCGTACAGAGGGGTTACAATTACATGGGCAAGATAATGAGTACATTTCTTATCAAGCATTGTTGCCTCCTTCCCATCCCTTCCCATCTCTCCCCCCCCCCCGCGTCCCCTAACCCCCCACCCTCACCAAAGTTGTAAAGTTCGTTTTTCGACATGACGATTCCAAGACTACGTTATTTTGTTTGCTATAGGAACCCATCCTTCACAAACAATAAACACAGTTGTTTTCTGTACAGTGAGAGTGCCCCTACCACAGCATGCGCGCACACACTCACATGCACGCACACACACACACACACACACACACACACACACACACACACACACACACGAGGCAATTAGGAGAGAAAAAAGTCCCTGGGCCCATCAAGAAGAGCCTGATTTATCTAGGTTTACTATAAACCAGATTGCAGTCACTCCACTAGGAAGGACGTGAAAAAGAACCTGACAGTGGTTAGTACCAGAGACTCACTCTTACAGACCAATTTGCATTCTCTCTTTCATTATACTAAAATATGTACTTTAACACCATCACAACCAAATTAACTAAAAATTTGCTGCAAACAGGAAACTTGTCAACATCTGTGGGTTGAGAATTCTTTTTTCTTAATTTTTTTATTGGAAAGATACTTTACAGAGGGGTTACAGTTACATGAGTAAGGTAATGAGTACATTTCCTATCAAGCATTGTTACCTCCTCCTCTGTTTTTTCCCTGCTATCCCTTCCTTCCCCACCTCCTCCCTCCCCACCTACCCCCAAGTGAGAATTCTTGTAGTCAAAAAATAAAAGCAAATATCAGACTAAACTGGCCAGGCACCGATCTCACACCTGTAATCCTAGCTACTCAGGAAGCTGAGATTGAGGCTGGAAGCCAGCCAGGCAGAAAAGTCCATAAGACTCTTAACTCTGATTAGTCACCAAAAAAGTTGGAAGTAGTTCTATGACTCAGGTGGTAGAGTGCTAGCCTTGAGCACAAAAGCTCAGGAACCATGTCTAGGCCCTGAGTTTAAGATCCAAAACCAACACATGTGTGCTCTCTCTCTCTCGCTCTCTCTCTCGCTCTCTCGCTCTCTCGCTCTCTCTCTCTCTCTCTCTCTCTCTCTCTCTCTCTCTCTCTCTCTCTCTCTCTCTCTCTCTCTCTCTCTCTCTCTCTCTCACACACACACACACACACACACACACACTCCTCAGCTGGGCACCATGGCTCACAGCTTTAATCCTAGCTCCTCAGAAGGCTGAGATGGGTTAGCCATCCAATGAAGAGAGATCTTACATTAGAAAGCAGGAACACTTGCACTAGGCTCTGACATTACACCTGCACTGTGTATCTGCTCTGTCCTTTAACTGAGCAACAATTCTGGCAAATTACTTAGCTTTCCTGAAGACTTTGCCCTATGTATAAAACAAGCAAATGGTTGTAGCACCTCTTTGGGAAGATGCTGATGTCACTCAGTGTGGTGGTGCCTGGAAAACCCTTAGCTAGTACTAATAAAGGAAGAGTAGCATGGCGCAAGTACTTGTTTGATCTGTGTCTGAGAGCATTTGAATGGTGATTCCCCCACCTATACCAATGTCCACTGGTGAACAACAGGATCGACAGCACCATTAGTACTACATTATTCCCCAGATTAGGTAATAAAGAAGGAAAGGGAAGCCAAATGGTAGATGGACAGTGCCCTTAGTGAGGAGCTAAGCCCCCACAGACAGCCATCTCACAGAGTCTGGGAGCAGTCCTTCCAGGCCCACAGTGGAAGCCAACAAGTTCACTGCAACTTCATGAGAGTCTAAGGTGGAACCACCAAGTTGCACCTGGAGTCCTGGTCCTTGGGAACCATCTGAGGTAAAAGTGTCATGTGTTAAGTTGCTAACCTTGGGGGTAATTTGTTATATACTTAAAATTCATACAAGTACTTAGTAATAGCAACTATCTTGATTGCCATTACTCGGCAAAAATAGGGAGGGACCATCAGTTAAACATCTAGAAACATCTACTGATTGATAGTAAGGGGTCATTTTTCCTGTGTATCCCAAGTTGCATTCTGCATATGAGAGTGGTTTCCTTAGTGCATTTTCTAAACTTATTTTGACCAAATTAGGATAGTCAGATGAAGGATAGACTTTGAAATCCTATCATTAGGGAGCAAGTGAAGAATCGGGTAGTGCAGAATTTCAAAGTTTCAGAAACAGGAGCATGCCGAGTCCTCCACCTTGAGCAGTAGGTGGTGTGAAGGGGAAAGGGCAGCTCTCGTATCATTCCAGAAGTCCAGCTGCTAAGGTTCACTAGTGCAAGCTATTATAGGAGAATTACAGCCCTGACATGAAGGGACTGACTTGGATGTGTCCCTCTAGGCATGAGTAAGTCCTCTTGGTTTGGGGCCCCAGGAAGAGAGGTAGCTTGAGCTAGGTTTTGGGGGACCATCTCTCCAGCTACTGACCTCTTAGCAGCCCAAGAAAGTCCATCTGGCTCTGTTCCACTCCAGTTATGCCTCAGTCCCTTCATCAGCCCTGGCCAAATTAATCAGATATTCTGTACTCTGTTATCTTTGTACTTGGATCCTGTGCCCATCTGTCATGTGTCTGAATAGGGCCAGCTCATTAATTCACTGTCACTATGTGGGCTTTTTCTCCCACCCCCCACCCTTAGACAAGATCCACTGTAAAGCTTTCTTTCCTTTCTGCTTAGATTTTCCCACTCATCATAATGCTGGATAGTTGTTACAGAGAAACCAATAACTCCTAATATCTTTTCTAGATGTGTTATCTTGCAAATTTAATTGTTTTCTAAAAGGAAAATGAGTATGTTTCTACATATGTTATTAGTGGAATTGTGGCTTCTAAAAGCTCCCATGTTGAAGTCCTAACTCTCCTACCTTAGAATGGGACTATATTTAAAAATCAGACCTTCAAATAAGGTAGTGATGGTAAACTGAGGTATTACAAATGGGCCCCAATCCAGCAGAACTGGTACCCTTCCAGGAAGGAGAAGTTTGGCTAACTGGCATGCATACACATGGAGGGAGGACTTTATCAGGATACCCGAAGACAGTCATCTGCAAACTAGGACAAAGATCTCAGAAGCAAACCTATGAAAACCTTGATTCTGAACTGCTAGTCTCTAGCATGTTGAGAATGCACATTTTATCATTAAAGCCATCCAGTATGGGTATGCTGCCCTAGAAAATAGGACAATGTAGTCACTCCTTTTTCTGCCAATGGAGTGCTGCTCTCTGCTGCAAGGATCAGTGCTTGAAATTCTTGCACACTGAGAATTGTTGAGCCCACTGTGGAGTGAGGTACCACAGGAAGCCAGCTATATGCTGTCTGCAAACCCACATTCCCCATGCAGTTAGAATATAGAACTCCTTCCTAGACACCTCTACCTTCCACGTACACAGATAGTCTCATGTAGTTGTTACAACAATAATTATCTTGTGTCATTTAGGGAGTGTGTGTGTGTGTGTGTGTGTGTGTGTGTGTGTGTGTGTGTGTGTGTGTGTGTTTGTGTCTCGGTCAATAATTATCTTGTGTCATTTAGGGAGTGTGTGTGTGTGTGTGTGTGTGTGTGTGTGTGTGTGTGTGTGTGTGTGTGTGTCTCGGTCATGGTGCCTGAACTCTGGGCCTGGGCACTGTCCCTCAGCTTTTCAGCTAAAAGGCTAGCACTCAACCACTTGAGCCATAGTACCCCTTCTGGCTTTTTCTGCTTATGTGATGCTGAGGAATCAAACCCAGGGCTTCATGCATGCAAGGCAAGCACTCTACCACTGAGCCACCTTCCCAGCCCATCATGTGTCATTTTTACAATAATAATCCTATGAGGTTCTCATTTGTCAAAGACATGAAATAATGGGATTTAGAGTTAGGAGTCATAAGTATAAATTGATACAGGATTCTAAATACTCACCCACATACTCTTTTGAGACTTAAAAGGATACTCTTAGGAGAGAAACAAAAAGATGCCAATGCCTATGTGCCTCTTCACATTTATATAATATGTATATATCAAAAAGAACTCCAAGATATGGAAGTAAGACCGTTCCTTTCTAAAATTTTTTTATATTTTTGTACGTTTGTTTGTCAGTTGTGGGGACTGAGCACTGTCCCTCAGCTCTTCAGCTCAAGGCTAGTGCCCTTGAGCCACAGCGCCATTTCCAACTTTTTTCTGCTTATGTGGTGCTGAGGAATTGAACCCAGGGCCTCATGCATGCAACGCAAGCACTCTACCACTGAGCCCACCTTCCCAGCCCTAAAATTTTTTATACTTTGATGCTTCTATCTTCTTAATGTATGGTGTATTCACGTTTACATCTTCAAGAGGATGGGGAGAAGGGTACAGAACTCGAGGAAAAACAGGTGGAAGCCGGGCGCTGGTGGCTCAGGCCTGTAATCCTAGCTACTCAGGAGGCTGAGATCTGAGGATCGCGGTTCAAAGCCAGCCTGGGCAGGAGAGACTGTGAGACTCCTATCTCCAATAAACCACCAGAAAACCGGAAGTGGCGCTGTAGCTCAAGTGGTAGAGCGCTCGCCTTGAGCTGAAGAGCTGAGGGACAGTGCCCAGGCCCAGAGTTCAAGCACCACGACCGACCAAAAAAAAAAAAAACAGGTGGAAAAGTGCAGCAGTGGGGCTTAATGGACACAGATGGAAGTGAACTATACAACTTGGGGACGCAGATGGGAGGGAGGGACTGGGAGAGACTGAAGAAACAGACGACATTGTACAAAAGGAAATATACTCATTACCTGACTCAATTGTAATCCTGTGTGCTTCACCTTTATAATAACAATAAAGTAAATGAATTATAAAAAGAAGTCATAAGCAGATATGTATGGCTCTTATTGCTTTTCTTAATCATTTCAGTCCCTACATTTTCTTTTTCATTTTCTTTTTTTTTCTTTTCTATTTTTGTTGGTGGTGGTGGTGGTGGGGCTTGAACTCTGGCCTGGGCACTTTCCCTCAGCTCTTGAGCTCAAGACTAGCGATCTACCATGTAAGCCACAGCACCACTTCCAGCTTTTTCTGCTTATGTGATGCTGAGGAATCGAACCCAGGGCCTCATGCATGCAAGACAAACACTCTACCACTGAGCCACCTTCCCAGCCCTTTTCCCTACATTTTCATACAGCATTCCATCCTATCATAGGAATACAGTGGAGAATAAAAGCTAAAAAGTGAGCCAGGTGCTGGCAGTTTGTGCCTGTAATCCTAGCTACTCAGGAGGCTGAGATCTGAGGATCACAGTTCAAAGCCAGCCAGAGCAGGAAATTCTGTGAGACTCTTATCCAATTAGCTGCCAAAAAGGTGGGAGGGGGAAAAGTGGAGCTGTAGCTTAAGTGGTAGAGTGCTAGCCTTGGAAATAAAAGCTCAGAGACAGCGCCTGGGCCCTAAAATAAAGTCCCAGGACTGTGTGTGTGTGTGTGTGTGTGTGTGTGTGTGTGTGTGTGTGTGTGTGTGTGTGTGTGTGTGTGTGTGTGTGTGTGTGTGTGTGTGTGTGTGTGCGTGCGCACACACATGCATGCACACACACACACAAAGTTTAAAGGTGCTTTGTTCTTTAGCTCCTAACAAAGTCAGTAGGCTCTTAATGTATATTGTTCATTTAATGTTCTCAAAAAGACATGATACAACTTAGCTAAACACTGACCATTCCTAGTCCTTTCATTTTCTAACCAGGTTCAAGAGTGGAGCCATACAGTGAAAGATTCAGCCTCATGATCTTCCAAAAACCTCCCAAGATACTGTCCATTTCCCAAGGGATGCCATTTTGTTTGGTGTACAGTATAACGGATCCACAAAGGAAAGGAATTATTGCTTGACTTTTCACCCTACTTCTTCCACTCCCAATAACCCACCTGAGTCCTGTATGCAGTATCTCTGGTTCTCTGTTACATAACCTTTAGATGACCCGAGATTCAAGGTTGTACCCATAATACATATTTAAACCACTCCTTCCTGATGACTGGGAACATATTAGATTGTAGTTTCCTTCCCAAGTGCCTACCATTTTTTATATTCAGTTAATATAGAAAAATGACTTCAATAACCTCAGCAGGCTGCTCACTGGCCGGATCCACAAGTAGGATTTTATGAATATAATTTTTTGTGTCCACAAAAATAATGGAAACATTTTCTTTTTTTCTTCGGTAACAAGTAGTGGTGTTCTTGAATGGAAAAGACATATTAGCCTCAAGGCTTTTCCTAGAAATGCATTTACAGCTTATTCAAAGCAGAGCTCAGGGACAGGAAGCCAATTGCTCAGTTTCAGAAAATTCTTTACATTTACTGTGAATGGCCCAACTTGCCAACTTAGTTCACATGCACACACCTGGAGACATTCACTCCCACCCCAGCCCACAGCCTGAGTAAAAAGGCTGAAATTCAAGAGCAAAGTAAGGTAAACATAGACCTAGACCATTATGTCCCGTGCGGTATTGTCCTGAGCAGTTAGGTTAAAAGAAGTACGCAGATGAAGACATTTTGTTACAGGAATGGAAACTGGACTGATAGAGAAGCTAGAGATATCAGAGAGGAAGGAAGGAGGGAGGGAGACAAGGAAAGGAAGGGAGGGAGGGAGGGAGGGAAGAGAACATTAGGAGAGTGGGAGATGTGCCTTGTGATCAGGAAGGAGAATTGGAGGGGTTCTGTGGACTTTGTAAGCTTGGATTCTTTTTTTTTTTAGTTTTGTAGAAAATGGTTTATCAATTCCATTTTGGTATAAAACACATGGAAGAAAGCTGGCCAATCTACACAACTATCACGATGTGAAAGGTTCTTTTATCAAACTCTGAGTCTAAAAATGTACAAATTTTCTTTCTATCGTGCCTTCAGTAATTTTCTATGCTTTTCTGTTTGAACAGGGAGACAGTAAAAGTCCAACAGAGACCTTTGTAAGGCGTGGGAGGGCACAAAGTGTTAAAGACTTCTGCTGACTCCTTCTGTGGGAACACTGTTGGCTTGACTGCCATGAATGAGAGTCCTCCCAGTGTGCTCAAGTTTGCTCAGCCTTCTGGGTGGCACAAATCAATCTGTCAGTCTGTATTTGAACACGAGTATCTTTCAGGGTTTTCTCCTTGCCCCTGCAAGAATGTCTTAATGTTTTAAAGATGTGCCAGTATCTTCAGAAAGGAATCTGTAAGTCTTTTTCATTACTAGTCAAAAATGAAAATGACTTACAGGTTCCTATAACATTGCTAGTTCTTGCCAGGATGGGTGTCAGAATTTCACCTATTTATTGTATCTATTTTGTGTATGTGTCACAAGTAGGTGAAGCTTGACCACATGTGTCTTTAATTTTTAACACAATATAAATATTTTTAACACAATATAAAATCTGAAGATGAAATACAAAAAGGAAAGGGGGAAAAGAAGGAAAAAGGTAAGGTTAAAAGTGACACCTACCTTCTAGAAGTTTAAAAGCTTCTCCAACACAAGCAAATATGATCAACTTTAGAAAGAAAAGAAAGTGAGCTAGGAGCAGCAAAGGAATTAAATAATCCACGGAATAGGTGGAAAAAAAATTCACTGAAAAGCAAAAGCAAATGGCCAACTAACAAAAAGTTCAACCTAACACAGGAAATACGACTAAATGTGATTCAGCAATGGGCAGGAGGACAGAGCTCAGATACATTTCTATGATGTAAGTTGCAAGTGTAAATTGGTCACAGCTTTTGCAAAGTACTTGGCAATTTTAATTAAAATTTAAAAATATACATAGCCTTACCTCTGGAATTTTACTTGTGGAAATCTACCCTAGAAAAGGTTTCACACGTGTGTAGAGAAGCCTGGCCAGCAATGAGCATTGTGAAAGCAAAGGAGTAAAAGCCTTCAGAGCCAGGATTCTGCTAGGAAATTCTAAAGTACTAAAATGGATCAAGGCACGGTAAAGTGTGAATCAGCAAGTTACATAATAGTATATTGAAATGGCTCATATCATACCATAACATACCAAATTGAACTGATGTGTAAGTTACCAAAACCATCATGTTTGGTTGTGGATATAAGCTCGTTGATGCATTAGGTGGGGATATAATGATTAAAAGTAACAGGAGTAAGTTTCCTGTGAATTGAGAAGCAAAGGGAAAAGATGGGAAAAAGAGGAATGGGTTTTGTTCACTTCTGCTTATATTTTCTTAATGAAACTTCTACTGACACTGTCTGTTGGAACACTGTTGTCTTGAACAAGAGTCCTCCCAGTGGGCTCAGGTACCAGTGACCCGTGCCTATAATTTTAGCTACTCAGGAGTCTGAGTTATGAAGATCACAGTTTGAAGCAAACCAGGAAGACAAATCCTTGATACTTTTCTTCACTTAACCAGCAAAAAGCCAGAAGTGAAAATATGTCTGAAGTGGTAGATTATCAGCCACAGTGAAAAAGCTGAGAAAAGAAAGAAAATATTTCTGTATTACTTGGAAGCTTACAAATAAGATAAATCTATTAAAAGGAACATTCACAGAAGGACTGAGTTATCAAGGTCCTCTCAGTAAGGAGGTTCTGTCTAGACAAGTTCTTTCCTTCTTGTCAGTAATAGTTCCTACGGTTTCCAAGCTTCAAATTGATCGTTGTTCCCTAGTATTTTGCTTAATGAAAAGAATGAAATGGTCTTGCACCATTTGTCTAACAGTAACTTCCCAAGTTAATCTTGCTTTGGAGATATGCTGACTGGGTCACTTGTTGGGGCATTTCTTAATGACACCAAAGGCAAGCATTCAGATCAAAAACTGTGTTTATGTCTTAGGTACCATGATGACTAGGTGCTCCTGCACAAGAAGATCATGGTGTTTCCTCCCTCCCTCCCTCCCTCCCTCCCTCCCTCCCTCCCTCCCTTCCTTCTTTCCTTCTTTCCTTCCTTCCTTTTATTTGCTGGACCTCAGGCTTCAACTCAGACACTGGGCTCTGTCCCTGAGCTTTTTTGGTCAAGGCTCCCAGTCTGCCCCTTGGGCCACACCTCCACTTCCAGCTTTTTGGTAATGAATTGGAGATAAGAGTCTCACAGACTTTACTGCCTCAGGTGGCTTCGAATTGCAATCCTCAGATCTCAGTCTCTTGACTAGCTAGGATTAGAGCCATAAACCACCGGTGCCCAGCTTATAATACAAATTTAGACTGACTCTTCTAATGTATTTTTTCAGAGCCAACCCTAAACTGCATGTTATCCATTATCAAGCTGTGGGTGATGTACTTTTTTCTGAGAAAACAGCAAAATTTGGCTTGCTTTCTTTGGAGAGGCGTGATTTTTTTTTTCTTTCAATCTGTGCATCTTGTGACCAGTGTGGGGATGTTGGGAAAGTAGGTAACATCAAATGATTTATTTTAAACACCTATTTTCATTTAATGCTTAATGAAGACAGAAGGAATAAAGCATGTTTCAATTAAAAAGATAATTCAGAAAATTTCATAATCAGCCAGGATCTGATATTTTCTTTTCTTTTTTTTGGGGGGGGGGGCAGGGAGGACGTTAATGGGGCTTGCACTCAGCACATGGGTGCTGTCCCTGAGCTCTTTTGCTCAAGGTTAGTGTTCTATCACGTTGAGCCACAGTGCCACTTCCAGTTTTCTGGTCGTTAATTGGCAATAAGAGTCTCACATACTTTTCCTGCCTGGGCTGGCTTTGAATTGCAAGCCTCAGATCTCAGCCACCTGAGTAGCTAAGATTACAGGCATGAGCCACCAGCGCCTGACTGATCTTATTTTCTTAAAAGAACTCTTCTAAGGATCTGATCAGTCTGATAGAAATAGGAGCTGGGTGCCAGAGGCCCAAGCCTATCTAGCTGTTCAGGAGGCTGAGATCTGAGGATTGCAATTCAAAGCCAATTCAGGCAGAAAAGTCAGTGAGACTCAGGTAGCTTCAATAAACTAGGGAGACCCTAAAACTGCATGGGAGCAGTATGAGTGGATAGCATGTATGGAGAAAGCCTGATATTAACAGGAAACTACTGGTTTGTGTGTTTGCCTTATCTTATGTTTGAGCAAGCACACAAGATTCTGAGTGTTGACATTCCACAGTTATTCTCCAAAGATGGGGAAAGTGCCTGCCTGTGTGTACTTATCTTACTGCCTCCTGATGCCCTTGTTATCCACACTTGGATTGTGCTCCCAAACTGAAACCACCTCAAGCTAACATTAGTCTCTGATCTATAGTTTAATGAAGGAGGAGGAGGATTCTATATTTTAATGAAATTTTTCAAACTCTTCCTTGCTCTCTTGGAAGGATGAATATATGTAAATATATGAATATTGCTGCATGCCATCACAATAGCCACTGGACAGAATTGGCATTAATCAGCAAAAAGCTGAAAAAGAAGATGTGGCTCAAGTAGTAGAATGTTAGCCTTGAGCAGAAAGGTTAAGCAAGAGCAAGAGGCCCGCGTTCAAGTCTTGGCAACAACAGGAAGGGAAGGGGAGAGGAGGGGAGGGGAGGGCAAAAGAAAGAAAAGGAAAAAAGAAAAGAAGTGTTAGAAGGGGAAGTTGTCTGTTTCAGATCAGTAGAGAACATTCTGGATGGGGGACATTTTGCAGTGTTTGTAGGGAATAAAACTCCATAACAAGCACTGGCCTAATAAGATGACCATTGACTTAAAACTATAAATGATTTGTTCTTATGGTCATAAGTTAAAGCACACAGCTAGACTATGTTGGGAGAAAAATAAAGAATAGCTTGTGAAGAATTTATGAAAAGCCCAGAAAATTCTGCTTTCTTGTTTTAAAATCTCGTTTATTGAGAATTTGGAAAAGTTATTCTACTGGCAGGGCTTGCCTTTGTTTTTGCCATGTTCCAGTTTTTGTTCTGCCCAACTCTGAGAGAGATCCACCAGCTACCCTAAACTATGCAGATTAATTTCTTACTTAGAACTCCTCAGTGGCTTGGTACAACATAGTTACCACACTCTGTCTACGTAAAAGGTTTTAGATCTACCCTCGTATATGTACATTGACTTATAATGTACACATATAATGTACTTATAAATGTACTACTATGCAAATTGCCAGTTCTGTGCCAGGTGGTGCCCTGAGAGTCTGTGTGTGCCATGCTGCCTTGTCTCCATAGCAACCCACCTGGATTATTCATAGTCTCTGATCATTTGGGACCAAGCACTAAGGATCAGTCTGCCCGGCTTTGGCACTCAAGAGCGAAGCCTAGTGTCTTCTAGTGACTTTTTCATAGACCTTTCCCCAGTGTAAGAAGCATTTATTTTCACGTTTGTATCTCATATGAGGCCATGGGGTAGAAATCTGGAGCTCTTGAAGTCACATTTGCATTCGTGATGCCCAGCATTGCTCTCCTGTGAGTCAGTGTCCTCCCAGCTCCCAGGTGGGAAAGGCTCTGCCCTTGTCTGATGGTGTTTTGGCTCTGAGTTTATTCTGATATCAATTCTGTCCATAGGTATACAAAATTTATTCTAGACTTCAAAGCTCTTCTGAGCCTGAACATCCTCTCTCTGCTCTCTGTGGAGCTATGATAGTGTGGGATATGGTTAAACAAGGAGAGTCACAGCTATGCCAAAGTGATACAACCTCAGTGAGTCCCAGCGTCCTCCCTCCCCCTAACCCTGGAAATGGGATCATTGAAAATAACTGCACAGTAAGGGTGACCATGAGTATCTGGAAGCATTTAGAGTAAGCTGGCCCATGTTATTGCTCATTTGTTAATTGTTTGGGGCTTTAGATATTTAGAAGTTGGGGCACCTCACTTTCCTGTCCCTGTCTATACCTCCATTCCTGCAACACTGATGGTCCAAATTTTCTTGGCCAGTTAATCTGCATTTCATGCCTAATTCTACACCTTTAGGTGAAATAGTTCTTTAGACCTTCCCATGTGTAGCCAAAACAACCATGAGCCATATTCACTTTAAACTCACAATACTGAAGACATAAAGAGCACGGACAGAAAGACATGTCCAAGAGAGGTCAGGAAAGAATCTGTCTCAGCTGGAAGAGGCTAAAGTATCTTCAAGACTTGCTGAAAAGAATTAGGCTGAGGGGAGTGCCTGGAGACCCAAAGCAAGACAAAAGGGACACTGAGGAACTGAAGAGACAGGAATGAAGGCGGCCTAGACAGTACACTGAGGAGAGGGCTACAAGATGGTTAGAGGAAGAAGAACAAAGGTACACAAGTTCTGCCCAGTAACTGCTCATTTCTCTGAGAAATGAAGATTGATTGGGTTTGCTGAAAAAGGAGGAGGGACTTTCACCCTGGACTGAAAGATGAGTGGCCATGAAAGGCTGTGTGAAGTGCTAGTGAGATCAGGAAAGAGACTGTGAGGCAGACTCTGTAGTGCACATTGACCTAGAGAGAGTGAAAGAGAAATGGGCTATGGGTTGTTGGACTCTGACTTAGGGAGTCAATGGTTTTGACTAAGATGCAGCTGGCTGGTGAGAAGGCTGCATATATGGAAGCTGTTATGGAGGCAAAGATGAAGGACAAAGAGAAGAAAGAAAGTGCAGTGCTGGGCAGGGGGGGTAGGAAGGTGTGGTCAGGGAATGGTATGATGAGCAAGTCCACAGGTGTTCACTGTCACCATGGATAGCTGGAGGGGGGCGTGGTCACTCCAGTAGGGCATGTGAAGAGCTGAGGCAAAGGTATCATTTCACCTATTTGCCTGATGACTACTGGAGGATGAGGGAGAAGCCTGGGGTAGGGCTAAAGCCTCACCTTGAAGTAAGGAGGTCAGGTCTGGCCAGTGCCATATTGGCTACACGGTGGATGGTAAGGTCTGGCATCTTGTCTTCAGGCTGGAGAAAGGAAACACCCCCACCCATCACCTTCCTCCTAGGTGATGGGCATGCCCAGACCCCTGGAGACAGGGGTGGACACTTGGCTGATAGGTTACTGAATCTGTCAGTCCAGAGCCTGGGACTGGGAATTTCCTTTGGACCTGCCCCCTGCTCCGACCTTATTTAGGCCTGGACCAACCCAGCCACCATTATGCCATGTCATGTGCGTCTCTGTGATAGTATAGGGTCCTGTGTCCTGTCTTCTAGCTCCTCCAGTCATCATGGTGTCCCAATTTAGCTCTCCATTGGAACTGAATTAGTTTTGTTGTGTAATAAATCATCCCAGAAGCCACCTTTTATAATACAGAATATTGGAGTCTTTATTATACTGTTAACAGGCTGCAGGCTGCCAGTTGTTACAAAGGCCTGCAGCATGCAAATACACATAACACAGCAAGAAACATGAAGACAAGACACCAGAACCTACCATCCACCATGTGGCCAATATGGTGCCAGACAGACCTGGCCTCCTTACTTCATTCTCCTTTTTTTTTTTTTATGTACATGAAATTAAATCCTTGATTTCTCAGTAAAAGGACCAAATTTTTTGCCTAAGCCATTTACTCCTGTAATTTATGGAGTCTCTGGCAGTTAAAAGTTGGCTCCATATGGTTGGTAGCCATACAGTCAGGGGACTTTGCCCTGCTTTCCCATGTCAGACAGGTTATGATTTACAAATCCATGTCTCTCAAAAGAATGTCCTGCAACCAAAGTCTTAGGTTAAGCAGATCCAAAGCAGTCATTCACCAGGTATCAGCTGCAGGTAATGGAGTCAGGCAAGACGTCCAGTCCAAGTGACCACGGTGGAGGTGGTCAGGATGATGATGTAGTCTCCTCCGGATGAGCCAGGCCATTTTTGAACTTTATTCAAACAGGAATCTCCAGATTAGAAGAGATGGGCTGGACAGCGGCAGCAATGTCTCCCAGAAGCTCAGATAGATTGTCACACCTCCTGCTGAGTTACCTGCCATTTCTGCACAAACTGGTTTAAGAAGCTTAGCCTAAGGTCTGACTTTAGTGAAATTTCCCACTACCTTCCTGGTTGTACCCTGGCACTGGAGCCAGGCTGGAGCCCCATTGGTTTTTAAGGCAGTTTAGGCAATAGCTCCTCCTGGATAATTTACAAGCTGACAACTTTTTAATAACCAGAGATTTTATTTAATAAGGCTAGGTTTTTCTAGGCAGACACAGAGGGCTTGGGCTTGTAACCATTTTTAAGTGCAGTCTCTACTCTCGTCCAGCTGTTACCACTATTTTCTATGCCTCCTTTTAATTTATCCTGCCTCATTTTAAAAATGAGCCTGGTCCCTTGATCTTAAGGGGTTTGATGGGCGAAGATGCATCTTCTGTAACTTCTTCAAGCTGACTTCAGACTACCTAGTCAGGAACCTATAGCCTTAGCCTGTTTTACCAATGGGTTGCCAGGATGAGATATTATTAGGAGCACTATTTTACTCCAAACTGGAAATTATATACATTTAATTTCTGACAAATGCACAGACCTTTTCTCTGGCTATAGCAGTGTAGCTTGTTTAGCACACTAGTTTACAAAAGCATCATTCTGGCTGGCCTAGGAACATGATTTTAGTGACCCTAACATTGCCTAAGTGTACGCCTTTAGACAGATCTCAGGTCCCAAACTTTCTTTCCTGAATAGATGAATTTAGGTGGCTGCTGCCAGCTCAAAAGTTACTGCCAGTTAGAGCTTTGAGCAAATACAGGGGACTTGGGATTTTAAACTATCCCCTACATTTTACAACCTTAGCTTTTTACTACTATCACAGATGACTAGCAAGTTCCTGTCCCTTTACAAGGACATTAGGCATACTTACAAACTATCTTCCCATGACCTCCTGGCTCTGACCAATTTTGGAAGGGCCACGTACAAATGACTCCAGGATCTGACACCACCTCTGCCATCCAAGCAGTGGCTTACTGTCTCGGGATGCTCCATCATTGCCAGGGTCCCAGGAGTGCCTTTCTCCGTGCTGGGATAAATGCACCCTTGGCATTTTCCTTGGTCGGTTGCTAGACTTGAACTCAGGGTTTGAGCGCTGTCCCTCAGCTCTTCAGCTCAAGGCCAACACTCTGCCACTTTGAGCTCCAAAGCAACTCTGCTTTTCCAGCACTTTGCTGGTGGATTAGCAATGACAATCTCTCAGGGATCTTTATCTGCCTGGGCTGGCTTCAAACCAGTTTTCAGATCAATGAGTCTTGTACATACAGCCACTTTACTCCAATTAAAAGCAACAAAGATGGCCATTGAAAGTAGTTCTATAAGCATGGTCTAACCTGGAACCTTTTTGTTGGTCATGAGGCTTGAACTCTGGGCCTAAATGCCGTCCCTCAGCTCTTCAGCTCAAAGCTAGTGCTCTACCAGTTGAGCCACAGTGCCACTTCCGGCCTTTTCTGTTTATGTGGTGCTGAGGTATGGAACCTAAGGGTTCATGCATGCGAGGCAAGCACTCTACCACTGAGCCACCTTCCCAGCCCCTTACCTGGAACCAACTTCTGACAAACTTACGGGCCTGCTGGAAACACTTACAAAAAAACCTGTAAGGGAAAACTGGAATAGCAATTAAACAATCATTTTGGTAATCCTAATTTACCTTTTTGGCTTTTAAAAGAAACTTGTAGGACAATTTTAACTTTAAACTTTGTCAGGGAGGCCAGCCACTCCCTTACCACTTCCCAAACTTTTACAAGGGGGACACCATTTTTAATCCCTTTTCCTAAAGTAATGTTAATTTGCATTTAAATGTCCCGTTGGAACACTGAGCACACTCATTACCTCTCAGCCAAAGGTTTTGTTTTTGTTTTTGTTTTTGTTTTGGGGGAGGGGTCCGGTAGTGGGGCCTGAACTCTGGGCCTGGGCGCTGTCCCTCAGCTCTTCAGCTCAAGGCTAGCGCTCTACCGCTTGAGCCACAATGCCACTTGCGGCTTTTTTTTCCTGCTTATGTGGTGCTGAGGAATCAAACCCAGGGCCTCATACAAGGCAAGCACTCTACCACTGAGCCACCTTCCCAGCCCTCAGCCAAAGGTTTTTAAACTGGCCACCTTTTTCTTTCTTTCAGTCAGAGTTACCTTTAGAAATTAGCAGTTTTTCTTTTTTTTTTTTTTTAATATTATTTTATTTTATTTGAGAACATACTGTACAGAGGGGCTACAATTACATGGGCAGGATAATGCATACATTTCTTACCAAGCATTGCAGCCTCCTCCTGTTTACCCTTCACCTCCCATCCCAGCCTCCCCCCTCCCCCCACCCAATTGAAATTAGCAGTTTTTCTTAATGCAAGAATTAAGCACTAACACTGTACCAAGAATCTAGACATAGCATCTTTTTGTCTTTTTAAAAACACATCCAATTACAAAAAGAGCATAGAAATCAAATTACATCACATAAATAAACTCTTCTTTAAAACTTTTTCAATTTAAATACATCCTAGAGGGCAGTTTTTAAAATGTCTATTACAACATGAATTTACCATCAGGTTTCTAGTGTCCATCTGCATGGAAAAAAGACAGGAAAGATGGGCTAGTTGGCCAGTCCTACAAAATGGGCATACACCCAATCTGACTCTTTAGTGTTAGATAACTGCCTTTTTGTCAGCTTGCCCTCTACCACCATGCATGAATTCCCCCAGGGCCTGTCCCACCATGCATAGCGGGTGAGCTGCACCTTGCCAGAGTACCCCTCAGCACACAGGCTTATCCTAAATTTTTCCTGTACTTTTAAATCTCTGACTGAGAAACCAAGCAGTTTAGACACACAAAAGAAGCAAAGTCTTTAGCAATGGTAAGCAAAACTTTACATCCAAATTTCTAACACTTACTCCCAAAGTTTTAGCAGTGGTGGGAAATAAATCTCAAATTTCCAATGCATTTTGCTAAGCCAGAAAACCTGATTACAATGAAAACAGCCTTATGCATCAAAACATCAGATTTTTGGTTTCCAAATTAAAGAATCCTTACAAAATCTTTTAACTAAAGTTCTTTAAAACAAATGCAATAATCCTTTTACACTTTTGCTAATGTCCAAACCTGATGACCTTTCTTGCAGTTTAAACGAAACATACTGAAAGACCCCCGACTTCGGGTGTCCCCCAAATCAGGACCTCCCTGCCCCAAGCACCAGTCAGACGACACCAGATGCAAAAGCAAGAGGGTTTTATTTGGGCATGCCCAGGTTCCCAGGTGCACGTGACCTCGAGATCCGCAAGGTTCGGGTCAGTGGCTGGGAGCCCCGATCAGTCCCAGGGATGGTCCTTTTATGGGACCCCTCTGTCCGTTACAGGAGTGCCCGCGCTTTTTCAGCCAGTAAATTTAAAGTGTTACAACCTGGTCTGCACGCAGGCAGCCAATCCTTTTAAAACAAATCATATGTTTTGGCCAATCACTGTTCGAGGGGGTCCCTCGGTGTACGCGCCGAGTTGTGTCTCTGGCCCTTGGTATGAGGAAGTGACCTTTGTCTGAGTCAGCACCTGTCGTTCGCTCACACCAGGGGGCTGACTGCGGGGTGGGATTAGTTAGTAGGGTGTGGGCTTGTTGATTAACTGGTGAGGTTAGTTATCAAAGGGGGAATGTGGGGTAATATAATTTTCTTAGCAAAGCATGTTACAGAAGCCAGAAATAGCTTGGTTAGATACAAAACTCTGTTCCCCTACAAAGAGGCTCAGGGCCTGGTTGGTTGGGGAGGGGGTCTTTCATTCCCCTATTTCTTTTGTTAGTGCCTCTAACCTTAGAGGCCGGTGTTGTCCTTTTTCATATTAACTACCAGTTTCCTGTTGCCTGAGGGCTTGTATTGTTGGGTCAAAACTAGGGTCTGTACTACCGATAGGCGGTCTTTTACAAATTGTATCAAGCGGTTCACAATGCAAGGGCCTAAGGTAAGGATTAGCATTAGTAGTATAAGTGGTCCCATCAAGGAGGATAATAGGGTAGTGAACCACGGAGACTTGTTCCATAATCCTTCATACCAGCTCTGTTGGGACTCAAATTCCCGCTTTCTTTTATCTAGCCTCTCTTTGAGTTTGTCTAGGGTCTCGATTATTACTCCTGTTTTGTTAGCGTAAAAACAACACTCTTCTTTTAAGGCTGCACATAGGCCCCCTTCCTTTAGAAAAAGCAAATCTAACCCCCTTCGATTTTGGAGGACTACCTCAGCTAAGAAGCTTACGGAGTCTGTCAACGCCCGGACAGACTTTTCTAGGGTCTTTAAGTCTTTATTTACAGCCTGATGTAGGAGCATGTATTGATCTGCCTTCATCAGGGCTGTGGTTCCTGTGGTGATTCTGGCCGTTATTCCTCCAAGGCCCAAAAGAACAGTTAGGGAGAGAGTTACAGGTTCTCTTTTGTCCCTGTATACAGGGTTCTCGAAATACTGGAGGACAAATTCATCGGGATGGTAGGTGATGCGGGGCCAAATTTGCACTAGTACACAATAATACCTAGTTGGGTTAAAAACGGCTGCTGACACACACGGGGTAATTCCAGTGTAACAAGCCCAATTTTCCTTTGGCTTGCAGAACCTTTATCTTAGAACAGCCTTAAGGCACCACTGTGATGCAGAAGCTTGCTAGATTTTAAGGCTAAGAGTATTACCTCCATTGATAACACACTCAGGTTATTACCATGCCAGAGTCAAACTAGGCTGTGACCATAGAGTGGATTTCCAGTCACTATGCACTGAAGTGCCTAAGACAAGCAAGCCAGTGATATCCTTGTCCCCAATATCCACTGTGAGAAGAGAGGGTTTCTGGATATCACCCAAAAGAATGTCCCACAAGATCTTAGATTTAGCAGCAGTCAACCAGGAAGCAGACTCAGGTGATGGAATCAGGCAGGAGTTTTTCCAGGTGGCTGTCAAGGCCGTCTTTGAACTTTACCCATTAGGGTATGCAGCAGCAGCAGCAGCAGCAGCAGCAGCAGCAGCAGCAGCAGCAGCAGCAGGGTCTCTCAGTGGCTCCAAGGGACTGTCACACCTCATGCTGGGCTGTAAATTCCTAACCATCTCTGACAAAAGCAGTCTCCACACCTTGCGCACCGACAACTGTTAACACTATTTTTTATGCCTTTTTTAAAAAAAAATTATTTTATCTATTTTGCCTCATTTTTCCAAAACTGACTCTGGACCCTTGATCTTAAAATGGGGGTAGAAGGGCGAAGGTCCATCTTCTGTAACTTCTTCAAGCTGACTTTAGGGGCGTTGATCTTACCTAGCCAGGAGCCTATAACCTTAGCCTATTTTACAAAGAGGCCATCAGGGTTAGATGTCATTAAGAACAATATTTAACTTTTGACAACTGCACAGACCTTTTCTCCAGCTATAGCAGTGTAGCTTGTTTAGCACTCTGGTTTGTAAAAGCATCTTTCTGGATGACTTAGGAATGTGATCTCTAGTGACCCTAACACAATGCCTAAGTTACCTTTGCAGGCCTTTAGACAGATATCAATAGAAACACACTCTCAGGTTTACAAACTTTTTCCTGAGAAGATGAATTTCATGTAACTGGTGTCAGCTCAATATGACTGCCAATTAGAGCTTTTGGTACATAAAGGGGTTGAGATTTAAACTACCCCTCACATTTTATAACATTAGCTTTTTACTATCACAGAGGACTGGCAAGTTCTTGTCCCTTACAAGGTAGTCATGAACATTAGGCATGCTTCCAAACTATCTTCCTATGACCTCCTGGCTCTGACCTGTTTTGAAGGACCACTCACAAATGACTCTAGGATCTGACATTTCTGCCATCCAAGCAGTGGCTTACTACCTCTGGATGCTCCTCCAATGCTTTTGTCCCAGGAGTGTCTTCTTTACATTGGGATAAATGCTTCATTGGCATTTCCCTTGAAATCTTGAGGCCAAGTGTCACTCATTGCCTCTTGGCTGCTTGTTTTAAAACAGACATTCATTAAGATTTTTAAACTCAGATGACAATTTTTCCTTAATGAGAAAATAACAATCATCTAACTGAACCAAAAAGCTAGACTTAGCATCTTTATGACTTTTAAAAACATCCTAATTGTAAACATTAAAAGCAAGTCACATTATACAAATAACTTTTTAACCCTCTTTTTAAGGCCTTCCTAATTTTAATGTTAACACATCCAAGGGGAAGTTTTAGCAATAATAATCAGATCATCACATCACTCATTTTAACCATCATGTTTTCAGTGGCTACCCGCAGGGAAAAGAGACAGAACAACGATGGGCCACTTGGCCCCTCCTATGGAATAGGCAGGCACATACCCAATCCGACTCTTTAGGGTTAGATGAACTGCATTTGTGCCAGCTTGCCTCACCATGGGTGGACTCCTCCCAGGGCCTGTCCCACCATGCATGACCAGCTGAACTGCACTTCTGCTTGTTCACCAGGTCTTCTGTTGGCTTCTAAGTTTTTCCCCCTGTCTCTTCTCTCGGTTCTCGAATGAAATACACAGTTTTAGACAGACAGAACAGGTAACATCTTTGACAGTGTTAAACTAACCTTTACATTTAAATTTCTAATATTTATCCCCAAATTTTAGCCAAGGGAATTAAATCCCAAACTGCCAATGCATTTTTGTTAAGCCAGATAACTTGATTACAGTATAAACAGTCTTATGCATTTTAAAATATTAGTTTTTAAAATACCAGATTTTCTAATTTGCAAGTTAAAGAATCTTTAAAAAGCCATTTAAAACAATGTGAAGATTCTTTAAAATTTTTGGTAATGACCAAACCTCATAATCTTTTGAATTTTAAATTTAAACTCACCCAATTGTTACAGCATGCTGACAATTCTCATCTTTGAACATGTTCACAAACACACACAAAACACACAGCATGCAAAAATCAAAATCAGTTGTATGTACACTTTCTAAAGGTTTTAAACAAAAATTTAAGACAGTATTTCTTTTAGAACTAGGTACCTTTGTTGGGCTTCATTTTCACAGAGCTTGCTTGTTAGCAAGGCTTTTGAATCTCTTCTGAGTTGGAGGAGGGCTGGGGGAGGGAGTCACCTAAAACTAAACTGGCCTGATTTATTTTTTTTTTTTTAGACAAGAGCACTTTACAAATGGTTACATTGTCAGAACTAGCTGAAAAGTCCAAACCAGACACACAGTCTTCTACACCCTCACCTCTCCTCCAGCAGCCTCCACTGGGAGAAGGTGCAGCCTGAGGCTTGTCCATGCCCTGCCTCTTGGCTGCTGTAACACAAGGGGGGGCACTTAGCAGGTCTGTGACCAAGCCCAGTGGGAGGCTGGAACTTTTATTCCCCCAGAGATGTTTAAATAAATAAATAACAAAAAAACACAGATAAACACAAAAACCAAGGATCCACATTTAAAACTGGTACCAATTTTAAAACAGAACTAGACAAGAACCAAAGGCTGAGTTGGGGACTAATGGGCCCCAGTTAATCCCTACCGGAACTCTGTGCTGCTCCCACTCAGCAAGCTGAATCCAGAGTCTGCTGGGTGAGCCTGCCACACTCACCCAGAACTTTCCTACCCCAGAAAACATAAAACAAACACACTAAAGTTAACAAGACAAACATGTGGCCACAAAGACAAAATCAAGTCTCAGTGAATGTGGCGACATCTCACCACCATTCACTTACCAGGGGACTCAACCCCCCTACTCACCTCCGGAGGATTTTTCTCTTAGATTCCTGCAGACGTTGACCCAGGGGCCTTCCAAGGCAGAGGAGAATTCCCAGTCATCTTGGGGCAAGGGAAAGAAGTCCCTAGCGGCTGTCCCCTCAGACTGACAGGTTCTCCCCCACGCTCAGACCCCCTAAGCCAAGGCCTGAGGCTGAGATCTAACTGGGGCCACTCGCAGGTGGTCAGTGGCAATTTCATAATTGACAAACAAGCAAGTTCCCAAAACCTGACAATCTGGGCTCGGGCTGTAACTTCCAGTGATCTAGTCAGACTTAAGGGGGTTGTTAGTTGCTGCCCCATCCCTTTAAGGACAACAAAACAGACAACAGAGACAACACTAAACAGAAACAGACAAAAACAGACAGGCGCCAAACAGAAAAAGCAACTTCAGATGGGAGTGGCCGACCACGGCTAAACTCCCCGGGAAGGAGAGAGATTCCACGTTCCCTCCTTTCCCTGAGAAGGAGAGAGATTCCACGTTCCCTCCTTTCCCTGAGAAGGAGAGAGATTCCACGTTCCCTCCTTCCTCCAGGTCACCCTGGAGTAGGACTCCAGGGCGGGGCCAGGAAGAGAGAGATTACTTCTCTAGTGGTCTAGGGTTAAAGACAGAGGAGTAACAACAGCCTGACCCATGTTAAAAAGAATAAGAGTTAGACCAACCCTGAACACAAAAAGAACCAAAAACGGACGGGTTAAGACAAACACTGCACGGCTCCGGTCACAAACCGAAAGCAGATTTTCAGACGGGGAAGCAAAATCCCCGGGAAGGAGAGAGATTCCACATTCCCTCCTTTCCCCGGGAAGGAGAGAGATTCCACGTTCCCTCCTGCCTCCAGACATGAGCTCCGAAAAATCGAGCCCCTCTAATCCCTGAGGTGTCCACCAGGGTGGCGGGGGAGAAGTCCGAGCTCGTCAGCTCCTTCTCAAGCCGCCCAGATACAGAGCTATTACGCGTAATAGTACAGACGCTGCGCGGAGACAAACACCAGACAGACAGAGACAAAGACAAAGGCTGGCCAGCTTACCTCCTGGTGGGTCCGAGCTGGAGTGGGTCAGGGGGTGATCCCAGACGAGCCCCCAAGATGAAAGACCCCCGACTTCGGGTGTCCCCCAAATCAGGACCTCCCTGCCCCAAGCACCAGTCAGACGACACCAGATGCAAAAGCAAGAGGGTTTTATTTGGGCATGCCCAGGTTCCCAGGTGCACGTGACCTCGAGATCCGCAAGGTTCGGGTCAGTGGCTGGGAGCCCCGATCAGTCCCAGGGATGGTCCTTTTATGGGACCCCTCTGTCCGTTACAGGAGTGCCCGTGCTTTTTCAGCCAGTAAATTTAAAGTGTTACAACCTGGTCTGCACGCAGGCAGCCAATCCTTTTAAAACAAATCATATGTTTTGGCCAATCACTGTTCGAGGGGGTCCCTCGGTGTACGTGCCGAGTTGTGTCTCCAGCCCTTGGTATGAGGAAGTGACCTTTGTCTGAGTCGCTCACACCAGGGGGCTGACTGCGGGGTGGGATTAGTTAGTAGGGTGTGGGCTTGTTGATTAACTGGTGAGGTTAGTTATCAAAGGGGGAGTGTGGGGTAATATAATTTTCTTAGCAAAGCATGTTACAGAAGCCAGAAATAGCTTGGTTAGATACAAAACTCTGTTCCCCTACAAAGAGGCTCAGGGCCTGGTTGGTTGGGGAGGGAGTCTTTCAATACCTTTTTAACATCATGTTGATAATTTTTATAATCTTAACAAGTTCAAACATACATTTTTGTGCACAAACATCTTTAAGTGTGAAGAATGAATATCAGCCATACATTTCCCTGAATTTTTAGTGGCAAGAGATCTTTTTGCCAATCTTACTCTGGATGATCAAGATTTAAGACAAAATTTTTAACAAATTACTTTGCTAGTCTACTTTTTCCAGGGCTAGCTTGTTCCACCAAGGCATTTTAGCATATCAAATATTTCTGTTGAAGAATGCTGAGTGGGGGTTCCCTGGTGCCCAAATTTGACCCACCCAGTACTTGACCCTAGTTTTAACCCAATTGTCTTAGAAGATTTTACACATCAGTTGACCATCAATTGGAAGAATACCATCAATTAGACGAAGGGAAAGGTTACAGGAAGCTAATCTCTCAGCCCACCAGGCTGCCAATTTTAGCCAACAGCACTTAATTTTTAAACTGCTAAGATTAGCTACTTGTTTGAGCCAGGCCCTCAGCTGCCTGCACACTCCCTACTGCCTCCTTGCAGAAGGCGGGTACAGCACATAGCAGGCTTTGCTTTCTCCCCCACAGAGACACAAGACCAAACACAAGAAGACACACAAGACCAAGACAAACACAGAAAAAGCCAGCTGGGGGGGCCTCTCCCACCATGAGTGGACCCCCCAACACAACCGTATCCAGGACTCCCTACTGTGTGAGAATCACAGAAGCTGCAAAACTCTCCACAGTACCAGAATCTGCCGAGTGGGCCTCTTCCACTCAGCGCCACCAGAACCTCTCAGATCCGTTGATCGAGAGGAAGAAGGGCGGGGTACTGAACACATCTGCTCCCCTATACTCTTCAGTTTCCAGATGGTCCAGCCCCCAGGTTTCAGAAAGACACATAAACACAGTATAGGACGGAGTACAGGTCAGAGAAACAGACTTACTTCCAGAAGATTTCTAACTGACTCCAAAAAAGATGTTTGGATGGCAAGTTTGGTGTCAACAAGCTGGCTGTCAGAGTGAGGGAAAGACCACAGGGCCCTGGAACTTCCCAGGGAGCACGCCTCCTCTGTAGTGGTTTCCATCCCGTGGCAGCCAGTCCACCGAGACCATCCGCCAGTGGCTTCAAGGAACCCCAGATGGCCTACTTGACACTGGGGCCCCATGTTGGGTGCCATATGTTGTAAGGTAAATCATCCCAGAAGCCACATTTTAAAATATAGAATATTGGAGTCTTTATTATACAGTTAACAGGCTGCAGGCTGCCAGTTCTTTCTTTTCTCTCTGGCCTGTTTCCTAACCATGTTATGTGTATTTGGGGGCTGCAGCCTTTGTACCAACGGGCGGCCTGCAGACTACCAGTGTTGTAACAAAGACTCCAATATCCCATCTTCCAAAATGTGGCTTCTGGGATAATTTCACCTTACAACAACCTCTGTGCCACAAGAAGTATCCAAGAAAAGCAGCGCAAGGACTAGAGAACCCTGGCAGTGTACTCCAGAGAGCTAGGACCTGAGCATGCAGCAGAGAGAGTGGTCTCAAGCACATGAAATGATCCTGGCATGGCAGGCTGACTGAACCCAGCCACTTCCATGTCAGTGAGAATGCTGGGAGAGGGGGCCATGCTAGGGACAGAGCAGGCTCAGTACAAAATGCAAAGGACTCCCCGCTCCCTGTGGATGATCCCTTGCTAATGTTGAAGTCCTTCAGCGTCTTGTTATCTTAGCTCTTTTATCTCCTTTGAAATGGAACGCCTTCATTCAATTCCCCATCTTTCAAGCACTAATAAGGAATGTATTTCCTGAGTTTATACAGATAAAAGATGGTTTTTACATACAAATGGCTACTTAAGCAGGCTGGAGAATTCATGTGTTTATTTCATGAGATTGTGACAATGCTTCTCAGACTCCATCCTGCATCAAAAGCAAATGGAGGGGCTGGGAATGTGGCTTAGGGGCGGAGTGCTTGCCTAACATGCGTGAGGCCCTGGGTTCAATTCCTCTGTACTACATTTTTTTTTTAAAGCAAATGAAGCACTGCTTTCTGGGTCCCACCTCTACTGAACTGAGATGTCTGGAGAAGGGCTCTGGGAGTTGGTGTTCTAACACGATTTCAGGCAATGAAGAACAAACCAGTCTATGGTATACATACACTTGAGGAGCACTTCTCTGACAGTTCTCCCCTTATCTGCTGACACTTACTGCTGCACTCTTAACTTCTCTGTTTGGGTTGGGTTTGTGGGGGGGGGGAAGGCCTGTTGTTTGATTATTTGTATGGTTTTATTTGGGGACTGGGATTGAATCCAAGGATGTCCTGCATGCTAGGCAAGTTCTCTACTACCAAGTCACACTCCACCACAACCCTCAGATTTGAAGTTTAGTGTCATAAATATTTATAAAACTATATAGTTAACCTTGTAGCTTAGTATTATTTACACAGAATACTATTGCACATGTATGGATCATTGCTGATGAGTTTTAAGACACCTCAAGAATAACGAAGTCTATAGATGCCCAGTCTTCCATGTGTAGGGAAGGCAGGTTGCACATTGTGGCATTAGTATCTGTAAAGTTCCCCCCACCCCCAACCAAGGCCCTGGACAGACTCCTCCCTCCACTTGGTTAAGTCTCAGCCTAGTACCTGCATTACCTAGGTGACTGGCATACCTGGAGGCTTCTCTGAGGTCACATCTGCATCCAGAGTGGCCACACCTTCCTCCCACCTGGACACACTTTTTCCCACTTGGCCACACCTTCTCTCCACTCCTGCCCTAGATAAATCCTGACCCTACAGGGGTCCACCTCTTTGGCCATGCATCTCCACCATGCACAGTGGGGTAACAGTTTGGAAATAAACTTTTCTCTCCTGCATGGTGTTTTCTTCATCAGCTACCTACTTCAACCTAACAGTACCCATTGCCAGTTTTCTTCTTGATCTGACAATAACTTACTTCCTTTGTTGTAGAGGAAATCTTGGGTGTCTCTTCTTCTGAAAATATGCTTATATATATTTATTTGTATTTCATTTGTTCTGTTGAGGGCAAGAGGTCTCCATATGCTGGTCTTCATTGTGAGTCCATCATACGTAGCAGTTCTGCTAACTTTTATGCACTAGGGAAGACACCTTCCTAGGCGCCACTTTTTGAGTGGTAGATTGGGAATGAAATCAGGTAACTTTAACAAGTTTTTCTTAGTCACTCAGTGAAAGCCACTTAGCCTGTCATGGGTCAGGCCATTCACGGACTCTGGGTTCATCCAATGAGGTAATAAGGGACCAGCAGTGTCATCCTGTGGTGAGGACTATTCAAGGAACCCAAATTAAAGTTGTTTGAACAAATGTTTAGTGTTTGAAGACATCAAAAAGTAAATTAAACATAGTGTAATATGGAATTTGGAGAGGAACAGAGAGATGAGGAGAAATGTCAAGTGAGTTTAATCCCAGCCATCCAGGAATCATGGGGCAGGATGCCTGGCTCCTGTACAGAATAGTTGCCATGGAAACCCCTCTGTCATCTCACTCTACCACTTGGCAGTTCTGATGCTGAGAACCACAGTCTTATCTACACTCGGACCACAGAACCTTTATCCCAGCTCCTGCAAAGTAACAGAGAGTGCTACTTGAAGAGTTCCCAGAGTACAACACCCTAAATTGGTGGTTTCTTTCATCATCTAAGTTTTATCCAGGTAATATGACTGCCTGGTGACAACTAGGTCATGTGTGGGCTCCCAGATGCAAGAGAGTCTGAGAAGCACAGATTTTCCCCCCAAAGCTTTCTCTCTTCTATAGTACCAAAAAAAAAAAAGTTGTTGAAATTTGCATCAAGTGAGAAATTTGCAGTATTTGCTATAATCTACCAACCTAAATAACATGCATGGACAGTATTTTAAAGAGTAACTTTAATACATATAGATTTAAAAATTCATATGGTATGGGGGTATGAAAGATGAAATCTGCTTTGGATAACCCTTCTGCATCCTTTCTTCTCATATTACGTACTGATTCTTAGGGAACAAATACCACCCCCAAAACTGACCAAGCCAAACAATTAGTGTGTCACCATTTCTGTAGGCCCAAAGGCAAGGCAATGCTTAGCTAACTGTCTCCCACTCGGTGTCCATCATGAACTTACAGCCAAGCTTCTGCCTGCAACGAAGTCTCACCTAAACACTGTGGGGTGAAGCAATGTCTCTTAAGTTTGCTCAGCTGTAGGTGGGATTTGGTCCCCACAGGATGTTGCCAGCAGATGTTCCTCATGTCCTGGCCACATGGGCCTGGGAAAAGGGCAGCTCACAAATGGCCCCTCGCTTCTCTTGAAGTAGGCAGATGAGAGACGCAACAAGGAACACCTTGCATAATGTTAGAAGTGGTATCTAGCAGCCTTTCTGAGCTCTGTTCTTTAAAGGCAAGGCAGTAAGTTTGGCCTATACTTGGAACAAAGGGGTTATATAGTTATGTGAAAATCAGGATGTCTAGGCCTGGGACCATGGGAGAGGCTCCCTGCCTCATCTCCTCTCTATCCCTATCTCTCTTTCCCAAAGTTACTACTGCTCATTTGTTGCCTGTGATTCCTTTCAGGAGGTTCCAAAATTTGGATTTCAATCAAATTTCTAAGCTTATCCTGGATGTATTCCATCAGTTGCTGCTAGGATTTGAATGTCACTTCTCCTGGGTGGTATAAGTGTCATCCTTGTCTTCAAGTGGACCAGATGAGCCTGGAAACTCACAGCTGGTATTCTGGGGAAAAAGGTAAACAGAACAGCAATGGTGGCATGGAGACAGGGCCCGAATGTGTGTTTACACTTTCACAAATGGAAAAAGAAAAGTCAACTATGGCACATATGGTCAATGCCTTAGAAGGAGTTTCTGAAAAAATGAAATTCTTGAGAAAACACCTCCTTCCTGTCTCCCCAGGAGCTGATAGAGGAGCAGAGTTGCCTCCATCACACTAGTGTAGTGTTAGCCTGATGGACAAACAACAATGCCTATTGAACCAAGCTGGCCTCAGCCAGTACAGCTCAACATGACGAAGGCAGTAGTATTAAGATGGCACCTGTGGCTCATTCCTCTCATCCTAGCTACTCCGGAGTCTGAGATCTATGGATTATAGTTGAAAGCCAGCCTGGGCAAACAAATCCAAGAGACTCTTATCCCCAATTAACCAGTAGTGAGCTAGAAGAAGAGCCGTGATGCAAGTGGTAAAGTGCCAGCTTTGAGTAAAGCCAGGCAAGAGGGCAAGGTCCTGAGTTAAAGCAGTGACTTATCTACATTTCAAGTTAAGGGTCTCTGTTTTCAGAGACCAGAGTGCTAACCATTACATAATGGAACCTGATAGGGTCTCTGTTTTCAAGGTCTTTGTTCTTTTCATTTTATACTCCAAAGTCTGCTGTCTGTTTCAACCCCTCCCCACCATTACCAATTTCCAAGGTTTTCCTTGGAACAGGAAAAAGTTAAGCCTGGGACTTTGTAGTTTCTCTCTGGTTCAAGAAGGGAGCTTTCAGTCCTCACCTGCTAGCCCTATTCTAGGAAGATTCTGGACATAAGGATTCTCTGCTTCCGGTCAACCTGGACATGTGATGCTTTACAAGGTAATCATCTTACGGAAGCCAGCAAATATTTAGAAATAATCCCTGAGCTGTATGCCCAGCAGCAGGATCCAGCATGCTTAGCATTTTTCCTGCGTGCATGTGAATTAAGAAAACAGCTCAGCCGGGCGCTGGTGGCTCACGCCTGTAATCCTAGCTACTCAGGAGGCTGAGATCTGAGGATCGCGGTTCAAAGCCAGCCCGGGCAGGAGAGACCGTGAGACTCCTATCTCCAATAAACCACCAGAAAACCGGAAGTGGCGCTGTAGCTCAAGTGGTAGAGCGCTCGCCTTGAGCTGAAGAGCTGAGGGACAGCGCCCAGGCCCAGAGTTCAAGCCCCACGACCGACAAAAAAAAAAAAAAAAAAAAAAAAAAAAAAAAAAAAAGAAAACAGCTCAGTTGGGCACCGGTGGCTTATGTCTGTAATTGTAGCTACTCAGGAGGCTGAGATCTAAATCAAAGAGGTGCCAGTAGGATTGTGGTTCAAAGCCAACCCAGGCAAGGAGACTCTTATCTCCAGTTAACCACTAGAAAACCGAGAGTGACGCTGTGGCTCAAGTGGTAGAGCACTCGTCTTGAACTGAAGAGCTCAGGGACAGCAACCAGGCCCAGAGTTCAAGCCCATGACTACCACCACCACCACCAACAACAACAAAAAATCCCCAAAATAGATAGAAATCTCAGTTATTTGAGGGGAGGAAAACATATAACAAATAGCACTTATAGATAGTGTCCACACATAACCAATAACCATTTAATTGTGTTGGAGACTGCTAGAAATTAGAAGCTACTGGCACCTCTTTGATTTAGAAATTGGAGTCATTGCTATCTATGTTTAAAGTGTTAAAAATAACACTTCAGGATTAAGCATTCACATAACAATGTTTATTGAACTTCATAGGAGGGAGAGGAAATGCAGAAGAAGTTGTGTGGGGATTCTAACTGCCCAGGGAACAGAATGAGAGATGCTCAGATACAAATGATGACAGTGTGGGGATACAGCCAGAGGCTATTTATTCCAAAACTTTCATGTCCATTAGGACCTTCATTGAATTAAAGAAGTCCTTTCTTCATCCTTCTCTCTTCTGCCCTTCTCTGGCCACCAGTCTGAGTAGATTGTCTGATGGAGAATTTAGACGAGGAAACTCTCCCTCTCCTTCCTCTCTTTTTCTCTCTCTTCTCCATCTCCCTGCCCTACCTCTCTCTCTTTCTTCTCTCACCTTATGTCCTTCTTACTATTACACTCTCAACCACTCTTCCAGGAAACATGGATCTTGAATGTCTCCAAGAGCCCATGTGTTGGAGGCTGGGTTCCTAGTCTGATGTGTCAATAGGAAGTGATGGAGCTTTTAGAGAGTGCCTAGTGGAAGGAAATTAGAAGACAGATAATGGAAGAGGGCGTGATGACTCTGGCCCTTCCTCTTCTTCTCTCTTTGCTTCCTGGCTGCCAGAAGGAAAAAGCTCCTCTGTCAGGTGCTGCTACCACAGTGTTCTGTGCCACCACAGGTCCAAAACATCTATCAGTGTGGGAGCTGATGTTTTGGTTTCCTACTGGGATCATTCACATGCTTCTCTTAGAACTAAACAAAGAGAAGTTACTCAATGTGATCCCTAAAGTTGCAAGGAAAATGGGACCAGCATTAAGTAGAACACCTGTAAGATATTGGGGAGCACTATTCCTCTAAAATGTATGTGTAAGAAGTTCCTAGAACAGATGCTTTGGGAGCCAGAGGTTGATGCATCTGGAAACATGAAGGCAAGGAGGACAGGAAATAATATTCTAGAAAAGATCATATGAAAAGCAAAATGGAAACTAGTCTGCATGGCGGCAGGGAGAGACCCAGTGGTACCGTGGCCACACCAGGGCATCAGTCTACATAGTCATGTGTCCCATCCCAGGGACTCAGTGCTGCTGAGCCCTCTGCTGTTTTTAAACATTGTTCCGGATAATCTGATGTGGAATAACCTTCACTGTCTGGTAGAGCAAGAAGTCTGAATGTCATCCTGTGAGTTGTAGAAAGCCACTGGAGGAAGCAGGCTTCGTCTGTCTGTAGAAGGCCAATGCTGATGGTCATGGAGAGGCAAAAATACTAGTGAGCAGTCTGTAGCAGGAATCAGGTGTGAGGAGATGAAGCCACAAGCAACCACAGTGGCTGTGGAGGAATGGGGAGAATGGAGTTGCATCTAGATATGTTTGGGAAGGAGAAGAGGCCAGGGGCTACAGCAGATGAGGAGGGAGATGATGAAGATTCTGAAGGAGGAAACAAGAACATCTGACTTGGCTGAGTGGAGATGGGGTGGCCCTCAGTGGGGAGAATTTGTTTGGTAATTCTCTTTTGTCCATAATTCTCTTTATATCCTCCCATTTGTCCAGCCCTGTGGAAGGAAGATGGGCTTCTTATGGGACTGGCCCCAGTGACATTCCTTAGACCACTACTTTTTCTATAGATTTAGAATCTACATGCAGGATTGATAAGATTCTCTTTTGTTTTCCTTTGTAGGAAGCATTGGGGGCTAGACAGGTGGCTCTACTGCTTGAGCCCTTTTTGCTGTGGTTATTTTTAAGATACAGCCTCACTTCTTGCCCAGGCTGGCCTGAACCACTATCTCCTATATATGTTTCCCACCACAGTTGGGATGACAGACATGTGCCAACATGCTCAGCTTTTTCTGTTCAAATGAGTTCTTGTGAACTGTTTTCTCCAGCCTGGCCTGGAGACCATGATTCTCCCAATCTCAGCCTCAGATATGACAGACAATAGCCAAAGAAATACAAGTTTCCTGGTTTCCCTCATTTGTAATAACTAGAATATGTCTATGATAGTCTTAGCAGGGGATCACAATAGCCCACTGGCTAAGTGCATAGGACCATATATAATGAAGCATATCAAAATGAACTCCAAGAATTGGAAACAAGAGGTTCTTATTATTTCCCCTATGCAGTTATTTCTATTTTTTTCTGTTTTACTTTTCTGTACCGTCTTGTATGTAAGTTTATCTGATCAGTGGAAGGGAAAGGGAATCACAGAAACAGCAGGACAAAGGATGAACTCATGCAACAATGATACTCACTAGCCACTGTGTTGGAAATGAACTTTACAAATTGTGGGGAAAAGGGAATGGGGAAAGGTAAGCAGGAGAAAATAAGGGAGAGGGTAATAGTGTTGAAAAAGAAATGTACTCATTACCTTATTATTTATTATATACTGTAACCCCCTGTTCATCACCTTTACAATTAAACAAAGAGGGAGAACACAAAAAAAAACCAAATGTGCATTTTAAAGTTAATAAACTAGAAATTCTTCATACTTTGAAGAGACTCCTCTGTACTGTAGTATATATCTGACTTGAGACAACATTTTCCATATAGGTACTGAAGTGTCAGTCAAGTTCAGAATGAATTCTGCTAGAAGGACATATTCAATTCTGATTATTTTTTGTATATTTTACAAAATATGTAAATACTTTAACCTAAATGTTCTCACAGGTCTTATCTTTTGCTTCCATTCAATATTCTTTTTTCCATAATATTTATTTTGCATTTTTAATTAGGGTAAAATATCATAATATAAAATGTATCATTCTAACCACTTATTAAGGGTAGAGCTCTGTGACACTATGTGCATTTACCTTGTGCAATCAACCAAGTATGTGCAGACCTCATTTCATCTCATAAAGCTAAAACTCTATGTTATTCAAACAATAACTTCCCATTCTGATCTTCTCTACCCTCACCTTTCTATCTCTACGAATTTGATTCTCTTTGCTTCTTACAAGTGAGATGCTACAGCATGTGTCCTTTAGTTATTGGCTCACCCTCTAACATAATGCCCTCCTGTCTGTTTAAGTGGTAGCATGTACCAGATTTCCTTCCTTTCACCACTAAATAACATGTAATTATGTGCTCACACCACATTGTGTTTGCCCATTCATCCATCAGTGGACACCTGTCTGTTCTGAATAATGGTACACTGAATGTGAGTGTATAAGTATTGTCTTGAATTTCTAATTTGAGGTCTTATGGTTATATAGTAGAATTACTGAAACACCATAATTCTATTGTGAGCTCTTTGAGGAACTGTCTTTCTGTTTTTAAATTGAATTTTTGTTGACATTTGAATGATAAGCATTCTTTGTTGTATTCTGGATATCAACCCTAATCAGATATGATGGAATTTTTTTTGCCATTCTGTAGGTCACCTTTACACTCTGTAGTTTGTGTCCCTTGATGCATAGTTTTTAAAAATTTGATATATTTCAGTTTACCTAATTTTCCTTTTATTACCTTTTATTATAAAAATCATTTATTAGTTTTTTTGTCAGTACTGAGACCTTGTATTATCACTTGGCTTCTTCACTCAAATCTGGTGCTCTACCACTCAAGCCACACCTCCACTTCCAGCTCTTTGCTGGTTAACTGGAGATAAGCATCTCATAGACTTTTCTGCCAGGGCTGGCTTCAAACTGAGATCCTGAGATCTCAGCCTCATGAGAGACTGAGTATAGGCATGAGCCACTGGTACTAGCTCAATATAGATTTTTATTACATAAACTCAGTACCGATGGTGTCTCACTTTCTCATGGTTTGACTTATGATTTGAGACTTTCTGATGATGTGAAATCGGCACATATTATATAGGAAGTATAGTTTGGAATTGAGGCAGAGACAGTGAGCTACAGCTCCAAGTCAGCCAAGAGATCCTGACAGAAGGCAGTCAACAGCATGAATGCATGCTTGACTTGTATTTCAACTTGCACTGGGTTATGGAGACCTAACTGCACTGAAAATCAAGGCGTATCTGTAATGTGTACCTGTACTTCTTTTAAATGATAGCCGGAGTTTGATACTATAACATTGATGTCTTTTTTTCTGCAAATCAAAATATTCCAGAGTGTAACCATAGATCTTCCAAATTAATATATTTCCCTCTTGGAGCCCTTGGGGTTTAATTGCTCATTTTCTCTCTTGCTTTAGTAGAAATGACTGTCAGCATCTTCTGTCTACAAGTCATGTTTTCCAACTGCAGTTTAAAAAAATTAAAATATTGAGATTTTTGAGAAGAAACATTTGTTGAATGTTTAGAATAAAATGCAAATAAAACTTTAGATTACTCACACAAAAGTCCCATTTGCATGCCCTTAATTTGATGTACCAAGTAATTTTATAACGGCTCAAATGTTTCTAAACTGCAGATGATGACAAACAGCAAAGAGAAAAAAAACTCTTCCTTGGTCAATGCTTTTAATTTTCACTCTCAGCTCTCTCTCTCTCTCTCACACACACACACAACAACAACAACAACAACAACAACATACATACTACATTCACATAGCAGGTCAAATTGTACTCGTTTATTTAAAGAGTTGAAAAACATAAACAAGTCTAGCTGCTAATTTGATTGTAAGATGTTTTAATGCAATTGTGAATTGCATACTCCATAGGTTTCCTAATTTTGCAAGGATATTTGTTTTTGCTGCATCACAATGTGTATTTGTATTAGCCCCCCCAAAATACTATAGTTATTTCTCAGTTTAATTTCCCCCCAAAACAGACGCTAAGACTATCAATGCAGCAGGCTTCTCTGGAGTTTCAGGAACTTTTCAAGAGATAGGAAAAGTGACATGGAAAAGGGAAAACAGCCAGTAATAGGTTGTTCCTAAGCTAACCAATATGGTATATTTGGCTTGGCAGGAAGCTGTGTGTGTCCTTGTAAAACACATGCCCAGAATTATCCCAGACAAAGGGCCAGGAAGCTTGGGTATTTACATTGGCTCCTTTTCAATTTTTGACTAAGGGGTTCCCATGTGAGTAGTGACCCCAAGCCCTTCTGGCATTTAATGAGTGGCCAAGTGAATTACAGCTGCTCAAAGTAGCAGTTTTCTGATAACTATCCATGCCCTAATGAGCTGAAAAGCAGAGTGTTGCTGGCTATTCTTTCTATTTTTGATGTTGCATTTGCCTCAGTCTAGGCCAATCAGGAGACAGAACCTACACAGTTATTTAAATAAAAGACATTTGTCACATGCATCAGAAAATTAGACCATGGGCCAAATTCCAGCTTGCTGTTATAAATAAAGCTTGCAACACAGTTATAACCACTCTTTGGCCAATTCTCTGTTTTATTATTATTATTATTATTACAATGGCAGATATGAGTAGCTGTGACAGAGATGTAATGCCCTAGAGACTCTAAAATATTTATAGTTTTTCCACTTAGAGAAAAATGCTTCCTTCCCCATGATTTAACATAAAGAATTATTAATCCCAGAGAGCAGAGTAACCATGGAAACAAAAACAGCTGAGGGATAGTATATGTATATATGTATATATATGAATGGCAGACCCTTCAACGTTGGGCTCAGAATTCATTGATGGAGGGAGGCCTTGTGAAATTGTTGGGTTTTCTAAATAGATCTGACCTGCTTTTCTGGGAAAAGAATGACCCCAATTGTGGGCATCACAATAGGAACAACAGAATCAACCCTACAAGCCAAGGATGAACTAGGACTGGTGTGTAGGCTCAGCAAGCATCAGGTACCAGGAGACAATGCACAGCCACAGCTGCTACTGGATTTAGAACAGAAATGGCTTCCATCTGCAGAAATGCATGACTCCAAAGTACGTGGTTTGGGATGGAGCTCATAGCTGACTGGATGCGATCAAGGTCAGGTGGCCAGTTCACTAGATGACCATCCTGTGAGAGTATACTTGTGCCTAGAGATGGAAAGGGGAAAGGGTTCCGAGTGCACTGAGCTCAACTGATCACAACCCTGGAACTGTTGCTACTACCTGCGTTGAAGGCTGCAGAAGGCACAAAGCCAATGGTAGAGAAATCTACAGAACCTAGAATTGAAGAAACTGAGATGACAAAGGGTACCTTCCATGAGTGAGTGAGCCACAGTGGCATCAGGATGAAGAACACTCCTGTGCGAGGCCTTTCCAGAAGTCTTTATTCAGAAAGCTTAACATCAAGCCAGCTGACCAAGGGAAATTCTAGAGCAGGCCCAGATCCATCATCACACAGTGGCCACCCAGGGTGAATCTAGAGCTGAAAGGAAATAAACTTACAAGGAGCCACAGGCTTCACCCAGAGTGGTCCCCTCCTCCGCTTCATGCATCCTGTACCCAAACACATGGGCCATGAGGAACCACCGTGGATGGTAGAGTTAAGGAAGCTGTCAACTAGCTTGATAAGTGATGCTTGATAGGAAGTGGTACTTAGCGTCCTTACAATGATGGAATGCTGCTGTGTTTTTGTTCATTTGTCGAAAGAGGGACACGATTATATTCACTCGCGAATGTGAAAACTCTGCTCACTGGACAGGCAAGTCATCATACCTGGCACATTTCTGGCTGCCAGGAGGACTCTTCCTTCTGTTTCTTTCTTTTTTTTTTCTTTTTTTTTTGGGAGGGGGTCTGGTCATGGGGCCTGAACTCTGGGCCTGGGCGCTGTCCCTCAGCTCTTCAGCTCAAGGCTAGCGCTCTACCACTTGAGCCACAGCGCCACTTCTGACTTTTTTCTTTTTTGCTTATGTGGTGCTGAGGAATCGAACCCAGGGCCTCATGCATGCAAGGCAAGCACTCTACCACTGATCCACCTTCCCAGCCCCTCTTCCTTCTGTTTCTTTAGGAAATGGCAGGCATTCTCTAAACATCAAGCATTACTTCCTCGGATTAATCTCCCACATCCTTCAAGGCTACATCAGCTTTCTCTACTGTATTCCTTTACCCTGAGGGTCAAGTATTTCTTAGTCAGTATGATTATTCATTAAATTTCCGGGGCTCCTTCTCTCTCCAGCCTGTCTTAGCTGCCTCGCCACAGACCCAGCTCCATTTTTACTCTAGAACGTGACTGATGCAATGTCTGGCCATCACACAGAGTCATAAAATAAACAGGAATGCACAGGAAGATGGACAACTTTCTCGACAGAAATTTTAATGCAATGACAAGATGAGTTTTTCCAATTTATCCAGAAATTAAAAGCAATCCCCAAAGCAGCCCAGGACACATGCTTAAATCCTATTGAATGAGCTGATGTATACGTGGAAGATAAATGCTCAAGAATGGTGAAGAGATTGAACTCGAGTTGGAAGAGGCGAGTCCGGTCTCAAAATGGAGGTAAAACCGCCGCCGGGTCGCCCCCAGCCTGACTCCAGCCGTTGGAAGGAGGGCCATCATCCAAAGGAACCAGAGCAGCTGCGGAAGCTGTTTATTGGTGGTCTGAGCTTTGAAACTACATATGATAGTTTAAGAGAACATTTTGAGAAATGGGGCACACTCACAGATTGTGTGGTAATGAGAGATCCTCAGACAAAACGTTCCAGGGGCTTCAGTTTTGTGACTTATTCTTGTGTTGAAGAGGTGGATGCAGCCATGCATGCTAGACCCACAAGGTTGATGGGCGTGTTGTGGAACCAAAGAGAGCAGTTTCTAGAGAGGATTCTGTGAAGCCAGGAGCCCATCTAACAGTGAAGAAAAGTTTTGTTGGTGGTATTAAAGAAGATACAGAAGAATACAATTTGAGAGACTACTTTGAAAAATATGGCAAGATTGAAACCATAGAAGTTATGAAAGACCGGCAGACTGGAAAAAAGAGAGGATTTGCTTTTGTGACTTTTGATGATCATGATACAGTTGATAAAATTGTTGTTCAGAAATACCACACTATTAACGGGCATAATTGTGAAGTGAAAAAGGCCCTTTCTAAACAAGAGATGCAGTCTGCTGGATCGCAAAGAGGTCGTGGAGGTGGATCTGGCAACTTTATGGGTCGTGGAGGAAACTTTGGAGGTGGTGGAGGTAATTTTGGACGTGGTGGAAACTTTGGTGGAAGAGGAGGCTATGGTGGTGGAGGTGGTGGCAGCAGAAGTAGCTATGGAGGAGGTGATGGTGGATACAATGGATTTGGAGGTGATGGTGGCAACTATGGCGGCAGTCCTGGTTATAGTAGTAGAGGAGGCTACGGTAGTGGTGGGCCAGGTTATGGAAACCAAGGTGGAGGATATGGGAGTGGTGGAGGAGGATATGATGGTTACAATGAAGGAGGAAATTTTGGTGCTGGTAACTACGGTGGTGGTGGCAACTATAATGATTTTGGAAATTACAGTGGACAACAGCAATCAAATTATGGACCCATGAAGGGGGGCAGTTTTGGTGGAAGAAGCTCTGGCAGTCCATATGGTAGTGGTTATGGATCTAGTGGTGAAAGTGGTGGATATGGTAGCAGAAGGTTTTAAAAACAACAGAAAAAGGGCTACAGTTCTTAGCAGGAGAGAGAGCGAGGAGTTGTCAGGAAAGCTGCAGGTTACTTTGAGACAGTCGTCCCAAATGCATTAGAGGAACTGTAAAAATCTGCCACAGAAGGAACAGTGATCCATAGTCAGAAAAGTTACTGCAGCTTAAACAGGAAACCCTTCTTGTTCAGGACTGTCATAGCCACAGTTTGCAAAAAGTGCAGCTATTGATTAATGCAATGTAGTGTCAATTAGATGTACATTCCTGAGGTCTTTTATTTGTTGTAGCTTTTTCTTTTTCTTTTTCTTTTTCTTTTCATTATGTCAGGTATATTGCCCTGTAAATTGTGGTAGTGGTACCAGGAATAAACAATTAAAGAATTTTTAACTTTTCAATATTTGTGTAGTTCAGTTTTTCTACATTTTAGTATAGAAACTTTAACAAAATGAAGTTTTGAAGGTGTTTCCTTGTGAGTTAACAAGTAAAGATCATTGTTAATTACTATTTTGTATGAATTTTGCTAAAGTTAACTGTAAAGAAACACCTACTGACTTGCAGTTTAAGGGGAATCTATCCTCCTCATTTCCAAACCATGATACGAATGGGCGCTGACATGTGGAGAGAATAGATGCTTGGATGTATGCATTGTGTGTTTTAGATACATAGGATTGGGTATTTAAATTAGCATATTTGTGAATTTAATAGCCATTAAGATTACCTTCAAATGAAAAAAAGCCCTCAAAATCCCTATTTGTGCATTTTCCTTCAATGTAATCATGGTTTTAGTGTGTTTTAAGATTTGCTGAATCGTAGCTGTGTTTAGAACATCTCCATTCTACATTTACCTTGCTCACATTGAGAATGACAGCTACCATAGTTTTGGAGTGTAAAGCATGTCTGCTGCCCTCTATTTAAATTTGTAAAGGGTAGTGGATGTTTTCCCCATCCCTTTAGAAACCATTCTTAAGTTTTGATTCAGGACCACTAAGTGTACAATGTCTGAGCATATTAGTGGATACCTGATTTTATTCTGATTTTCCTTTGAGACCCCTGAGGCTTATAAGTTTTATTACTTTCCTTGGTTTAATTTCTCTATGCAAGTTTTCAGAGCAAGAGAATAAAAAGACACTTCATTGTCAAATCCTTAACTGGCTGGCATGCTTTCCTGTTTGTACCCTACACATTTTTCTGAGTGAATCCAAGGATAAGATATAATTGTCCAAAATAACAAATGCAGCAGATATGTAGCACAGTTGCTTAGTACAAGCTTCTCACTTCCCAAAGACCTGGATTGAAATTTGGGTAGTTTTTGAGTTCTTAGTTAAATTCCTACAGAACACACTGTTACTCCTGTGTATATTTCAATCTAAATCATGTTGGTATGAGTTAGTGATCTTGTTTGGAAGACTCTGGTTGAGAAGAGATTTCAATAATAAGGTCATACATTATATAAACCAATGTCTACTGTTTGTGCCAGCTAGTGATTTCAATTTCACTCAAACCCTTAGTATGTGCCCTGCTATTACTCTTTATTTGACAGTGAACGTTGAATTCAAGATTTTTTACGTGGTTTTTAAAGTACTAAACAAAGCAAGCAATAAAAAGGGGAATGGGGCGTGCCAGTGTTTGAATATGCTCTCTTGTTGCTCTAATTCTGTGCATTATTAATATTTGGATGCATGCAATGCCATCATGGAAATCGGTCTTCACAGATACTGAAGTTTTCCAGAAAACACTCAAACCAATAAATGTATCAAGACAACATTCCATTGTTAATGGGCATATGTGAATAAGCAGTGTAGAAAATAGGCTTATATTAGAAAAAGGTTAAGTCTTATTAACATCAAGTGTGGTTATATAAATGGACACTGTCAATGTTCATAACTTGGGTACTTGGTCAAAATAATGCTTGGGAAACATTAAAATTGAGCTAAATTGTCTCTTTTTTTATTCGTTATAATAAAGGTCGAAGGAATGTGGAAGATTTAAAAAAAAGAATGGTGAAGAATATTATGAGAAAGAGGTCCTCAGGAGATAAGAGGCAATGTCTCTGTAACAAAAGCAGCATAATGTTATCACAGGACTGGGCAAAAAGATAAATGGAATCTTATAGAATACAATATCCCAAAATAGATTTTGCTGCCTATGGGAATTTAAGATGTAGAAAAATATATTTCAGCTCAGCAGGGAATAGTAAGCTCATTTAATAAAAAATACTGGTGAAATTGGCTACACATTGGGAAAGAATGAGTTTGATTTCTGCTTCTGTACTCAAATACACTCCAGATGGAATAAAAACTTAGATCATGAAAAAGAGTAAATCTTAAAATGAGAGAGCCTATGTGTGCATATCGGTGAATGGCAAGGCAGAAACCTTATAAACTACTATGGATTTTAGCCATTTTTTATTTCATAAACATTGAAACTTTAAAAGGTAAAACTCTAACATATACAAATAATGGCTGGGGTGGGGGGGAGGTTGAGTTATAAAACTAGTGCCTAAAAGCTGCTTGTGCTGAGAAGCACTGATTCCTTACTTGGAGCCAGGAATGAACAGAGCAGGGGAAAAGCTTAGCGTTTCTGTCCTTACTTTGGAGTCATTTGTGTCATTTACTCTGAGTTCTTCTTCCCTTTGCAGCCATCCTCGAATCCAGGAAAACAGCACAGGAAACAGACCACCTGCCAGGGGCAATACATTTATTGTAACAGTCCACCTGATCAGTCCTAAAGCAATACCGCCATCTTTGACTAGGAACACGGCTGTAACAGAGATTATTTAATACCTATGCACACCTCTTCTCTGTGCTTAATTCTTCCTCCTATTTAAATGGAAATGAGTGCCTGTTCAGGGAAAATGTGTTGAAATGCATTTCTTGCCTCTTTCTGCAGTGCCCATGACTCTTCTTTGTTCTTCCCTCACTATGACTTATCTCTTTATTTGGCAGGGGAAGCATATAACTGTACCTGACATGAGAAATTCAGGAGTTTGTGCCTGGAGCCTAACATTGTAACAAATGTCACTAACACTGTGTATTAGATACAAAGAATGATAATAAATTATAACCCATAAGGGAAGACTAGAAAAAATGGGCCAAATTTTAAATAGGCAAGGTGCAGGAGACCAAATCCAAATGAACTGTAAGGGTAACAACAGATCATGAAGCTTCTTGGTAGTCAGGGAAAACAGATTAATGAAACAACCAATGAGTTATTAGTGTATGACTCTTTATTTGGGCTCATGAATTATCTGGGAACCATACAGGATCAAGGCATCCTGCATTTGTCCATTTGTACCTTTTCCTTTGCCCTAAGCCATTCTCTCCTGCAGTCATGTTGTAGCCATCTTGGAAGCCCATAAGGGCAGACCACTTTCTAGAAATCAAAAACTTATAACAAGGCCCCATCTAACAATGCATTGTCAGCCTGCCTTAGCCCACCTCTGACCACACTGTGATGGGATTATTTTACCCAGGTACCCTTCTCATCCTCACCCCTACCTGTTATCTAGTCCTCCTCTATAATCTAAGGCAAATGCTGTATTCTGGAGGATAGTGGAAAATGTACTGAAGTGCTGTCTTCCTGTGGCAGCCATATAAATCTCCTTTCTCTTCCCTGCATCACATCTCTTTATTTAGCATGTAAGGGTTTGGACCTGATATAAAACTTGAGTTTCAAGATTATCAAGAAAAGGTGATGCTTATTTGCCAGTGATTAACGTGAAATATTTAGCTTTGGTGGAACAAACTATGGCAAAATACATTTATTAAAAAAAGAAAAAAGAGCTACCTAACTCCTGGAAATACCCAAGTACAAAAGAACCAATGGGAAAAGAAATGTGCAATCAGATGTTTATTTTAATATAATTGTAATGAAAACTCTTGAAACAAAGTGACTATAGAACAGAAGAATGGTTAAATAAATGGAATTCTTCTGGCGTATCACAGTTATGAAAGAATCACATGAAATGATTGGAATTTTGTGAGGTTGTTAACCTAGAAATACAAGATGAAGAAGAGTGTACATATCTCGTTTTTGTGACAGTGTGATACACACATACATTTCCCATTTTTAGTCATATGCTTATGCATGATGTATAATATATCATAGAAAAATGGTCATTAAGGCCAATAGACACATGAAGAAATGCTCAACTTCTCTAGCCATAAAAGAAATGCAAATCAAACTAACATTGAGATTCCACCTCACCCCAGTTACAATGGCTATAATCAAGAAATCTAATAACAGATGCTGGAGGGGACTGCATTGTTGGTAGGAGTGTAAACTTGTTCAACCACTTTGGGAAGCAGTATGGAAGTTCCTCAAAAGACTGCACATAGAGCTCCCCTACGACCCAGCAATACCACTTCTGGGCATTTACCCAAATGATCACAAACGCCCATACTAAAGCTACCAACACAATTATGTTTATCGCAGCATTATTCACCATAGCTAAGATATAGAACCAACCCAGATGCCCCTCAGTGGATGAATGGATCAAGAAAATGTGATATCTATCTGTCTGTCTATCTATCTATCTATCTATCTATCTATCTATCTATCTATCTATCTATCTATCTATCTATGAATTCTATGCCTCCATCAGAATGATACTGCCCCATTTGTTAGGAAATGGAAAGATCTTATTTGCAATAATTAATAGATGTCTAGGACAAGCAGAAAAGGTCAAAAGCTATGTACATATTACCATATAAGATGATGCTAAGCAAAATGAACCCCAAGATAGGAACATAAGTGCCACGCCGACCCCAGTAGAGTCTGCTTAGCATGGGAAACCATCTATCAGACCATGATAGGGGCTTCAGAGACCTATCTCTGAGTTTTGGGACTTCACCAAAGTCTACCTCAGAGAATGGGGCTTTACAGAAACCTATCTCCAAGTTTTGGGACTTCACCGAAGTCTACCTCGGAGAATAGGGCTTCTAAGAGGCCTACTCCTGGAAAAAGGCTGGCAAACCCCTGGGAAAAGATGTGTTTCTGTCTTTCTTCCCTCATAAGAGTGCCTGTTAATCTTTTACTGCTTCTACTGCTTTTTGTACTTGCTCATTGTCAACGTTCCCTTATTCAAAGCTCTCTCTTAAGAGTGTTGACGACTCCAATATCTGATGAGTGTCTTAAAAATATGACTAACTCACCAGAGTTAAGTGCTAACCTGAAACCCCTCTTATGGAGGCTAGGAGACAAGTTATAAGTAAATATAAAAGTATTGGGGGTTTCACAAAGTCACTTCAGCAGAAGGAATTATTTGTAAGGGATTTACAAGAAGCTATAGGCTCAGCTAAAACAGAAAGAATGTATGGCAATTGCTGAGATAATTATTTAGGAGAGAGAATTTCCTGCTATTTACTAAGAGAATTGCTAGGTCTCCTTAAAGTTTACTATTAAAGAAGAGACAGGAAAGATCTTATGGGAAAGTTAAGGCCTCTATAAAAATAGGTAATGGTTAATTGGTGACAAACATCGAAACCCAAACCCATTGTATTCCTTAGAGATAAGCCGAAGACAAATGCCTATCAGGTGCCCAGCTGGTGACCACCCAAGAAAGAAGCCATGCAGCAAGATTGTGTAACCTTTTGCCCTTTCTCATGAGACTTCTGTTATAAAAGTTTGCTATCCTCTGCATTAAATCGCACTCAGCACTCAGCATCCACTCCTCTTGTGTGTGAGTTGTCTGTTTGCCATCTCCCCACCTATTCCAGGTTCCTCCCTTAGGTGTCCTCCGTCGCCCCGACAGAACCCGGTCCGCGGCAGGTGGCGCCCAACGTGGGGCTCAGAGCGGGGCACGAAGCAGTTTCTTCAGTCAAGGAACCTTGGGAGGTAAGCATCTCTCTCTCTCTCTTTCTTTTCTTTTCACCTGGAATAGTAGTCAGAAGCTCGTTGGGGTGCTGCAGGCCCCTCAGTTGTGACTGAGAAAGATAACGAGTAAATCATGGGGAGTTCATCTTCTAAAAATAAGGATAGTTTGTCTCTATTTTAAAACATATGCTAAAAGCACGAGGCACTAAAGCCTCCACAGCAGGAGTGGGAGAACAAACTAATCCTTGGTTCCCACAGGAAAAAGGGAACCATTGAAAAAGTGAATGTAAATCTAAGTTCCATAAAGAGGGAACTCCTCCTTCCAGAGGAAACAAAAAACGGGCAGAGGGGCAACCAGCCCCTCCCCAAGAGAATAAGAAACAATTAGATCATTTGATACAACTTTCATATTTCAGGAATGGTGAAAGCCTGCAGGTGTGGTCTTGGGGCTGGCGGAGAGTCTTGGCGGACGCGCTATAAGACTGCCAGCAGGGCCAGTGGGAGACGTCCCCTGGACCCCTGGGTGGGGCTGTCCTCGAGATCGGGTAGAGGGGGTTCTAGTCCCCTGGTAAGTGGTGAGATGTCATCCCATTCACTGAGACCTGATTTTGTCTTTGTGGCCACTTGTTTGTCTTGTTTAGTGTGTGTGTTCGTTTTATGTCTTCTGAGGTAGGGAAGATTTGGGTGAGTGTGACAGGCTCACTCAGCAGACTCTGGATTCAGCTTGCTGAATGAGAACAGCACAGAGATCCAAAAGACTAATTAGTGAATTGCCTTGCTAACAAGCAAGCTCTGGGAAAATGAAGCCCAACAAAGGTACCTAGTTTAAAAGGAATACTGTCTTAAATTTTTGTTTAAAAACTTTAAAAGGTGTATGTACAACTGATTTTGATTTTTGCACGCTTTAAGATCTGTGTAAGTGTTTTGTGTGTGTCTGTGAACGTGTTCAAAGATAAGAATTGTCAGCATGCTGTAACAATTGGGTGAGTTTAAATTTAAAATTCAAAAGGTTATGAGGTTTGATGGGGCTGGGAAGGTGGCTCAGTGGTAGAGCACTTGCCTTGCATTCATGAGGCTCTGGGTTCGATTCCTCAGCACCACATAAGCAAAAGAAAAAAAAAAAAGCCGGAAGTGGTGCTGTGGTGCTGTGGCCCCACGACCGGACCCCCCCCCCCCAAAAAAAAAAAAAAAAAAAAAAAAAAAAAAGAAAAAGAAAAAAAAAAGAAAACAAAAGGTTATGAGGTTTGGACATTACCAAAATTTAAAAAAAAAAAAAAAACTTCACATTGTTTTAAATGGCTTTTTAAAGATTCTTTAACTTGTAAATTAGAAAATCTGGTATTTTAAAGACTAATGTTTTAAAATGCATAAGACTGTTTATACTGTAATCAAGTTATCTGGCTTAACAAAAATGCATTGGCTGTTTACGATCTAATTCCCTTGGCTAAAATTTGGGATAAATATTAAAATTTTAAATGTAAAGGTTAGTTTAACACTGTCAAAGATGTTACCTGTTCTGTCTATCTAAAACTGTATTTCATTTGAGAACCAAGAGAAGAGACGGGGAAAAACTTAGAAACCAACAGAAGACCTATCTTTAGGGGTAAGGGGTGAACAAGCAGAAGTGCAGTTCAGCTGGTCATGCAGTGGGACAGGCCCTGGGAGGAGTCCACGCATGGTGAGGCAAACTGGCACAAACGCAGTTCATCTAACCCTAAAGAGTCAGATTGAGTGTGTGGCCATTCCATAGGAGGGGCCAAGTGGCCCATCATTGTTCTGTCTCTTTTCCCTGCAGATAGACACTGAAAACATGATGGTTAAAATGAGTGATGTGATGATCTGATTAGTATTGCTAAAACCTCCCCTTGGATGTGTTAACATTAAAATTAGGAAGGCCTTAAAAGAGGGCTAAAAAGTTATTTATATAATGTGGCTTACTTTCAATTATGTTCCACAATTAGGATGCTTTTAAAAGTTATAAAGGTGTTAAGTCTAGCTTCGTGATATAGTAAAGGTGACTGTAATTCTTGTATTAAGGAAAAATTGTCATTTGAGTTTAAAAATCTTAATGTGTGTCTGTTTTAAAACAAGCAACCAAGAGGCAATGAGTGACACTTGGCCTCAAGATTTCAAGGGATCTTTTCAAAATGCAAATAAAAACTAAAGTATAAAATATTAAAGGTGATTAATAAGAGGTTTAAAAAAATTAGGAATGGATTTTTGGATATAAAGTTTAAATGTAAAATTGTTCTTAACATTGGCCTCAATGTGCACAAAGAAAAAAATTAGGATTACCAAAATAATTGCTATTCTAGTTTGCTCTTATAGGTTGTTTTTTAAGTTTCCAGCAAAGACCAGAGCAAAGCACAGAGGATTCTTACAAGTTGTCAGATGTAACTTTGACTCTTAATAAGTTTCAGGTAAGAGCATGCTTAAAAGCTACTTCTATGTTGACCACCTTGTTGCTTTTAATTGGAGTAAAATGGCCTTCTGTAAGACTCATTGATCTGCAATCTGGTTCAAAGCCAGCCCGGGCACAAAAAGGTTCCTGTGAGACTGTCACCTCTATTCAGCCAGCAGAGTACTAGCCCTGGACTAAAGAGTCAGGGGACAGTACTCAAGCCCCAAGCTCGAGACTCACAGTGGCAGAGTACTAGCCCTGGACTGAAGAGTTAGGGGACAGCATTCAAGCCCCGAGTCTGGGACTCAAAATGGCAGCGTGCTAGCCTTAAGCTGTAGAGCTGAGGGACAGTGCTCAGGCCCCGAGTTCAAGTCCAACAACCAGCTAAGGAAAATGCCAATGAGGCATTTATCCAAGTGGAAAAGACACTCCTGGGACGAAAGCAATGGAGGAGCATCCAGAGGCAGTAAGCCACTGCTTGGATGGCAGAAATATCAGATCCTAGAGTCATTTGTGCGTGGCCCTTCAAAACAGGTCAGAGCCGGGAGGTCATAGGAAGATAGTTTGAAAGCATGCCTAATGTTCATGACTACCTTGTAAGGGACAGGAACTTGCCAGACCTCTGTGATAGTAAAAAGCTAATGTTATAACCCCTTTATGTGCCAAAAGCTCTAATTGGCAGTAACTATTGAGCTGACACTAGTTACATGAAATTCATCTGCCCAGGAAAAAGTTTGTAAACCTGAGAGAGTGTTTCTATTGATATCTGTCTAAAGGCCTGCAAAGGTAACTTAGGCATTATTTGGGATCATTAGAGATCACATTCCTAAGCCATCTAGAAAGATGCTTTTACAAACCAGAGTACTAAACAAGCTACACTGCTGTAGCCGGAGAAAAGGTCTGTGCAGTTGTCAAAAGTTAAATATTGTTCTTAATGACATCTAACCCTGATAGCCTCTTTGTAAAATAGGCTAAGGTTATAGGTTCCTGGCTAGGTAAGATCAACGCCCCTGAAGTCAGCTTGAAGAAGTTACAGAAGATTGACCTTCGCCCTTCTACCCCCATTTTAAGATCAAGGGTCCAGAGTCAGAAATTTTGGAGAAATGAGGCAAAATAGATAAAATAAAAAAAAAAAAAAAAAGAAGAAGGCATAAAAAATAGTGTTAACTGTTGTAGGTGTTCAAGGTGTGGAAACTGCATCTGTCAGAGATGATTACAAGACTAAGATTTACAAAAATATCTGGTTAGTAAAAAAGGTTGTGGTTTTAGTAAATTGTCCTGAGCTATTGTTTAAAGATCTTAAAAACCAGCAGGATCAAAGCCTGCCAAGCCTATGCAATGTATCCTTAACCAGTCTGTATAGGAATTTACAGCCCAGCATGAGGTGTGACAGTCCCTTGGAGCCACTGAGAGACCTGGCTGTTGCGGTTGCTGCTGCTGCTGCTGTTGCTGCATACCCTAATGGGTAAAGTTCAACGACGGCCTGACAGCCACCTGGAAAAACTCCTGCCTGATTCCATCACCTGAGTCTGCTTCCTGGTTGACTGCTGCTAAATCTAAAATCTTGTGGGACATTCTTTTGGAAGATATCCAGAAATCCTCTCTCTTCCCACAGTGGATATTGGGGACATGGATATCACTGGCTTGCTTGTCTTAGGCACTTCAGTGCATAGTGACTGAAAATCCACTCTAGGGTCACAGCCTAGTTTGACTCTGATATGGTAATAACCTGAGTGTGTTATCAATGGAGGTAATACTCTTAGCCTTAAAATCTAGCAAGCTTCTGCATCACAGTGGTGCCTTAAGGCTGTTCTAAGATAAAGGTTCCGCAGCTAAAGGAAAATTGGGCAGTTTTAAACTCCAGCCACAAAGATGCTCAAGGGATTGTAAAGAAAGAGGGTGGTAAAGAAAGCCTTGGAAAGAGAATTGGGGAAATTTGAAAAGTAAGGATTGTCTTTAAGACAAACCTCAGAAAGTTTAAGTATGTCGCAAATGGTATGAGTATGTCTTAAAATTGGAGCTTACAAGTACAGCTGGCATAAAATTGAGTTAACTGATACACGGAGTCAGGACTGGTGAAAAAAAAAAAAAAAAAAAAAGGGGCAAATGCCACGCCGACCCCAGTAGAGTCTGCTTAGCATGGGAAACCATCTATCAGACCATGATAGGGGCTTCAGAGACCTATCTCTGAGTTTTGGGACTTCACCAAAGTCTACCTCAGAGAATGGGGCTTTACAGAAACCTATCTCCAAGTTTTGGGACTTCACCGAAGTCTACCTCGGAGAATAGGGCTTCTAAGAGGCCTACTCCTGGAAAAAGGCTGGCAAACCCCTGGGAAAAGATGTGTTTCTGTCTTTCTTCCCTCATAAGAGTGCCTGTTAATCTTTTACTGCTTCTACTGCTTTTTGTACTTGCTCATTGTCAACGTTCCCTTATTCAAAGCTCTCTCTTAAGAGTGTTGACGACTCCAATATCTGATGAGTGTCTTAAAAATATGACTAACTCACCAGAGTTAAGTGCTAACCTGAAACCCCTCTTATGGAGGCTAGGAGACAAGTTATAAGTAAATATAAAAGTATTGGGGGTTTCACAAAGTCACTTCAGCAGAAGGAATTATTTGTAAGGGATTTACAAGAAGCTATAGGCTCAGCTAAAACAGAAAGAATGTATGGCAATTGCTGAGATAATTATTTAGGAGAGAGAATTTCCTGCTATTTACTAAGAGAATTGCTAGGTCTCCTTAAAGTTTACTATTAAAGAAGAGACAGGAAAGATCTTATGGGAAAGTTAAGGCCTCTATAAAAATAGGTAATGGTTAATTGGTGACAAACATCGAAACCCAAACCCATTGTATTCCTTAGAGATAAGCCGAAGACAAATGCCTATCAGGTGCCCAGCTGGTGACCACCCAAGAAAGAAGCCATGCAGCAAGATTGTGTAACCTTTTGCCCTTTCTCATGAGACTTCTGTTATAAAAGTTTGCTATCCTCTGCATTAAATCGCACTCAGCACTCAGCATCCACTCCTCTTGTGTGTGAGTTGTCTGTTTGCCATCTCCCCACCTATTCCAGGTTCCTCCCTTAGGTGTCCTCCGTCGCCCCGACAGAACCCGGTCCGCGGCACATAAGAGGTTTTATCTTTATTGCTGTTGTTTTTAATGTGCTTATAATGTACTGTGTGATTTTTTCTTTCTTTTGTATGTTCTCCCCCCATGGTATAACCCCTATTTTCACTGTATTTGATTTTGGTGCACTGCATCTTGTATATACATTTTTCTAATTTGGGGAGGAGAAGGCAAATAACAAAATGCTGAAATAAAGATACAGGTTGACCCATTGCAATAATGAGATGTACACGACACTATGTTGAAATGAACTTTACAGCTTCATGGGCAGGGGAGAAGTTGGGGAGGTGGGGAGGGAAGGGATGGTAGGGGAAAAACAACAGAGGGGGTAATAATGCTCGATAGGAAGTGTACCCATTACCTTACTCATGTAACTGGAACCCATGGTCATTGAAACATCATTGGTACTTATAGTAGGGCCTGAGATTTCTTGGTGACTCTGGGCCATGTTGAAGAGCAAGCATAATAAGCTCTTCCAGGTAGGCTAGATTTGGTGTCTAGCTGGGCTATCTTTTCATGGTAAAATTGCCTCAATTTCCTTACGTGACAAGTTCTGCTTTGGCAAAATGAATGGAGAGATTTGCAGTGTTCTGAGAGGCTTGTTCTGAAAACTTCATTCCACATGGCAGTGTTTCAGGTGTCTAGAACAAGGCCTGGCATGCAGTAAGCACTGTATGTGTTCACAACTAAATGCTTATACACTGCATTATTTTGTTTCAACCAGAAGGTGTTGTTTATATAATCAGAAAAATCCAAAGGAACAGCCCCAGGCATTTTTATGATAGAATTCTCTGATATAAGCAACTACAACAACAAGTTGAAACAAAAAAAATGTACTGTTTTTACATGGTCTCTTTGAGTTTTGTAATGTCTGAGTAAAAAAGAAACAACTTTGGAGGGAAGTAAGAAAGTTTAGGTGGGAATAAAGAAGGAAGAAAAAGAGAAAGATGCATGGATGGTCCCTGGTTTAACTTTTTGTGGGGACAGAATGGAATTTGTACTAAAGAGCTTGAGCTTTTTTTTTGGGTCCGGTAGTGGGCCTGAACTCTGGGCCTGGGTGCTGTCCCTCAGCTCTTCAGCTCAAGGCTAGCGCTCTACCACCTGAGCCACAGCGCCACTCCCGGCTTTTTTCTTTTTGCTTATGTGGTACTGGGGAATCGAACCCAGGGCCTCAAGCATGCAAGGCAAGTGCTCTACCACTGAGTCACCTTCCCAGCCCCAAGAGCTTGAGCTTTTGAGGCAGGCGCTCTACTATTTGATTCATGACCCCAGCCTCTTGGCTTTACTTTCCAGATAGGGTCTTGTATTTGTGGACCATGATCCTACTGTTTGCACTTTCTAAGTATTGAGAGTGACAAATTTGTTCCACAATATTCAGATGTTTTTGTTAGTTAAGATGGGTTCTTGAGATCATTTTTGAATGACTTGGCTTCAAGATGCTAGCTCTACCTCCCCTGGCTGGCTAGAATTATAGGCATGAGCCACTACACTCAACTTCATTTGTGACAGTTATCAGAATCAAAGCAGAATTATTTGGGTCAAACCCTAACAAAGATACAACAGCCTATGGCAGCCTTAACCTACCACTGCCCTCAGGACAGGCTCCAACAGCAGGCAATGCCTGAGCCACGTTCTTAACATTCCTTGGGCCACCTGCTTCTGGCGACCAGTGAGCAAGGATATCAAGGTTATGGGCTGCGCTCAGAACAGAGCCTGACAAGGTGTGTCAAGTCTGTGTAAGGACTGTCTGAAGCCACACCATCTTTCACCCTGATTCCCCATCAACTTGTCTCCCACTCTGTTCTAGCCTCTGCATCCAGACAACTGGACTTGAAAAGCTGCTGGGTGTTCAGCTCAATTAAGATGGAAAATAAGGACAAATGGTTTACTTACAAAAATAGGTTGTTTTGAAAGAAAGCAACAGATGAACACAGGCTGTTCCAGCTAATGAAGATCTGGTTGGAGAAATCTGATTGGCAGTTCTTTGGATTGGGGGTGAATTTTCTGAGATGCAGTGTTTTGAAAGAAGCAGGTGGGATGCTGTGTTAAGTTGTGAAAGCAGCCACATCAAAGGAGTACCAACCAGGGCTACAAAGAACAGACATCAATTCTGTTCTCTTGGCTTGATGTGTAAGTTCAAAATGGCAGCAGGGCCACCCCTAGCTTCTGTGGTTGCTGATAGTCCTTAGCAAGCAGATTTGTAAGTTCAATCTCTGCCTCTGCCATACCTGTATCCCCACTCATCTGTTTCTGCATCTTCTCCTCTTATTAGCACATCCATCCTATTGGATGAAGGACTCCCAGTACTCCAGTGTGACCCTACCTTCACTTATCCTTTTATGTTATTGTAGTGATTCTATTTCTATTTCCATGTTCCCAACTACCAAGGGGGTCAGACATAGTGGTGGTGCACTCCTCTAATCTCAGCTACCCCAGAGCCAGAGGTAGGAGGATGATGAGTTGGAGGCTAGTGTGGGCAGCCAGAGGCCCAATCTTAGAAACAAAGTAAGCTGGGTGCTGGTGGCTCATACCTATAATCCTCAGGCTGAGATCTGAGGATCACGCTTTGAAGCCATGTCAGACAGAAAAGTCCCCCTGAGAGTCTTATCTCTAATTAACCACCAGAAAACCAGAGGTGGCTCTGTGGTTCAATGGTAGAGCACTAGCCTTGCCCAAAAGAGTTCAGGGACAGAACTGAAGCTCTGAGTTCAAACCCTATGCCCCCCCCCGAAACTGAAGTAAAGGCCTGGTGGAATGTGTAAGTCTTAGGAGATAGAGAGAGAAGAGAGATAAAGTAGGGAGGGGGAGAGGAAAAAGAAGAGAAGGAAAAGAGATTGATTTCAACATACCTTTTTTTCCTATTTGCTTGTTTGTTTGTTTATTTGGTGCCAGTCCTGAGGCTTGAACTCAGTGTCTAGGCACTATCCCTAAGCTCTTGTGCTGAAGGCTAACACTCTGCCACTTTGAGCCACAGCTCCACTTCTGGTTTTCTGGTGGTTAATTGGAGATAAGAGTCCCATGGACTTTCCTGCCTGGGCTGGCTTTCAACCATGATCTTCAGATTTCAGCCTCCTGAGTAGCTAGGATTACAGGCGTAAGCTATAAAAATTCCATGTGCAATGTGAGAATCAGGACATTTGTGCTTTGGGGAGCACCTTCTTAATTACTTTTATAATAGTTTTCCAAATGTAAAAATATATGTGTATATGTATGTATGTATATATATGTACATATATACATATATATACATACATATATATACACATATATACAGTTTTTCCAGCTTGGAAAAATATTTACAGGAACTTCTCTCTTCTTCCAAAGTTGTGGCTAATTAAAATTTCTTTTGTTTTGCTCTCTGACCTCTCAGTTGGAGTATAAACTATTCAGTGATATTCAAGTAATTTTTTTGGTGTAGAAAAGTTGTTTTGCCTCCACTTCATAGAAAATCATCAGACATAGTTCTTGTTCTTAGACATAGTTGTGTTCTTAGACAATTTAATATATTGTCATTCATTTATTGTGACCCATGATTCTGTAGAAAACAAAGATTCTGACCCCTCTTAGCATTTATGAATACATTAGTGCTGCACTAATATAGACAACAAGTTATTATTTTTAGACTTGGGTAAATTAGGAAAACAAAAAGGTAGCCATGTAAGGAAAATTTAGTACAAATGTATTCAGAACTAAATTGTAGGTAGTTGGCCTAATTTGATGAGTTGACTGTATGCCAGTGTTTGGTTGTTTCCACTTGAAATGCACAAGATACTCAGCCAAAATATATTTTTTAACAGAGTATCTTGATTCTACAATTGTTTTCATTCATTTAACACTTATGGAAGAAAATAAAAATGTCATTTGACTCTTCTAACAAAGAGGTAAGTATAAGAAAGAGGCGATCATAATTTGTTAGAAACCAAAATTTAAGTTAAACTCAAAGTTTAAAATGAAATATCTCCTTGATCATCTATAAAATTGCTTAAAGGACTTGATAATTAGAAGAAGTAACAATTTACATATACTTTAGTATATAAAAACAGTGTACATGTATGGTATATACACTGTAATTATTTGCACATATTATATCTGGTATGAGTATTAGCATCAAACTAAGGGTGTTCAAATATATGCAGCCATTTTCCCAGAAATTAAGCTGGAGAGACATAGATGGTAGAAGGTAAAATTCTGTGCTGTGAAAAACATGTGGGAAATAAGGTTCGTGATCAAATGGGTGTAATTCTGGGCTTAGTTGAGTCATTATCAAAACCTATCGTAATCCACATTTTGACTCATTAACCAATTTGAAGTGCACTTTGGAAGACAGAAAGATGAATGAGAAGTAAAAGCCGATTCAGGAATTTTGCCTTGCATGGATGAAGAAAGAGTTATGATGATTTTGCAAGCCCTACTAAGTAAATAACAAAAATAAGTTGAGACCAGTACAATGGCTCAGCCGCTATATTCCAGTTATTGGGGAAGTGGAGATTGGGGGAATCCTGACTTGAGACTAACCTGAGCAGAAAGCTAAAGAGACCCTCATCCCATATCAAATAATAAGGCTGGTTGTGGTAGTATATGTTAATAATCACATATGCACAGGAGGCTTAAATGGGAGGATCACGGTCTGCCAGATTTAGGGGAAAATGTAGACCCTTATTTAAAAAGTAAGTAACACTAAAATGGCTGGGGATGTGGCTCAAGTGGTGTGAGAAATGGCTCCGGATGCTGGGGTGTCAGGTAGGAATAATGACACGGATTGGAAAGGAACTAGGCAAAGGCAAAGTTTACTTTTTGCCAAAAGGTGACCCATTGGCCAACAATCTGGGAAGCAAGCCCATACAGCAGGCTGGCTGTTCCCTTTTTTATCCCCAACCCAGCAGGCCCTGCCCCTCTGCTCATATTGGCTGAGCTCAGGTTCACAATCTGCATAAGACTATGCCTTAATTAACAGGATGTAATTAAAAACTCAAGGAGCTTCTAAAGCGATGTCTTAATTTAAGCAAAGGATGTAACTAAAATGTCATTAACAAGGACTAAGCCACCCGGCCAGAGCAGGAACTCAAGTGATTTAGGACAGCTACTGCTGCGTTGGCTTGCCAGTGTGTAAGCCTGGACGACTCCAACCCTCTGCCTGACTTACTAAAGGATCTTAGTGAGGCTGCATTCAACCAGAGACTTGGGTGGAGTCTTGGTATTCCTGGGCTTCTTTCTTCCCTAAGGAACCTCAGTGCCATGACTTCTTCATGGCTTTTTAATAATTTTAGTTCCAAGATCCAGGAATCCTTACAACACAAAACCTGCCTGATTGCTCAAGAATGTGGTCTGCAACTGGCACTCATCCCTTGTGCACCATCGCGCGGCCTAAAGCTGCCCGCAGCACCCTTGTGAAATCCAGGTGAGGGGATTTCAGACTATAGAGGGAGCCACGGGCTGTGAGCCGGCAAAGTAACTGTCATCCCGCCTATCTGCTGGTGTCACTTGCCTTCCTGTAAACTCTGCAGGCAGAGAAGAATATAGACACTTAGCTTTCAGGTGTTCTGCGGGGTGAATTGTAGGGCAAGTCCTCCAAGGGTCTGCTTAGGCTGCCCAGCCGAGTAGGAGACCTTGGTTGGCCCCCGGGGCTGCACGCATCACCTCTTGATGACAAGGAGTAGACGCTTCCCAGCAGGGGACTCCCTGGGTGCCACAAACCTTGTCTTGTAGTCTGTGGTCTCCCCGCTCCTCCCGCCCCATTGAGCTGGCTGCAAGCTTCCTGAGCGCAGCAAGCTCTGGCCAGGCCAGGTGATCACTCCACCTGAACAGCTGCAGATGCTGGGGGGACCCCCCAACCCCTGGGTACCCCTTCCCTCTTCTCTCCTCATTTTCTTCTGGGGGAGGGCAAGGTTTTCTGACTCAGCCTCCAACCCAGAACTGCTGTGCAAGAACCCCTGAACACTCCCAAGCCCTGGGCTGCGTGGCCTGCTTGGCTGCGGCCTCCTGGTCCATCTTCATGCACATCTGGCGCCTACCTTCTCTTGTTCCTACACGCACCCCGTGTCACCGCCAGTCCCCGCGTGTCCCTGTCCCCCGAGACTCCATCCCTTCAAGCTGGGCCAGCTGGGGACGGGGGTGGGGGGGGCGGAGGCCTTCCTCCCCCCCACTTTCCTCTGCACCTCAACTCTGCTCCAGCGCTGGGTCTTCCTCCCCCTCCCCCTCTTCCCTACGCCCCTCTTCCCTACGCCCCTCCTCCCTACGCCCCTCCTCCCTACGCCCCTCCTCCCGCCCCTCCTCCCGCCCCTCCTCCGCCTCCCTGCCCTCCTCCCGCGGCCCCTCCTCCTCGGCCCCCTCCGCGCTCGGCGCCGCCGCCGGCCCGCTGCGCGCTGTGCTTGGCTCCGCAGCCCCGCAGCCATGGCGGACATCAAGACGGGCATCTTCGCCAAGAACGTGCAGAAGCGGCTCAACCGCGCCCAGGAGAAGGTCAGCCGAGGGCCAGGGGGCCGGGGCGGAGGGCGCGGGGCGCCGGCGGCCGGACTACGGGGGCGGCGGCCGCGGTGCGGGGCCGCCTGGGGATCGGGGCGCGGGGTCCGCCGCCCCCGGCGCGGCCGCTGCAGCGGAGAGCCGGGGCCCACGGGTCGTGGCCCCGAGCCCGCGCAGGCCTGACCCCGGGCCCGCCCGGCGTGGCGGCTGTGCTGGGCGCGCGCCCGGGACCGGCGGCCGCGGCTTGCAGGTGCCGCGGCTCCGTCGCTGCGCCGGCGAAGGACCAGTGCCCGCAGCCCGCAGCCCGCAGCCGGCAGCGCGCAGCGACGTGGGCCGCAGACCCGGGTGGAGATGGCCGCAGCCCTCCTTTCCGGGGTGACTTCGTGGTTTTCCGTGGGGCGATTTGAATGCGGTAGAGCCGACTCCCCTCCTCCCCGCGTCCTCTCGGACCCGCAGAACCCAGCAGGTCGGGATGGCAAGCCTCCGATCAGGGCTCTAGGTGTGACCCCTGAACTTCCAGACGGTGTACCCCATTTTCTCTGTCCCCTCTGACGCCGTCCTTCTGCAGAAGGTCAAGAACCAGTGACCCGAACCTAACACACTTCCCTGCACATTTCTGTACCAAAAAGAGATCTTCATTTGCAACACACATAGGCATAGACGGATTTGCACGCGCACATCGACACATGCGTGCACACGTGTGCGCGTGTCATCGCCCCGAGGCTGGGGCCCGCACCCGCCAGCCCGAGTACAGCCGTCATAGTAATGTGCGCTCCCACCCGTGTGCGCCTCCGTGCGGGGATGGGGGGGGGCCTGGGGCGGCCGCACACTCCCGGGCTTCATTTGTGTCCTGAGCACGGTACTTGAACACGAATCCGGGATTGGTGTCAGCTGGATCGTGTTCTCGCTCACGTGGCGTTTCGTTTCCACCTTGGGATACTGACAGTTGGATGTTTTCGTGGTTTGCTGCCAGTCCGCTGGGTGGTATGGCTCACGATGGCAGGAAATCTCTCTCTTCAGATCCACCTGCCGTCTGCCACCCGACCCCCTCCACTTCTCCAGAGGCTGAGCAGAAGAAATTGCCTCTCCCTCGCCAGTCCCCAAGCCCCGGGGCTCTAGTGGCTGGGGTTTGTCCCTCCCTCGCTCCCTGCACACATGCACACTCTGAGTGCAGTAAGAGGATTGTATTTCTTTTAATATCCACCCAAGCTCCTCCTGAAGTCAGGAATCCGCCTCCTGCGGTTACCTGAGCAGCTGAGCTAGCAGCGCTTCCTGTTCTCCTGTCCCTGCCTGTGTGTCCAGAAAACAGCCAAGGATCCATTTGCTGGCCTTGAGATTTGCATCAGACTTGGTATCGTTGCTCCATTCTTCATTTCACTGGGGTGGTTATTCCACCCCCACCCCCGTTGTGGGGGGAAAAGTAATTACTTGAATCTTCTGTCTGAAGCTTTTTACGGATTCTGTTCCCATCTGTGAAGGAATTTAGTGATAGGGTCTGCCTTTTTTTTTCCCCCACATATTAAATTATTTCCTAATCTAGGTCACCAGCTGTTAATATGCCCAAAATAAATGAAAAGTAAATGTAATCTCTCTGACAGAGCATTCAAGCATGGAGGAACTGTGGAAAACCCAGTTTTCCCACGATGAAGGGTCAAGGGTGTGTTGGGAGACTGTAGTTGAGGATGCACTTCATTGGGTGATGGGAATGAGGGTCCCAGATGACCTCTGATGGGGTGCCAGAGGTCCCCTTTCCTTCCCTGGGGTTAGGAAAATGTGTCTATTATACCTGGAAGGGGGTAAGACACACACAAAGGCTGAAAATAGAAGTTCTGCCACTAGTAAGTTCAGCCCCCTTTCTGAACCTGTGTGGCACTGAGATATGGCTGGCACAAAGGGACAACTGCAGGCCAGCCAGGCTGGAAGGTGTGGAGAATGGAAGCCACCACATGATAAGGCTTGAATGTCATTAGACATCTCCATTCTCCCTCTTCTGCTGCTTCAGCCTCTTCCTCTTCACCAGTGCAGACTCTCTGCTTCAGTAAGTGCATGCACAAGGGCTTTAGCCATCCCTGGCTCTGAGGTTGTATAAACACATTTTTGGGGTGGGGCTCAGGTCCACCTTCTGGACTTTCCTATCATTTCTGCTGTACCTAACAGCTTCTGTACATTTTGGTTCCAAATACATGACCATTAACTTGAGAGGCGACTTAAAACCTCTCCTCTCCTCTCCTGTTTTCCCCTTCCCTCCCCTCCATCTCCCTTCTTTCCCCTGTCCTCTCCCCTCCCCTCCTCTCCTTCTTTCCTTCTCCCCTGTCTTAATCAATCACTCCCGCGCCTCTCTTTCTCTCTTTTTCTTCTAGTACCTCTCTGGGGCCTCATGCTCACCGGGTTTGCTTTACTCAGCTTGCACTCTTTCATTTCAGTAATGCCTCCAGCCTGACTTTCTGCTGGTCAATTTGGAGACCAGAGTCTCATGGACTTTGCTGCTAAGCCTGGCTTCAAACCTTGATCCTCCAGGTGTCTGCCTCCTAAGCAGCTAGGCTTCCAGTGAACTACTAGCGCCCATCCAGTGAGAGTTTTTAATCTTTCTTCTTGAAACTCAGTCAAGGTTCATTGGAGAAAAAAAGAAATATACAGATAAAAGCAGGAACACAATCCAAAAGCAGAACAAAACAAAAAGCCCCCAAAACTAGGAATGCCATAATTCACTGTTGTGTGATGTGCACCTTAGCAAATCTTTCATGGATGTATATAAATATTTTTATCACTAAAACAGTTGATATGTGATTGAATGCTCTGTCAGAGAGATTGTACTTATTTTTCACTTATTTGTGGATGCATTAACAGTTATTTATATAACTAAACTAATTTTGAACAGCCTCATATATATTTTAAATCAATATTTTAAATGAGTGAATAGTATTGGAATGCATAGATTTTATTGAACTATTTTTGGGGGGTGTATTCATTTCTCAGTGTTTCTGTGTGTAAATACAAATCAACAAAGTCATAGGAAGGCTTTTGTACACGGCCTTACTTTTCTTCTCAGGTGAATTCTAAGAAAGGAAACCATTTTGTTAAAAGTATCTGTGTTTTTATTATAGCCAGCATTGCATGAAATCCTTGCCAATGCTAAATAATAAAATGTAAAATAATGGTTACCTCTACCATTGGAAGAAAGTGAGATCTTGGGTCATTTATTTGAGTTTTAAAAGCCAAACTTCTTTTACATTTCTGTTTCTTCATTAATGAAGTGTGTGTTTATATTTTTACTCCTCTCCAGTCACATGTCTGTTTTCTTACCTGAAAGAGAAAAACTTTATCAACTTAATTCTAAGGGTGACAAATACTTTTTTTCCTTTTCTAATTACTTTTTCAAAAGATTTTTTCTTTTGCAGTATTGGGATTTGAAGTCATGGGTTTAAGCTTGCTAGACAGGTGCTCTACCACGTAAGCCACATCTCTAGCTCAACCGTTTGATGAAGATAAGTAGACTGTTGTGTTGAATGAATATATTTATTTCTCCTTACAATATTGATTACTGAAGATTACATTTTAAAAGTTTTCTACAATTGTACACCAGTACAGTTTTGAATACAGTGCAGATTAAAGAGTTGAGTTGATAAATGTCTGTGTATATGGCTATCTGCTTGGGTGTCATATTTCTATGAGAACATTTCTCTCATTCCAGGTATACATCTTCTTGCCTCTTAGTTCTTACCTTTTTATGTTCAAACCTTAAAAACCTTGGCTGTTGTTTCCCTGATGGCTGCCTTTTCTTGTACTTATTGGTACTTCTGATACTCTTTTTTTTTTTTTTTTTTGATAGTGAGTGTCTCTTAAAGTCTTTTGCCTATGGTACTCATTTGGTTCACTCGTGTTTTTCTGGCTATTTTTTTTAAGCACTTTTTTATTTATTTTTGGTTTTTGGTCGGTCGTGGGGCTTGAACTCTGGGCCTGGGCACTGTCCCTCAGCTCTTCAGCTCAAGGCGAGCTCTCTACCACTTGAGCTACAGCGCCACTTCCAGTTTTCTGGTGGTTTATTGGAGATAGGAGTCTCACGGTCTCTCCTGCCCGGGCTGGCTTTGAACTGCGATCCTCAGATCTCAGCCTCCTGAGTAGCTAGGATTACAGGCGTGAGCCACCAGCGCCCGTCTTAGCACTTTTTTATCTGGTCAAGTTATGAGTCTTTTCTCAGACATCTTGTGAGTATTTTCTCATAGTCATTGTTTTGTTTTATTCTTTGTTAATGGTGCCTTGGAGTGGCAATTTTAACTTTATGAAATCCTTTGTGAAGATTAAGTTCATGATTCCTTCCCCCCCTCCCTCCCTCCCTCCCTCCCCCTCCCTCTCTCCTTCCTTCCTTCCTTCCTTCCCTCCCTCCCTCCCTCACTCCCTCCCTCCCTCCCTCCCACCCTCCTTCTTTTTCAAAACTTTTGAGATGGGGGATCTTGCTCTGTTGCCTATAGTGGTCTCTATTTCATGTCTGAAGTGACTTCCTGCCTCAGCTTTCCAAGTAGCTAGGACTACAGAAGTGAACTACCATTCCCTATTGAGCTTTTGTTTCCCCTGTGGTTAAAATTGCCTTATTTTTCTGTGAATTTTTAGAATTGCTTCTTCTTGCTTCATGATACCTGTTGAATGCCTATCAGTATTATTGTCTGAGTTTCAATGTGTCAGATGATGTAATTATTCTGAGTTCTCTCCTTGGAGCCTCTATACATTTGCTGTATTCTGTAATGATATTTTTTTTCCAGGGATGACCTGGATTTTTCTCTCCATGACTGAGGAAGGAACCTAGAATGCCATCTTTCCTGTAGGCTCTACCTTTGAAACAGTCATTTGTTGTTAGTGCTATATTTTGTCCTCACCTATAGTAATTGATGGCAGGAGGTCCTAAGCCTTTGTGTGTGTGTGTGTGTGTGTGTGTGTGTTAGCATGTGCATGTGTGTGAGAGAAAAACAGATTGTACATTGATAATTGGCTGCTTTTTCATTGGTTCCACCTATATAGGTCCTTGTTCTTTTTTGTGTGATAGTTTCCTTTCTACATTTATTTATTTATTTATTTATTTATTTATTTATTTATTTATTTATTTATTTATTTATTTATTTTTGGGTCCACTCATGGGGCCTGAACTCTGGGCCTGGGCGCTGTCCCTCAGCTCTTCAGCTCAAGGCTAGCGCTCTACCACTTGAGCCACAGCACCACTTCCGGCTTTTTTCTTTTTGTTTATGTGGTGCTGAGGAATCGAACCCAGGGCCTCAGGAATGCAAGGCAAGCGCTCTACCACTGAGCCACCTTCCCAGCTTCTTTCTACTTTTATTTTACAAAGCTAAGACCTTATTTTGAGTTCTGAATGTGCCACCCTGTCCCCAGAGCATGTGTTGGAAGCTTGATTCCTCGGTGTTGGGAGATGTGTAGTTCATTGGGCCCCACCCTCGTACATGGGTCAGTGCTGATTTAAAGGGCTCCAGGTAGCCAGTCTGCTCTCTTGCTCTCTTTTTTCCTATCCATCTCTTGCCATGAGCCTAAGGGCTCTGGTCATGTTATCCTATCTCCATCTTTGACTTCCTAGAACTGTAAGAAAGAGATCTTTAGGCTTATAAATCATCCACTTGGAGATATGCTAGTACAGCAGGACCAATCGGTATAGGATTACTTCTTTTTGAGCAAGATAATTTTCTCTAGTTTTATTAGAAATTGCCAAAATTAAAAATGATAGTTATGAAGGCATTCAGAGTAAAGTTTCCTTCCTCCATTTTCTCCCACACAGATACACATACACCAGACATCCTTCTTTCTCCAGAGTTAGTACACTACAGAATTAGAACTATAAGAATTCAGGTTTTCATATTGTGAAAGTTACCTTCTGGTAACTTTACAATATATAACATTATATGTACAGACATACATGTGTACATATATGCATATGTACATGTATATGCTGATATATGTGAACACATTTCAAATACAAGGAGACTGTGGAGTACTCTTGGAGGAATTGAGTGGAGGAATGCAGTAGTATTTTTAAAAATTATGTATCATTCTCAGTTTTCTTTTTTGACAGTACTGGGGTTTGAACTTGGCATCACACTAAGCAGGGTCTCAACCACTGAGCCATGCCTCCTGTCCATTCCTTCATTGGTTAGTTTGAGATGGACTGTCACTTTTTGCCTGGGTGCATTCTAGGATAGTGATCCTCCTATTTTAAGCTTCCTGCTGCAGCTAAGATGACAGATATTCACCTCCATGCCTAGCTTCTTTCCAGTGTGATGGAGTCTTACCAACATTTTTTCCCAAGCTGGCCTGGAATAATAATGCCCCCATCTCAGCCTCTTGAGTAGCCGGGATAACAGGTGTGAGCCACTGCTCCTAGCTCATTCTCACTTTTAAAGTCTGGAAATTTTTATTTTGCTGTTCAAACACAGCTTAAAAATTATCTAGACAGAACTCCTGATAAAATAAGTGAGCTGGAAGATTCTTATGAAGAAAATGGCAGAATGGGGCTGGGAAGGTGGCTCAGTGGTAGAGCTCTTGCCTTGCATGCATGAGGCCCTGGGTTTGAATCCTCAGCACCACATAAGCAAAAAGAAAAAAGCCAGAAATGGTGCTGTGGCTCAAGTGGTAGAGCACTAGCCTTGAGCTGAAGAGCTGAGGGACAGCGCCTAGGCCCAGAGTTTAGGCCCCACGACCGGAACCCCCCCACCCCCCCAAAAAAAGAAAATGGTGGAATCCTCAGGTTGTAGCAGTTATTTTCTGACCTTCATAATGGTGAACATTTACAGAATGAAAATGCTGTCATCTCTTGTGCAGGGATTTACCCAGGTGAGGCTATGTAGACGCATCATACAGAATGCAAGGCACAGCATTTGCGGCTGCCTGAGAACATGTTTCCTCACAGAAGTGCTGAGACACCATTCTGATTGATCCCAGGGCTGTTTGACTATGGTTGTGCTTGCTGAGCACATACCAGGCAAATCCCTTAGTTAGAATGAGGTTTGAAGCCTGGAGAAATGCTCGGTTGGAAATATTTGTCATATCATCGTTATATATTATTCTTGATTATTCAGAAGCTACTCAGAGCAGATGTACAAAAATCTCCACCATTTTGGTGATTGAGTTGAAAGCTCAGTTGGAACGTATAGTAACTGTACATAGTAATATGCACATACATGTGGCCTTTCTACTATCTTGTATGCCTATAATGATTTAATAAAATATTCATGGACCCACAAGTAAATATGCACCTAATGCCAAGTAAAAGATTTTACATACTCAAATTCGGTGTTGGGCTAATGTCAAGACAACCTAGTAGAATTAATTCATTCAACAGGTCACATACATTGACATTAAGTGATATTCATTAACACTTGTTAGACACAGACAGTTTGTGTGTTACTTCACAGACACTGTCTTTTCTACAAATTGAAGATTCATGATAACCTTGCAGTAAGCAAATCTGTCAGTGCCTTTGTTCAACAGCTCAGATGACTGTTTAGCCCTAAAGTATTTTTTTTTTGCTAGTACTGGGGCTGGAACTAATGGCCTCACACTCTTCCATAGTTTTTTTTTCCCAGTCAGGGCTGGTGTATGCACAGTGTCATGGAGAGAAGGATAAAAAGTGGTACCCTAGAGGATGCTTAAAAGAACACTTTCACGTTGCCAGGCACCAGTGGCTTATGCCTGTAATCCTTGCTACTCAGGAGGTTCATATCTTAGGATCATAGTTCAAAGCCAGCCTGGTCAGGAAAGTCCATCAGATTTTATCTCAAATTAACTACCTACCCTCCATCCCCACAACCAAAAAAACTGGAAGTAAAGCTGGGGCTCAAGTGGGAAAGCACTAGCTTTGAGCAAAAAAAATAAAAAGCTTAGGGACATCACCCAGGCCCTGAGTTCAAGCCCCAGAACCAACATACAACAAAAAATACTTTTATGCTTAAGAAAGCCTACTGAAACTTCACAGAAACTGGTGTTTTGGAAGCCAAACCATTTCTTGTCTTAATGGCATATAGTACTAGTAGTACACATTCTGTATAATCTGATTCTGTAAAAAGCATTGTATGTCTTTTTCATGAGAGACTATTACTTGGATTTGAACTCAAGGCATCACCCTTGTTTGGGTTTCTTGCTCATGGATAGTATTTTTTTCATTTGAGCTGTGCCTCCAGCCTAGCATTTAGCTGGTTAATTGAAGATGGAGTCTCACACTTAACCTCACTTGTGTTGGAGTTGAACTGTGAGTTTTACAAATTTCAGTCTCCTGTATAGCAAGATGGATTGCCCTGGGATTATAATTGACATTTTCTGATTCAGGTTCATGCTAATAATGTAAATTCTTTAGTCTTATGTAGCTCTGTTTGCTTTTCTTCTTTTGTGCTGCTTGTCAATCAGTTTATATCTTTTTTTTTTTTGTCGGTCTTGGGGCTTGAACTCTGGGCTTGGGTGCTGTCCCTCTGCTCTTCAGCTCAAGGCAAGTGCTCTACCGCTTGAGCCACAGTGCCACTTCCGGCTTTCAAGTGGTTTATTGGAGATAAGAGTCTCACAGACTTTCCTGCCTGGGCTGGCTCTGAACCATGATCCTCAGATCTCAACATCCTGAGTAGCTAGGATTACAGGCATGAGCCACCGGCGCCTGGCTCAGTTTATATCTTTCTGTGTTGTGTTTCTATCAGCACAATCTATAACACTTTATGCAGCGGGATAAAAGTGAGTTAAAAGGTACATGACTATTGCTTTTACATTAACCTTTGTATAATCTTATGAAATTAGGTCTCCTAGGTAGTATTTAGCTCATTTTCCCATTAAAATAGTGAAGCAAGATCATAATAGGGGATATATAGTGTTATTAGTAGGATAATTATATCTATAACTCCAGCTAAAATCAAAATACAAGGATTTAGTTCAAATGTACAGTTATAGTACATTACATAACTTATATTATTGAGATTGGTTTTTGTTTTTTTTTTTTTTTGGGTCCGGTCGTGGGGCCTGAACTCTGGGCCTGGGTGCTATCCCTCAGCTCTTCAGCTCAAGGCTAGCGCTCTACCACTTGAGCCACAGCGCCACTTCTGGCTTTTTTCTTTTTGCTTATGTGGTGCTAAGGAATCGAACTCAGGGCCTCAGGCATGCAAGGCAAGCGCTCTACCACTGAGCTACCTTCCCAGCCCCTTGAGATTGTTTTATACTCAATAGTTTTATAGTTCTCTAGTAAGGAGCTATTAAGCATTACCTATGACATCTCAACCTAAAAGGGATGTTTTGTGTATTTTCTGCATCTCAATAGCTGGTATTCAGACTCTCAAAAAAGATCAGTGACTTTCAGCAAATGTGAGGCACCTATGGGACTCTTGACTTAAACATTTCCACAAAGCACCTTGACGAGCATGTAGAAGAGCAGTAAAGTTCTTGATAGGTGGTAGATGTGCCTATAGTCTCACACACACACACATACATACCATATATCACACTACACATACCACATACAACACACACAATTCACATACATACAACACACACATATACACAGCACACACACACCATAACCCCCCCCCCCCCACCAGGTATGGCTTGCTCGATCGTGGTTTGGTCACATGTTGTGGTATTCATTGAGGACTCAGGTATCTGGGCTCCTTGGGGTTTCTCTGAGTGTTGTGATTGTGTTCAGCATGGATGTATGTATCTACTACAGCACTAGGGTTTTAAACCATATACCTTTAGAATAATTACATTGATCTGTTATGTAAAGAAGAAAGATCTTTAAAGGAGAGGTATCCCAGGTAAATGAGGAGGAAAGTTTTATCAGAGTTGACCAGAGAGAAGTCCCATTCATCTCCAGAGTGCATTAGATGAGATCCTATGCAGTGTTGGTGTATAGCAGTCTCTTTGCGGGTAATATAGTAAGGTTTTAGAATAAGATATGACAGTGTGTGTGTGTGTGTGTGTGTGTGTGTGTGTGTGTGTGTGTGTGTGTGTGAGTGTGTGTGAGTGTGTGTGTGTGTGTGTGTGTGTGTACAGCATCTAGTCTTACTGTCTTGATATTTATTATCCCACTGCCTTTCGCACGAGGTCATAAAACATTGCCAGAGCGGAGTTAGTCTCTTTCACGCCTCACGCCTTGCCCCGCTCCCTTTCCTTTGCTGACGTTTCATGAGCAGCAGTTGCTGTCTACATTCTCACCCCATTGCTTGCTTCACTTGGGCTTGAACTCTGTAGAAATGGAACTCGACATTGATAGGCTTTTGAGCCTTGTTTAGCTGATGCTGAGATTGGTTTCGCATTGCTGTTACTAGGAGCAGCTCATTCTTTTCTTCTACCTAAAAAACACATACACTATAGAATACTGTAAAACATTCCACCATTTATTGATCAGTTCTGAATATTTTGTACATGTAATGGGCTTAATTATGGTATTTCACACAAGTATTCAATGAACTTTAATTATATCCACTCCCTGTTACCGTCTCTTTCTCTCTTCTTCTCTCCCACTGGTGTCCTTCCTCTTCCCAAAAAATATTCTTTCCACTGTTATATTGCATAGTCTTGTTCTTCGATGGCCTGTATCTGCTCTTAGCAACAGATATATGTTAGGATTTCTGATTTGCACTGAACTTAAAGCTCACTTCAATAACTCTTGTTTATCCTTCTAGATGTTTTCCCAGATCTCTTCCATTTAGTCAATTTTACATTATATATCATAGAAACTGTAGCATTGTGTGGCAGTTGCAATCATTTTCCTTGAGATGAGGCAGAGATTGCAGGTTACGTAGTAGCAATCCCTCCCTTTAGGAACCTAGTGTTGAGTTTTGCTTGGATTTGGCTGACTCATGTCAGATAGGTGTTAAGTTTGGCAGGAAATTGGGATTGGAGGAGACTGGTTCAACACTGTTCAATCACCAGGATGACCTGGGTTATTCAACAAGGGGAAGTGGGTTTGTTTGGTGTGTGTGTGTGTGTGTGTGTGTGTGTGTGTGTGTGTGTGTGTGTGTGTGTGTGTGTGTGCGCGCGCGCGCGTGCGTGCGTGCGTGCGTGCGTGTGTGCGTGTGTGCATGCCTGCTGGTCCTTGGGCTTGAACTCAGGACCAGGGACCTATTCCTTAGCTTTTTTGCTCAACGCTATCACTCTACCACTTGAGCCACAGCTCCATTTCTGGCTTCTTGGTGTTTATTTGGTGATGAGTCTCTTGCTGACTTAGAACCTTGATCCTCAGATCCCAGCTTCCTGAGTAGGTAGGATTGCTGGCATGAGCCACTGGCTCCCAACTTACATTCAGTAGTTATATGAGAGAGCAAGAGACTTCTGTCTCTGCAGAAGCTATGCTAGATATTTGGCCTGTATTCCTGATGCTAAACCTCTGTCCTAACATTTCCTTCAATCCATTTGAAATCTCTGCTCCCCCTTTTGTTGTTAATCACAAATTCTGAGTTGAAACCCTTTTATATACAGTTACTAAAGGGTGATTAAAAACTAAAATAAAAAAACTAAAAATCAAGACAGTAAAGATAAAAATTAAATGTTTAATATTCAATATCAACTATTTCAAAGAATTCATTTTAAAATTAACACATTTTAAAAAGTTTTTCTTTGTATGTTGCTCCTGTTTTCTGGGTTTACAAAGTGTGGAATTGGAGAGACTTTGATGAACTGTGTAGAGATGACCCAGGCACAATGGAGAGCCATTCTCAGCTAAGCACAGGAGCTAATGAGAGATGTTGGATTCCTTAGATGATATCCAGATGATCTCTTGCAAGGATTGATCTCTTTAGCTATGTCCTCTCGTAGCATTGGGAGGTATTTTTATTTGAATTAGCTGGAAAACAGACTGCTTATTAGTGGTTGGCTTTGGGGTTGACCCCTGGGGAGTGTTGAACTTGAACTGTATACTCCTGGGGAGTGTTGAACTTGAATTGGAGCTTGAACTGTGTGAGGATGGCCTACCTGTGTTGAGTCATTTGTCAATAGTAGGCTCAGATAGTCCCTGTTGGGGATCTATTTGGAGTTAAGGGTCTTTAGTGAAAAGTAAGCTGTAACCTGTGATGCTAGACTGACTGAGGGGAAGATATTGCTACCACTTAGAGGCAGCTCAGGATGTTAGGAAGAATGCCTAGATTTGAATCGTGACTTTCTCCGCTTTCCAGCTGGGGGCAGGAGAGACTGAGCAAGGCTTTCTTAATGTGCAACCACCCATACCATGAAGAACAGAAGGGTAATTTTTTTTCATCCTACAGCTAGACTCACAGCTAAATACTTTAACTCTTGTTATAATGTAGTATTTCCACAGATGCTACATGGCGGGTATTTTTATTTTCTGTAGTTTTCAGTGTCTTTCTCAAGGTGGCAGATTCATGCTATATTTATATCTTAAACACCTTCCTTTAGACTAAATGGGGGGGAAACAAGAGGTTGTAAGTAAGTACCCCACGCAGGTATCTGGGCCACATAGGGAAGCTCCTTGTCTAAGCTGAGAAAGCCTGGTTCATGACACATCTTTCTTCTGACCACACTCAGTGTACTCAGGAGGTGCCCTAGACTGCAGGTGAGTACCGACCATGGGTTGTTTCCTGCTATCCTCAGGGATCTTGCAGGCAGGTGTGTGACTCATTCTCTGCCCCAGGGATGAGAGTCACTGGTTCTTCTAACAATCCTGGATTCTCCTTCACATGGAGGGCCAACTTAAATAAGACCAAGGCAGAAGGACACTGTCCTCTATCTCTTTTCTCTCTAAGCTCTGTACATATCAATACTTCTAAGGCCCTCGGAGACCACTGTTCGAATGGCAGGAAACAGCACAGTTCTGTGGGTAGGATTTAAAGGACATCAGATGCTCCATCCTCTGTTCGAGCTCCAACGTTCCTTTTGAAGCCCTAGAGGTCTTCCCGCAATGTTAGTATTTAAAACAAATCAATCAGATTAGAGGGCTTATTGAACTGTGGTTCAGAATTTTAGAGCTGGAATGGAAGCAGTAAATCAGAAACCTGTGCTTAGGCCTGGGACATTTTCTCAGCCTGCTTTATTACATATTCCTACCAGAGTATATTTTATTCTCAGGACCAGGGTTTACTTCTTTCCCTGTAATCCATCTATCTCATCAAAAAAAATTGCTTTTCTGTAAGTCACTGGGTTTCGTGTGTGTGTGTGTGTGTGTGTGTGTGTGTGTGTGTGTGTGTGTGTGTGTGTGTGTGTGTGTGTGTGTGTGTGTGTGTGTGTATGCCAGTGTGGGGGTTTGAACTCATGGCCTTGCTCGTTTTTTTTCTCCTTACAGTTGGCACTCTACCACTCGAGCTACACCTCTACTTCCAGCTTTTTGCTAATTGAAGATAAGTATCTTGAGGATTTCTCTGCGGAGCTGTCTTTAAACCATGGTCCTTAGATCTCAGCTTCTTGAGTAGCTGAGATGACAGGTGTGAGCCTCTGGTGCCTTGACGTGGGTTTTCTTTACATTATTTTCCATAGAAAGCATAGGGTAAGCTTTTAAAAAATAGTTATCGAATGGATAAATCAATGATGGTTTGAGTTGTTTTCAAGGTGATCGGAAACTAAAGTCTGGATTTTAGATTTTTTAAGATTAAGGCTGCCTTAGTATTATGAAGGTAATGCATACTCATTGAAGAAACATCTGTCATGTGCAGTAATCAGTGTTTGCATTGTCTGCTTTATACCATGTGCTCTCTATCAAGATAAAAAAGGAGTGTCAGGAGGTGAGATGGTATAGACAGACCATAATGTCAGAGCCATGTCTTTTTGCTTAGTACTATGTTCTTGGTTCAGTACACATGGAGGGTTTCTTGTCTGTAGCAAGAATGGACCACAGAATTGTTTCCCATTATCCCTAGCGAGTTCTAGGCCCAGTCCCAGGCCCTCTGCAGTGGCAGGCTGTACTGACAAGTTTGGAAGCTTTCTGAGCCAGCACACCCACAGCTGAGCTGGAGTAGTAGGATTTGTAGGTTTAACAAAATATCATAGGAGCCTGAGCAGATGTGTGTGAAGTTGGCTTAGAGGGGTTTTATGGGCATCCACATCAAGAATAAAGCCCTCCATCCTTTTTTCATTCATAACCAGCTGTACCAGTGCCCTTATATATGCTGTGTACTCATTCGCTCTTTTGTTACTATCCAGTGGCACTGGAGAGGTGATGTCAGCAGAGAAATAAGGGCAGCAAAGTGACATCAGCAGAGAAGTGACATCAGCAGAGAGTTGACATCAGCTCCCTGCTCTTGTCCTCAGCCCTGTAATTGAATGACCTAACACATGAGTTGGGTGCATGCCCACCTAGACTTTGATTTGGCTTAAAATAATGCTGTTCTGGGTTACTTTATCATGGCCCCTATGAAAGCACATGAAATATGGTCATGAAAAGACAGCCCCTCCAAATTGCTGGTTTGTTGCTCAGAAAGTGCATGTAAGTTTTTGCCACCGTGTCTTCTGTAGGACTGTTCCAAGTATACTCTTGCCAAAGAGAACTGGACAAATGGAAAGAAAATGATTTCTGCATGAATTGGATGGCTGACTCGGATTGGTGTGGGTTAAAATGGTGAGCTGCTGATTTATTTTGTATCGTGTCTCTAGGTGAGAGGTGAGCAGAATACTGTTTCCAAATGCTTCCATCACAAATGACCCACGCAGTGACTTGCCCTTCCCCTCAGAATGCTAGGCCCCAGGTCTGTTGTTGGATATCAGAGTTGAGCATTGATGTCCGCAGCCATAATTAGTAGCATCAATACGTTAAGGGAAGGGAGGTGTACATAACAGGCAAAATGATCACCTCTCACTCCTTCAATCTGGGAGGTCAGGAGGGGGGTTGATCAGGCATTCTGTATAGAACTCAAAGTGACAAAAGGAAAGCAGAGAGCCAGCCAGTAAGGGAAGGTGAGAAAGGGCCATGAGAGGAAAGGCCAGTTGGTTATTTGTCTAAGAGAGTTTGGTCCTGTTTTTAACATAAGAAGACATGCAGGTGTGGGGGATAAAGGGAAGGGTGGTCACAGCAGCTGGTGGAGATGAAGAGCTCAGCTGTCCAGGGGACCATGCTTGGGCATCTTGGTTGTCTCCACCGCATAGGCTCATGCCATAATGACCACCACTGCCCCTGCAGCTTCACAGGATGTTCATTCTTCTTTAAATTTAATTTTATTGTCAAGGTGATGTACAGAAGGGTTACAGTTACATGCATAAGGCAGTGAGCACATTTCTTGTTGAACATTGTTACCCCCTCCCTCGTTTTTCTCCCACTTTTCCTCTCCCCTCATCTCCCCCTCCCAAAGCTGTACAGTTCCTTTCCAACATATTGTCTTGTGAGTATCGCTGTTGGATTGGTTTGCTCTTTGTTCTTTGTCTCACCATTTTGTTGTTCCCCTTCCCTTCCCTAATTCAGATAGATGTATTACAATACACAGGGTACCAGAATCAAATGCAGTGACAATGAGAGATAAACTATAGGGGAAAAAAAGAAAAACAAAACAAAAGAAAAAAGAAGTAACTTCACAAAGCACATTAAAAACAACACCACCAACAGAAAACCTATTTCCATGTCTTGGAGTTCATTTCGCTTAGCAGCATCTTATAGGGTCATATGTACATAGCTATTGAGTGGTTGTGATCTAGAACTATCCTAGGCATGCATTAATTATTACAAATGAGGGCAACCATGGAGTCTGTTTCTTTGGATCTGGCTTACTTCACTTAATATGATTTTTTCCAAGGATTGTCTGATGAGCCATCCCAAGCCACTGACTTATATCCACCTTTATACTAAAGGAGGAAGTAAAGATAACTGTAAATGAGTCTAACATTTACTGAGTTGCTGCTTTTCACTTTACGAACACTTAGTAAGGAAAATGGAGTCTTTAATAGATTGATTTTTTTTTAAATTTTGGTTGTGGGGCTTAAACTCAGGGCCTGGCATTGTCCCTGATCTCTTTTGCTTGAGGCTAGTACCACCGTGAGCCACAGTGCCACTTCAGGTTTTGTAGTGGTTAATTGGAGATAAGAGTCTGTCCAGGCTGCCTTTGAACCATGATCCTCAGATATCAGTCTCCTGAGTAGCTAGGATTACAGGCATGAGCCACTGGTTAGATTGAATATTAAACACCATTAAATGCAATATCAGCCTTTATTCCACAATGTGGAATGGAGTGGATGCAGTAGTACTGGAAATCTTAGCTGCTATTTTTAGTGCTCATTCAAAGAAAATCCATTGCCAGGAGTGGTATGCTATATTTCCAGTGTTCATCATCGGTGTCAACACCAACATTTTGTCTTGTGGTCTCAGAAAGCAGCGACTCAGTAAACATTAGACTTATCTACAGTTACAGAAACTAGCTCCCCTGGGTTCTTTTCCACCCCTCCCTTTCTCTACTTCTCTGACTCCTTCTCACACCCCTCTGTGACCAGCATACGAAGCCTCTTTGCTGGCAGTGGCACGTACCACTTTGTGTCCAAAAATTGGAACGCTCTCTTGTCCCATAACCCAATATATACTTGACTATGGTCTAGTGTTTTACATTTTCAGCTTTGCAAGTTTAAAGGCTTAGTTTGTAATAAGAAAATGAATGAGGTGACTCTAAGTGCTAATTGGTTACTTTGGTAATGAGTTCAGTGTCACTTTGGGTGTCTTTCAGAAATTGGTCATGACATGGAGAAAGCTTCAGTAGGTGTAATTTGGTCATTTCCCAGTCACAGTCCTCATGAACAAACACCAGCCGACCCTCTGGGGACCTCAGGGCTTCCTGGCTGTCATGGGAATTATTGGTCTCATTTACAAGAGCCTGACATGGGACTGTCCCAGAGGAATTGAAAAATAGATGTTTAAATAAACAAAAACCTGCCCACTCTGCTCCAGGTATCTGCAGGTTCCATATATGCAGACACAACCAACTGTAGATTACAACTGAACCAAACACACAGACTTTTTTTTCTTGTCACAGTTCCCTAAACAATGAGTAGAACAGTTTCTTGCATAGCATTATATTTTGTTAGAAATTATAACAAATCTAAATAGGAGCTAATGCATACGGGGGAGTGTGTCTAGATAATAAGCGTGTATATAAGGGACATGAGTATCTACAGGTTTTGGGGGGTCCTTATATCCAATCTTCCACCTCTACCAAATGGCAACTGTACTTGAATATTTATAACAGCATTCTTCATAGTTATGGCAGAAGCAGCCTGAATAGCTAGACACTGAAGAATGGATAGCAAATGTGGTTACCATGCAATGGATTATTATTTGGCCTTTATTTTTCTTAAGTTTTATGATTATTTTTTATTGGATCTTTAGAAGAAATTATAATTAGATTCATATTATGCCGTGGATAAACTTGGGAGAAATAGCTAAGGGAGAAGAGCCAGGCACAAAAGGCCATATCCTGTATGATTGCATTGTTATGAAATGTCTGGTGTAGGCACAGCCCTAGACATAGAAAGTAGGTTACTTTGCTAGGTATTGAAGGAGGGGAGGGATGGGAGCTTGCTGCACAATGGATAGAATGTTCTGGACCTAGGCAGTGGTTGATGGTTACACAACAATGTGAACACATTCATTCCACAGAACTGCACATTTTTAAATGATTAAAAAGGAAAATTTGGTGTTGAATTCCATCACAAGTTGAGAGAAAAAAAGAACAAAAAGAAAAGAAACGAAAAAAGAAAGAAAAAAAAAGTAAGCCTCCCAAATCCCCAAATATAGGGGTTACAGTAGACTGATCTTCTCCTCTTACTCTTTCTTCCCTTCCTTCTCTTCTTCCTCTTCTTTTCCTTTTCTTTTTTTTATGACTCTTTCTTTTTTTTTTTTGGGTCTGGTCATGGGGCCTGAACTCTGGGCCTGGGCGCTGTCCCTCAGCTCTTCAGCTCAAGGCTAGCACTCTACCACTTGAGCCACAGCACCACTTCCGGCTTTTTCCTTTTTGCTTATGTGGTGCTGAGGAATCAAACCCAGGGCCTCAGGCATGCAAGGCAAGCGCTCTACCACTGAGCCACCTTCCCAGCCCCCTTTTCTTTTTCTTTATTTCCTTTTTTGATTTTTAAGCAGTACTGAGGTTTGAATTCAGGGCTTCAAGATTGCTAGGAAGGTGCTAGCACACATTTGAGCCGTGTCCCATCCCTTTTTGCTTAGTTGTGTAGGGTGGCATATTTTTGCCCAGGCCTACTTGGACTGAGATCCTCCTATTTATGCCTCTCAAGTGGTGCATGCCACCACACATAGCTGTTGGTTGGGATGGAGTCTTCCTAACTTTCTGCTTGGGCTAGTCTTGGACTGTAATCTTCTTGATCTCTGCTTTCCAAGTAGCTGGGATTTAATAGGCATGAGCCACCAAAGCTAAGATGACACAGGCTTTTGTTATAAGGTCAAGTTCATGACCTCCTGAGTTTAGTGCTTCATTTACAACCCTTTTCCTATTTCTCTTCAGGAAGAAACACTTAATAGATGTCACATATTTAGCATTATAGAATAAACTTCTGGGGGCTGGGAAGGTGGCTCAGTGGTAGAGTGCTTGCTTCCCATACATGAGGCCCTGAGTTCAATTCCTCAGCACCACGTAAACAGAAAAGGCCGGAAATGGCACTGTGGCCCAACTAATAGAGGGCTAGCCTTGAGCTAAAGAGCTAAGGGGCAGCAGCGCCCAGGCCCAGAGTTCAAGCTCCACAACCAACAGAACGAAAAAAGAAAAAAAAATAAACTTCTGCTATGTTGAACTATTAAATGAAAACACAATAGACTATAAGTCTGCATTTATTCTGGATTTTTTTTTTTTTTGGTTCGGTCGTGGGGCCTGAACTCTGGGTCTGGGCGCTGTCCCTCAGCTCTTCAGCTCAAGGCTAGCGCTCTACCACTTGAGCCACAGCGCCACTTCCAGCTTTTTTCTTATGTGGTGCTGAGGAATTAAACCCAGGGCCTCAGGCATGCAAGGCAAGCACTCTACCACTGAGCTACCTTCCCAGCCCCTGCATTTATTCTGTTATTTTTTTTTCCTTCCCTCTCAGTTAACTTTGGTTGACAAGTACTGGGCCTTTTAATATCCAGCTCATCTATTTATCATAGGACTAAAAATCAAGTTGCTCCCATAGAAATGATCTAAAATGGCTAAAATAGATGTGTGTGTATGTGTGTGTGTGTGTGTGTGCACATGTGCTTGTGTGCATGAGTGGGCCAGTTTTTGTTTTTTTTTTTGGTCGGTCGTGGGCCTGAACTCTGGGCCTAGGCGCTGTCCCTCAGCTCTTTAGGTCAAGTCTGGTGCTCTGCCACTTGAGCCACAGTGCCACTTCTGGCTTTTTCTGCTTATGTGGTGCTGAGGAATCGAACCTAGGGCCTCATGCACGCATGGGCCAGTTTTAAGGCTTGAAATCGTGTTTTCACTCAAGGTTCGTGCTCCAACTTTTGGTAGTTAATTAGAGAAAAGAGTCTCATGAACATATCTGACCAGGGTAGCTTCAAACGAGGATCCTCAGATCTCTTACCCTTCTTAGTAGCTAGGGTGTGAGCCCCTGGCATCTGGCTGTGTATTCTTTTCTTTTCTTTTTCCAGTTCTGCAGCTTTAACTCAGGGCCTGGGCACTATCCCTGAGCTTTTTTTGCTCAAGGCTAGCACTCTACCAATTGAGCTACAGTACCACTTTTGGCTTTTTCTGTTTATGTTGTACTGAGGAATTGAACCCAGGGCTTCATGCATGCTAGGCAAACACTCCACCATTAAGCCACATTCCCAGCCCATGTGTATTCTTTTAAGAAATCCAAAAAGTTGTAAAGTTGGTGAGGAACCCCATAGTCTTGGAGATAACACACATAAGGTACTGATCATTCTGTTATTACCATATAAGACATTCAGCGAAAGCATAGGTTTTGGTGTGTGTGTGTGTATGTGCGTGTGCGTGTGCGCGTGTGTGTTGGCTTTTGTATTTGTATTACTTAGCATCATGGGGAAAAGAAAGCCAGCTTTGAAGACAGGAGGACCTGGGTTTTGGTCTAGATTCTGCTGAAGTGGTCAAAAGGCATACTGTCTTTCATTTCTTTGATGGCAAACTGAGGCTAAAGAGCCCTGTGGTTAGAGATTAAGAGAACAAATGTGAAATGGTTATTGTGTGTATAGGAGAACAGAGGTCCTCTGTCCTCTGAAAATAGTGAAGACAAGGATGGTGGTGAGACAAAACTTGGGGAGATCTCAAGTCCATGGCGGGGCAGAATATGGGCTGTGTGTACTCCTTTCTGTCTCTGGCTGGAGCCATTGGATTTTATCTTTACACTGCATGTTCTCCAGACATCTAGGATTTTCACATGAATGTTGTATGTATAAGATAAAAGATTTGGGTTGTTTACAGAGGACTGACTCACTACCAATTAGTATTTCAGATCCTGGTGTGTTGCAAGTATGAGTCACTATCTAGAGCAGTTTGGAAATGGAGCAGATGCTTTGGATTGGAGATGCAAGAATGATTGATTATTGCCACTTCATGTCCTGCAGTTGCAAAGCACAAAATTCCAGATACTTTCTATGATTCTAGTGTACATGCTTTCCATCCAGCAAATACTCTTTTCAGCAATTCTGATGTGACTGGCTTGTAATCCAGCATTCAGGAAGCTAAGTGAAGAGAATGATGAGCCCAAGGTCAGCCTGAGATACATGTAACACGGTGGGTCAAAGAAGAAAACGAGCCGGTACCCAGTAGCTCATACCTATAATCATAGCTACTCAGGAGGCTGAGATCTGAGGATTATGGCTCAAAGCCAGCATGGGCAGGAAAGTCTGTGAGACTTTTATTTTTGATTAACCACAAAAAAAGGCTGGAAGTGGAACTGTGGTTCCAGCCTTGAGTGGAAAAACCAAGAGACAGTGCCAAGGCCCTAAGTTCAAGCACCAATACCAGCTCACAAAGAAAGAATAAATAATTTAAGAAGGAAAGGAATGGATGAATGAATGAATGAGAATTCTGGTGAGATTGGGATGAACATATGATACCAGAATGGTAGAATATTGAATATGATTCAAGAAGCAAGTGATAGGTCTACAGGTGTTCTTGATACTCATGTGGTAAACGCTACAATATACAAACAATCCATATTTGAACACAGTTAAGGATATTGCTTTCCTGTTGACATCTTGGGAAATGAGATGTATGTTTTAGTTTTTGGTCTTGAATTCATGCAACAACTTTAAGTGTTGGTTAGTGTATTGCATCATTATGCATAGGATAATAATATTTAAAAGGGTGAAAGAGTTGAAAGTTATACTGCAAAGAAACATGAGAAAATGATCTCAGTGTGAGCTTAGGGAACAAATCTCTCAGTATAGCTGAAACATACCCCACTGGGCATGTTTCTGGTTTAAGTATTAGGCTAGTAAAATCCTCTGCATATTCACATTCTGCATACATTTATATTTAATGTGGCCATCAAAAGTAATCAGTACAGAAGCATTCTTGAGACCATATACCACACTTAAATGATGAAAGATGTCTCAAAAATAGCTTTTGCTGCATTTAACTAGTCTATTAGGGTTGACAGGAAAATTCCACTGGTACAAGAGGCCATGAGACTATTTAGCAGGCCTGTGCATTAAATGCATGGGATAAAGGCTGGGTCTTTGTGCAGGGTAAAACAATGCAGCACCTAGCATAAAGCATTTTGCTGCATTGCTTCCTCCAAAGTCTGTGAGTGTCAAAGAGATCCTGTTCTCCTAAACCAGGAGCTGCCCTCAGAATCCACCACCATGATGGCCCCAGAGCCTGTCCAGTTGCAGCTCATGATTTATGAGAGACCCTTCTTGCAATAGAGTTTATTTGCCTCATCTTCTCCATTTAGAACTAGTGGCAACATCATATCCACCCTCGGTCCTGCTAGCTGAGCAAATGATCCTTGTTCTGTTCTTCCCTGAAAAATAGGGTTAATGATCCCTGCAGTTAGGCAGACCTTGGGCTGATATGATCTCTCCATAGCTATTGATATACAGCCTCCCCAGTTCTCACAACCATCATCATATAATGGGAGTAACAGTGGTATTTACCCACAGAGTTGCTCTGTGGGGAGCCAAAGCTGTGTTCTTCACTTAACTGGCACCCACACAATAAGAATTTGAGTGAATTTTTGTTGTTAGGATTCAGAATCATTGACCTAAAATTCTATGTATTTGAGCATGTAGCTTTACTGCTTCGCTGAGTGGGAAACTGCCATCTTTCTTGGTTGTCATGGAGAATTCAGAGATGAATACTCTGGAATCCCTCCTTGGAATGGACCAAGAAATTAAGCTTAAAATCTGATCGAAGTATGCATGCCCTTGCAGACTGGAGTCAAGTCCAGCACTTTTTGCCATGGTTGTTTGATTCTGGGAGAAGTCATGAAGATGCATTTCCCTCAGCTCACATCTCTGCTGCAGTGGTAAAGGACGCAGGACATTCTCTCCAAAAGAGGGCTCAGAACACTTTTCCAGGCGGCCTGGAGTTGAGTGAGAGCTGATTTCCCAGTTGTCTCTTCAGGAAGCAGCCTTCCACATCTCTAGGAAGGCCCAGACTTGAGATTTAAAAAAAAACAATTTAGCCAGAGAAAGAGCAACACGTTCCTGTGGGAAACATTTGCTTGTGATGGGAAGGAAGGTGCCAGATCAAAGTACATGATTGAGCCATGTGCCAGTGTTTGCTGCACATGACCACATGAGCCCTGTGTTGGAGAGGCTCAGAAGTAATGATAACAGTGGAACAGTGCTCATTTTCTATTAAAAGGAGCCATGTTCCTGCAAAAACATGTCCTACTGGAGAAAGAGGAGCTTGGAATATCTCACCATCTTCTAATGCAAGAAGCTATTAAAGACGACCTGAGGTCATCTCAAAATGACACAGAGGTCACCCTGAAGGGGCCTCTACTTGCCTGGGGTGTCATAAAAGCATTAAGAAGACAATGGCTAAAGTGGATTAAAATAAATCAGATATATAAAAACGAATGAGTTCTTAATGACCCTAAATTTCTAAAAAAAGAAATGCTCATGGAAATATAAACTGCTTGTGGTCTGAGTGTGATGACTCATGCTTGTAATCTCAGCTTCTTAGGAGGCAAAGATCGGAGGACTGCAGCTGAAGGGCAGTCTGGGACAAAAAGAACAAGTTGATGATGATTATTCAACCCCATGCCCTGCAGGCAGGAGGCACAAGTAGGAGGATTATTGAGGTTAGCCTAGGTCAAAAGTGAGAGACCCTGTCTGAAACATAACTAAAGCACAAAGGGCTGGTAGTGTGGCTTACGTGGTAGATCACCTACCTAGCAAGTGCAAGACCCTGAATCTAAACATCAGCATCACCAACCAACAAAGAAATAAACTGGTTGTAACCAAGGCTTCTTGACAGATTTAGGCAGAGGGGATGGAATCCCAAACTCCGAAACACTATGGCAGTTGCATGTCTCTCCAACTCTTCTCATGACAGAGCAGAACCCAGTGATCGTGGTAATTGGTGGGGGGCATTTTATGTGTGTGGGTGAGGGGGTCAGGTGGAAAGGGACAGCAGGACTGAATGGGCAGTGAGCTCTACTGTAGCTCTTTCCTCCTCACCCAGAAGGTGGTCCTCAAAGCTTCTTCCATGCACTGTGGTTTTGCTCAGGGTTGATTCTCACAGCCACTGTGAGCTTATTCTTTTCAGCATTCCTCTTTCTGGCATGCTGCATACTGGGTAAAGATCTCATAAAGTGGGCCTGATCTCCTGGGAAGATTACTCTTGAATGGATGCAAGGGCATGATGGTGAATGCCATTTGATCCATATTGTCCCCAGAAATCTATAGTATGTGTCTCTTGCTCATTACTAGAGCTTTAATACTATCGATTTGACTGGATCTATTAAAAGGTATATAGCTTATGTTCTGCTACTGAAATACTAAAATAAAAAGAATATGAATCTACCAGCTATTTGGTAGCTACTGTTTGGCAGGTTATATATTTGATTCTTTGTGTGGCTTGTTTTCTGTGATCCACACAAACATATAAAATCCCTGTCTTACATGGAGATTTTAAGAAGCTTGTCAGAATTATTCAGCTAGGAAATGGTAAGTTCCATTCTTTTTACTACTGGGATACAGAAATGCAATCTTTGTCACATCAGAGATTTTGACTGAAAAGGAAATTTGATGACTGCCATCCTTGAGCATGAATAAACAGGGTGGTGGCAATTCTTTTAACTCTGACATTTTTTATAAAGGTAATTCCCTATTCCCGTCAGCAACAAACCATGCGGTTGTCTGTGTACTATTATGTATGGCAGACTGCCTTAAGCTAAATTTCCCCTTAGATAAAAATCCAATGAAGATAAAGAGAATTTGAACCTGTGGACCAAATTGTGCCAGTGTATTGGATAGTCATATGCATTTTAAAATCCAGCCGTGAATAAGAGTGTTTCACATAGACTTTGTGACTCATGGATTGCACTAAATGGGTTCTGCTCTTGACTAGGGCATTGGGTGTCCTTGCCACATTTTTGGGAGCTGAAGTCTGTCCATATTGCCAACTCCTGTGTCGTGTTGGGCTCATGGTTGAGTAGTAGTTTAGGAAGTGCACAGGAGTGACTGTGAACCTACAGCAGTGGAGCTGGGAGAAGATTTAGCATGGAAAACCACACATGACATTCCTTCCCATTTTCAGTGTTCAGCAATTTGCTATCTATCTATCTATCTATCTATCTATCTATCTATCTATCTATCTATCTATCTATCTATCTATCTATCTATCTATCTATCTATCTCTGTTATCTATATCTGTCATCTATTATCTATATCTAGTATTTATCTTCTACCATTTTCTATCATCTATATCTATTATCTATCTTTAATCTATATCTATTATCTTACATTTATCTATATCTGTTATCTACATCTATATTTATGATTTATCTTCTCTCATTTATCTTTATCTAACTTCTGTCATTAGTCTGTCCTATTGTCTATCTGTCATCCATCTACCTCTCTATTATCTAGCTACTGCCATTCAGCTATATCATCTTATGAATACCACTACTACCACCATCAGCTTCATTTCCACTACCATCATCACCTTCATCATATCATCACCACTGCCATCATCATCACCAACATCACTATCATCACTAGCACCAGCACCATCATTAACACCACCTTTATCACCATCACCATTGCCATCCCTCTGTCTATCTCATTGCAGGTAGTAACATTGACTGATAGGGAGGGAATGGCCCAGGTTCTTTCAGTTCTTAGATGAGGGACAATAACTGCATAGAGCCCTGGCTCATCCCCTAGAGCATCATGTCTAATGCCGGGAGGGTTTGCTGACCTCAGATTTGCTATGGAGGCTGTATAGTCCAGAGTATGAGCGAAGGGACTTGGTGGTATTGGTAGGTGTTGTGAATAAAGGGATTGTGGTTTAGGAGAAAATCATTTAAAATGTTTAGGGCCATTATCTTGCTGTTGGACATTGTAGATATGAAATATGAGGGTTCACACAGCTATGGAAATACAAAGTCTTTCATTGTTGTAGATCTCATTGTGAGAATCCAGGATTAGAGAAATAAGGCTCTGCTATTCATCTATGCTAAATTTTTAAAAATAGTTTTTTCTGGCCTTTGATACTGGGAAGAAAAAGAAAGGCATAAACAATTAACTATAAAGGTCTCGTTATTAAGCATTGTTTTTTTAGACTGAGAAGCAAGTCTAGAGGGTATTTTAGAATCAGAGCAGTGCTCTGATGAAAATGTGTAAATGTGTTTGAACATAAAAGTCAACTAGTTCACACCAATAATCCTAGCTACCCAGGAGGCAGACAACTGAAGATTTCCTTTTGAAGCCGGGTAGGGCAGCAAAGTCAGCAAGACTCTATCTCCAGTGAATGAGCAAGACACTTGGCTAGCGGTATGGTTCAAATGGTAGAATTGCCGATGTGAGGAAGAAAACTGAGGGAGAGCACTAGGCCCTGAGTTTTCAAGCCCTAGTATCAGTACACATGCCCAAAAAGTCAGCTGGACATGGTGAGAGTCACAAGCAGTGAATTTTTATGTACATTAGTTTCTTTGTACATGAGGTGCTAATCTTACATGCCATACATCTTCTTGCTTTTGCTTTTTTTTTTTCTCTAAGTGTCATTCACAAAAAGATTTGGTTCAAGAATAGCTCCATATTAAATTTAGGTGGAAGGCTCAACATCATGATTTCGCATTTAGCTGTAGATGTCTTCCCAGTATCAATTTCAATGATTCCTTTCTCCCTTAAGGAATTATTCTGGGAGCACAGCCATTGACCTGAATAGCATTGCACTAAGGACACAATTATTGCTCCTTTGGAGGAAGGCCTCTGGACCAGGCATTTCTTAAATTGTAGCATCTCTGAATATCAGCCAAGACAATATACCCCAACAGTGGTAACCACCACATAGTAGAATTCAGCCTGTGCTTGTGTGCATTGAATTATCAATCAACCTAGGACTCATAAAGCCACGTGCAATCAAGGTGGTTGGTTTGTCATCTGTACTTACTTGGAAGCATAAGAGCACCATTCTTAAGAGTGGTGCTGGAAAGGAAATTGCAGCAAGGAGTAAATAGTGAGGGGAATCTAGGTGTTTCTATTGGACCAGGGGTCCAGAGGAGTGATCCTGGAGAAAGCCCTATTCTGGGGCCAAGAGTGGCTGTTCCTGTTTGGGGGACCCCTGTGGCTGCTCCTGGAGCTCTTCTACTGGTGGCCATTGCACCTTCTAGAACACTTAGACCCAGCAGAGGAAAGCAGCACAGTGGAGTTGAGTCAGTAATCAGAGTTGCTAGTGAGAAGTTATGTTTTACAGCTGTTTCCCACCCCCACCCCCCACTTAGTTTTTGCATTTTTTTCCTTGTTGGTTTAGCGTTATCATTCTCAAAATACAATCTCTTACACAGATGCCATTTATGTCTCCAGAGGCTACATAATGTGATGTCGCGACAGATTGACTGCAGAAGGTGACCTAAGAGTCCATTTGCCTTCTATTAAACTAGGCAGGAAGGAGATTTTAAAGTGTAAAAAAAATAGAAGGCCATTAAAAATCATAGTGTTATTTATATCGACATAAAATAGGTTTATTATTTTGAATGGCTTAATAAGTATTTTGAAGACTTTTCCACTTAGACTGTAACACCATATATTACTTATATAAAACTAAAACTCTTGGGGAATTTATTTCAGTATGAAAATGTCCCCCTTATCACATGCATTTTTATTACATCTAGCAGCCCCACCTGCTCATCTCTTTTGAATCTGCAGAGAGCTTGTTTTAGTTCCTACCTTTTGGAAAGAAGATAACAACCCCCCTTCCCTAGCCCCCCAATCCTGAAGCTCTTTCTTCTTGTTTCATGTCTGGATGGCTAGTAGGCTTTAATGACTCAGGGCACAGTGGGTCATTTCTGGTCTTTCTGTCTCTGCACAGTTGGATGTGATGTCCTCCTGGGAGAAGGTGAGCTGGCTTGGAGGAAGGACATCAGCAGGGAAGGTAAAGGATGCCCTTGGTTATAGGCAGCAGTGTCAGCAACTGATCTGAGCTCAATCTCTGTCATTAGCTACCAGCCACAGCATGCTTATACCTGTGGTCCACTCACAGTGGGGCCTGCAGTGGAGGCAACATTGTGTTTGTTTCAAACATTGAATGTTTGTTATGCCAAGAGAAGGCAATTTGGCTCGCTCACAAGAGGCTTCACTGATACTCTCATTCATTACTTCATGTCTTCACGCCCCTTCTCCTGTATTTCTTTCATTCTCACTTTTACTCTTGCTTTCCTCTTCCTTTTCATTTCCTTTTTTATTTTGCTGTCTTCCTTCCTCCCTCTCTTCTTGCCTTCCTCTTCTCTCTCAGTCCCTTTGTTTCCTCATTTGTCCCACAGTGTTGGCTGTATTCTGCAGTAGGTGAGCAAAGTGCTGTGTTATGAGTACTGGTATGCAGGAGAAAAATTAAGTACCTTCAGGAAGCTTGTTGATGTCCCAGAATTCTTTGCAGATGTCTCCTGCTAATAGAGCTTGTGAGAGAATAAATCATGGAACCAGAATGTAAATGCATTATTTGTAGCGAGGGGATGGTACTTTTTTCTAGTAGATTCTATTTCTAAGCATTGCCTATGGAGAAGAGAAGACTAGAACTGGAGAAGAGAAGACTGGGCCAGGCTAGGGGAAGATGGCAGCTCCAGGAGCCAGTGAATTCCTTCCCTGCAGGCAGGTGAAAACTTGTATGCCAAGCCACAAAGTCTGTGCTCATCTACATAGGCCGAGTTCTTGTTCCTTGAATTTTTTTTAAAAATTAGTTTGGGGATATGATTTGCTTAGTAGCATTTAAAACTACTGTAAAGTCTTGTAATTTAAAATGTTTTATTAGAATAAATGAATTGCCCAGAGGTTTCACTGTGATATTTACACACTTGCATAGTGCTCAAATTCATATCAGTTATGTATCTTTTTTGTGGTGCCAGTCCTGGGGCTTGAACTGAGCTTCCTTTGCTCAAGACTAGCGTTCTACCACTTGAACCCCAGCTCCACTTCCAGCTTTTCTGGTGATTAATTGGAGATAAGAGTCTCACGGACGTTCTTGCCTGGGCTGGCTTTGAACCTTGGTCCTCAGATCTCAGCCTCCTGAGTAACTAGGATTACAGGTGTGAGCTACTAGCACCCCAGCCCCTCCTTTTGTTTTTCTTTTCTTCAGTGGTTTCCATTATGTTATTTTTATTCATGTATATTCATATATTCACCCACTTATATGTTCATTCATACATATCATATAATGATATATTCATTCATATACATATACATATAATGTATTTCTTTCTTTTTTTTTTTTTTTTTTGTCGGTCGTGGGGCTTGAACTCTGGGCCTGGGCACTGTCCCTCAGCTCTTCAGCTCAAGGCGAGCGCTCTACCACTTGAGCTACAGCGCCACTTCCGGTTTTCTGGTGGTTTATTGGAGATAGGAGTCTCACGGTCTCTCCTGTCTGGGCTGGCTTTGAACCGTGATCCTCAGATCTCAGCCTCCTGAGTAGCTAGGATTACAGGCGTGAGCCACCAGCGCCCGGCCATATAATGTATTTCTACTGTATTCATTGTACTAACCTGACCTTTTCCCTTTCAAGTTTTATATTGAAAGTAGTAATCATCTGCCTATTTCAGCTACATAAAAATCTTATTTTCATATTTCTTCCTTTATATGTAAATAGACCATAGGAAAGGAGGTAGCTAGCCAGAATTCCAAATGGTTCATCTTTAGGGCACAGTACTAGATCACAGTACTACTAATTGGGAACACATCATGGGCCTTGGAGGGCCTATGTCATCAGACATTATTTCTGTTTTATGCATGAGGAAACTAATTCCACAAAGGCCGAGAGGGATTATTGACTAGATCTGTAATTGTCTGCCCAATATTTTCCTTGCATTAGACACAGTAAAGCATTAAGTGGGCATTTCTGAGTGTTATGTCCTATTTCTTCAGCTTTCTCTTTCGAAATACAAGTGGAAAAGAACAAACCACCCCACACTCCCTCCTTTTGTCATATGTACCCCCAGCTGGTAAATAAGACAGAACTCATGATTATCTGGGCATGTAATTTATGATTTCCTGGAAGGCCTCAGATGGTTCATTCCAGGGATGCCCAGGTGGATAAATATGAAAACAAGAAAAAGTAATGAATAAAGAACAGCAACATATTATAGAAAAGAGTGCCATAATTTAATATCTGAAGCTATTAAATCAGGCATTTGAAAGGACTGCTGTGTGGAGAATGGATTAGCTGTGCTCTGGGGAGATGGATGAGACAAACTAATAAAGAGAAATTACGGGCATGGTTCTCAGAGCTCAAGAGGAGGAACTTCCTTCATTCTGTCTTTTGTTTTCTTTTTCTTTTTGTAAATTAGACTTTTCCAAAGTGTGGTATGTGTTCTTTTGGAGGGATTTGAGTTCTGCAGTGTTGGATGGCCACTTCAAGGGTAGGGATTATGACTTCTGTCACCACAGGTGCTCAGCAACTCTAGTGGCAGTATAGCTCAGAGGCTTACAATGTCCTAGTCAATCTGGAGGGAAGGAGAGGGAAAGTGACAGTAGTGCTGGTGAGTATGCAGAAAGAGTATGCATTGCTTCCAGGTTAGGGAGGAGAAGCCAGGTGGCCACTTCCTGTTTGCCTTTGACCCCAGATGAATGTCCTCTATGATTGATGAGGGAGGGCAGAAGGTGGCTGGAGGGTCAGCAGGGGACAGGTGTTGACTGGCTTTTGAAGACTTCTCTTTGAACCCTAGCATTGGCACATATTTTATGGGATCATCATAATTTTCAAAGTTAGCATTTAGAGACATGAATGATAGAGCCCAAAACTACAGAGAAGACTAAATAGCTTTTGGTTCTGTATCTTCAGTGCTCATGAACGGTCTAGACAGTGAACTGAAGGCTCATTTGGTCACAGATGAAGGGCACAACAGAAACCTGGAAATTAAGATAATTTATTCTCTATAATTACTATGAATTGCCTATCTGTGTATCTATCTGTCTGTCAATGTGTGTATGTATGCATCTATGTATGTATGTATCTATCTGTGTATTTATCTATCTATGTATCTATCTATCTATTCATCCATTGTCTATCCATCTATCTACCCACCCATTCATCCTCTTACTTTCTTTTTATCTCCCTCTATCCATTGTCTACCTATCATCTGTCTATCCATCTATCCACCCTCTATTATCTATCTATCTATCTATCTATCTATCTATCTATCTATCTATCTATCTATCTATCTATCTATCTATCTATAATCTGTCTGTCTCTCTGTCTGGCTGTCTGTCTATCTCTACCAGTATAGAAATTTGAACTCAGGGCCTCCAAGTTGCTCAGCTAATGCTCTACTACTAAAGCCATACCTTCTGCCCATTTAGATTTTTGTGGGTTACTTTGGAGATGGAGTATTGTGGACTTTTCTCCTTTTGAACAGTGATCCTTTGGATCTCAACCTCCTGAGTAACTAGAATTACAAGTGTGAGCCACAATGCCTGGTTATGAAATGTATCTTTGTGAAATAATTTTGCTCAGGTAATAACAGTGAGTGAAAAATGTGGAGACATTAGAAAAAAGAATTAAAAATTATCCATTCTGGATGCCAGTATTGGTTCACACCTATAATCCTAACTACTTAGGAGACGTAGATCTGAGGATTATGGTTCAACCAGCTAGGACAAGAAAGTCTGTGATATTCATATCCCGACTAAACACCAAAAACCTAGAAGGGGAGCTGTGGCTCAAATGGTAGAGCCCTAGCTTTGTGCAAAAAAGGCTCAAGACTATCCTAGGCATATACTAATGATTACAAATGAGGAAACCATAGAGCTTATGTTTCTTTGGGTCTGGATTACTTCACTTAATATGATTTTTTCCAAGTCTTTCATTTCCTTACAAAAGGGACAATGGCATTCTTTCTAACAGAAGCATAAAATTCCATAGTGTCTATGTACCACATTTTCTTGATCCATTCATCTATTGAGGGGCATCTAGATTGGTTCAATAGCTCAATAGCTATGTACATATGACCATACAAAATGATGCTAATTGAAATGAACTCCAAGACATGAAAACAACAGGTCTTCTTTTTGGTCGTTGACCTTGTTGTCGTCAATGTATTGTATCAAGTTCTTCTTATTTTATTTCATTTTTCTTTTTCCACTGGTTTATCCCTGGCAATCACTATATTTGATTCTGGAACTCTGAATCTTGCATACACTATCTGATTTGGGAAAGTAAAGGGGAATAACAAAATGCTGAAACAAGGACACAGGATGACCCATTGCAACAACGATACTCACAAGACACTATGTTGGAAATGAACTTTACAACTTTGGGTGGTGGCGGGGGAGGAGGACTGAGAGAGAGAAGGGATAGTGGGAGAAAAGGGATCGTGGGGTAACAATGTTTGACAAGAAATGTACTCATTACCTTACTGTAACCCCTCTGTACAGCATCTTTACAATAAAAATAATTTTTTAAAAAAAGGCTCAAGGACAGCACTCAAGCCCTGAGTTCAAGTCTCAGGTTACACACACACACACACACACACACACACACACACACACACACACACACACACACACACACACACACACACACACACACACACACACACACACACAATATTCCTATGAAGATGGGCAGCCATTTCTTTTCATTCTTTCACTTATCCCATAAATACTGATTAGTGGGGTTTTGGTTGTTTTTTTTAAAATCATATTGGTGAGAGTAGACATTTGTTTTCTGCATAGCAAAGGCTGTACAAATATCAACTGTAGCTGTGACTCTCTTTTTCTCTCTCTAGAGAGTTTAGCTGAAATTCTAGTTTTCAATGTTGTTATAAATGTGGGTTTGATCCTGTTGTTTGAGTGGGGCCACAGAGAGGCTGTCTGATGGGATGCTGGCCAGATGGCATGGACCAGAACCTCTGGGGCACGGGATTTTGATAAACCACCTTCTCAGTTATCTTACTTGCTGAGGCTTTATGTGTACAATGGGAACCACTAAGCCTTGAGATGCCAAGCGAAATAGGGAGATAGGAAATGAAGGACACATGGCTAATCGTGGGAGGTGAGATGAGTCTATAATCTTCCTGTTGCTTGGTTATCCTGTTACTTGATTATCTGTCAACTACCAAAGCAAAGATGCTATAACTCTTGGACTCAAATTGACCATCAAATTCAACCCAGGTGGATTGGAGACATGATTCAAGTACTAGAGGGCTTGCTTAGCAAGCACAGGGCCCTGAGTTCAGACCCCAGTAATGTGAACAAGATGCATAATCAAATCCAAAGGCAGCAGTTCTTGAAGCTGAGAAGCTAGGACCTGGATTTATAGTCTGGCTCTGCCACCTCACTGGCTATGTGACTGTGGTGGTTATTTTGCCTCTAACCATTCCTATTTTCTCTTCCATGCTAACATGTAGGGCTTTTCCAAGCCTGATTAGTGGAAACACTTGAATTAGTTTTTACTCAGTATGATAAAAAAAAAAAACTGTATCACTTTACTAATGAACAGAGTGAAGCACATGTGTTGATTAGCCTGCCAATCAAGTCTATTGTACTGTGACATCCATCACTTTAAAATTGCCCTCCGAGTGCCTGTAATCCTAACTACTCAGGAGGCTGAGATCCTAAGATGGTGGTTCAAAGCCAGCCTAGACAGGCAAGTCTATGAGACTCTTAACTCCAATAAACCAGAAAAAAGAAAAAAAAAGCCAGGATTATAACTGTGGCCCAATGATAGAGTGCTATCCTTGAGCAGAAAAGCTCAGGGATAGGGCTCAGGCCCTGAGTTCAAGTCCCAGGATTGACACAAAGAATACAATGTAAAATGAAATGGCCTTTTTGTTACTTTTCTGAGCATCCTTCCTTCACCAAGGGGCTTTTTGGGGGTTGAGAATGAGCCTCGCTATTTCCAGGCAAGCCACTAGAAGAGCGCTGTTATGTAAAATTTGTGCTGTCATGGAGAATTACCATTTATATTGAAGAAATGTAATTCATTTGTTTCAGTAATTTATTTCCAAGAAACTCATGGCTTGACAAATGTAACATAATTGGAACATTTTGGTTTTCTGTTTCATGAAAATTGCTTCTCCCTCTGTATTAATAAAAGAAAAACATATGAATAATATCACAAAGGGCAGAAATGCTGCTTTTCTGTCACCTTTAGTTCTGTGGCCGGAAGCAACCTCTCTGTGATTACTCTGGTGATGGCTCCTCATCTGTCACAGCCCTGAGCTGAGTTGCCTTTTAGCTCAAGACTTTCTGAATTTTAACCTCCTTATAGTTCTAACTAGCCACCGTCCTCCTTCCCTCCCTACCTCCCTCCCTTTCTCCCTTTCTCCCTCCCTCCCTTCCTCTCTTTCTCTCTTTCTTTCTTTCTTTCTTTCTTTCTTTCTTTCTTTCTTTCTTTCTTTCTTTCTTTCTTTCTTTCTTTCTTTCTTTCTTTCCTCCCTCTGTCCCTCCCTTCCCTTCCTTCTTTCCTTCCTTCCTCTTTCTTCCTCCTGCCCTCCTTCACTCTCTCCATTTTTTTTTCTATTTTGGTGGGTTTAGGGTTTGAACTCAGGGTCTTGTGCTTGCTAGGCAGACATTCTATTACTTGAGATTATGATCCTATCTCTGCCTACCAAATAGTTGGGATTACAGACTTGTGTCACTATGCCCAGTTTTTCTCAGGATTTCTTGATTTGTGTTTGTTCTCCCCTGGGCTATATACATTATAAGAGGGGAAGACAGAGTTTGCTATGAGAGGAACGAGGTGATGATCATTTAGCTGGGATGATTGCAAACCAGCCCACAATCCTGTTCAGAGCTGGCAGGGGATTTCATGGTTCACTGTTCAATACCAGCATTGTTCCAGATGTTCCAGCATGTTCCAGACAAATGCAGGGAGGTGAAATGACTCACCTGAGGTCTCACAGCACTAGCCACACAGCTGCCCCGTGGGCCTAGCAACGTGCCTGCGGATGGACTTGGCTCCCGAGCATCCTCCATTCTGCAGAACAGGCCAAAAGTTTGACACTTCATCAGAGATAACTTTTCCTAGTGAGGGGGTTTACTTTCTTTAATGAATGTGAGGATTTCTAGAGACAACAATGGAGAAATGGGGTGTAACCAGCTGCAGAGCCGGACTTCAAGCCATCTCAGCTCACTTCTAGAGAACAAAATAGTCATGTTATGGCTTCACACCACACGAATGGCATTGAACCTTTGAGGGCTGGTCTCAGGTGGTAATACTTTCTATGTTTTCTAAATTAGAACCCAGCCATGTGGGAGCCACCTGTGGAAGAGCACTAATGCCAAAGCTTTGTGTGTGTGTATGGGAGTAAACCAAAGCAGGCTGCACACAGCACAAAATGAAATCATGCAAGCATGTATTTACTGTCTTAGATTAAGAACAGGTTCTCTTGAAGAGGAGGACCTAGTGAGAGGAGCATCCTGGCTGAAGGGAACATGGCTATAATCACCTTATGTGGCTAAAAGCCCTCGAAGAGTCCAGAATGATCCTTTCACACTGCAACAGCTAGCTAGTGGCTGTGTAACAAGCCAGTCCAAACTGTAATACTTTTGCTCTGATTTAGAACTATGAATGTCTGTTGTTGAAATCAGCTTACAATTTGAGTCGCTTGAAACATTGGTTCTGAATCCCCAAACCACAGGCATCTCATCTGGCTTTAGTAGTTACTTCCACATAAAAGGGCAGATTCAGCTATCAGGGGACTCAAGGGAACAAGTGTTTATCATTTTGGGTCATGGCCAGGAAAAGCTTCTTGGACATGACAGTTTCATTTATATGAAATTGCTGAATGTCACTGAGCCAGAAAGTTGAGATTAATTCACATATTTGGAGCGAAAAATATGACAAATCAGATTGATTTCCCTCCTGTGGAGCGGTTTGTGGTAGCATAAATTTTTCTTTAAAAAAAAATCTAATTGTGATGGCTTCATTAAAATGCAAATGAAACAAACAGTCACCAGAACCCAGTCAAAAATCCATAGCACTTAAGTGTTTGGGAAATTGATAGCCCTCTGCTCTAAGAGAATGGGGGAACACTAAAAGACATCACAGATTTCTTTTAAAAACCAGTACTCAGGGCTTTTCTGCATCTACCTCTAAGGAACAGATTAATGACTAGTTCCCCTTTCACTTACCTGGGGTGGGATATGGAGGTGTAGAGTTGCCTTCCCAAACTTCAGTGCACAGAGGAGCTGTAGATCCCGCTCTGGGATAGGGCCTGAGATTCTGCATTTGTAGCCAGCTGTTGCTGGGGTGGTGACTCATATTGTAGCACATAGGTTGAGAAGAGCAAAGGAGAGTGCAGTTTGCAGAGAAGTTTTGTCCTAAAACATGACCAGGTCCAGGATCTTCTACATTGCTTTCTATGTTCTGTCTTTTTGATTTCTCTGTGGATACAAGAAGTTGGTTGTTTTGCTGATTTGAGCTATGCTGAGGTTTTACTAAGTAAACTGTTTTTACCATTTCCATATAAATTTTAGAGTGTGTCAATTTCTTTTAAAGATCCTGCTGGGTTTTTGGTGTGTAGTTTGTTTGGCTACGCATGTGCGTGGCGGTACTAGGGCTTGAACTCAGGGCTTGGCAGCTGTTTCTTACCTTTGGTTTGCTTAGACTGCTGTTCAACCACTTGAGCCACACCTCCACTTCTAGATTTTTGGTGGTTAACTGGAGAGATAAGAGTCTGACAGCCTTTCCAGCCTGTGCTGGCTTCAAACTGAGATCCTGAGATCTCAGCCTCCTGGTGTGAGAGTCTTGGGTTTTAAGTGCCTTGAATTTTCAAAGAAGGGATCTTCAACATTTCAGTCATATTGATGAGGGATTGTTATGTGAATTCCATGGGCAATCAGCTTCCCCGATTTTAAATGCCTTCAATCAAAGACCACAACATCCTACTAAACATTTTTCAACAGATAATAATCCTATTATTTACCAACTTACAGGGCTTATGTTTCTGAAAAGTGTTGTCCTTGGCAAAATCTCCTCACTGTGGAATTACTACATTCAGATTGTTTATTTACTCATCCATTAGAAAGAATGATAAGACTTGGAAAAAATCATGTTAAATGAAGTAAGTCAGGCCCAGAGAGAAGGAGGAGCCATGTTTTCCCTTTTGGAAGCTAGATGTAGCTTACAAACTCATAAGCAAATATGATGGGTGGACTGCAAGTATTATAAATGTACTAGCTAAAACATGGTAGATTTAAAGGAGATCTCAAATAGTGTAATTCCTCAAAAAAGCAAAAATCAAAGTTCAGCAAAATAAAAGACCAGGAAGTGGGTACATGACAGGAGTGGGTGGAGTCAAGGGACAAAGTGTAGGTGAATGAAGAAGAGAAGAGAGGGAGAATGCAGTGAAGAATCCAATCTACGGGGCTGGGAAGGTGGCTCAGTGGTAGAGCGCTTGCCTTGCATGCATGGGGCCCTGGGTTCGATTCTTTAGCACCACATAAGCAAAAAGAAAAAAGCCGGAAGTGGCGCTGTGGCTCAAGTAGTACAGTGCTAGCCTTGAGCTGAAGAGCTGAGGGACAGCGCCCAGGCTCAGAGTTCAGGCCCCACGACCAGACCCTTCCCCCCCAAAAAAGAATCCAATGTACACCCCACAAAATTACGAACGAGTGAAGGGGGGGTAAGGGAGGGCTGAGGAAGAGAGTTGAAAAGAGAGTTGAGAGTTGATCGAGTATATTTTATTCATAAATTGCTTTGTTAAACAGTAACTCCTTTGTACATCTACCTAAAGATAATGATGAAAAATGTGTTCAATAGTTTTTCCTCTTTAGTAATTCACTTCATGCTGATCTGAATGAAAAAATGCCCACAGCACTGAAGTCACCCCAAATACTTTGAGAAAAGTGAGCCAGACGCCAATAAAGATGACCACTAGGAACCTGGACATGCCCTCATGGTCCCGTTGCTTGGACTGGCCATGTTGCTGCCTACATGTGTTATTCTGGGGGTTAACAAACGACTCAGGTGATATTTGTGGAGCTACAAAGAAAGAATTGCTTGTAAATCATGTTCTTAGCCAAGATTGTTTCCAGGTTTTTTTTTATTTTTTATTTGTTGTTGTTCCTGTACCAGGGCTTGAACTCAAAGCCTTATGCTCTTGCTTGGCTTTTTTTGCTCAGGACTGACATTCTATCACTTCCAGATTTTCTCTGATTAATTGGAGATGAGTGTATCATAAACTTTTCTGCCCAGGCTAGCTACAAATTTCTATCCTTAGATCTTAGCCTCCCAAGTAGCTAAGATTACAGGAGTGAACCTCAGGAGGGCCAGGCCAAGCAGCTTAAAAAAGATATATATTAGCATTCTTGATCATGTGATACAATCAGTTGATGGGGGCAGGAAAAAACAGGACAGTCAGGGGAAGAATGTGGCCATCAAACTGTTTTTTTCTCTGTTGCTTGTACTGGGCAGTATAGCCTTTGGCTTAGGAGCCAGCTCTGACATCAGCCTGTCTGTTTTGCATCCAGGCTGGGTTATATACAGTAGCTCCTCAACGCTACCCAATGACTTCATCTCTGATGTTTGCATAGCTAGTTCCACTGTGCTGAGCTACATGGTCTCCTAAATAAAAAAGAGGCTCATCACTGTAACCAAACTCACAACAGTACTGAGGGGATTCAGTACATTGATCACTGTGTCCACTATATTTTCCAAGTTTCCATAGGTGATAGTTCCTAAATGAATGATTACTGGAGTTGTCATTTTCTACAGGATGAGGAAAGACAAAAAAACACCTCTTCTCTTCTAGAAGATTCCCTCAACTGATGACTCATGGAGGTATCTAATACTTGAGGCCACCTGCATCTCCCATCTAACATCTTCCACACATATTTATGGACTTTCTTTTTTCTTTCTTTTTGTGACCCTGGGCACTATCCCTGAACTTCTGTGCTCAAGGCTAGCACTCTACTGCTTGAGTTACAGCTCCACTTCCAGCTCTTTTGTAGTTTAGTGGAGCCAGGCTGGCTTCAAGTCATGATCCTCAGATCTCAGCCTCCTGAGTAGCTAGGATTACAGGTGTGAGCCACTGGTGGCTTGGCTCAGACTTTCATCCTACCTGAATCAACATCTTCCCTAATATTGTGCTGCATGTCTACTTTTTCCAGTTGCTGATCCACCTTCTCTCGGTTTGGTGGGTAACTGACACCCTAAAGTCAGCCTGAAGATCTGCATGAGGCAGTGAAGAACACGCCTGCTCTCTGGTGAATTGCTAGGTGGGAAACCTCCCTGGCATCTGTGGCTATATATATGTTCGCAGAATCATCTTTACAGGACAGACCTGAGTTTTCTCCTATAACATCTGGCCAGTGGTAGATGGCGGAATTGCTTGCTCTCACTGAGGGGCTGGGGGTTAATTGAAATAAACCAGTGAAGTTGGGGAACCATTGTATCATCTTGTGCAATCTTGCTACAAGGTAAGTTTCCTTGAAGGAGCGATGAGAGAAGGAAGTCCTGGTCCATCGCTGAGCCTTGGGGGAATGGGAGGAAGACCAGCAAGCTTCCTCTGAACCTGGGTAGACAACTTGAACTCTGGCCTAGATTTCCAAGGAATCAGGTTCCATGGCAAAGGAGTTCTGAGAAAAGGTGATGCAACCCAGAGAGAGGAGGGCCTAGATGCCACATCCACTTCTGTCTATGAGATCGATGTCCACTCATTTTTCCCCACTGCGATTTCTTCTTTTAAGTTGGAGGACTAGAAGTCCTCAGCTTTAATGAATTCAGAAGGAGAGAAGAGAATTATGCAACATGATATCTTCTGAGGGAGACGTGAGATTGGAAAGCAGAACTGGCTGGTACTTCCTGTCACTGCATCTGAGAGGCCTTCCCCAAGCCTCTGTTTCCTTTCCTGGCCTCTGAATGATCCATCTCTCCTCTATAGCTCTTTTATTTCCTGCTTCCTTTGCTCTGCTTAGAAACTCGGATGTTGAAGATACTCAAATTCTCCGTGTATATGTTAGTCTCAGAATTTTAATGTCTGAAGGCTCTGAAGTGAGACAGAGGCTGTGAGCCTAACCTCTTGTCTGTTTTGCTAATTCTTTCCCAGAATTAGCAGCGAGGCTCATGTCAGCCTGAGAGGCTTTTGAGGACATGATGGTGATTGTACTGTTGAAAATCTGCCAAGGCAAAGGCTGGCTGTTATAATTCTATAGAAATAAATCTCCCAGAAAACAATGTGTGGACTCAAGAACCACACTAAAAAAATCCAGGTTTGGTGATTTTTCTCATTCCTTCCTGGTAAAGAAGCATGTGGATTAACTTGAATAATCTGACAAGACTGGAGGTTCATGGCACCCAAGCCACGTGTCTTAAGTCCTGAAACACACCCAGAAAGTAGCTAGAGCATCATTATACTGAGACAAGGGCACAACACAGCACATGCAAAATAGAATGCAGTTGGAAATTGCTAGGATGTACTGACTTTCCCTTCCCCCATGGCCTCTTCACTCCCAGGTTATAGAATGTTGGAGTGTCAGAATGGGCAATGGATTGATGCTGCCTGGTGAGCACATGGCTGTGAACATATGGAGAAAGAAAGGAATGAATCATCTGATTGCAGATCACCCCTCCCTGTCCTGTCTAAAAGAGCCCCTGCCATTCCATGCCCACTGGATTCAGTGCACATGTATACATAACTGTATGTGTTCTTCTCTTGTTCTTGGCAAGACAAAAAGTAACAAGAAGGGAATCACTCAGAGCTGGAAGCTGGTCCAATCTGAACCCTCATCTTCTGCATGACTCTCCCTAAGACAACCCAGGAGGCAAGCCTTCAAAGTCCTTGTAATTATTCCTGTTGTCACAGTGTTGGGTCATGCATGGAAATGTGCCTCTGCCCTCCCTCAGCCTTCATCTTGAACTTCTTCCTTGTCTTCATCTTTGCCTTTATCAACGTCCCCACTGTTTGATTCACAGGACTGGCATTTGTAGATGGGGTCACACTTCACCATAGCTTGACCTATTTCAATTTTTTTCCATTAATTAACAGGAGTTACTTTCCTGAGAAATGGAAGATAGTGAATTTTCCCTTTGACTTCTAATACTAACCACCATTTTGAAAGCTGGCAACCTAGTATTCCACTCCTCAGTATTTTTTTTAATTTAATTTAATTTTATTTGTGAACATACTGTACAGAGGAGTTACAATTACATGGGCAGGATAATGCGTACATTTCTTACCAAGCATTGCAGCCTCCTCCTTTGTTTACACTTCACATCCCTTCCCAGCCTCCCCCCTCCCCCCCATCCCAATCCTCCCCCACTCCCCCCCCCGCCCCCACACCAACGTTGTAAAGCTCATTTTCGACATGACAACTTGTACTTCTCATTGTTGCAACAGGTCCACCTGTATCCTTAAACCACTTGTTTTTCCCCATCTCCTCCACAAGTTATACTGACATCAAATATAGTGAAAGCAGGGGTTATACTGTGGGGGAGGGACATACAAAGCAACAAAGAGATAATCTTATAAATGCATTAGAAACACATGCATGAAAGAAAAAAACATTAAAATACACATCTAAGGGTTCATTTTCCTGACATCACATTATCTGACCTTTTCCGCTTGACTCATACATATACTAGATATTACAAATAAGGGAAACCATGGGACCTATGTTTCTTTGGGCCTGGCTTACTTCACTTAATATAATTTTTTCCAAGTTTTTCCATTTCCTAACAAATGGGGCAATGTCATTCTTTCTGATGGAGGCATAGAATTCCATCATGTATATATACCACATTTTCTTGATCCATTCATCTACTGAGGGGCATCTGGGTTGGTTCCATATCTTAGCTATGGTAAATAATGCTGCAATAAACATAGTTGTGCTGGTAGCTTTAGTGTGGTCTTGTTTGTAAACATTTGGGTAAATGCCCAAAAGTGGGATTGCTGGGTCATAGGGGAGTTCTATGTGAAGTCTTTTGAGGAACCTCCATACTACTTTCCAAAGTGGTTGAACAAGTTTACATTCCCACCAACAATGAAGTAAAGTTCCTTTCTGTCCACATCCCCTCCAGCATCTGTTGTTGTTAGAGTTCTTGATTTTTGCCGTTCTAACTGGAGTGAGGTGATATCTCAATGTTGTTTTGATTTGCATTTCTTTTATGGCTAGGGATGTTGAACATTTCTTCATGTGTCTATTGGCCATCCTTCTTTCTTCTTCAGAGAAGTTTCTCTTTAAGTCTTTCGCCCACTTATTTATTGGGCAGTTGTTTCTTTGAGGATTGGTTGTTGGGGTGTTTAATTTTTTGAGTTCCAAGTATATTTTAGATATGAGACCCTTGTCCGTTGTATGGCTAGTAAAGATCTTCTCCCAATCCGTGGGCTTTCTATTGATCTTGCTAGCTATGTCATTTGCCCTGCAGAAGCTCTGCAACTTTATGCAATCCCATTTGTCCAACCTTTCTTTGATTTGTTGTGTTTCTGGGTCTCTATTCAGAAAATTTCGGCCTGAGCCAAGGAGACCTAGGGTTTCTCCTATTCCATCCTGTAATGTTTTCAGAGTGTCTGCTTTGAGTTCCAGGTCTTTGATCCATTTGGAGTTGATTCTGGTGCAGGGTGATATATAAGGATCTAGCTTAAGTTTTCTACATGTAGTTAACCAATTTTGCCAGCACCATTTACTGAAGAGGTTGTCTTTCTTCCATTCTATTGTTTTAGCTCCCTTATCGAAGATTAGATGGCTATAGGTCTGTGGGTTCATTTCTGGGTTTTCAATTCTATTCCATTGGTCCTGAGGTCTGTTCTTATGCCAAGCTGTTTTTATTACTATGGCTTTATAGTAGAGTTTGAAGTTTGGTATTGATATTCCTCCAGCAGTGTTCTTTCCATTGAGGAGCGTTTTTTGCTATTCGGGGTCTTTTATTGTTCCATATGAATTTTTGGATTGCCTCTTCTATTTCCTTGAAGAATGAGGTTGGAATTTTGATAGGTATTGCGTTGAATTTGTAGATAGCCTTGGGAAGAATTGCCATTTTCACAATGTTAATCTTTCCAATCCAGGAGCATGGGAGGTTTTGCCATTTTTTAAGTTCTGTGGTGATTTCCTTTTTTAAGATTTTAAAGTTTTCATCATAGAGGTCCTTCACTTCTTTAGTTAATTCCTAGGTATTTTATTTTTTGTGGGGCTATTAAAAATGGAGTTGCTTTCCTAATTTCAGCCACACTTTTCTCATTGTTGGCATACAGAAAAGCCATTGATTTTGGGGGGTTAATTTTATACCCTGCTACTTTGCCAAAGTTTTGAATCAGCTTGAGTAATTTGGGAGTGGAGTCTATGGGATTCTTTAAATACAAGATCATGTCATCTGCAAAGAGGGAGAGTTTTATTTCTTCTTTCCTTATTTGGATCCCCTTTATGTCTGCATCTTGTCTTATTGCTGTAGCTAGGCATTCTAATACTAGATTGAAGAGAAGTGGAGAGAGTGGGCATCCTTGTCTTGTTCCTGAGTGAAGAGGAAATGGCTTTAGTTTTTCACCATTGAGTATAATGCTGGCTGTAGGTTTGTCATATACAGCCTTTATTGTATTGAGGAATGTTCCATGGATTCCTAATTTTTCCAAAACCTTCATCATAAAGGGGTATTGGATCTTGTCGAATGCTTTTTCTGCATCTATTGAAATAACCATGTGGTTCTTATTCTTGCTCCTGTTGATGTGATGAATAATATTACTTGATTTGCGTATATTGAACCAGCTTTGCATCCCTGAAATGAATCCTGTTTGATCATGGTGTATGATTTTTTGGATGAATTGTTGAAGTCGACTGGCCAAAATTTTGTTGAGAAGTTTTGCATCAATGTTCATCAAAGAAATGGGTCTATAGTTCTCTTTCTTTGATGAGTCCCTGCCTGGTTTTCGGATGAGGGTTATGATGGCTTCATAGAATGTGTTCGGTAGTGAGCTTTCTCTTTCAATTTCATTGAAGAGTTGGAGGAGTATTGGTGTGAGCTCTGCTTTGAAGGCCTTGTAAAATTCTGCTGTAAAACCATCTGCTCCTGGACTTTTCTTAGCTGGGAGGTCTCTTATTGCTGTTTCTATTTCAATGCTTGATATGGGCCTGTTGAGCTGGTTTAACTCATCTTGGTTTAGTTTTGGCATGTCAATATTTGCTAGGAAAAGGTCCATTTCTGTCAAGTTCTCAAACTTATTAGCATAAAGTTTTGAGAAGTATTCCCTTATAATGTTCTGAATCTTGGTTGTTTCCGTGGTGATGTTTCCATTCTCATCTCTGAGTTTATTAATTTGGGTGTGTTCTCTCCTTTTTCTGATAAGATTTGCTAAGGGTCTGTCAATTTTGTTAAGTTTTTCGAAGAGCCAACTCTTTGTTTTGTTGATTCTTTCTATAGTTTTTTTGGATTCTAATTCATTTAATTCTGATTTAATTTTGATTATTTCTTTCCGTCTAGTGGATTGGGGTTTATCTTGCTGCTCTTTTTCAAGGAGGTTTAGATGTGTCATTAAATTGCTAGTTTCAGATCTCTCCAATTTGTTGATGTAGGAGCTCAGAGCTATAAACTTGCCTCTGAGTACTGCCTTTGCTGTGTCCCAGAGGAGCTGGTAATTTGTGTGTTCATTTTTGTTGAAAAGCATGAACATTTGAATTTCCTTTCTAATCTCTTCCATGACCCACTCTTGATTCAGCAGTGTGTTGTTCAGCCTCCATGTGATACTGGACTTTCTTTGGTGGCTTTTCGTGTTGAGTTCTAATTTTATTCCCTTGTGGTCAGAGAGAATGCAAGGTATAACTTCAATGTTTCTGAATTTGGACAAGTTTGCTTTGTGGTCTAAAATGTGGTCTATTTTAGAAAACGTTCCATGTGCTGCTGAGAAAAACGTGTATTCTGATGCTGCTGGGTGAAATGTTCGGTAGATGTCTGTTAAGTCTAGTTGATCTATGCAGCTGTTTAGATCTGTGGTTTCTCTGTTGAGTTTTTGCCGAGATGATCTATCTAGTAGGGAGAGTGGTGTGTTAAAATCCCCAACAATTAATGTCTTTGGATCTATATGGGATTTGAGGGAAAGTAGTGTTTCTTTGATAAATTTGGGTGCTCCATTGTTTGGCGAATAGATATTTAGAATTGTAATATCCTCCTGAAGGAGCGATCCTTTAATTAGTATGTAGTGACCTTCTTTATCTCTTCTCACGAATTTTAATTTGAAGTCTATTTTATCTGATATTAGGGTTGCAACTCCCGCCTGTTTATGGGGGCTGTTTGCTTGGTAGATTTTGTTCCAGCCTTTAACATTGAAAATGTGTTTGTTTTTACGGGCAAGATGTGACTCCTGCAGGCAGCAGATAGAAGGGTCTTCTTTTTTAATCCAACTAGACAGTCTATGTCGCTTAATTGGAGAGTTCAGTCCGTTAATGTTAAGAGATAGGACTGAGAGGTATTTGGGAGTTCCTGCCATGTTATCCACCTTCTTGGGGGCTGCGAAAACTGGGTTCTTCCTATGGTTCTTGGATTCTTAGTTTGGGTGAAGTTTCTTGGCCTTTGTTGCGGTCTTGTTGGTTTTCTATGTGTAGGACATCTTTAAGAATCTTTTGTAGGGCTGGTTTGGTGGAGATATATTGTTTCAATTTTTCTTTGCTATGGAAGGTTTTTATTTGGCCTTCAGTTATGAAGGAGAGTTTAGCTGGGTACAGTATTCTTGGTTGATAGTTGTTTGTTTTTAGGGCATCGCATACGTCATTCCAAGCTCTTCTTGCTTTGATTGTCTCTGCTGAGAAATCTGAGGTGATTCTAATTGGTTTCCCTTTATAGGTGATTACCCTTTTCTCCTTGACAGCTTTAAGGATCTTTTCCTTGGTCTGAGTTGATTCTGTGTGGATTATAATGTGACTGTGGGATGTCCTATTCTGGTCTGGTGTATTTGGGGTTCTAAAAGCTTCTTGTATCTGAATAGACCTATCTTTTTGTATGTTTGGGAAGTTATCTGCTAGGATCCTGTTAAACAAATTTCCTAGACCATTAACTTCTGTTTCTAGGTGCTCCTCTACACCCATTATCCTTAGATTAGGCCTTCTGATGGTGTCTTCCAGGTGTTGGATAGATCTATCATATTTCTTGGTCTTGTCTTGGATGGTTGTATGTTCTTTCTCTATAATATCTAGGCTGTCTTCAATCCCTGAGATTCGATCTTCTGCATGGTCTAACCTGCTGTCAAGACTCTCTACTTTGTTTTTTATCTCTTTTCCTTCTAATTGGTCAGCTTTGATGGCTTCAAGTTCTTTGTTGAAGCTCTGTTTTAGGTCTTGTATGAATTTCTTTACTTCCTTAATTTGGTGTTCAGTGTTTGTTCTCAAATCACTTAGTTGATTGGTTATGGTTTCTTTGGACTCCCATTCCTTCTGTTGGGTTCCATTCAGCATTCCCTTTGTGGTCTCCCTGACTTCCTTCAGTTCTTTGTTAATGGATTCCATGAATGCCTTTAGTGATCTTTGTGTATTCTCTACCTGGTCTCTCAATTCCTGAATTACTCTTTGATTAGCTTCCTCCCGTCTGTGGGATTCCTGCAGTTCTCTTTCTTCCCGTTCGTGGGATTCCTGCAGTTCTCTTTGAGTGTTCTCAGCCTGCTCACGCCATTCCTCCCTTTCTCTTTGAGTATTCTCAAGTTGTTTACGCAAATCCTGTATCAGTTTTTGAGTAGCTTCCTCACGCTTATGATATTCCTGTATAAACTTTTGGGATGCCTCCTCTCTCTCCCTATCACGCTCATACAGAGTCCTTTGTAAGTTGTCAAACTTCTCATTTATCATGTTTGCCACCAGTGTTTATAGGGCTATTTGGGAACTCTCCTCTGGGTTGTTCATTATCTGATCTGACCCCTGATTATCAAGATTGGGAATTGAGATACCGGATTTGCCATTTTTCTTGTGTTTTTCCGGCTTACTCTGCCCATTTGAGATGAAAATAGCACCAGTTTTGTGCTAGAACACTATCTTAAGGCAACCATCAACCAACGTTTGCATTTATACAGTCAATAGTCTACAGATACAATCTAGTTCAACAGATACATCTATTCAACATCAAACAACTATATGTTAATGGGTTTCAAACCGCAGAGAAGAATTTGGAAAACCAGAAATTTTTAGAGTTAGGGAGAGATGTGGGTAAAAAATAGGAATAGATTGGTGTGGGGAGGCACAGGGAGAGTTAACTATGTCCTAATCTCAATACAGGAAATAGGTTGGGTAGGATGCAAGTAGAGAGAGAGAGAAAAGGAAGAAAGGGAAAGGGAAATGAAAAGAGACCAGAAAAAAATAGAAACGTAAAAATTAATATTATTATGGAGATTAAAAGACCATCTATTTAGAGAGGAATGTGAGTATATTAATAGAAGGGTAGGGACATAGAGGAGAAGTGAAAAACTTAAGAAAATGCTTAAAACATTTTATAGGTATAAAGAGGTAGTAGGTAGTACTGCTATTAAGGAATTTAAGTCTCAGAGGTTTTGAATTGAGTAATAAATTTGTGGATTAAGTGTGTACATAATGGGGGATAGGGTCTACTAGTTAACTACGGGTTTATCTGAGGATGTGCAGGACAAGAGTTAAGTCACATACAGAAGATCAAAAGAGAGGAAAAGGTGAAAAGGATTAGAAAGGGAGAGAAAAAGATCAGAAGTTCAGTAGAGCTAGACAAAAAAACAAAAATATAGTTAAGAAAGAAAGAAAAAGAGAAAGAAGACAAGAAAAGAAAGGAAAACGCACATTCATGTATTCCTAAAATAAAAATTATAAGAGGAAAAAAAAGTTACTGGAAAACAATTATTTTTTCAAAAAAGGCAAAAATTAAAGATTAATAAAATTTTTAGAAAAGGAAAAAAAATTATATATATATAAGGTACCAAAAAAAAGAGAAAAAAAAAGAAAAGAAGAGGAAGAGAAGAAAAAAAAAGTTCTTTGATTTTTTTTTTTTTTGATTTTTTGGGAGGGGTGGGAAGAATCCTGTATCTCCCTTTTGTCTGTAAACAGCCTCTTGTTGGAGTCTCTGGTCAGCTTGAGGTCTTGTGGCTTGATTGGTTTCTTAAGTCAGTTTGTTCGAACAGGCAGAAAAATGCTTTGCTTTACCCAAGATTTTGAGATCCCCCTCTCAGTTTACTGGGAGGGTGATCTGCTTTGAGAATCACAAAAGAGGGGGATGCAGTGGTAAGGCTAGGTTCTGGGTAGAGTTGAAGCCTCTCAACAATTAGTAGCTTTTTCCTGGGGCTAGTTTGTGAAAACAAAAACAAAAACAAAAACAAAAACTCACAGAGCCCAGCCTGGAGCCATTCTCAGGGTTTCTGTTTTTCAATTGATTGTTGAGGCTGCTAGAGGGAGGGGCAGCCTCTGGCTCTGGTTACCCAGTGAGGAAAGCCACTCCAATGGCTGGTGCCTGAGCTGGGTGACTTTTCCCTGGATGGAGCCGAGCCTAGTAGGTTACTTCGCCGTCAAGTTCTTGTGACCTGCTAAATGACTCGTTTTATTCCAAGGCCTGGGTTGGAGCTGGCAGCTCCTCAGAGCTTTGTCGGTATCCAAGATGGAGATCACCGGTGCTGGGGGGGGAGGGGTGGCCTTCCCTCCTCTGCTCCCTGAGAAGGAGTGAGGACGTTGGGTTTCTACTCACATTGAGTCTTGGATCCTGGGTCGTCTCTAGTCTGCGAACTGCAGGATGAAGATGTCTGCTCCTTGTCGGTTCTTGCTGGTGTTGAGTAGAATCCTCTCGCCCGCTGTGTCTGGCTCCTTTGTCCTGGACTCAGTTATGGCGCTCAGTTATGGCCCCGGCTGGGCTGCTTTCTCCAGCATGACCCTGCTGCCGCCGCTGCCGCCGCCGCCGCCGCCACCGCCGCCGCGGCTGCTGTCAGGCACTCAGATGTGTCTTTTTGCCTTGGCTTCCCCTCTCTTGTTTAACTCTCTGTCCTGTGATGGCACACTTGGTGTGATTCTCTGGCTTAGGACTGTTCACTGGAACTCTAAAACTGCTTTCTATGCGAGAGCTTGTTCAGATTCCAGCTTCTCCTCTGCCATCTTCCCCAAGAACCCCCTCCTCAGTATTTTTAATTGCTCCCATGTCATTTTTTTTTTTTGTATGCCAATACTTAGGCTTGCACTCAAAGCCTGGGTTTTGGACTGAAGTTCCTGAGTTTTTTGTTTTGTTTTGTTCAAGGATGGCACTCTATCACTTGAGCCACAGTTCCACTTCTGGCTTTTTTTGGTACTTGGGCTGGCTCTAAACTACAACCCTCAAATCACAGCCTTCTGAGTAGCTAGGATTATAGGTGTGAGCACTGGCACCCAGCATTGTGGTGATTTTTGACTCTTGTCTATCCTTCCTATTTTTCATCACATAAGCTGTTAAGCACTGCAGATTATATTTCTTAAAGATTTGTCGTATCTGTTCTCTAGTAGGTTCAGTCGATTATTGCCTGGCCTTTAAAAATATCCCCTTAGCTGGGCACCAGTGGCTCACACCTGTAATCCTAGCTACTCAGGAGGATCACGGTTCAAAGCCAGCCCGGGAAGAAAAGTCCTTGACATTCTTATCTCCAATAAACCACCAGAAAACCGGAAGTGGCGCTTTGGCTCAAGTGGTAGAGCGCTCGCCTTGAGCTGAAGAGCGCAGGGACAGCGCCCAGGCCCAGAGTTCAAGCCCCACGACTGACCAAAACATAATATATATCCCCTTAGCTGGGCCTCAGTATGCTGGTCTGCATCTCATCTAATCTATCTTTAACACTGTCATCAATGAATGAAGACTTGTCATATGACTCCCTCAGGGGGATCAATTCCTGGGCTCTCCCTGATCTATACAAGGAAATTAATGTCCTTTTTCTCCTTCCTTCCTTCCTTCCTTCCTTCCTTCCTTCCTTCCTTCCTCTCTTTCTCTCTTTCTCTCTTTCTCTCTTTCTTTCTTTCTGTCATAATCCATCTTCTGCCTGTCACACCAGCCTTGTGTTCCTCAGTTCCAGATCAGGTCACAGACTAATTCCATCATCCCTCACAGTCCCTAACGCAGCTGGGTTTCCTGAGCTCCTTACATGTGCAAGTCTTCTGCAAGTCTGATAAAACTCTCTTTGTCTCCTTTCTCTGGAACTTGCATCTATCTTAAAGGAAGAGACCTACTATGAGAAATAATGCCCCAGAGCTAGAAAGTATTTGAAGTCTGACTATTCCATTTGCCTGTTTGATGGTCAGGTCTCTTGTTTAGCCCCTAACTACTGGTTAAGCACCTTCTAGAAGGTGTGTCCCTTACCTTTGCCAAGCAATGAGCTTTTTATAGCTATCAATAAACTATTTAATTTCCGAAAATCCATGATGGCAATATTTAGGGAGAACATGTTTCTTGGCAGTACTGAAGTCTGAACTCAGGACCTCAAGCCCACTTGGCAGGTGCTCCACCACTTGAGCCATATCTCCATCCCTATTTACTTATTTTTCAGGTAAGGTCTTGTATTTTTGCCTCAGGCTGGCCTTGGACTTCTGCCTTCAGAATAGCTTGCATTGCAGGTGTGCACCAGTACAGCTGGCCCTGCATAGTGATAAGTTTTAATGCTCACATATTTATTTTCCTTTTTGTGGCTGGTTGTGGGGCTTGAACTCTGGCCCTGGGCACTGTCCCTCAGCTCTTCAGCTCAAGGCTAGTGCTCTACTACTTGAGCCACAGCACCACTTCTGGTTTTTCTGGTGGTTAATTAGAGATCAGAATCTCAAGACTTTCCTTCCCGGCTCACTTTGAACTGTGATCTTCGGATCTCAGCCTCCTTAGTAGTTAGAATTTACAGGTGTGAGCCACCGGCGCCCAGCTACATATTTCTTTTTTGACACAAAGATGTTTGGATAATGTTATAGAGGACTGTGCATTTCTAGGTGGCAGTGTTTTCAAAATTTCCATTTTATTGAATGAGTTGGTGTTTTAAGTACCAGATATGAAAATAGAAAATCCAATCATGGCCCTCAGCATACTTTTCCATCCCCAGTTGACTTTCTAGGTTGTTTTAAGAACTGTTCATTTTAGTACTGCCCCTGATATCCTAAGCAAACTGAACTATTCATACCCCATTCTGCAATACATAATGATTTTTTCTTGTGATCTTTGTGTAAACTACCCCCTAGGAAGGAATGAACTGTGATACAATCCTGTTGATTGGAATATGTAAATATAATATGTAAATAACTACCACAAAGAACTCTGGAAAGACTTTACTTCTAAGGAGTATGGCTAAGAGCACACAGTCTTGAATTTGTTTTATGAACCTGTTTTGCCTATTCTACTAGGTGTATATTTCTTAGGATCAATGCCCGGGCTGTATTTGGTTCTTTTTCTTTGTGTTTCAGGAGGAGAAGCCCTATGTATCCCATAGTTTCTATGAGGGTTTATTGAAGAGAAGGGTTTACTGGAAGGGGAGAATAATACTATCCTGGGGAATATCTGAATCAGATAGCTTTGATTTACTGTTTAATGCACAGCAGAGTACCTGTGGTGCATCAAGCATTGTAGCCCCTGCTTCGGACTAAAAAGACAAGTATGGCTCAGTCTGTCTACTCTGCCTCCTGGAGGAAGCTGGTATAAGAATAAACAAATGCACCATAGTGCAGCCCTAACCCAGAATCACACAGCCTGTGGGTGGTGAGTCTCTGATGAAAATCCAAGTCTACACAGTTTCAAAGCCATGAAAACAGGACACTTCCACTCAAATGGGTTTGTTTTATTCACAAACTAGGTCCTCCAGAAGCTGGGAAAGGCTGATGAGACAAAAGACGAACAGTTTGAAGAATATGTCCAGAACTTCAAGAGGCAGGAGGTGAGTCCATTTGAGCTAGTTTTGAGAGAGGGAAGCGGTTTAACTGAATGTGTGTTTTTAGGCTAGGGTATGGTCTGTGAAAGTTCAATCCTTTTGTGGAGAACAGTGGGAAGGGAAAAACTTTAACTAACTTTGATGGGGCCTTTTGGAAAGCTCTGTGTGTGTGTGTGTGTGTGTGTGTGTGTGTGTGTGTGTGTGTGTGTGTGTGTGTGTGTGTGTGTGTGTGTGTGTGTGTGTGTGTGTGTGTGTGTGTTGAACTCAGGGTCTCGTGCTTTCATTCTCCCACTTAGAACCACACCTCCACTTCTAGGTTAATTGGAGATAAGAATCTCTCAGATTTGTCTGCCCATGCCACTCAGCCTCCTGCAGAACTAGCATTACAGGCATGAGTAACCAACACCTGGCAAGCAACTGGTTTTTATAAAGATATCGGGGTACAGTCTCACAATCGACTACTAGTGCTTTTATAAGAAGAGAGACAGTGACAAGGGACACATATGCTCCCTATTTCTTGTCATTTGATGCCCTGATCCGCCTCAGGAAGAAGACCATCGTGAGATGCAGCTCCCAGCCTTTCACTCCCTAAACCATGAGCCAGAGCAAACTTTTTTTTGATCGTTCTTGGGGCTTGAACTCTGGGCCTGGGTGCTGTCCCTACGCTCTTCAGCTCAAGGAGAGTGCTCAACCACTTGAGCCACAGCGCCCCTTCTGGTTTTCTGGTGGTTAATTGGAGATAAGAGTGTCAAGGACTTTTCTGCCCGGGCTGGCTTTGAACCGTGATCCTCAGATCTCAGCCTCCTGAGTAGCTAGGATTACAGGTGTGAGCCACCGGCACCTGGCTCAGAGCAAACTTTTTTTAAAATTAATTGCTTCATTTGTGGTTTTGTACTACTAGCAACAGACAATGAAGCAGCACACATTATAACCAGAAACCATTAAAACTGAAGAAAGAACAGATGCGGTTGGATTAACTTGAGGGGAACAATTGCTAATTCTGGAGATGCTTTTGTAGAAGACAAAGCAGGAAGTGGGACTTCAGGAAGTGAGTGGGACTTCAGGAAGTGAGTGGGACTTCAGGAAGTGAGTGGGATTTCAGGAAATGAATGAGGACTTCTGGGAAGGGAGTGAGACTTTAGGAAGGGAGTGGGGAGCATAAAGTTTTGCTTTGATGTTCAGGACCTTTTCAATTTAAAGGAAAGATGGTTTTTAAGCATTGGTATCTCACTAAACATTAGAGAGGAAGTAAGCACTTTGGGCAAAATGATTTCAGTTATTGTATGCTTCAAGTTCATGAATTTAAAAATATATTTAAGTAGTTGTACAAAGGAACTGCCATTTAACAAAGGAGTTTATGAATACAATTCATCTTGATCAGTGTCACCCCTTTTTTCATTAAGTTTATAGGTTTAACAGAGTTTATATCTTCTTCAGGGAGTGAGATTTGTTTATTTGGTTGGTTGTTTGCTTTGCTGATACTGGGGCTTGAACTCAGGGCCTGGGTGTTTTGTCCCTTAGCTTTTTAAATTCACAGCTGACAATCTACTCTTTGAGCCAAGCTCCCCTTCTAGCTTTTGGGTGATTAATTGCAGATAACAGTATCATGGACTTTCTTGCCCAGAATGTCTTTGAACTGCAGTCCTCAGATCTCAGTCTCTTGAGTAGCTAGGATTATAGGCATGAACCTATGGCATCCAACTAAAACCTAACCCTCGGAAGATGAAAAATAGTTGACTCTTTTAATGTATTAACGCATACATAAACATGAATCAGTTACATAGTTGGGAAGCATATCTTAATATTACATTCTTTGAATAGTTTTAGTATTAAATTTTCATGGGAAAATATGGATATAATTTGATAGTCATGCTCTGCATTGTCTACAATCTTTGTAGACAAATCAACAAGTGGATCTGTTCTTACCAGTCACGATTTGGGGTGCAGTAGTGGCATTTCCTTTCACCTAAGACTGTCAAGCTGGAAACTGGATGTCCTGTTAAAATGAGAGTGCTGCTGATTGATTATACCTTCAGGAGGAGGAATTTACTGAAGCTCTTCCTAGATCATGGCTTAAGAGGGGAAAGGGCAGAGAGAGTAGAACTGTAGAGTTAGGGGCCTGGAATAAAATGGAAGAAGATTTTATCTGTGAAGTCAGGTTTGTAGAGCAAAGTCAAGGTTTTGAAAATGAATGCATCGTATCTTGAGGCAAATTGGGCCTCATTCCCGGGGAAAATTAGAGCATCAAAAGCTTCAAGTCAATAATCTAGTTCTTAAGAAACTAGAAAAAAGAAATGCAAAAACCAATTAGAAGCAAGCAAAACGGATGAAAGAAAAATAGACAGGGGCAGAAAAATCAATGAACGTGAAAATAGAAAAACAGTAGTGAAGAGAAAAGAAACAAAAAGCTGATTCTTTGAACAAAATCAATAAAATTGGTTCACCTCTAGGCAAGATGACAAAAGGATAGAGATCTCCAGTCGCAGAAAGGAAATAAAGGATATCACTTTGGACCTTCTGGCCATTTAGAGGATAATAGGAATATTACCATCAACTCTGCACTAAAACATTTGACATCCACAATGAAGTGAGTCCTCTACAACCACAAACTCACCAAGGTGAAACAGGCTGTGACCATTAGAGACAGAGAGTTTTCCATTTAAAGCCTCAGAAAAAGAATCTTAGAAGCCAGATGGTTTCCCTGGAGAATCATGACATTTGCAGAATCATTCCCAATTTTCCACATTCTTTTCTAGAAAAAATAGGAGGCGGTAATTCTTATTTCCTAATTCTAACTGAACCTATGACTAGCCAGAAGCTGCATATTGGTGTTTACTGCTGTAGTGGGGTCTTTTAATCAGTGTAATTCTGTCTTCTTCCTTGAGCATGAAAACCTTGCCTGCCACTGTCCTCCCCATGTCCCCTTATATAACCAGTCCCGATGTGTGAGTCACCTTATCTCCAGTGAGGCATGTGGCCAATGAGTCTCCTGCTTTCTAGCTGTGGGCTGGCTGGTACCCATGGCTCCTTCCTTTTCTTCTCCACTCAGGACTTCTGTCCAATGACTCTCACCCACTCACCCACCAACAGACAATTTCCTAGTACTCTGCCAGCTGGGTTCCCTCTCCATCCACATCTGGTTCTGTGCCTCCATAGACTCCCCTACCCTACTGCCACTAACTCTGTGCACCAGTGGAAATGTGCTGTTATCACCTAATTGTGTTGTCACCTAACTTGTTTATGTGTGTGTGTTGTTTAAAGTGACTTCTATTCCTTTGTACAATCATATTTGCAGCTAGACTCCACATGCTCAAAGATCTATTCTTTCACTGGATCCAATTTTAGTTTTATTTATAACCTTGGATTTACATGAGCTGTATACTTCTGCTGATGGAATAAAGTATTTAATAATGGTCTGGTTCTCTACTAAATGGAACAGGTTTTGTTTTCTTTCTTCCATTTAGTGCCATAGATGAATTAGGCTGAGGAAAGAGGACAGGTGTAATGTTGGTGTTAGAAATGAAATAAATATTAAGAGTACAGAGAAATGCAGAAAAGATCTAGAGCCAGGGCTTTTCTATTGTGCCCAGCTGTGTCTGCTGCCAGGCCCTCCCACAGAAGTCTGCTGTATTGACAATCATGGTGGGTTAGACTTGCTTTGTCTTAAGGATATTAAATCAATTTTATACGTACAAAGCACATCTTTCCATAAAAACACAATTACAAACTATGTGCCAGGGGCTTGTACCTGTAATCCTAGCTACTTAGGAGGCTGAATGCCAGAGGTACATAATTTGGGTCTAGCCTTGGTAGAAAAGTCTACTAGATTTATCTTCATAATAACCAACAAAAAGTTAGGCTGAAGGCATGGCTCGAGTGGTTGAGCACCAGCCCATCAAAGAAGCTAAATCAATGCTGAGTTCAAACCCAAGCTCCATAAATAAAAAAGAAGGAAGGAAGGGAGACAGAGAGACAGAGAAGAAAGAAGAGAAAGAATAAAAGGAGAGGGAAAGAAGGAAAGAAGGAAGGAATGGGTGGTGAGGGAGGGAGAGAGCAAAGGAGAAAGGAAGGAAACACTATTACAAAGAAATGATAATCTTTTCTAAAAGCATACTGGCCAAAATGCCTTTGCTATGTTTTGCTAAAATAGTGGATGTGACTTCTTATAAATCAGTTAAATTAAGGTCCTTATAGCCACTTATGCAATATTTCATTACTACTTACTATACAATGCAAGAAGCTTTATGTTTCTTAAGCATAATTGTAATAGATACCTAGTAAGCCTGGCAAGTCCAGCCTCCATTTCCAGACTAATTGCACACACCTTCTCTTCCTCGTGAGGGAAGCTCATTGTTTAATTTGTAGGATCTTCTTCAAATGAGCCCCAGTACTGGGATGCAGAGAATTTGGCACATCTCCCCTCCATGCTGAGGAAGAGGATCTGAAAAGGTTGTGAGTATTTGCATAAGTGGGCTGCAGCTGGATTGTAGATGTGCATCCATTTTACTGGTTTCCACTGCAATTCTCTCTCCTAAGTCACCTTGTGAGCTTGTGTTGACATTACTATTGGAGCAGCAAACCAAATGGAAGAGATGCATTAGTAGGTGGCCAACTGAGACCAGGAGCTGTAAGGAGATTTTCACTAGAGCTGTGTGCTAGAATATATACCAGTGCATTATGTCTTCATAATTGACAGACACAGTGAAATTTATAGTAGTGGTTCCTGGGTTGTACTCTAGACTTCTGAGTCTGGTCATATAATTTGCTCTGTCCCTTGAGAGTCATCTTGGGATGTTAACAACTTGCATATAAGCCTGAGATTGCACAGAGATGGTAAAGAGAATCATGTTCTTAATTACATGTCGGTTTGGATATACCCCTAAACCTGATTTTAATAAATAAGAATCATCCCAGGAGCTTAAAAATTCTTCTAACTCCCAAGCCCCACCAAACCACCCTTAGGGAAAAAAAATCATGGAAAAAGTATTTGTATTCTTAAGACTCCTGTATAGGGATTTGGTGTACTGTCTACCTAATTCTATAGTGAAGCATAATTATATATTTATACTTTTTACATAGAGGAAAATTGAATATATGTCAGAAAAATTTCATTTGGGGAATGAATTTGATTATTTTCATGACTGCTGGTACTCATGTTTTATAATTTCTTCAGACATAAATTTACTACATTGCTTTGATTTTTCTTATATTCATTGTTAAATAGTTCTTGTAAATTTGCATACATGATTCCTCTGTACTCTGGGATCCTTTCTTTACTGTGATATTTATTTATTTATTTATTTATTTATTTTTGGGTCCAGTCGTGGGGCCTGAACTCTGGGCCTGGGCATTGTCCCTCAGCATTTCAGCTCAAGGCTAGCGCTCTACCACTTGAGCCACAACGCCACTTCTGGCTTTTTTCTTTTTGCTTATGTGGTGCTAAGGAATCGAACCCAGGACCTCATGCATGCAAGGCAAGTGCTCTACCACTAAGCCACCTTCCCAGCCTCTTTACCGTGATATTTAAAGTCATTAAAGCATTACATTCTGCTGGGCACCAGTGGCTCACACATGTAATTCTAGCTACTTAGGAGGCTGAGATCTGAGGATTGCAGTTCAAAGCCAGCCCAGGCAGCCAAGTCTGAGACTGTTACCTCTAACTTACCAGCAAAAAACCAGAAGTTGAGCTGTAGCTCAAGTGGTAGAGTGCTAGCCTTAAGCCCCAAAGCTCAGGGACATCATCCAGGCTTTGAGTTCAAGACTCAGGACCAGCACGCCCCATCTCCCTGCCCCCTCCCCAATAAAACTTTCTGAAAACCGTCTCTGTTTGATTCTTAGAAGTACAGATAAAAAAACAACAACAAGATAGCAGCCGGGCGTAATCCTAGCTACTCAGGAGGCTGAGATCTGAGCATCACGGTCCAAAGCCAGCCCAGGCAGAAAAGTCCGTGAGACTCTTATCTCCAATTAATCACTAGAAAACTGGAAGTGGTGCTGTGGCTCAAGCAGTAGAGCACTCACTTTGAGCTGAAAAGCGCAGGGATAGCTCCCAAGCCCAGAATTCAAGCCCCACAACCAAAAAACAAGATAATACTGTATGTTTCTAAAGTGCTTGTGCAGGTTGGGTTATATTCCTCATGAAGATTCTTTTATGCTATATGACATGCAGCTGAACTTAATTCAGCCAAGAACTTCTGCCAAGAGAAGGTGTTTATCATTTAAGAAGTTATTGAGTTGAATAATACTAGTGACATCCAGTGTGTACTGAGGGCATACTTTGCACTGGGTACATTCTGCTGAGATTTTGTGGGGATTTTCTGCCTTCACCTTTATGACTGTTCAATGAGATAAGTTGGGTGATCATCTTCACTTTTCAGATGAGAACTAGAGAGACGCTAAGTGATTTTGTCAAGGCTGCACAGTTAGAAGTAGGAGAGCTCATATTTTAACGCCAGGCAGTGAGATCCCAGCACCCACAGCCTCCTCCACTGTGTGATAAGAATCACATTGAATCAATCTGTAGAATCGTGCACTGTGGAGAAAAACAAGTGAACAAATTTGACATCGTTATTTATAGGCAAGGCTTATATCGTGAGAACACAGAGGTGGCATCCTTAGTGAATTTGTCCCCTTTGATCAGCAGTTGACTTTTCCTGGCACCCTCCCCTCTCATCACTGGCATTGAGTCTCCACGCCTTGGGGCATCGAAGTGGCAGGAGGAGGACCAAGCACAAAGGCCTGCCAGGATTGGAACCCTGAGCAACATTTTAGCCTCTGTGCTCCAGTTTCTCACTTTGAAAAGGTGCCATCCTCGTGGTACCATGGTGACACAGCACAGCTGTGACACCTGAGGCAGACTCCAGGGACATAGCCACTGGGCAGTGTTAGATGCTACAATTGACTGGCTGTGTTGACAGCTTCTGTGGTGGGCATTGCTCAGTTACGGAGGAACCGTGGTTCCCCAAACTCTTATATCGAGGGGCAATCTCAAGTACCTATGAATGTGACTGTATTTACAGATCAGTTCAAGTAATTAAGTTTAAGTAAAGCCATACAGGTGAGCTTTAACCCAATGTGACTGGTGTTCTTAGAAGAGTCAGAGGCATCAGAGACACACACACACACACACACACACGAGAGAGAGACAGAGACAGAGACAGAGACAGAGAGAGACAGAGAGATAGAGAGGGGGAGGGGAGAAAAGAGAAGAGAGGATAAAGAGAAAGAGGAAAAGCAGAATGGTTTTCCAAGTCAGAGAGTGCAGCATATCTTTGAACTCCATGCAGCCTGCGGCTGGAATGAATGTAATAGCTCTAGAATTATGCAGTTTTCTCCTGTTGCACACACAGTGACTTACCTTTTCCAAAAGATCTGAACAGGACAGTATAAACTGAAGGTAGTGTGGCCTATGGGAAATGAAGGGAGAAGTTGTAAAATTATTAGCTAAGTGCTCTGATTTTGTTTAGTTAAAAGGTAGAAAGTATGCTACATTTTTTTGTTTTATGATTACAGCTATTCCTTGAGAGTTGATGATATAAAATTGAGCCACAGATCTAAAATAAAATAGTGGTAAGTGAAAAGTGCTCTTCGTTGGCCCTTCCCTTCCACCCTCCCATAAGCCCATGACTGTGATTTCCAACATTTACTACTATATCTTCTCTTTCTTATTTGCATGCATTGATATTTACCAAAATAGCATTCAGAAAACTACTGAAATTGTTTCATGAAGCCATTCTTAATGATTGCTTCTTCTACTACAAAGAGTGCCAAGCAAGAAGACAGAAATGTTGATTTCAAATATATTACACTTTTACCTTTGCAACACCAGTTTAACAGCATCTGAAGCTGTTCTAGGGAGAACTCTGGGCATCAACAGGGCTCAGAAGCATCACCCTCGGTCATAAGTGGATTCAGATATTATGCTTCATTAGTCACCTGTTAGCTGGGGTGCTGATTATGGCTTCATTAAGTCTCAACACTTTGATCATCTCATTTCCTTCTAAGCTTCAAAAATGATCTGCACATTTATTCACACTGCTCTCATGATTGAGTGTTCCTGTCTGAACTCTGGAAAAAAGATCATAGCCAGTTTTAATTTTGATGTCTCATGTTATTCATTTTCAAGAGAAAGATGTCAGCAGAGGCCAAACATAATCATATAATAGGGGAAGGGTCATACATTTCCAGCCGTGGATTAGATGAGAGGAATCATATTGGGAAATCACAACATGTTCAGCCTTCTCAGATCCTGGCTTCATGCCTCTGGTGCTGCTGCATTCTACCTGAGCCCTTTTCTAAATGCCTGCTCTCAGTGACTGAATGAGAGAGGCATCTTAATGAAGAATGTATTTTCTACATGTGGGATTTTTTTCTTACTGTCTTTGTTTCCCTTTTCATAACTAAAGTTACTTATAGTGATGAGTTATTATACTCACCATATTTTGGTAAGACGATTCAATAAGCTATTGCTTGTTTAACACATGTTAAACATCTATTGCCTTAGGTATTAGCCAAATCTGAATTACCTGACTAATGATATCTTCTGGATTTGGTTTTGCAGATATAGTCAGGGCCAGAGCAACAGCTGACTTGCCCAGGGGTGCTATACATATGCTGCTGTGTGGAAACCTACTCTTGATTGTTCTCTCTCTGTAGCTCATTTGAAATCATTCATTCTTTCTATATGATTTGTTCACAATCCTATCAAACTCATACCTCCACTATGGCTTCTTTCTTCTGAGAAGTAGTTACTGAGATTCAAGTAAGATATCAAAAGTTTGCTTCTTTCTTGGCTTTTGAGGCATTAGGCAGATGTATTTTCTAATAATGCATTTTAATGCATCAGAATTTTATCTGTACTAACTTGTTAATTTTCAAATATCATTTGGCATACCTTAATGCAGTACTGGTTTTAAAATAAGTTCATCACCTGGAGACTTCGAGGCCTGTATTAGATCCTCCCACCAGCAACTTGGCGCAATTTGGAGAAAACCTTCCTTACCCTTTCCTCTGCGCTTACCAGACTGTCATAGGAGAGTTGGATGAAGTAGCATTTATAGCTGTTAGTTTGAGTAAATCAATGTATAAGAACTCAGTAGGTAAAAAATAGTATTAAGTGAAGTAAGCCAGGCCCAAGGAAACATAGGTCCCATGGTTTCCCTTATTTGCAATAACTACTATATGTCTGGGACAAGCAGAAAAGGTTAGACAAGATGATATTAAGCAAAATGAACCCCAAGATAGGGACACAAGTAGTTTTTTCTTTCTTGCTATTGTTTCTAATGTATTTATAAGGTACCATGTGATTTTTTTTTTGTTGCTTTGTACGTCCCTCCCCCACGATATAACCCCTGTTTTCACTGTATTTGCTGTTGGTATAACTTGGGGAGGGGAAGGGAAAAAACAAAATGTTTAAATAGGGATACAGGTTGACCCATTGCAACAATGAGATGCAGAAGACACTGTTGAAAAATGAACTTTACAATTTAGTGGGGGGGGGGGCGGGGGGGGAGTGGTAGTTGAGGAGGTGGGAGGGAAGGGATGATAGGGAAAAAAACAAAGGAGGAGGCAACAGTGCTTGATAAGAAATGTACTCATTACCTTGCTCATGTAACTGTAACCCCTCTGTATAGTATTTTCACAATAAAAAACTTATTAAAAAAAAAACTCAGGCTCAGTGGTAGAGCGCTTGCCTTGCATGCCTGAGGCCTTGGGTTCGATTCCTCAGCACCACATAAGCAAAAAGAAAAAAAGCCAGAAGTGGTACTGTGGCTCAAGTGGTAGAGCGCTAGCCTTGAGCTGAAGAGCTGAGGGACAGCGCCCAGGCCCAGAGTTCAGGCCCCACGACTGCCAAAAAACAAAAACAAAAACAAAAAAACAAAAAAACTCAATAGGTGATTGAGGGCTGTCCGAGGTGCTGAAAAAGTCTTACAAAACCAGAGCTGCCTGGGAGCCCAGGTGGTGTGGTAGTATTTTTTCTTCCTCCCATGCTTCGCCCCCCTACATGTGTGCAGATAGCCAAGGAGCCCTTGTTACTGAAGATCTGCCCGGTGTTCTACCACATGGAAACACACTGAATTGGGCAAAGATCCCTGACATACTCCTTTGTGGATGTGCCTGCTGCATCGTTTCTCTTGTTAATTTGATTTTTAACTTCAGTCAAATCCTTAGGGGGCAAGACCATGAGAAGGCATAGAGGAATAAGGGAATAAAGCAACAGCTTCGAAGTCCCACTCAGCAAGGACATAAAAGTATTTTCTTCTGATTAGATGCCATGATTCTCAGATATTTATAGAGTTTTTCTTTTTTTTTTTTTTTAAAGTACTTTATATGTGTGTTTAGTTAATTTTTGATAGCTCCATGATGCATTCTAAAAAGAACTTGAGTTGTTTTCCAGGCAGGTTGGGCAGTAGGTAACCGGAGAGCTTGCATGCTGCTTTCCAGCCCTTAGAGAGTGTGAGGGCCCCTGGGAGGGAGTGGGCAAGAGGAACTTTAATGAGTAAGGAAAAGCACTCCAAGTCCCTCAGGCTGCGTGGGAGGAAAGTGTGGCCCAGGAGACTGGCTGGGCTTGAGAAAGCTGCTGCTTCTGACACATAGATAAATGATTCAACTGAAACAATAAAAGACCTTTCGCCCAATGCAGCAGTGGTATTATTCCACTACACCAGATACATAAGCAAAGAATTTTGTAGGTGGAAGATCCTTGGATCTTATCCAAAGAGGAGTATTGCTAGGCAATTCAGACAACTTAATTATAATAGATCTCTCGCTCCCCTGTTTTCCATGAACTCCAGGGAGAATGTGTGATCAGGAGGTAGAATAATAATTTTAATTTTACCTTGTAGAGAATGACATGAAGAAACAAGGAAAAATACAGGCATATATCCTTTGGGTATAGAACCTTGAGTGTTTTCTACACACACACACACACACACACACACACACACACACACACTCACACACACACACACACACACACACACACACACACACAGAGCCACAAAATACTTAAAGCATACTAGTATCCCTGAAATGGTAATTTTCAGAGGAATTTGGATGAACCGCAGATTCAGTGACATTTGAGCAGTGTGCTAAGAACTTGTTGATTTAAATCAATGGGAGCTATTTTGGAGATCTAGGATATGGGAAGAAATGGAGAAAACAAAGCAGGAGCCATTAGAAAAAGATGTAGAAATCACCCATTAGGGTACTGGGATGTTCTGAATACAAACCAAGAAACAGCCTTTTCTAGAAACAATGCTATGTCCCTGAAATGTGGGGAAAATGGTACAAAGACAAAGGTAATGGAGGAGGGAAAAGCCACAGGAAGAATAATACAGAATAGTATAATGCTAAAGAAGACTATAATGTTGATCTTTTCAGACAAAAAAATGCTCTAAGCCTTAGTGATACTTTATGATTTTACCTAGATCCAACAGCTAAATAATGACAGAGTTCTAGACATGTTGTAGGTGAATAGCCAAGGAACATAGAGACATATGCATGATTTTTTAACTGAAAATATCTTTGGTTCACACCAAATAAAATACATTTTTCTTTTGTACTAGTACTAGGACTTGAACTCAGGGCCTCATAATTCTTGTTTAGTTTTTTTCTTTTTCTACTCCAGGCTGGAGCTCTACTACTCAGCCACAGCCCTACTTCTGGCTTTTTGGTGGTTAATTGGAGACAAGGGTCTCAGAGACTTTTCTGCCTGGGCTGGCTTCAAATCACAATCCTCACATTCAGTCCTCTGAGAGTGTTGTGCTGAAGAAACTACTTTTGCATGCTGTATGAGAAGACTGTCTATTCAGTCTTTTATCTTTCTTATTTAGAGGGAATTTCAGATGACTGTCATTGTGGTTATTAGTTAATGATTTATGATATATTAATACCTTAGGGGAACATATAGTATTTTAATAGTTGGAAAGGAAGAATGTCACTTAAGTTAGCCTCCAGTTTATCTACTCAAGTTGAATTCATCTATGGTAGCCATTACTGTATAATCTGAACTTCCTTCTACATTTACATAAATGTATTTAAAATATCTTCAGAGATGCTCATTTTATTTTTTAAAAAAAACCCTTATTCTTTCCCTTTGGTAAGATGAAGTCAGAGCATGGAGTGGAGTCTGAATTATTTCATTTTCTTTCTTGTTCTGGAAGAAAGGGCAATGCATTAATTATGGGCTTCATTTGACTTCTGTGAATGTTTGGGAGAAGAATGTCCTTCTCTGCGACTCTTCTGCTATTTCTAGACACTGAACAAGTCAGGTGACTCATGGATGTCAATGTTCGTGGCAGCCTTTGCATGTCTCTCTGGGGGCAAAATATCCTACTGGGCAAGACGGGAACATTGTCATTGGCATGGCACCTCTGTCTTTGTCATAGATGAACCCTGAATGACAGAGCAAACTTGTGAAAGCCAGAGCCATGTGTGACGTGGGGATCGTATCTCTGTTAACTGTCTCATTCTCTTTCATAATGGAGCTATTGTAAAAGATTGACTCCTCTTCCACTGGCTCGTCTCTTTCTCGCTCCAAAGCTGTATTCTAGGTTTCTTTTATGGCTGTATTTGACAAACTGTAAAGCACCCCAAGGTTCTATAATTACCTAATTTCAGAAATGTGGTGCTGGGATTGAAATCCTTTTGATTACACCTTTAGGCGTCAGATCAAGTTGGGTCTAGATCTGTCCAGGAAAAGCACATGTCTGCTTTCAACATGATTCACTAAAACTTAACTGATCCTATGGATGAGTCTGGGGCCTGGGTGTAATCTCTCAGTTTCATTCTATCTCTTCTGACCACTTGGGCATCCATTGTCTGGCCATCCAATTTGCCCTCAATCTTGCCAATTTGTTTCTTTTCTGAAATGTACCCATAACTTTAAGTGGGTTTTATTCTGCTAACCCTATTATTTTTTTGCTGTTGCTAGATTTCCATGTTCCCATTTCAGCATTTCCTAGCTTGGTAGGGACTCATGTCATCAGGCCATTTAGATTAAGTTCTGCTGAGGTTGTGCTGTCTCAGTGGCTGTCCATGCTGATGGTTAGTCACTGGCCTGAAAACAATTAGCAGCCAGTATCTAGAACATTCCAAAGCTATGGCAGAGGAAGAAGTGGCAGGACAGAGCACTAGTGGCCTATGCTTAGCTACTTAGGAAATAGAGATCCAGAGGTTAATGGTTCAAGGTCAGGCCAGGAATAAAATTCATGAGCTCACATCTCAACCAATATCTGGGTATAATGCTGTGCACCTGTCATCCTAGCTACAAATGGGATGACTTAAAATGGAAATCACAGTCCAGGGAAAAGCTCTTGCAGGCAAAAAGCAGAAATATATGTCAAGTAACAAAAGCAAAAAGGGCTGGAGGTGTGGCTCAAGCAGTAGAGTACCTGCTTGGAGTGAGGCCTTGGGTTGAAGCCCAATACACTAAAAAGAAAGGGAAAGAGGGCTTGTCAGAGCACATGTCACATCACTTCCACTCACATTTCTTGGACTGAGTGAAGCCCTTTACAACCAAGTCTGATGTTGCTGAAGCAGGAAGTAGAATTTTCTGCTCATAGCAGATCTTAGGTTGAAAATAATAAAGTATCCTTTAAATAGTTTCCTTTCCAGCCGGACGCCAGTGGCTCATGCCTGTAATCCTAGCTACTCAGGAGGCTGAGATCTGAGGATCACAGTTCAAAGCCAGCCCAGGCAGGAAAGTCCGTGAGACTCTTATCTCCAATAAACCACTAGAAAACCTAAAGTGGCGCTGTGGCTCAAGCAGTAGAGTGCTTGCCTTGAGCTGAAGAGCTGAGGGACAGCGCCCAAGCCCAGAGTTCAAGCCCCATGACTGATAGGAAAAAAAAATAGTTTTCTTTCCAGATTTTTATACATAGTATAAAAAGTATATTCTTCTTTTTCTGAAGGGGATATATTCCAGGACCCCCAGTGAATGCCGGAGGCCATGAGTAGTACCAAACCCATGCATACTATGATTTGTCTGATATACACTGACTAATGAAGAAGTTTAATTCATATGCTAGGCAAGGGATCAACAACTTAGCATAGATCTTAGCAAGCTCAGCATATAATTTTCATCCTTCCCTTATGTTGAGAACTTCACCTTTTCCCTTAAAGGAGGAAGCACTTTCTAGCCTGTCTTTGGCATATTTGAGCTGCTGGAATCACTGCTCTTGCTGAGGTTATTATTAAGGACAGTGAAGGTCATTGGATTACAGACTATGATAAAGTGACAGTTGGTTTGATAACTTAGACAAACTGCTAGTGGGTGGGAGCCTCTACTGTGTGGATTCGCTGGAATAAGTGATGGTTACATTTCTGGGAAGGGCAGAGTGGTAGAGCATAAGGTTTCATCAGACAGTACTAGGGTTTGAACTCAGGGTAGGCAGGCGCTCTTGTACTTGAGCCACACAGCTAGACCTTTTTGCATTGCCTATTTCCAACGAGTCCTCTTCCTCTTTGATTCCTGGCTGGCCGAGGCTGCTGCCATCCTACTGGTGCTTCCCGCAGGAGTTGGGTAACAGAGTCATGTGACTAGACAGACACTGGTTGAAATGGAGAGTCTCTTGAATTTTTATGCCCAGATAGGCCTTGAGCTATCATCGTTAACTCTCTGCCTTCCAAGTTTCTAGGATTACAGGCTTTTGAGCCACTATGCCTGGTATAAAACTTAGGTATTTTTCAAAGTGGTTTTTTTATTAGCATCTATTAAGTGTACAAAGGACTGTTCATTGTAGTTTTTCTATGTATGCATGCAAAGTACCCCGATCAAGCCAATGTCCTCTATCATGGTTCTTAACTTAGGAAGATTTCGACCAGTTTTTATTACTCTACTTGCATACATACAGAACATAGAAGATACATTGACTATCTCTCTTTTTGGCACCTCCCACTAGTACCCACACAAGTTTTACTTTCATGGCCTTCATTTTCCATCATTTGTTGTGTGTATTAATTGTACAAAGAGCTTTCATCTAATGAATTGAACAGGCAGTTCTCAGAAGAAAAACGCACATGGCTAATGGATATATGAAGAAATATTCAAGGGAAATGCAAATCAAAACACTGCTAAAAATCCACTCACCCCAGTCAGAAGAGCAATCATAAAGAATACAAACAGCAAGAAACTCTGGTGAGGATTCTACCCCTCATCTACCGCTGTGGGCAATGTAAACTAGAATATCATTAGGGAATTATATACAACATAAACTATACATTTCCGTATTACATTTTTTGACCACAGCTGACTTCAGGAACTGAACCTATGGAAGTGGAACGGGGTAAGGGCGTCTTGAGGACTCCAGGTGTTTCTTCTCTGGATCGTCTACACCTTCTACTTTTTTTCCCTCAAATGTTTACCATTAGCATTTTCATTTGGTTCTCATCATCTCTGTGGGAATAGGTTTATACTATAGAGTGTCAGAAACCTACCATAATTTATTTAAATTGGTCTTAGCTTGTAGCAGTGTGGGTTCACAGTAGCTTTCTAAATAGCTCAGCAAGACAAAAGAAACTAGGACTTGTCATTTTCAACCACACAGAGACATTAGAGAGGGAGTCAATGTTAGAAGTTTGAATGATTTTTGTTTTGTTTTGCTTTGTTTTGTCATGCTAAATAGAACCATTCTGGTTGAAATTCATTCAATGAATGAGCCCTAACCTTTTATCTGATAACAGCTGAGTTTACAGAGCTGGAAAAAATAGCTTTGTCTTAACTCAAATCCAGACTTTCTTACCTGAGTTTTACATAGATTTAATAGGAATAGTAACACTATATCAGTGTTTTGCAAGGGCTGTCTAGAATGCTATAAATGGCTCGGGATGTTGGGGTGTCAAGTAGGAATAAAGACACCAACATGAAAGGAACTCAGCAAGGCAAGGTTTACTTCTGCAGAAGGATGCGCCATCAGCCAAAACTGGGGCAAGCAGTCCCACAGAGCAGGCTGGCAGCACAAATCTCTAACCTTACAGGCCCCGCCCCTCTGCTCCGATTGGCTGATCTTAGGTCACCATCTGTAGAATGATGTGGCTTAATTAAAAGTATGTAACTAAAATTTAAGGAGCTTCTAACATGATAATGTTGATTAATGTGGAACAGGAAAACAAAGTAATTAAAATGTAATTAACAAGAGCCAAACCACCTGGCCAAAGCAGGAACTTTTCAGAAAAAAAACTACCACAAGATTAACAGAAAGGAACCAAACTACTCTGATAGAAAAGATACTTTTCTCACAAATCAGCTGGGGGCCAAGTGTAGTTGTACAGTGAATACTAATTTTCAGAGTTTCCTACTATAAGTCACCATGCCTTTAAAGATGATGGATATTTTATGATTGCTCTGCATCTCCAAAACACTTTGAGTAACTGGCCCAGAACTCAATGCTATCTATTTTGCAATGCAACATTTCTGCTTAGATATTTTGATTCTTCTTCTAGATTGTGACTTATTAAAGAAGGAGGTTCCCCTACCCTCCCACTCACCTTCGGGAGGAAAGTAAATACCAACAAATATTTATTGAACTGGACATGACTATGGAGCCATTGTCTCTGCATCTATGAAATGGTTACACAGTTAAAATGCATGCATACTTTTGTTTTCAGTCACAGTGGTGCCTGGCAGTGAATCCTTAATGTCCACCCTTCCCAAGCCCACTGGGCTGACATACATCTGTCAGAACTGGCAGCTGTTTTCCTGAGGATTTGCTCTGACTACTGGGCAACTCTTCTCTGAATAGACATACAGTACTGAGGACTCACATCCTCCCCATAGTAGCTCTGGACCAACAAGTGAGAGCAGTTGATGGGTACATGCCCAGCTCCTGCAGCCCTCATTTAGACGATCCACAGGGTGTTAGATTTGCTTTATAACCCTGAGTCCCGTAGTGGGACTGAGTCCCAGCTGCGCACAGTGGCTAACTTACTGGATAATGTAGGCTGCATCTCTTTTCTTCCCAGCCTCACCCCTTGTCTCCTCACCTGACATTTCCTGATTCACTCCATATTAAACAACTTGGAGTCAAATCTTCTCTCAGAGTTTCTAAAAGGATTTAGAACTAAAACAAGCACCCATATGTCAAAATTTATGACTCAACAATTTCTCTATTCCAGTGCCATCCAACAGAAATGTAATACAAATAATATACATAATTTAAAATGCTCTAGGGGCCGTATTGAGAAGGGTGCAGAGAAACAGGCAAAAATGTTAATAATGTAATTTATTCCACCTATATATTTTTTAAAGTATCCATTTAAGTACTTGTACAAGGGAGTTGGCATTCACAACACAGTTTCGAGCACAATCTATTCTGATGGATGCCACCCCATTAATTTTTTGAATCATTTTAGCATATTTAAGTGTAAAGTTTACTGAAGTCTTTTTGAACTACTTTTCCCAAATCTCTTCTGCCAAATGCACTAATATGATAGGCACACTTACACTCTGGCCCCTTCTGGACTGGTGATTTGGTGCACCTGGAGCACATGGCTGCTGAACTGAACAGAGGCGATCAGTGTAGTGCTGGTGTTCTTTGTGTATCAAAATTACAAATGTAGCCAGGTCCAGGTGGCACATGTCTATAATCCTAGTGTTCTCAGGAGCCTGAGATGTGAAGATCACAGTTTGAAAGCAGCACAGGTAGGAAAGTCTTTTTTTGGGGGGGGTGGAGGGGAAGGTCCAGTCGTGGGGCCTGAACTCTGGGCCTGGGCGCTGTCCCTCAGCTCTTCAGCTCAAGGCTAGCGCTCTACCACTTGAGCCACAGTGTCACTTCCGGCTTTTTTCTTTTTGCTTATGTGGTGCTGAGGAATCAAACCCAGGGCCTCATTCATGCAAGGCAAGCACTCTACCACTGAGCCACCTTCCCAGCCCACAGGTAGGAAAGTCTTGAGACTCTTATCTCTAATGACCCAAAAGTCAGAAATGGAGCTGTGGCTCAGGTGGTAGAATGCTGGCAATGAGCAAAATAGCAGCTCAGGGACAGCACTCAGGCCCTGAGCTGAAGCCCTAGGACAAGCATTAAAAAAAAATCACAAACGTGGCAGCTTCTGAATAGATTGAAGGCAGTATGGTGAATCATATTTCCTACTTTAAGCAGAATCTTATCTGCTTTCTTTCCCTTTTAGTTGAATAAAAACTATAAATATCTCAACTGATGGGCATTATTGTCTTGCTGTATTCTGTGTCCATGTATTTATGTTCTTTGAAGAATGAGCTTCTGGCAGCAAGAGCATTGGGTGTTATTGCTTGTTCCTGTTTGCATGCAGCAGGATGTAGATCAGATATTTAGCATCTCTGTGCTTGTGTGTCTTTCAGGCAGAGGGCACCAGGCTCCAGCGAGAACTCAGAGGATACTTAGCAGCAATCAAAGGTAATGTGGATGAGCTGTTTACTGCGTGTTACTGAGCACAAGTTGTTCTTGGAACTTGCCAAGAGACAAGATTGAGTGCTAATTACAAAGCCATTTGGCTTCCTGGTGAGTAGGGTCCTTGAACACAGGTGTTTCATTCCACCCACTTCCAAATACCCATTGAAATGATAATCAGAATATACAAAGACAAATATATATCTGCCCTTCTGCTGGGAGCTAAGAATAAATGCCACCCACATGCCTGAGATTTCTAGGAAGACTTGCTGGATAGAGTGAGCTTGGGATTTGTTTAAGCTTGTTTGTATTCTGAGAGTGGGCTGGTCCGAAGAGGAGAACTCAAAAACTCACTTCTTAGGCCCTCTGGTTGGAAGGGGGAAGGGATAGGCACTGTACCTAGGGCCTTGGCTGGCCTCAAACTGTGATCCTCACATTCATAGCCTCCTAGGGAGTTAGGATTACAGACGTTAGTTACTGGCACTGACTACAGCTGCCATCCTCTTAAACAGCTACCTGATGCTAGATACTAGCAATAAATTCAATATCCTCTTAATGGTTTATTGCTGCTCCTGGCTACTGCTATAATATATTTAAGCTGAGGCTGTTTTGAACTAAAACATGTACTCTCAGGCTATGAAAGCAAAGATTATCTGTGTTGCCAACCTTGCCAGCCCTGCAACCCATGCTCCGGGATGGAAGGGAGCCCACAAAGTTAGCTCCAAATGGAAATAGACTCTGGGTTCTTTTAATGTGAAAAATGTTGAGCAGAGGGAAGAGGTTGCATCCAACAGAAAGACATAAATCTCCATAATGCTGGGCAGTTGCTTTGCTGCTTGTAAATTGTTAATCTTCTAAGAAAAGTGGCTCATGCCTGTAATCCTAGCTACTCAGGTGGCTGAGATCTGAGGATTGTGGTTTAAGCAAGCCAGGGCAGGAGATGGTTATCTCCAATTTACCATCAAAAAGCTAGAAGAAGAGCTGTGACCCAAGTGGTTGAGTGGCAGCCTTGAGCAAAGAAGCTCAGGGACAGTGTCCAGGCCATGAGTTGAAGTCCTAAGACCAGCACAAAAAGAGAGAGAAAAATATATGGTTTTGGATGTTATCCAATACCAGAGCTAACATTTAGCATGCCCTCTACTCTAATGTTGCCATGTTCCTTTGAAGTGGACTTAGATTTGTCCTTTAAATTTCTTTCTTTTTCTCTATTACATTTTTATCAGCATAAAGTCCTATTTTAGTCTGTTTTGTGCTGCTGGACAATGTATAAAGAAGAGAAATTTATTTGGCTCATGGTTGTAGAGGCTGAAAAGTTCCAAGATCCAGAGATCACATCAGGGTGATCTTGACATGATGGAGATTATCATGTGGGCAAGAGAGAAAGAGAGAGGACCACACTCATTGTTGCCAGGGACCTGACCTTACAATGATGAAGCCTTCCTGGGACAGTAGCATTCATTCATTCATTCATGAGGATAGAGTCCTCACAATTCATCCATGAGGGCAGTCTTCATGATTTAGTCTTCTCTGAATGGTCTCACCTCTCTACTCAGTAGCTGTGTCAGGGTTTAGGATGTGACCTTTTGGAGATATATTGAAACTATAGTAACTAAATTGTTGCCCCCTCTGTGGGTCTTTATGCCTCTTGGGAGCAATATTCACTGGCTCAATCTTTGTGGCCATCAAAGTGTTCTCTTTGGATAAATGTCGCGGAAACAATCTGTGTGTTCAAATCTTTTTGCCCATCATTCTTATCCTCACAGGGATGAGCAGCTATTTTGGGCTATTAATGCATGCATTTACCGCTGCAGCATTATTCTCTTAGCATGCAGTGAATAAAGTCTTACATAATTTTATTTTAAGATTATGTCCCGTTTTTATTTTTGTGAAAAAAGATCATTTTTCTACTTTCTCTTATAAGATAGCATGTATCATTTCATCTGACTCTGGCAAAGATTTAATGATCATCTCTCAGGGCCTTTTGACATCTGAATTATAGGAGGAAATTTAGCTTTGGCATGAATTTGAGGGGTACATTTCTTGGTCCAGAGTTGCTTGTTTCTCTCCCGATCAATGGTCACCCTGTCATGGAGACAGTCTTCATACTCACTTTGATGCTGGCTGCTGGGAGTCAGGAGCAGGGTTTTGCATCCATTTTGGCTGTCTCTATTCCTGTAGGGTTGTTTCATCAGAGTCTCCAGAGACTTGAGTCATCACTGTGTTTTCCTTCCTTGACTTTGCCTGAATAGACAAGTCTTATCAGCCATTGTCTAGAGCATACTTCTTCACAGTCATGATGTGCACTTTGTGGAGAGAAGGTTATGCACTTCCACACATCATTCAAACGTCTAGGATGCAAGGACCCAGTCTATGCATGGTTATCAGGGGCAATGAAGGGGGATTTTCTCTTTCTACAGAGTGAAACCATACAATAAAATACCAACTCATCCACTGATCTCTTTACACGCTCTAGTACTCCATTAAAAAAAAAATCATTTCAGGCATGTTTTAATGTGATCATTATGGAACCCAGAATCAATCTAGCCAGAAACTATATACTTGAGTTTCCTGTTTGGAAGTTGCTTCTGCCCTTGGTTCACTGGGGTTGTCCGTCTCTCCTCTCCCTTTGTTCAGTGTCTTTGTGTACTCCCTCCTGACAGAGGCAAAGACACCTGTTTAGCTAGGTTCTACCTTCCATGTGTAGGTGAAGAGTCTGATGCCACAGGGGGACTAATGTAGTCCCCAGCCAGTTCTCAGCCTGTCTCCATGGAAACTCACACATTCTTTTACCCCCATGGAAAAGGCTTGATGATTCTTTTCTTTTCTGAGATAATAAATGAATATTGATTTGTTGGAGAATAAGCATTTGTTGTAATTTCAAACACAAATTTAATAAATAACATTTCTGTACAATTAATGAGTATATACAACAGAAATTTTGAATAATGTTATAGTAGATGCAAGATGCAAGTCCCAACATCTGGATGAAATTATCAAAATCTGGTTGTATCTCCTTTAAATTTCTTGTAAGACAAATTAACCTACATCGATTACATGATGGTACATATTTTACTTTTTTATTATTTTTATTTATTTATTTATTTTGCTGGTCATGGGGCTTGAACTCTGGGCCTGAGTGCTGTCCTTCAGCTCTTCAGCTCAAGGCTAGCGCTCTACCACTTGAGCTACAGCACTATTTCCGGTTTTCTGGTGGTTTATTGGAGATAAGAGTTTCACAGACTTTCTTGCCCGGGCTGGCTTTGAATTTTGATCCTCAGATCTCAGCCTCCTACGTACCTAGGATTACAGGCATGAGCCACTGGCGTCTGGCTATTTTTTTATTTTTTTGGTTGGTCATGGGGCTTGAACCCTGGGCCTGGGTGCTGTCCCTCAGCTCTTCAGCTCAAGGCTAGTGCTCTACCACTTGAGCCACTGAGCTACTTCCCATGATGATAGTTTTAATTGCCACATTGCACTCAGAAACTTTATTTCTCTGCTATTATTAATAACTACATCTATATAACATATCAGGTGTATTTTTGATGAAAATGTAGACCCATAGGCTTATGAACCCTAAGCTTTCTGAAAGTTTGTATTTATAACTGTATAGATGGTTGTTACAAATGTTGGAAAAATGCAGCCTTTTTGCTTCTCTGTTCTTTCATTTTTTTAAATTTTAGACTACTTTTCAAGCATTTCTTTACTCTTTCAAACCACTTAACCATCTTTAGCTGTTATATCTTAAAATTCTATTTTGTTTTTATCTGTTTCTAAAAGTGCTTTGTTTAAAAGTAAAGCATTTGCATTAAGTTATTTCAGATTAATTCCTATTTTTAGAGCTCTGAAATTAACAGACTCTTCTTGGTGTTCTAGACATTCAAGACTTCGTGATGTTTTGTGAGTGATATAGCACAGATAACACAACTCTTTATTATTGGTGTTGTTTTCAAAATAAGAATGTGTTCATTTTTTCCCAAGACCCAGTGTGTTCTATCTTCCTGTAAAGAGTAGATGTTAAGTGTGATAGTTCTCAGGGACCCTCAAGGAAAATCATGGCTGTAGATCAAAGTGGCAGTTGTGCCTTTACAACTTTCCCCTTCAGTATCTAACAGGACCTCGAGATTTTTTTCACTCAGCAAAGCAGGGGAAGAAGAGACTCTTTGCTTATTTCTTTCCTTACAGGAGTTGTTTTTCTCCAATACCAGGCATGCAAGAGGCCTCCATGAAACTCACCGAGTCTCTGCATGAGGTGTACGAGCCTGATTGGTATGGTCGGGAAGACGTGAAGATGGTTGGAGAGGTAAGAGCTGTGTGGCTGTGCACAAGAGGCCTGGGGGTAGTTTCCAGGAGGCTCTTACCAAGCCAGGCCTGTTCAGCCTATCCCCTGTGCCTCCTCTGCACACTTCAGAGCCTTCATGGTGAGGGGCGCTCATGTACTCAGAAGATAACATGTAATTCTGGATCATTCTGAACTCATAGCAAGAGATGAAAGGGATTATAAAATCTTTAGGTAGAAGGTTGTGTACTAATGATTATTTTTCTTCAAAATAACAATAGTGTTCTTTTTCTTGCTGTATACCATTTCTAAGAGAACTAGATGATTGGGTGATTTCTTATAGTAACATCCTCGCTTTGCTCCATTTCCACTTTAACCACTTATTCCTGAATATAGGGACAGGAAGCCTGAACAACATCTATTCTACAGTGACCCTGGCCTGTTCATCACCAATCTGTAGAACTTGAGGACACATACAAAGTCAGCCTGCTCCCAGGAATTGAGCTTGAAAAGAACTTTGGCCCTAGACATATTGAACTAGTGTGGGTCCTTGTGGCATGGAGGAAGTAGACAAATGGACGAGGATTGCTGCTTCCTGGAAGCAGAGTGGATCAGGGAGGAAGTGTAGCTCTATGTAACCTTGGGTTAGTGCTTTAATTTCCTTGGGCCCTCAGTGTCCTCATATACAAAATGAGAATAATCATTGGACCTGCTAATAACACAGTTGAAGTGACTCCCATGACAGCTCTGACAAACGGATATTGGTCTTTAGAATTTCATTAGGACTGAGATAATACTTAGGGGAAGAGCTCTTGTTGGCTTTGTTATATCTTCTCCAAACTTTTAAGATGAGTAGTTCACAAAACTTTTTCACACATGATTTTCTAGTGAAATGATCACATAATTTCTTCTTCTTGTGTTTTTTTTTTCTGAATGTAAAGACACGTTTGACAATGAAGTGCTAAAAATGTCTTGTGACTAAGTTTTTGACTAATGGTGTATTACTAAACATTAATCATGAATGTAGACTTGTTAAGGGAATAGTTGAAACTTGTATGAACGCTGTTAGACACGGACTCACTGCCTTCTCAACCTGGCAAGTACTCTGACACTGTGGATTCTTCCAAGTTCATGGCTGCTTTCCCATTTTGATCCCTGTGGCTGACAAATGTTTTGATACCCTCAGTTGCAGATGCAAATATGCTGGCGAAGGGACTCCTGAGTTCCTGGTCAGAATGTCTGTTCACAGAGGACTTAAGGAAAGAAGGATTGAAGCCAGGGCCTTACACATAGTAGGCAAGCACTCTTGCCCTACAGTCATACTCCTTAAGATATTTCTCTGTATAAAACTCTTACCCTAACATTTAGTATTATTTTTGAAGTGTGAAAAGGAAAAAAAAATCCATTAAACAGGTTTTTTTTTTTTTAGAAAGAGAAAATTTGTCTCTCACATATAGTAGAATTTGGGGATCAGGTCCAGGTCTGGCATGGTAGACTCAAAAACATGTCAGTGCTCCATCTTTCCCATCTTTAGCCAGCCTCATGCAGATATATAATGGGGAACTGGCCATTAGCTCTTATGTTCATACTTCAATCAATGGGAAGAATGAAGGCTGGAAGACAAAGGCCCTCCTTCCTCTTTGAGATGTTTGCTGAAATATAGTTGCAAAGGAAGCTAGGAAATAGAAACATTATCCTGGGCAACCACAATGTTCAATTGCTAAGGGCACAAGAGGGTAGACTGGTAAGTAAGCAGCAGATTGACTCTGTGAGAAGACCCAAATACAGTTGTCATAGCAATGTGGGAGTGACATTCCTGAGGACCTACTATGTGCCTGGGATTTTTGTGAAGTGCTTTTTCCTTATTCATTTAGCTAGGGGACTTGAAATCCAGGAAGGTTCCGTGTCCAGATGTCACTCAGCTGGAATCTGAATCCTAATGTTTAGCTAAGTATAATAGACAGTATAGTATATCTGTCTAGTATAATAGACAGATGTAGGCTTGGAGTGCAAAGAGATGGACCTGGATGGAAAGCTAGGTCTCTTCTTTTTTTTTTTTAATTTAATTTAATTTTATTTGTGAACATACTGTACAGAGGGGTTACAATTACATGGGCAGGATAATGCGTACATTTCTTACCAAGCATTGCAGCCACCTCCTTTGGTTTACCCTTCACATCCCTTCCCAGCCTCCCCCCTCCCCCCCAATCCCAATCCTTCTCCTTCCCCCCCTTCCCCCTCCCCCCCCCCCCGCACCGACGTTGTAAAGCTCGTTTTGGACATGACAACTTGTACTTCTCATTGTTGCAACAGGTCCGCCTATATCCTTAAACAACTGGTTTTTCCCCATCTCCTCCACAAGTTATACTGACATCAAATATAGTGAAAGCAGGGTTATACTGTGGGGGAGGGACATACAAAGCAACAAAGAGATAATCTTATAAATGCGTTAGAAACACATGCATGAAAGAAAAAACATTAAAATACATATCTAAGGGTTCATTTTCCTGACATCACATTATCTGACCTTTTCCGCTTGACACATACATATACTAGATATTGCAAATAAGGGAAATCATGGGACCTATGTTTCTTTGGACCTGGCTTACTTCACTTAATATAATTTTTTCCAAGTTTTTCCATTTCCTAACAAATGGGGCAATGTCATTCTTTCTGATGGAGGCATAGAATTCCATTGTGTATATATGCTAGGTCTCTTCTTTATCCTACCCCATGACCTCGGCCAATATGACCTGGACCTTACGTGACATTCACAGATTTCAGTGTTCTCTTCTGTATATACTGGAAGAATTTCCTCATAAATGTTGTGAGAATTAAATGGTCCTATAGAGTGTTAAACCTAATAATTGACATAGTGATCATAAAAATAACCTAGTAACTAACACTCACTGTGGGTTTACTTCATAAATGTTAAGTCTCTTCCAACTATGAATTTCCTGTTCACTGTGTAACTGCTTCTGTTGTAGTTTTTTTGGGTTGCTTTTTGTTTTTGCCGGTCCTGGGACTTGAACTCAGGATCTGGGCACTGTCCCTGAGATTTTTTGTTGTTGTTGTTGTTGGCTCAAGGCTAGCACTCTGCAACTTCAGCCACAGCTTCATTTCTGGTCTTTTGGTGGTTAATTGGAGATGAGAGTCTCACAGACTTTCCTGCCAGGTTGGCTTCAAACCATAACCCTCAGATCTTAGCCTCCTGAATAAGTAAAATTACAGAAGTGAGCCATCAGTGGGAGGGGTGGGGGAGAGCAGTGAAAGAGATGACATTGATCAAGATGCACTGTATTCATTAACTGCTTTGTTGAATAGCAACTCCTTTGTACAACTACTTAATGATAATAAAAAAATTTAAAAGTTTCTTTTTGTGCTGTACTAGGGCTTGAACTCAGGCCTTCACATTCCCACTCAGCTTTTTTGGCTCATGGCTGATGTTCTATAACTTGAGCCAGACCTCTAGTACAGCATTTTTACTTCTTAATTGAAGATGGAGTCTCTTGGACTTTTTCCCTAGGCTAGCTTGAAATCACTATTCTCAGATTTCAGCCTCTTGAGTAGCTAATGAATTGATTTCTGATATCCAGAATTGCTCAGGTAAGCTGGCTGTGCCTGGACTTCTTCTGTGTTTTAGCTCCCAAGTCCATGTATAGGTAATTGGAGACCTTTGAAGCTTACATTGATTAACAAATTAGAGCCAGAAGTACACTTTTTATGTGAGCTGAGTTCTTTGCCTAATCAAAAAAATGTGATAAAATTGTCCTTATTTTTAAATTAAGGATACTTAAGCCATCCATATTCATTTTGGCTTCTACTATCTGGAAAATATTACTTATCTACCTTTATAATTTGAGATGGTTTAGAAGCTTAGTGAGCTGTGTCCAATTAAAATAATGTGATGCCTATTGATTTCTCTCTTTTCTTTTAGAAATGTGATGTTCTGTGGGAAGACTTCCATCAAAAGCTAGTGGATGGATCCTTGCTGACTCTGGACACCTACCTGGGCCAGTTTCCTGACATAAAGGTAATTTTATCCTGCATGCATAAAGGGAAGAATTGAATGGTCTCAGGTAGTTAAGAGAAGGGGAATTAAACATGCTCAAACAGACATCAAAGCCATGCAGTAACTTTTCCTTTATTTGAACATAGGACTTTTGTTCTATGCCTATCACTTTTGACATAAAAGCCAGTTACACATTGTCCCTTTTGGTGAACCGCTTCATCTTTCATTTCTTGCCAGAAGCCTTTTAGAAGCTTGAAATACAAAAAATCATAAATTCAGAAGCACCAACAAATTTCAGTCTTTCATATTAAATTTTTATCATAAAGCATTGGATAAGGAATTTCCATAAGAATAAATCATCATGGTAACAAGGAAGGAAGAAACTTCATTATGGAAACAATCTGACTTCCTTTCTATTTATTTTTCAATATGTGGGTGATAATAACACCTACATATTTTCCCTCTCCTTCAAAATCTCAGGTTCAGATTGGAGTATTAAGGTAAAAGCATTCCAAATGCATTTGCATCCAGACGTGGAAACACCTTTTCTAAAGATAAATGTATCTTATTTGACACTCAGATTCGCTGCCAGGGTTGATATGCCGAGACTGGACTGATTGCAGATAGGAGATTGACACTGGAGGCAAAGATGGCCTTCAAGCCATCATTTGCATTGTATTCATCAACTGGGCAGCATTACACAGCTGTCCCACTTGTTTTCCCTGCTTTAAAGTATGATTCCTGGTAAGGTAGTCACATTCAATCTCTCTGGCAGGGCAAGGAGCCCCTGACCCAACATCATTGGGTATCTGCAGTGAGCATCTCATTATGTGTCTTCTGACATGCAATCCAGCTTTTAACTGGCCTTCTGTGTCATGCTAATCAAACCCCAGGAGACTGTACCAATGCACGCTAGCTTTGGCTCTGAGACACAGGAATGTGTTTTCATTAAACAGCCCTCATCATGGTTCTAGTTTCCTTGCCCACATAAAATAGGCTTTAGTGTAGTTGGTACATGTACAGAGTGTTTGAAGGTACCAAGGGTCCTGGGCAGGACCCTTCATGGTCCAGTCTAGATGTATTATTCTTGTTGGAAAAATGCAGTAGGGAGTAGATCTGTATGTACATTCACAAAACACTCATCTTTGTCTCCACAGACTGGCTCGGTAGAGCAGCTCCTTACCTGTGAGACCAGTCAGATATTTTTGGAGACTTCTCAACTCTGTGTTAATCTAGCCAAACCTCTGTGTTTTTAGCAGTCTCCACGTAACTAGAGAATGCTGGGGCCTGCAAGAGATAAGCAAGACTTAGCTAGTGCTGCATGCCGTGCCCGCAAAAGTTGGAGCATTGCATACTTGTTCAATTTCCCCTAGGATAAGCTGAAATCTGGGCTTTGGAAACTTCGTGTGCATTGATTTTAGGAAAAGAGCTGTGGTGACTAGTTTGTGGTAAATCAAACTATCATCTTAGTCCCTATTGGCCACCGGGGTGGTTAGAGTATGCTGGTTATATTATGTAAGTGCTTAAAAGTATGTTAGTGTTTCAAGACTAACACAGAAACCTCTGGAAAAGATGTGATGCTGGACAGGTATGGTGCCTCAGGTACACTCTGGGAGTTGGGTTTGTTTTCCATTCCTGCTGGGCCGAAACAGGGGAAGGAACTGTTGCATGTGGTTGTATGATGGATGGCACCATTCCAAACACAGCTCTGCCTTGCCCTTGCCCTTGGATGCTAGTGAGTTGGTATATACCTCGAAGAAAGGGAAGCCAGGGTTTCCTGTTGCTCCACGTTCAGATATCACCTCTATTTCATGGCATTGTCATCTTTATAAAAACCAACAAAATAAATCAGAAGAGGGCAAGGAAAATGATATTTCCTGCCTAAAAATTCAAGGAAGCCTGTAATTATTTGTATGCTGTCTATCCATAATATGACTTGACTAGGCAAAGGAAGACTGATTCTCTGGAGAAATAGAAATTTGCAGGGTTGTTGAGTTGAGGAATGAAGACAAAATCATCAACAAAATGTGAGAATCTCAGCTGATCTAATACTGCCTGGCGACACTTATTGAAAAATTGAATATATTCTCCGGAGAGTAAAGGTTTTTCAGAAGACAAGCACATACAGTAACCTGTGGTGAGATACAGAGAGACTAAAGCAAAATCATGATGTATAATTATTATTATTATTATTTGCTAGATTCTGCTGTTTCAGAAAGATAGGGAATTCAACTAGCTCAACTCAACTCAGCTTTGATTTAAGAAATACTTTCCTTGGGATCCATGGTCAAGTTCACATGCAGAGACAGTGCTCCATTTACTGAACATGAAGTGATTTGGAAGTGATAGGAGCTAGGTCTTTGGCTAGGTGCTTTGAAGATAAATGCATGTCAAGGTTTTATGTGTATCTGTCTGTCTTGCTCTTTCTGAGTCTCCTTCTGTCTCTTTTTCCCAAGCCATATTCAAAAAATTGGAGAATGTACAGACTGTCAAGCAATATAGAGAATTGGGTAACCCTGGAACATGACACATATGGAGGGAAGAGCATTAATAACTTGGAAAAGAGACATTTTTATAAGTGCAGAGTGGGAAGATACCTCTATTGAATATTTTTAAAGATTTTTGTTGGGTGACAATGGGTTTAAATTATTCTCTGTGTCTTTTCTCAATGTAGGGAATTGAGAAGGAGTTCCTAAAGTGAAGGCTAAGCAATTACATAATAGGGTTATTGATAGAAAGGAAAATTATGATGAAAAATACCGAGTAGAGAATTTTGAAAGCAAGGAACAGCATTAACTTCCTTGACTCCCACTAAAACTCCACAGGCCATGTGCAGGCTCATTTCCAAATATTTACCGCAGCACACCAGTGAGAGGTAAGAAGTACCATTCACAAGGTGATGGTGTTTGGCTTTTCCTGCTGTGTTGGCAGGGCATCCTGTGTTATGGTTTCCATTCTTCAGCGTTCACATGTGAATTCAATGCCATAAAAAGAGCCTGCTTGTCACTGACTCCAGCAGACTCACGGCTGTGAGCAGTTATGGAAGGGTGCAGTTTAGATTCTAACTCGGCAGGCATGTAGTGGCCACGGTGTGCCAACGGGATTATTATTTTCTTTTTAAAAGGGTAAAAACAGCTTCTGATCTGCAGAAATTCAGTGCACAGTGGAAGGTTTTAATTAAACCCATTATTTAATGGAAATATATTGTTAGTTAAATTGACCTATTTATTATTACATTAAGTTTATTATTGTTGTACTGGATAAGAATTGTATCCTATTTTGTAAAAAACAAAAATCTCAACAGTATTAACTCTCCTTCTGAGATTGTTTTCCACCAAATTTCCCAAATGTCATAGAGGAAAAGAAATAAGACTGACTTATTTTTCCAACACAAAAATGTAATTTATCAAAAGAGGGGTGGCCTTGAAATTAGTGCCTTCCATGTTGGACTCCAGTGGCTTGTGCCTATAATCCTAGCTACTCTAGAGGCCGAGATATAGAGGATCAAGTTTCAAGGAAAGCCCTGGAGATACCCATCTCCAGAATAATCAACAAAAAACTGGCATGGAAGCATGGCTGAAGTGGTAGAGCACTAGCTAAGCAAGCAACTCAAGTGAGGTATGGGGCCCTGAGTTTCAAACCCTAGCACTGTTAATAATAATAATAATAATAATAATAATAATAATAATGAGGGGGAAGAGGGAAGGAAGAAGAGGAAGAAGAAGAGGAGGAGGAGGAAGAAGGAAGAGAAGGAGGAGGAAAAGGAGAAGGAAGAAGGAGAAAAACAGGAAGAAGAACAGGAGGAGGAGGACTAAGAAGAGGAAGGAGAGGAGGAAAGTAAGAGCATCTGTCCACAGCCACCTGGCATGGATCCTGATGGGGCTGTGGAGGGAGGACCAGGTAACAGGTAGTCCCTTGCCCGCAGCCTTGACGCACACGGTAGTAGCTATTGGAAATGACTCAAGCCCAGGGCGAGGCAGGCCGAGGCAGCCAGGCCTCCCGAGATGCTCACCATGTGCCTAAGACAACCTTGAGTGGAAGAGGCTCTCACATCTTGTATCCCAGCCGTCTCACTCGCCTCACATCCTGGTGCTGAGCCAGGGGGAGGGATGACTTCGGATTCCAGTCTTGTGTTTTCATGGACTTGCCAGGCAATTTGGGGCAAGTTTCAGGCTATTCTCCTGCAACTCCAATGCCTCTGAACAAAGATAATTGACCCTTTCAACACCTCGGATTCTCTGAACCTCTGTGATATGAGTGTGTGCCCATATTTTGAAAAGCATAAACATACACATGATTGCCATCTTTCTCTCTTTTTTTCTTAAAACTGCATCTGAATCGTTTTCAAAGCATTTTCTCCTGAGGTAGTTCTCATTATTAGGCTAATTGCTTGGAATTGAACTCAGGAAATCCCTTCTGTGTCTGAGGAGGAGGAGTCAGCCTTTGGCTCCTCCCCACAAGGTTCACAGTTTTTTTTTTACCCTTCTGTCTTGCAGTACAGAGCAATTATGTTGGCCTACAGCCTTAGTGTTTTCTGTCCTTCTATATCTTTCTCGTCAGTAGTTCTAGTTAGTGGTTTGTTAGTAGTTCTCTGTTCAATCAAACCTTTAGCACGGCCTGACCCAGCTTGGCTTTTCTCTACCGTGGGAAAAAGAGTTTGGTGCCTTTTTCTTAAGTGTCTTACAGATTTTGCTTAGTAGGAGAAAATGGACCCTGTAGGTAAGCAGGGCGTTTGGTCCATTGATTATAGCCAAAGCTCTCCTCATTCTACCTGCTCACACTGCAAGACAAGTAAGTGTCTTGTTCCAGACTTTCTCACAGTGATTGACGGAAGCTGGTGGTAAATAGCTTGCCTGTTAGTCTGCCTGTGCGTCAGACACCAGCAAAGTGATAAAGTGATGGATGAGCTCAGGTGACTGTACTGAACAGAGGATGGAGATCATCTGTATGAGAAAGAATATCTTAGGAAGTGAATTTGTTTGATTGCATTGTTGCTAGGTGTGTTATTAAAAACCACAGACATTTTCTAAAAACCACAGTAGTTTTCTACTGAAGTAGAATATTTTAAGATCTAGAGTACAGGTTTGACTTCTCCCTCAGACCAGAAATTCTAGAATTTTCCCCATCTGTGAATACAACCTGGAGCTTTCAGCTCCTCTGGTTGGGCTGATTATTTAGATTAGAGAAATCTTTTTCCTAATCATTTCCACATAATGAAGGAAAAGCTGTATTCTGATTTCCAGGGGTCTTTTGGTAGTGAAATCCTTGCACACCTCCACCTTCTGTCAAAATCCTCGGCTTCTTCAGATGAAGAAAGCATTTGTGACATTGGTTAGACAGCCTCTATGATGATATCTTTTTCTTAGTGCCTCTGTTTCCCCATTGTCAGAATCGCATCGCCAAGCGCAGCCGGAAGCTGGTGGACTACGACAGTGCCCGCCACCACCTGGAGGCCCTGCAGAGCTCCAAGAGGAAGGATGAGAGCCGGATCTCTAAGGTAGGGGCTGATCCTGCAGTGCATCCCACCGTTGACCCCCCACAGTGGCTCTCACAATGGGTCACATAGCAGATCCCGCTGTCGATCCCACAGTGAATCCCATAGTTGACCCTGCAGTGGATCCCACGGTTATTACTAGTTTTTCATGTCACTTGCTCTGTTGCATCTTTAATTTTCACTATTCAAGACAGATTGAAACTGAATGTTCTGGGCTCCCTTCCTTTTTTTTCTTTTGGCCAGTCCTGGGGCCTGAACTCAGAGCTGGGCACTGTCCCTGAACTGTTTTTGCTCAAGGCTAGCACTTTACCACTTGAGCTACAGCACCACTTCCGGCTTCATGCATTCTAGGTAAGCACTCTACTAATAAGCCACATTTCCAGCCCCTTTCCATTGTTTTTAATCAAAAAAAGGACTTTTGTGTAATTACAGAGTGTACATGAGTGAGATTGACTCACACATTTTAATTTTTAAATATTCTTTTTTTTAATTAATTAATTAATTTTATTTTATTTGTGAACAACTGTACAGAGGGGTTACAATTACATGGGCAGGATTATGCGTACATTTCTTACCAAGCATTGCAGCCTCCTCCTTTGTTCACACATTTTGATCAGTATAAATTTGGCTCCACTGCTCTGTGATAGGACTACAAGTCTTGCTTGTGTCAGAACTTCCCTGTGTGCTATGCTCTGTGGTCCCTGCTTTAATGTAGATTATGTGGGGAATCAAGCTAGAAATTCTCAGACAACTCATGATCATGTAAGAATACAGGCATTCATATCATTAATTTTCTTTTAGAAAGCCCATTTCAGTCGTTTTTGTTTTGTATGCAAGTTGTTTACAAATACCAACTAACTGATAATCACCTCCCCACTGCTCCCTGTGGGCTCAGTATTGCTTCTCTGCCTGAGCACAGCTGCCTGAGTAGTGGTCTTTCTACATCTCATGTTTAGCTGTGTTTCTCTACTGCTAAACTCTTGTTATGGCTCTGATTGCCTGTAGAAAGGATAAAAAGATTAAAATTCCATTCCAGTATTCAAGTACTTCTGTGCTCCTCACTCCCCCCCCCATGTACATATACACACACACATGCTAAGCAGACCCTATGTGACCTGCTCGACATCCTGAGCAGCCACAGTAATCAATCCATTCAAGGGCGGTGTCCCAGATGCCAGGAACTCTGTTTAACCCTTCATCTGCATTGCCTTTCCTTCATATTCATCTTAGCCACTGAGGTACAGATACGAAGAGCAAACCTTGGGATAGAGTTCTATCCCAAGGACCACCACCACCTCTTTTATGTATTGTGATGCTTTCAGGTCTCTTTCTTTACCAAGTGGTTGCTGGTTCTTCAAGGTTCAGTTAAGATGTGACCTCTCTGTGGAACCTTCTCTCTTCTCTGTACCCCTTCCCCTATAAGATGGTTGCAGAATGGATTACCAGTCCTTTCTCAAGATGCATCAGGCAATTATTTAGTCACCCAAGAAGATTGAGACTTTCGGGGGCGGGGGGCAATTCATCTCCAGTAGCCAGAGTAAAATTTTCCAGATGACAGGCAGCAATCACTTTTTTGGGGGGGGGTCCGGTCATGGGGCCTGAACTCTGGGCCTGAGCGCTGTCCCTAAGCTCTTCAGCTCAAGGCTAGGGCTCTACCACTTGAGCTACAGTGCCACTTCCGGATTTTTTTCTTTTTGCTTATGGAGTGCTGAGGAATCGAACCCAGGGCCTCATGCATGCAAGGCAAGCACTCTGCCACTGAGTCACCTTCCCAGCCCCAACAATCACATTTTTAATTAACTATTTTTTTATTATTTTTATAAAGGTGATGTACAGAGGGGTTACCATTTCATAAGTTAGGTAAGCAAGCACATTTTTGTAGGATAAATGAATCGGCCACCAGTGACCAGCACAGGGTAAAGCACTATACTCAATCTAGTTCCCTGTTAAAAAAAACTCCTCCTATTTCATATTTAATTGAAAAAAATTGGTGTGCATTTTAACAAATGTTCCTTCCTTTCCCTGATCTTTCCAGGATACGTAAAGCAATTTCTGTTTTAAATCAGATGGTGTTCTTTGTAGAAATGGCTGTGTGTCTGTGTGTGCAAACGTGTATTGTGCACCATTTCTAGGCAGAAGAGGAATTTCAGAAAGCGCAGAAAGTGTTTGAAGAGTTTAATGTTGACTTACAAGAAGAGTTGCCATCACTGTGGTCAAGGTAAATATGTTTCTGCGTGTCTTCCCGTGATATCCAGGAGATGTGCTCTGGGTCTGCACTTTCCAGCATAGCACTGAATCTCCACACAAGGATATATTGGGTGCTTGACATATGGCTAGTGACACCAAGGTGCTGAATTTTAAATTTGTTTAGTTCTAACTCAATTTGAATAGCCACATACAGTTAGCAGCTACCTGTTTTGGATACTACAGTCATGTCTCAGTCCTGCTTGTAGTTTGTTTTTCAGATAGGGTTTCAAGGTATCTTTGTCCTGACTGGCCTCAGACAGAAATCCTCCACCTGTGCCTCCTAAGTAGCTGGGATTCTAGGCATATGCCACTATGCACATCCCCATTGCTTTTTAAGCTGATGTTTTGAAATGCTTGACTACCTTCGTATTCAAAATCTTCAGTGGTGAAGTTAATATTCTGGGAGATTGTCAGTAGATAATTATGAAATAATACCCTTGGAAATAATTGCCCACAGACAAATATATACCATTTGAATTAGTATGATTTGGATATGTAACTGAACTTTTTTGTACTTATTTGTAAAAGCACCCTAAATTAGCATTAACTGACAACTGTGTGGGCTTATGTGTTCTTTGCTTAAAGGTATTCAATTACTAAGAAATGAAGTACTTGTCAGAATGTCTCACTGTATGAAAGACTTTGTAGAGATTTAAAAACAAATGGAATGTCTGAGAGAAAGCATTGGAAAGGATCCTTTTCCTCTTCTTAGTTCATGTACGAAATACTTTCCAATACTTTTAAAAATTAGATATTGTTTTCTTTTTTGTTGTCAAAGTGATATACAGAGGGGTTACAGTTACATAAGTAAGGTATATCAATACTTTTTTTTTTTTGGTCGGTTGTGGGGCTTGGGCACTGTCCCTATGCTCTTCAGCTCAAGGTGAGCGCTCTACCGCTCGAGCCACAGTGCCACTTCCGGTTTTCTAGTAGTTTATTGGAGATAAGAGTTTCATGGACTTTCCTGGCTGGGCTGGCTTTGAACCTTGAGCCTCAGCTCTCAGCCTCCTGAGTAGCTAGGATTACAGGCTTGAGCCACGGGCACCTGGCTATCAATACTTTTTAATTGAGTCAGATTTATCACTCTGAAACTAATTGTTCAGGATAGTCAAGCCAAAACCTGCCCTTTGGTCAAAATTTGACGTAGTTTTTTTTAACTTAAATCCAGATCTACAATATTAGGGTGTGTGTGTGTGTGTGTGTGTGTGTGTGTGTGTGTGTGTGTGTGTGTGTGTGTGTGTGTGTGTGTGTGTGTGTGTGTGTGTGTGTGTGTGTGTGTGTGTGTGTGTGTGTGTGTGTGTGTGCACGTGCGTGTGTGTGTGTGCACGTGCGTGTGTGTGTCTGTGTCTGTGTGTCTGTGTCTGTTTGTTAGAAGAAAAAGGTTATTTTAGAATACCTTCTTTTGCTGATTATTATTTTATGTGCCTGATGTACATTGTCTCTAATTTTAATCTTTTTTCTATTTTTTTCTTTTTTTTCTAATTTTAATATTAATCATGGTGTTTCCATCTTACAGATGAGGCATCTAAGGGTCATATTAATTAAACATCTTGACTAAGTTTATGAAGCTTATATAACCTACAGCTAATATGTAAAATATTGTGTTTTTCCCCCATGAACCCTGCAGCCTTTATCTAGGATCTGTTTTTAGCTATAAGGAGATTGCATTCAGTCTTAATTGTCCAAGTTATTTTCCAAGTACAATTCCTTTCCTAGTTTTATTGCTCAAACTTGAAATTGAGGTTAGTGTTTTGAGTTTCCTGCCTTCTATGGGGGAAAAGTAAAACAATGAACATACCATAATGGATGTGTGTTAAGTGACTTGTGTGAAATCCTGTACCAACCTGTTCATATCCATTCAGAATGTGAGCGGAATGCTCTCCATCTGTTAAGTCCTTTTGGACTATAGTGTTTTCAACTCCTTTTATTTCCTTACTAATCTTGCATCTACTTTTTCTGATCATGATGGAAAATGAGATATTGCCAGCTCCAACTGAGTTTAGGTATATTTCTGACATCTTTTCTGTCAGCTTTTGCTTTCTATATATTTGAGCTCCATTGTTAAGTGTGTATGTGTTTTTTAATTGATGTGCTTCTTAGTAGTTGAGCAGTTCATTTTAATAAATAAAATATCTGCTTTTGTTCCTACCAATAAATTTTGCCTATTTTATCTGATACACCCCCCCTCTTTTCCCTCACTGTGTGTTACATCTTTTTGCTTTCAATCTATTTGGTTTGAATGTACAGTATTCCAATTTTGCTCAATATTAAGATAGATCATTTATGTGTGTATATGTGTGTGTGTGTTTATCTGTTCTACCAACTTCTTCCTTTTGGTATGTTTGCTGAGTCCATTTATCTTTAATTTAGTTTTTAATAATGTAACACTTCTAGAATTTAATACAGATGTAATATAGTCTGATAATACAAGATTTACATCTACTTGCTTTCTATATGCTTTTTTGTCTCTCTACTCCCCCATTGCTTCTATAATATTAAATTGTTTCAGAAGTATTTGTATAAATGAAAAATAACGAATTACTACTTAGTGGGGGTACAGGTTTAATTTCAGCAAAGGATATTGGTTATGTTTGGCTGTTTTATTTATTTCTTTATTTTACTGTCTTGCTCAGTATTGAGCCCACACATTAAACAAGCATTGTATCACTGAGTCACACTTCCATCTCTTTCTAAATGTTATAAAGGAACTTGTAATTTATCAGAGATAATGATGATATATTCTTGTCAAGAAGGAAGTACCCCAGAGGGAATGCTTGAGCTAAATGATTTCAAATCAGTGAAGTCAGCCTTTGGTAAAGGAATATTGTATGTAATGGGGATTGGGGTTTGTGGAACTTTAATTAATTGAATGCATCATGAAGTTGGAGCAAGAGTGCCCAGGAGGGTTGTGGTGAGAACTTAGGAGAGAGGTAGGGGTCGGAGTTATTTCTTTCTATCATTAAATATTTATTGACTGCCCACCCAATGTGAGTCAGGCCCTCTCTGAGATGCTCAAGGTCAGGTCCTACATTTGTTTGTTTTCTTGGAGCCTACATGGGAAAATAGTGAACAGCAATTACAGGAAAAGAAATAACAAATAAAATCTGAGGCAGTAAGTTTGAATTGTAATGCGATAGTGAATAGCACAAGATGGGTGACCAGAGTAGTGTGAGTGGTTAAAGAAGGCTTCTTTCAAGGACTTAGGGAATATATAAAGAAAAGGGCATTTTTAGTAAAACACTGAGTTCTGTTTTATATAAGCTGAGTTTGAAGATTGTTGAAATGTCCAAAGTCTGTTGCAACAGCTAGGCCTAGAGCTTACCAAGGAGACTGGAAACATTAGTGTGTGGGTGACTTAGATGGCAAGATTAGGGCCAGAGGGGCCTGTGGTCCTCCAATCTACTCCTCTCATGCAGTACAGATCACAGAACAACCACATGGGACCTGTTCTTCTGGGCTGGTGTTGAACTGGGATCATCATATCTCTGCCTCCCATGTAGCTGGTAAAGGCTCAAATGGCCACGCCCAGTGTTTTCCTAGTATTTGTGATAAGCATTTGAATCTGAAGATACAGCAACTATATACATGGAGAGCTGTGTAGGCCCACATGTGTGAATAAGTACATGATTTAATGTCAATTAAAATTCAAGTATATGAAAGGGCTAGATATGATGGCACACTCTTGTGATCCCAGTCACTTGGGAGGGAGAGGTGGATAGGATTGAGGTTTGAAGTCAGCTGACCTCAGCTCAACCAATAAAGTGAGCGTGGAGATTCATACCTGTGCTCTCAGCCATGTGGTAGGAAGATAGTGGTCTAAAGGTAGCCCTTGACAAGAACAGAAGAATATATTGTAAAACTAACTAAAGTGGGCTGGGAATGTGGGTTAGTGCTAGAGCGCTTGCCTAGTATGCATGAAGCCCAGGTACAGTTCCTCAGTGCCACATAAACAGAAAAAGCCAGAAGTGGTGCTGTGGCTCAAGTGGTAGAGTGCTAGCCTTGAGCAAAAGAAGCTCAGGAACAGTGCCCATTGTGCAGCACCTGCTTAGCAAGCACAAGGCCCTGAGTCAAACCCCAGTACACCAAAATAAAATAAAAATAAAAAATATATAATGAGGGTCACATGGTCACTGTGGGGATACAAAACATAGGATTAAGTAAAAATATCAGGTACAGGATTGCCCACAACAGAAGCCAGGCTTATTAGAAAAATGGATTTACTGTTTCTCTAAACTAAACTTTCAAGCTTCGATTTCACTTACAAATTCTAAACCTCCTTAGCTCGTGCAGCAAAATAACAAAATTCAGGCTTCTACAATAGTTCTTTTTAAGTATTTCATGATTTTCTTTTTCTTTTTGGGAGAGATGTTGGTTCTTGACATGTTAACTGCATGGTTTGAGCAGCCTGTGTCTCAGCTTGCCAGGTAAAATGGGGCAATGGCCTCCAGAGCAGTTCCGAGAATGCAGGGATGAAGTACTGGACGCCCATTGGTCTTGTCAGCTTTGGATGGAATATGTCTCTCTCTGTCTCTGTCTCTGTCTCTGTCTCTCTGTCTCTGTCTCTCTGTCTCTCTGTCTCTCTGTCTCTGTCTCTCTCTTTGTCTCTGTCTCTGTCTCTGTCTCTCTCTCTCTCTCTCCATTAGAATTCTGTGTACTGCAAGGTACAACTCAAACACTGGTAGTTCTTTCTCCTTTCCTTAAACCTTCTCCTTCTTACTCTCCAAGTGTGTTGTAAACTCTCTCAATATGTGCTGTCACCTGTATCAGATCCACATATTTCTGACATATCAGTCCCTATTTAATCCTTAATTGAGATTTAAAAATCTAATAAAGCCATTGGGGTTCTATAGTTCTTTTTGAGATTTGCCATCAGAACAATTCCATGAATTTAATTAAGATAGTAATTTTCTCAGCTGCATTAAGAAGGATTAAGTTAATATAAAGTCCCAAGATTCCTCATTTAGAAATGAGGGAACTTATCCTGAGGGGGTACTAGACAGAGTCTACCTCTGGCTTAATATTCGAGATCAAAGAATGACGGCAGGAAGACTTTCGGTTTTGTACCAGAATACCCTTCAAACATGTTTGAGCAGGCAGCCTGCCCAATGACAGCATGCTCTTCATGTTGCTCAATCACTGGAGTTATCTTTGGGGTTTTGTATTTACCTCCATCACATGCATTGGGGAATCCAAATATTTAATACTGAAGCTAGACCCTTTATGTGGAGTGAACATGAAAAGTAATCTTGTTGACCTTCAAACTTGTTGAAATCCATACCTAAAACAGAAGCAGCTTCTCAGGGCAGTGGTTACCACAGTGTAGTTTCTAGAAACTCATGGTAGATGGACCTTCTTGGTCAGCATTCTGGGATCTGAGTGAAAGTAAATACCCTAGGCACTCTGGTGCATATGAATAATGAGAATCACTGTCTGACAGAGGGGCCTGAATTTCAAGGAGAGACATATACTCTATTCTAAAATATGAATTTGTGTTTATTAGCTGGTGAGGGAAAGTCATGCATACTCTGGTTTAACTATTCCATTCAATCCAACATTATTCAAAATTGTGTAGAGAAAACCTAATTTTGCTAGGCACCGAGGCACTGTACACCAGCTACTTAGGAGGCTAAGATCTGAGAGGCACAGTTCAAAGCCAGCCCAGACAGGGAAGCTCATGAGACTCTTACCTCCAATTAAGCATAAAAATGCTGGAATTAGAGCTATGGCTCAAGTGGTAGAGCATTAGCCTTGTGTAAAAATTGCTCAGGGACAGTATCCAGGACCAGAGTTCAAAGGAAGAAAGTAACCCTAATTTTAAAATAGTATTTTTAGTCTGGCACTGGAAGGTTATGCATGTAATCCTAACTATTCAGGGGGTTGAGATCCAAGGATTGTGATCCAAAGCCAGTCAGGGCAGGGAAAGTTGAAGATTCTTACCTCCTGTGGCTCAAGTGTCAAGAGTGCCAGCCTTGAGTGAAAGCATGCGGACATGAGTTCAAGCTCTGGTACCAGCACACACTAAAGTCCATTTTTGTTAACTATCTCTCTCTATCCTCTGTTTTCTTTCCACATGGCAGACGAGTTGGATTTTATGTCAATACTTTCAAAAATGTATCTAGCCTGGAAGCCAAATTCCATAAGGAAATTGCCGTGGTGAGTAATGGAGTAAATATAAAAGAATGTTCCTTTGGAAGAAAATGAAGTAGTAGCTTAGCATTTTTCAAACTATTCTCCTGGCTTCCGATGCCTCCTATATTTATTTTCTGTCATTTTTGCACAGTTGTCTTTAAAATGGTTTTCTTTTTCTTTTTTTGTAGTGTGGCCACATAGTTCTCTGCATTGTCATTGTTGTTTGTGGTCCTGGGGCTTGAACACAGGCCCTGGGTGCTCTCCCTCAGCTTCTTTTGCTCAAGGCGAGCGCTCTACCACTTGAGTCTAGTTCTGCTTCTGGATTTTTTGGTGGTTAATTGGAGATCAGAGTCTCACAGACCTTATTGCCTCAGCTGGCTTTGAACCGTGATCCTTAGATCTCAGCCTCCTGAGTAGCTGGGCATAAAGGTGTAAGCCACTGCGCCTGGCTAGTTTTCTAAATCTTTTAAAAGGCTGAGTGTAGCTTCACAGTTGCAACTTCCATTCAGTGTGTAAAGTCAGAATTTCAAGTTGTGCATGAATCTGATGGGAAAAAAAATGGCCCCAAATAGTCAGATATCAGCAGCACTGTTACTGATGGATATTTTCCCGGTTCCAGAAAGTAGTAATTTGACAAGTTCTAGCAGAGACAAAGTCACTAATAAACTTGAGTTGTGCTCTCTTCTCTGTGAATGAATATGTCTGTCTTCAAATGATATCTTCTAGTTCCTTTTTAACTTACTGCAGTTTTGTTGTGGATCGTACATTGAGATCATATACAGAATTCCAAGGATTGAGGCCGCCCTGCCTCTCAAGGCATCGTTAGCTTCCTTTGGGGAGTGTGCAGGGTTGGGCACTGTGGTGATAACTTTGGATAACAGACCAGTGGCTTCTGTCCCCTCAGCTTTGCCACAAACTGTTTGAAGTGATGACGAAACTGGGTGACCAACACGCAGACAAGGCCTTCACCATTCAAGGAGCTCCCAGGTAGGCCCCACACCTGTTCACTCCCAGAGGCCAGTTCACTCCCACATGCCTGTATGTGATACGCCCCCTGCTGAGCTTGCTGGGGTCTGTGCAGTGGCCTGGGCCACTTTATTCATCCTTTAATCATCCCAGTAGAGCTAGACTCCATCCACAGGCTGACAGCAACCTTAGTTTAGGCCTTTCACATTGCATTCAGTCTTTGACCCTTGTTATTGCAGCTTAATTGGCTCACTGCCTCTCTCTGAGTTACGTGGGACCTGTATCATGATAGATGGTTTCGACTTGCTACTTCAGTAGAAAAGACAGAAGTAGGAGAGACACCTAACCTCCCTCTTCCCTCTTCTTGGGTACTGATCTGCAAGCATAGCTTTGTTCTTGCCTCATTGCTTTCCCATTTAGCAGCAGGCCAATCAAATAATAGCCAGGGCCCAAGGACTACAGTGGACGGTGTGCAGGTAGATGGTTCACCTTGCCAGGAGTCTGGCTTCATACCCACTTTCTCTTATGATTCTGGAATCCATTTCATGCCGTATCTTTCAGGCATGTGTGCTTAGATCATGTAGTCAGAAACCTCGTTTCCAGTTGTATGCCTCCGAGACTAACTTGTTTTGCTTTCTTTCACTTAGTCTAATAACCTCTCTGGTTAATGAGCTCAGTTTTGAAATCTATTATAAACAACTACTTGACTGCATGGCTTCTAGAGTAATGTGTAGCCATGATAGTCTGTACATGTGATAACATCAAACAGTGCAAACACTCAGATGACTGCATTCATAGAAACATCTATAGGCATAGCACGTGCCATGCCATCTTAGCATCTATTTAATGTGATCTGTTACTTACCGATATCAGTGTCTGGACTTGTTTCAGGAGTTCTGGTCCCCCTGCTCTTTGGTTTGGCTGAGCCTGTTACAGTTGCTCTTCTAAGTGGGCAGTAAACACATCCTCTCTCTGAGGGCATGAATGTGGCTTAAAAGAACAATGAAGTCTAGGCATGGTGGTTCACCTCTGTCACTCTGTCACAGATTGGGAGGATCATAGTTTGAGGCCAGCCTCGGCAAAAGTTAGTGAGACCCCATCCCAGCCAATAAGCTGGGGTGAGGTGCACACCTGTTATTCCGGTTACAGAGGAGGATGCTAGGCAAGGCTAGCCATGTGCAAAAGACGGTGAGACCCTGTTCAAAGCAAACAAAAAAACCAACGTCCTTTTGCTTTGGGATCTGGCCTCATGTTTTAGCCTAGGTTAGTCCAGAGTGGGATCCTCCTACTGATAGCTAAAATACCAGCTGCCCCATAATCACACAGAGAGGCATGCCCCAGAGATACAAGCTAGCTGACAATAGAGGACTACATTTCCATAGAGTATACTTTCAAACAACTCATAGTTTCCTGCAAAGGATATTGGAAGCTGAAATGAAAATGGAAGGGTGTCTAGTGGGAGGAACAGAGGACAAATAGCAGAATACCCAATGGACATATGTGACAAAATAGGAAACTTAAAATGAGTGTGGAGGGGGAGGATGATGGGATGGGGAAGTACTGAACATTTACATGGACACATTAAATTTTACCCCATTCTTTTGAAATTCAGAAAACAAAGAATTTTTCCAAGGAGCTGGGGATGTGGCTCAAGTGGTAGAGCGACCTACCTGGCAAATGCAGGGCCTGAAGTTCAAGCCCCAGTCCCACTAAAACGAACAAATGAATGTACAAACAGTAACACATCCAAAGGGGTGGAGTTTGTTTCAAAATGGTGATTTCAATAGTAAGCTGGGAACAAATGAAAAAAGAATAGGAATCTCAGAATGTCACACTAAACCCCTTAAACTGTGAAGAGTCACTCCTTTACTTGGAAAAGGAAGGGGCATATGCCTCTAGAAATGTCAGAGTTGCCCAGTCTTGACTAGAGTGAGGAGAAGGCAGGGTGGCTGCCATTTAACAAATATTCCTTTCATTTTTTCCCCCTCCATTCCTCTGCAGAGCAAGGTGGTGAGTGAGTTATGTGAAGTCCCTTGGACTGTAGACCAGGGCTGTGTTTCCCATCAAAGCCATGGTTACCAATGAGGGGACCAATCATGTGGGCATCTGTTCTCTGGAGGACATAGCTCCCTTGCCCTTGACTGTGTAGACCATGCTGCTGTTTATGTTCTCTTCATTGACAGTACAGACTCACTTCCTTCTGGCTGTAGTCTTTAGAAATTCTTAGAGAGTAGCATGTGTCCCTAGTACCATATTAGTCTCCTTGTTTAGCTGTCCCCACTTGTCTGGTTTGGTGCGGGGACTGTGTGTGGCTCTCAGGAACGTTTTGTTAGTGACCTCATCTGTCACAAGGTTGATTTACATGCTGCAAGGTGTCTGGCTTGAGTCATTGTTTCAAAAGGTGGAGAAAGAAAGAAATAGGGAATTTATTTCAAGATGTTATAAAATCTACAAGAGATGTATTCACCCTTTCCTGAAGGGCCTTTGAATACAAGATTCACAGTTTTCTCAGTAGGATTTTCTATAGATTTTCTGTAAGATTCTCTTGGAGAACAAAACTGACACTGGTTCACTGAGTCTAGCTTCATGTCGGGGAGTCTTTCTTTTAAAGTGGAAAGACTAAGAGCTGAATTCAGATCCACCTTAAGGTTTTGCCTTAACCTCTCCGTGCTCCTGTTTTCAAACCTGTCTAGTGGAGACAGTAGTGCCTTGCTTAGGTGAGGAGAACAGATGATCTATGCATGAGATCTGGCTCTCAGGAAGAATAACAGAAGGACTAGGCCTCACTGTCACTGATTCTGATAACCAGAGTTAACCTGCAGAGGGGTGCAGGTTGGAGACCCCCTGATTGAGTGAGGCCTTTTTAATCCCCTGTGTCTACCCAGTGACTCGGGCCCTCTCCGTATCGCAAAGACGCCAACACCACCAGAAGAGCCTTCACCCCCGCCGAGCCCCACCGCTGGCCCCAATCACACTCTCGCGCCTGCATCCCCTGTGCCTGTGCGGCCAAGGTCACCTTCACAGGTGGGAAGAGAGCACACCTGCGGGGTAGTGGGACAGCTGGCCGGGGAGGTGACCCCTGGGGGACATTCTGTGGTCCAGGGCTTAGGTTGGCCTTTCCATTGGGGTAGGTTACCACAGAGGAATCCTTCTATTGGTCTTGGTTTTTACTTAACACCTGTGGTTGAATCTCTGGGACTTCTGGCATCCTTAGCTTCCTCAGGCTAATTTGCGTCCTGACTCAACCTGTCTGGCTCTCAAAGTTCTCTCTTAATAGATGGGAGTCCAGCACAGTGCTAGAGCACTTGCTTTGTATACAACAGGTTCTGAGATCTACCCCCAGAAGCTCTAAAACACACAAAAAAACAAAAACAGCCAAGCAGTGGTGGCTCATGCCTATAATCCTAGCTACTGAGGAGGCTGAGACCTGAGGATCATAGTACAAAGCCAGTCTGGGCAGGAAAGACCATGATATTCTTAACTCCAATTAAATACCCCAAAGCCAAAAGCGTAGCTATGGTTCAAGAAGTAGAGCACTAGCCTTGAGCCAAAAACCTCAGGGACAACCCCCAGGCCCTGAGTTCAAGTCCCAGGACTGACACAAAAAACACAAAAAGAAATTGTGTCTGCTCTTCCAAAGTGCCTTTTTATCCTACCTTCTCATCTAAATGGCTTTTCTAGTGCTTTTGTTTGTACTTGGGGTGAGAAGAGTGGTTTTATTTATGTGTTATTTTGTACATTTTTCCCTATTCACCACAGTGCATTGCACTTAAATAAACACTCAAGAAAACTGCATAGATCACTTGGCTGAACAGAATCAGTGAGAGTCGGGCAAAGGTAACTATGGAGAAAAATTACCACTCTTACTCTCCCAAGATTTCTTGTTGGAAAACTAGAAGTTCACAGTCTAGTTCAAATTTTCATGAATATAGTTAAAATTAAGGAAAATTGTAAGAATACATACTTAATAGATTTACCTCAAACTCTTAGAATAGCAAGTAAAATGGAAGTTGCCTATGGTCAAACTTATTCCAAGGATTTAGTTTTGAAATTCTAATTTTTTCTTTTTGTCCGAGTGATAAAATCATTTTCACAGAACACATTGCCTTTCTTGGGCACCAGTTTGGCCTCTCTCAGAGGCCCCAAAGGCCTTTGCGTGGGCTTGAGCTCAGATGAACACACTTATCTTGTGAGTTGAGTATGTCCCATCAGATCATTGCCTATTGGTTGGTGCTCATGGAACTTCCAGGTAGACAGTATGCTTGACCTGAATCAAGTATAAATGTCTACCTAGGTCTATGTTTAGATTAGAGATCAGTTTGTCAGTAGCTCTGTTCCTGTGACGTTTCTTTTCCTCTCAACTACATCTTTGACTGCTTTACTGTTTGTGTTTGATGGTCCCTAGACAAGGAAAGGGCCTCCAGTTCCACCTCTGCCTAAGGTCACCCCAACCAAGGAACTGCAACAGGAGAACATCATCAATTTCTTTGAAGACAACTTCGTTCCAGAGATCAATGTGACAACACCTTCCCAGGTGAGTGCCTGCTCTTGACCTGGGATCTTCCCAGGTGACGGCTTGCTGTTGATCTGGATGCCAGTGAACTCTATGTATCTTGGTAGAGTAATTCTCAGGGGTCACCCTTAGAGAAAGTGGCAACATGATAATTCTGAGAGGATTATTTTATTTTATTTATTTTTTTGGGGGGGGGTTCAGTTGTGGGGCCTGAACTCTGGGCCTGGGCGCTGTCCCTCAGCTCTTCAGCTCAAGGCTAGCGCTCTACCACTTGAGCCACAGCACCACTTCCGGCTTTTTTCTTTTTACTTATGTGGTGCTGAGGAATTGAACCCAGGGCCTCATGCATGCAAGGCAAGCGCTCTACCACTGAGCCACCTTCCCAACCCCGAGAGAGAGGATTATTTTAATTACTTTGCACGTTGAAAACATTCTAAAATGGAGGATGTATTTACATACTCTTATTTTTCATCCACAGTAGTATAATTATTGCAGAAAACTAGAAAAATACTGAAAAACATAAACTGAAGAATTTTTAAGAATCTCTTAAATCATCCCTCTGTGATGTAACTGTTAATACATGTGGGTCTATTTTCTTTTGTTCTTTTGTTTTTCCCTCAGTTTAGATCAATTTGGTTTCTTAAAATCAGATGGTATTTTGATGTAGTTTTGACTTTTACTCCTTTACTTTATTGGGCATCTTTTCATGTCACTCTATTGTCCTTTCAAAAAAATATATTTAGCATTAGTATTTTATTGTTTTGATGCCAAAGAAATAATAGAAGGTGTGCACATGTTCAAGATACTCATTGATGTGTTGGTGAAGTGATAGTGTAATTACAGCCAGTCCTGGTTCTGGGCCACCAAAATGCTCTCCTTAAGAGTGAAAGTCCCCAGAGATGCCCATGGCGTCTCTTCTTAGACTCAGAAACAATATTCACACTGCATAAGAAGTGGTATGCCACAATTGTGGTGGAATATAATTGTTGAACATTGTCACTAAGAATATTGTGATTAATTAATATTGTGTTTAATGTGACTAGTTACGGTCACGTATCATTAAGAATGGCAGAGGCAGCGAATTGATAACAAGAAACTCAGAAAGCCAAAATTTGGGAGCGATGAGGTAGTGAATCCTGATTTGTGTCCCCTGTGAGGACATTTATTGAAAGGTACTGTGCTTTGAGCTATGATCTTCTTCCTTCTGTAATTTGTATAGGGAATTGTGTTTGATACGCTCCAAGTTCGCAGTGTGATTTAGCAGCTTCTTTGAGATGGAAGAAATGTGTGTTTCTTAGCGTGTAGGCAGAGTGTGTGTTGGTGTATTAGTGGAGATGGCTGTCTTAGAGTTATATAACCATACCTAGCCCCTGCTGATAACCCTGATATCAATTGTTGGCAGTTAAAAAAATTTTTTATTGTCAAAATGATGTACACAGGGGTTACAGTTACATAAGTAAGATAATAAGTAAATTTCTTGTTGAAGTTGTTACCCCTCCCTCATTTTTCTCCTACTTTCCTTCCCCCAATCTGCCCCCCCTCCCCCCGCCAGTTGTACAGATCATTTCCAACATACTGCCTCGTGAGTATCGCTGCTGCATTGGTTCCCCCTTGTCCTTTGTCTCACCATTCTGTTGTTCCCCTTCCCTATCCTAATTCAGACAAACATATAAACAATACCCAGGGTACCAACATCAAGTTAAGTGACAATAGGGGATAAACCATAATAGGAGCGAAAATACAAAAGAAACAAGAAATCACATAGTACATTAACAACAACAACAACTAAAAACCTCTTGTGTCTATGTCTTGGAATTCATTTCACTTAGCACCATCTTATATAGTTGTATGTACATAGATGTTGAGCTATTTTGTTCATCTGCTAGAATCAGCTTTTTTCTTTTTTTCTTTTTCTTTTTCTTTTCTTTCTTTCTTTCTTTCTTTTTTTTTTTTTTTTTTTTTTGGTTGGTTGTGGGGCTTGAACGCTGGGCCTGGGCACTGTCCCTCAGCTCTTCAGCTCAAAGCTAGTGCTCTATCACTTGAGCCACAGCACCACTTCCAGTTTTCTGGTGGTTTATTGGAGATAAGAGTCTCACGGACTTTCCTGCCAGGGATGACTTTGAAACATGATCCTCATATCTCAGCCTCCTGAGTAGCTAGGATTATAGGCATGAGCCACCTTCACCCAGTTTTAGGATCAGTTTTAATTTCCAAGTTTTGCTTTCCATTGTCTTTGCCACTGCCTACCCTCATATTCTTTTATGCTATATGAATTTCCACAGTGAGAGTGTTTTAAGTTAAGAAAGCCCTCACTCAGTTGATTTTGCTAGGGCATCCTCTCAGCTCCATCAAAGGCAAGGACTTGTGTACTTGGCTAAGGACAGTCAAGTGGCAAGAACATGACACTTAGAAGTTCTGAAGAAGAGGTTCTGAGTGTTCTTTCTTTTGATATGAAGTTTGTTGGCTCCTAGGTAAGGACCCTTCGAGGGGGGTATATACAGAGGATCAAATGTTAGGAGAGGCTCCTGTGTACTGGGAGCATTCACTTTTGCTGGTACTGTGGAGCCAGAGTAATGGAATTACTGAAGAGCAGGGGGAAGGGAGAAGAATCCTTTCAAAACAGAAGCCCCTATTCTCCAGCTCTGGCTGTGGTCACATTTGAGTTGTGGAGCCCCTCATCCAGGCTCTACTACAGCTTTGTGTTGCTCTTCAGGCTTCCTCCATGCCAATGCCTTTTATCACCTGCTTGTCTGTGTGTCATGTCCATTATTCTGCCAGCTGAATTCAAAACAGCTACCCTCCAGAGACTATTAGGAAGATATGCTTTGGGAGTTGTGATTTATTTGTATTGTTTTCTTTTAATGTGGGGTGGCAGGGAGAGGAGGGAGCAGAAGAGAGAAGTTATTCTGTTATTCTTCTGAATCTGAGAAGCAACCTGGTCCCAGCTGATGTGGTTGGAATCGAGTTCATCACTAATGTCCACTTGTCTTTTGTCATGATATGAAAGAGGGCAGTAAGACAGATTTATGTTCCCATCTGCTGTTGAGGTTCCTGAGTGAGACTGTCTAGGTTTACTTAAAAATAGACCAATGCCACCTCTTCCTGAAGGGTGCTGGTTGTTTCTCCAGTTGTTGGTTCCTCTGTGGATATAAGTAGACCTTATGTGGTATTTCAGCCTGGGTGGCAGAGTTCCTGATCCAGCATATATAGGGTCAGTTAATTTCCATGTCTAAGGAGACCCCATTGCCCATCTGAAGCTGGTCCTGGGATCCCCCCGCCCTATGGTGCAAACATTTTTGTAATCCATGTGATACAAACCTATGAGCATTGAACAAGTTCCTCCATGAACAAGCAGATTTCTTCCATGGAAATGTGTGTTCTGACCCTTTATCACTGCCTCATTGACAATTGTGTGGCTTAATATGTCCCATATTTGGGACTACTGGACCCAGACACATTTTATGTATGTGCTTTCAATATAGTGATTGGCCTGTACGTCAAAATGTGTCATAATAATGTGTCTTACAGGGCACAGATGGATGATAAAAGAAATAAAATAGCATCCCTTGGAGAAAATGAGATGTTAACTACAAAGAAACATTGAAAACTAGAGAGTTTAGGGGTATATAAGTAGGTTTTTCTCCAGGTACATTAATATCTAATGATCCATCAAAATATTGTTTTAATTTTTTTCCTGAATAACGCATCTTATATTAATAAGATCAGTTTATGTTTCCAGTTTGCTATTTTTAATATGTGTTTCATGAGGAAGAAAAGCAATTGTGCTAACCCTGCCCAGACGACCAAATGTAATGAGTAACACATCTCCAGTCTAACTTGGCTTTGTGCCCCTTGACCTGTGACCCCTGTCATCACAGCAGGGATCCTGTCCACGTGGACAGAATCTATCTAGACTGAAACCGAAATCTGTCAGTCCCACAGAGCCCTCTAATGGCTCAAACCTTAACAAGAGCACAGAATTTTCTTTGGGAAATGTCTTTGCCTTCTCATAGGAAGATGGTTTGGCTGGACCGCAGCAGGCTTATCTTGCTTACCTGTTTCATTTTTGTTGTTGTTGTTTGGACTTTGTTTTGCTTCATAAAAAATCCCAATTTTATTATCTTTAAGTAGTTGTACAGTGGAGTTACCATTCAACAAATCAGTCTATAAGTACAGTGCATCTTGATTGATGTCACCCCTTCATGATTCTCCTCCACTCTCTGAACCCCATCACCTCTCCTCAGTGTTCTTAGTTTCATAGGATACAGATCAATATTATGACGGAATTCCCCCTTCTTATTCCTCTACCCCATGCCCTTGCCCCTTCCCCTGCCACCTTTCATGTGCCAATTTCTGGTAATCATTTTGTTGGACTGTGAGTTTGTTTTTCTAAGGAATTCTCTCCTGCAAATACCATACTTCAGTAAATACATTTGGGTATACTTGTATATGACCTCATATGTATCTACTTGTACATTTACCTTAATTCTAGTGTCCACATATGAGCAAAAGCATTAATTATTTGTCTCCCTGGGCCTGATTTCATCTAACATAATTTTTTCCAGGCCCATCCATTTGTTTGCAAATGATATAATATCATTCTTAATGGATGAATAAAATTCCAATGTGTATATATACACCACATTTTCTTGCCCATTGAGGGGCACTTGGGCTAATTCTGTACCTTGGCTATAGTGAATAGCTCAACAATAAGCATTGTACAAGGACTTTACTGTATCTTAATTTGTAATTTTTTTTTTACTAAATGTCCAAGACTGGTATTGCTGGATCATAGGGTAGTTCTATGTTTAGTTTTTTTGAGGAATCTCCCAGCTGCTTTTTAGAGTGGTTGAACACGTTTACATACTCTCTAGCAGTATATTAGGGTTCCTTTTCCCTCACATTTGCACCAGCATCTGTTGTTTGTATTCTTGATGATGACCATTCTAACTGGGGAGAGATAGAATATCATTGCTGTTTTAATTTACATTGCCTTTATGGTCAGGGATGTTGAGCATTTCTTCATAGGTTGATTGGCCATTTTTACTTCTGCTGAGAGGAGTCTATTTAGCTCATTTGTCCATTTGTTAATTGGATTATTGGTTTGAGGGTTTAGTTTGCTGAGTTCTGTGTACATTGTCAGTGTTCAGCCACTATCTGATATATAGCTGGTCAAGTTCTTCCATTCTGTAGGCTGTCTCTTTAGTTTGTTATATATGATCTTTTCCATGTAGAATCTTTTTTGGATATAATCCCATTTCTTTCTTTTGTTTGCTGGGCCCCTGGAACTTCATTCAGAAAATTCCTGTTTTTGCCAAGAAGTTCTAATGTTTCTCTTCATTCCTGTAGCAGTTTCATGGTTTCAGGTCTTACATTGAGGTCTTTGAACCATTTTGAGTTGACTTTAGTGCAGAGTGACAGATAGGGATCCAGTTTCAGCTTTCTGCATGTGGATATCCAGGTTTTCCTGCAGCATTTATTGAAGAGGCTCTTTTTTCTGGCCTATGTTTTTGGCTTCCTGATCAGATATTAGATAGCTGTAGGTAGGTTATGTGGGTTTATTTCTGAGTCATCTATTTTGTTCCATTGGTTCTTGGGCCTGTTTTTGTGCCCCCCTCCTTTTTTTTGCCCAGGTTTGCTTTTGAGATTGGGGGCCTTTTGGGTGAAATTAAGGTTTCTCTTTGAAGTGTGCCTTGTTAGATGGAATTAGAACAGAACAAAGATAGAAAAAATGTCCTGGACATGTTCCAGGGGGGTTAGACTATATTTTATCAGTTAGTCATCTCACTCATCACTTTTATCTAAGTGACTTTGTGAGTAAGTGTGTAAACCATCAGAAGGTAAACTCACCCTAATTCAATTCTTTTCACTGTGCTGTAGTATTTGGAGAGCATGTTTGAGGATATCAAACAGTGATATTAGAGAAATTCCACATGGGTGATCTCATGAATTCTCATATCATGGCCTACTTAATGCATGGTTTGTTTATCTGTGTTTAACAGAATGAAGTCACAGAGGTAAAGAAGGAGGAGACTCTGCTGGATCTAGACTTTGATCCCTTCAAGCCTGAGGTGACACCCACTGGTTCTGCTGGAGTGACCCACTCACCCATGTCTCAGGTATCATGTTGATTTTTGCATAATTTGGGAAGACATTTTATACACCATTAAGTTCAAGAAGGTGAACAATGATCCTTAATCCCTTTCAAATAACACTCACCTGCTTTTCTTTTTGGTTAAGAAATACTTCCTCATAGGAAGGAGGAGCAGGAAGAATATTAATCAATAGTAATGATTCTGATGCCATTAGCTGTCTGTTCCCACAGAAGTGCTACACCTTGCATTCCTGTTTGCCCTGGAATCACCATTTGCAGGTGGATTAACAAGGCTCCTGTTTACTCGCAAAGATATCCACGGTTGAATAGTTGATCTTATGGCTTCCTAAAATAAAGTTTCTTCTTTTGTCTTTAGGTTTATTCTTCTTCCTGTTTCCCCCCCTCATTTTCTCCTTTATACTTTACAATTTAAGACATGCTTGAATTAACCATGAGATTGTACCCCAACAGAAATCTTTTTCTGAACTTGAGGTTATTCTGCTTGTCCTACACCTTGCAGAACAGCCTCTCCTGTGATATTTACTTAGATGTGGAGCTGCCCCTGCTTACCAAGCTTTCCCTGGCTCAGTGTGTCTCTACCCTCATCTCTTCTCCTCTTCTATTAATTATTGAAATAAGATCTTGTGTCACAGGCATAGTGGTGGTAGTGGCTCTACTGATTCTCCTGGAAAAACCTTTTACAGTTATCTGCAATAATGGGAAGATGTTGATATAAAATTTAGGCTGGTAATTTTGGTGTTTTTAGGGAACATACATTTGACTCAAGGGGAAAAAATCTAAATATGCCAGAATTTGCTACAGGTTAAATGAATGAAAGCGTAGTGTAAAACTCCACTTAGAAATTGAGGCCTATCCTCCATCAGAAAGAATGACATTGCCCCATTTGTTAGGAAATGGAAAGACTTGGAAAAAATTATATTAAGTGAAGAAAGCCAGGCCCAAAGAAACATAGGTCCCATGGTTTCCCTTATTTGCAATAACTAGTCTGAGTCAAGCAGAAAAGTCAATTAATTTGATGTTAGGGAAATGAACCCTAAGATATGTATTCAAATGTTTTTTTCTTTCATGTGATTGTTTCTAACACATTTATAAGACTATTTCTTTGTTGCTTTGTATGTCCCTACCCCACGGTATAACCCCTGCTTTCACTGTATTTGATGTTGTTATAATTTGTGGAGGGGAAGGGAAAAAACAAATCATTTAAATAGGGATACAGGTGTACCCATTGCAACAATGAGACATACAAGTTGTTATGTCAAAAACAAACTTTACAACTTTGGTGGGGTGGGGGGAGGGTTGGGTGGGAAGGTGGGGGGTGGATGGGAAGGGAAGGAGAAACAAAGGAGGAGGCTACAATGCTTGATAAGAAATGTACTCATTATCTTGCCCATGTAATTGTAACCCCTCTGTACAGTATTTTCACAGTAAACCCCCCCCAAAAAAAGAAATTGAGGCCTATCTCAATTTCCTGAACTTGAAGTCTTTTTTGTACTTCAGAGTAAACCCTTGTGTGATGACTAAATCTGATCAAATAGAACCTAAGTATCTCCAGAACATGATGCTGAGTATAACCCATGCTTTGTTCTAGAAGGTGATTGGGTTTCTAAAAGCCTCTCTGTTGTAAATACGAACAAGGCTAATATATCAGCAGTCACAGGAATTCAGGAAGTCTGTCTCTAGTACTAAAGCTTTATAAAAGTAATTGATCTCTCAGATGAATGCCTCAGGAAATTATCTTTCTATTCTCTTAGAAGATGCCTATGTATATAAGACTAGTAGAGAGAGGCCCTGTAAATTCATACAATTATTTTTTTAAAAAAATAACTGTTTAAATTGTTTAATTCAGGTTCCCAAATATATCTGGTTGAAGAAATCTGTTTTAAGGAAGCTTTTCTTACAAGTCATTGAATTATTCTCTAAATCATATTTTGGAAGGCTGAAAAGTGGTCTTTGTCAGCAAGTATGAGATGTCCCTTGGTGGTAATGAAATGTGGGCAGTGAGTGACTGAGTAGCGTGAGTCCTTCCCAGAGCTGTGTCACTGCAGAAGCAGACAGACAAAAGAATCCATCTGCTTACCCTTCATAGTTCATTACTCTCATGGGAGAAGAAAAATTCCTGTGGTGGATTCTGAAAAGAGTGACTAAAAGTCCACCACATTTTTCTGTGTGGAAATTTGAACCAAGAGAGAAATGACTTTTATATCAACTCATGATTAAATCAATCCACAAATGGTGGGACTTTGTGTGGACTTAAAATTAAATGATTCATCTTTTTTTTTTTCAACATGGACCCCCCCCTCCCCCACTTCAACCTCTTAGTGGCTGAGACTATAGGTATGCACCACTGCACTTGGCTTAAAGATTCTTGCAGAATTAAAAAATAATTTTTATTAATGTCTTCAACAGTTTTTGTACTACTATAGGGAGTACATTGCTGCCATCAGGGCAAGCTCTTTGGACTGTGTAGGTTTTCTTTGGAGCCATCTAGTAAATTCCTTTGGCCTCCAGTGGGTGTAAGGGAGTCACCCAAGGCTGATATCCACTCCCCTCTCTCCTTCTTCATTGAGGATAAAGTCTGAGCTGAGGGACCAATAGCACAGTGCTGTTATAGTCTGTGGTTCTTTTCTTCACTCACAATGATCTTTACCCATTGCTTACCTCTTGTTGCCCTTGATCTCTTCTTGCTGCCAGTAGAATATCTGATCTTGTGATGTTCACAGTGTTCATATGAGCTCTCAACTCCTTTCACCATCGGGAAGAGTGATCAGCCCGAAATTCCACATTGCTGCCTTCCCTTGGAGAAACTGCTGTGTTGTCTGCATCCTGCAGAGACCTACACTCATGTGTACTCTAAGCTTCTATTTTGTTAAATCTCTAAGTAGTTGCACAAAGGCAGTTTCAACCAATATGTCAGTGTATGAGTACAATGTATCTTGATCAATGTCACCCCTTCCATCCTTCTCCCTCACCTCTCCCAACCCCACCCACCTCCTCAAGTTACTTGACTCCATTTTCACTTTTGTACATTGACAATAATGACTGAATTCACCAGATACAAGTTATGGAAACAGCCCAGATGCCCTGTAAGCAATAAGAGAATCAAGAAACTGTGGTATATCTATACATGGAATGTTACTCAGTCGTCAGAATAATACTATGTCATTTGCAGGGAAATGGATAGTTGTGGAAAAAATTAGGTTAGGTGAAAGAAGTCAGACTCTAGCTCACGTGTTTTTTATGTGGAAGTTAGATGTAAATTATAAACATATATGAAAACATATGCGAGGACATATATATGTACAAAACCAATTGTCCGAAGTATTATCTGTATTTCTTAAGGTTCTGTGGATCAAGAGAATAGAAACTCTGTGGATAATGAGAAAATGCATGTTAGATGCAGAAGTAGTTTATGTGCACAGAAGTGCGTGCCTCTCCATCTTTGATATTCTCTGAGAGTTTACTAAGCATGAGACAAACCAATCTGCACAGAGATGTAGAGTGAACAGCTGAGTAAATTTAGAACAGGCTCAGATCAAGAGGTAAGGGTGGGGGGAGCACCCATGATAACCAGGGGTCCCACTTTCTGTGATACAGAGTCTCAACAAGACATCTGTCCTCGCCACTGGAAGAGTCGGCATTTACAATGGCAGTGCTGGGCTCCAGTGATGCAAAACAAGTTAGAAAATGGGGGTCTGTCACAAAACAAGCACATTAAAGAGATATGAACTTAATTCTCAGTCTCAGAAGAAAGAAGAAAGGGAGATGTATCCCACTGTCCCCACTCACAGTGGAGGTTGTTTGCACCATTTGGGTTCCTTCCTGTGAACCAATAAGCTTGATAATGAAAATCCTTGTAGCAAGTGTAATTTGTTCATATGTCTTAATGGGCACCCTGCTAATGGGTGTGATTACCAATTAATTGAACTGCATGCTTTGTAACTCAACACTCAGACGAACCACTTTTGGGGATTCATTTACCATCAAACTGGTCCTCTCAAATGTGATGGGGGGGGCAGGGATAGTCACATGATTAAAATACGCTCTCCTCCATGGGGTGATACACTCTAAGATCTGGTTATCTTCCTGTTTTAATGATGTATTCAAATTAACCCCTTTTTAGATGTGGGATGTATTTCAGATGTAAGGTTGTCTCCTGTTTATGGAACACAAGGCAGATGGGTGACACCTGTGCTTTCCAGTGTGGTATGCGCTAGCTTTGTGCACCAATTTAAGCACTGTACTCACAATCTGAAGTGCTGAACTGTACTTTACATGAAGCTGTTCAAATGTCTTTGACTCTCCAGAGTTATAAAGAGTACAACTACTTATTATAAGATTATAAAAATTGCATATATATAATAAACTTAAACTTTTGGAAGTGCCCAGTAGCCACATGTGACAAGTATCTATCAGATTAGATAACACATAAATTTCCATCAGTGGTGCAGGTTCTATAGAATGGTGCTGTATTGAATGCTTAAAAATACTTTTGCTATCAAGCCATTTCTCACCTCCTTATATTTATCACCACCTATGTATTTTTCTCCCACATTTGGGATATTTATATAATAATAATATTTTTGTTCCTTTTCTTTTCAGACATTGCCCTGGGACTTATGGACGGTAAGAGCTCTAATCACATGTATCTTGAGCTGGAAAAATGTGGAGGCCTCATTATATTTTATTTCCCTTATGAGGGAAAGAAGATAATTGAATGCTAATGATAATCGAATCCTCTCATTTCCACAACCTCAAGATCTTGGTAGGAAAAAGTGTACTAGGGGTCATGACTGTGGCATTGTGACCTTTGCTTCTACCTGTGAGATGGTAGTGACTGTAGGGATGGGCAGGTACCTGTGTGGTTGCTTTTCAATAGAATGAAACAAGTGTGGATGAGAACAATGGCAAATGATTTAAACTACTATTTCATTATTACATGCAGTGAAGCTTGTATAATAACCAGCTGGATTTAAGTCCAGACTTGAATAGTATTAATGTTGGGACTTGGAACAATTTCTAAAATTCTCTAAGCCTCAGTTTTTCTTATCTATAGAATAAAGGTGATGGCAGTGGATTGTGTAGAGATTAAATGAGATATTTGTAGCCCAATATGTAGCACATAGCAATAAAAGATATTATTACCCATGTTATTCATTCTGTTAAGCTGACAAGTATTTCTAGAATGTAGAGTTGAGTAGAAGATGTGAATAAAGATGTGTGGTACTACATAATCATGGAGAAATTGGGAAGACTGTTGCTATTTCTTAGAGATAGGGCTTTTGTCTTAGAACGAAGTTATGGGCATGTGGTCTTAAGAACCTTACTTGAATTTATGCATTTTCCTTTTTTACTGTGTCTCCCCTCCCTTTGGTACTGGTTCTGGGGCTTGAACTCAGGGCCTGCGCACTGCCCCTGAGCTTCCTGCCCAAGGCTAGCACTCTAACACTTAAGCTACAGCTCTACTTTTCAGCTTTTTTGGTAGTTAATTGGGCTTTCCTGCCCAGACTTGTTCTGAATCTCCATCTTCAGATCTCAGCCTCTTGAGTAGCTAGGATTAATAGGTATGAGTCACCAGTACCCAGTGTGGCTGTGTCTTTTGAGGTGATAATATTACTTTCTCGCCTTAAAGACAAAAGGGTTACCCTTTTCTCTTCTGCAGAATCATGGTCAAACTCCATTTTTTTGAGAACCTTGAAATATCAAGACAGTTTTCAAGGGAAGAGCTAATAGTGTTCTTTAAAACCACCTATGACTAAGTTCTTTTACAGTGAACTGAATTGGCATTCAGGGCATTTGAATTCTAGCCTCAACTCTAGCTTTTTTCTTAATATCTAAAGAGTAATGCTATTTATTTTTAATTTTTGGATTTCCTATCTTTAGTTGGAGCTGTAATTTATTTATCTTTCCTCGCTGGAGAAGGTGTGATGTGGGTAAAGGAATTATCTAGAAGGAGTTTCTGGCTGCTTTAGAAGGCAAGCCTACTAGGAATATCAAGAATAATTAATAATTAAATGATGACGTTCTAGACGTAATTATTCATTGTTTTTACTCTTCCCAACCAACCAAAGGATTTTGCTTGCATGTAGAAAATGGCTCCTAGGTTGAGGAAAGATAATTCTCAAGACAGAGTGGTTAATATCAGATGTTTCCTTCATTGATGTCCCTACCTCAGATTCAGAATCCAAGTGAAGGATGAGTTGGGGGAGATTTTTCTTTGTAGTTTGTCTTTCTGAGGCTGTGTCAGGTTAAAGCATATGATATTGGGTAATTGCTGTACCTGTAGAGGTTTGATGTCATTTTAGTATTTACTCTCAGATTTATTTGACTAAATAAGCATTTCATACTCTGCTAGAGCAGAATATGTATAGTAGCCATAAAACATCCTTTCTGATGCTAGAAAATGGCGGAGGTTTTCTTTTGTGTTTCAATTATGATTTCTCCATAGTAGTCTTAAGTAATAAAAGAATTCCCATCACAAATACATTGCAACATATAATCTCAATCAAGTAAAAAGCCCTGGATTTTAGTGGAATGTTTTCTCTGGATAATATGAGATTTTAATCTGCCAGTGAATTTTCCTTCCTTGCCTTATAATTATTCTTCTTTTTAAAACCCATACAGACAAGCACTGATTTGGCACAACCGGTAGGTAAATACCCAGAAAACTCTGGATTTTTTAAATATTTAATATGCATTACATACATGTTTATTCTAGATTGAACTTTTCCCCTACTATGTTGCTAGTCATAGATTTAGCCAATTAATTTAAAAGCTTTCTAACATTGTTTAACTGGTGTTATCCTACTAAAGAGCTTTGTGTTTTCTCATCAGAACTTGCCATGGTCTATTCATCTTATTTTTTTTCCTTTGCTTTTCTGCATATTTTAAAGACTGACTCTTCAAAAAGTCTTTCTCTGTGTAACCTGATCATGGAGGAAACTCCAGAGAGTGGGTTGGCCGAAGAAATTCAAAGATCTCAAATTGATATAGGTGCATTTACTTGGGGCCCTGATGATAGTACAGAAAGTGTCAGCCAGGAAATGACCCTGAGTGAGTCTCAAGAAGACTTTGCATGTGTGTCTGAAGCTCAGCAAGACAGATTTTCCACCAGAATGTTTTCTTCCACTGATGGGTCCACTGTAGCCGAACAGAGCGAGTGTGTTCTAGAGCCAGGCCTTACAGGTGGAAATGAACAGCAGTCCCCAAAGCCCATGCCTGAGCCTGGAGTTGCCATTACTACTTGTCTGGAGATAAACCAACCATGTGACTCAGAGGTTCCAGCTGTGAACACTGCTGGGCTGCCTAAAGAAGGCCATGAAGATACTGAAAGGTCAGACAAAGAAGGAGAGAAGCAGAAGATGGAAGATTCTGTGTGGGCATATATGGAGACGGGTCAAAAGGTAGATGCTAGAGAAATTGATGTCCAGGCACTAGAGGGAACTAAGGAATTTGCAGAGGAAATGTATGGACATATAGAGAACAGGACACTGATTTGTCTTAAAGCAGTCACAAAGCAACACCAGGATGCTAATGAAATTAATAATCTAAGAGTAGGATGTAAGCAAAATATGGAAACCCATGAAAATTACTTGGAGGAAGCTGATCTATTAGAAAAAGACAATATAGAAAGTGTAGCTGTGGTAGGTAAGCGTAGTGATGGAGTCCAAGGGTTACATGATGGAGTTCAAGTAATTAATGGTTGTAAAAATATGGAAGGCTCTGGAGCTCAACCTGACAATTACGTAGATGTGTTGAATCCTTCTCTCCAGGCTGACTCTGTATCTAATATGGAAGATGCCAGTCCTGGCGGATGGGATTTACCTAGAAAAGACATAAAGAAAAATGTAATTGACCCTGCCAACCATGCTTTAGAATGTCAGTCAGCACAGGGCAGTGCTGAAGCTGAAGAAATTCAGTGTGACATTGTGTTAAGTGCCTGTGAAGGTGCCCAAGATGAAAATCAGGCCATCTTTGCATCAATGAAATATGCAGAGGCAGTCGAGTCTAAGACAGACTTTAATTGTTCTCTGGAAACTAATGGCAGCAGAGGACATCAGTGCTCACATGAGGGAGGAAACTCCTTCAAAGAGTGGTTGGAAAGTACAGTTACTGATAATGGTAGTCAGACTGTTAACATGCCAGAAATCGCAAAGACACAGGGAGTAATTGCAGATCAAATCAGCCAGCCAAACCTGAATTTAGTCATGGGTAATATGGGCACATCAGGATACTCTGGTATTCCAGATGGTCAAGCCAGTGGATTTGCCAGTTGTCTAGATTCTAATCACTGCTGGCCTCTCAGAGATGGGGAAGGCTTTGATCATTCCTGTGCACATTTAGATATTGGAAGTCAGAAAGGACTGGAGGTGGACTTACTAACAGGTATCCAGGAAGAGCAAGCCATTACTAACTGCTCAGAGCAAAGCCTAGAGATAGGTAGACCATTGGCTCTGGGAACCTTCTGGAACACTAGCACTGAGAGTTCTGATAGCTCTCGAGACAGTGACACCAACAACTCAGAGTTATCTGAAGATGAAATTGCTAACCAGAGATATGGATTGTTGTATCAAGAAATAGAAGCTGATAAAGACGAGGTACCTACCCCAATATGTAGCCTATACTGGCCAGAGACTTCTGTAGGTTCCGTTTTTCCTAGTGTCTCTCACCTCCTTCATCATCCATTCTGTTGATCTCCTTGGCAGATTATCATACCTCTCGAAATCTGTGCAACCCAAATGCAAATAGGTTGACAAAAAGAATCCCACCAAAGCCCCCAAATGGTTAGGAAACCTGGTGCTGACTGCTCATGCCTGTAATCTTAGCTACTTGGGAGGCTGTACACGGTAGGCTCATGGTTTGAAGAAAGACCAGGCAAAAAAATCTCATGAAGTGTTATTCTGAAAAGAACTTTAACAAAATTTTTTTTTTTACAAAAAACCTCAGGGTTGGAGGTATGGCTGTGTGGTAGAGCACCAGCGTAGCAAACTGGAGGTCTTGAGTTCAAGCTAAAAATGTGCTAAACTACAAACAATACAGACCTATGTAGTGGTCCTAAAGTTTGTCACTTCATTAAGAACATATGAAATGTTCTCATCAGCCATCTGAAACTGCTATGATTCACCAAGATGACAGATTATAGAAACGTTGGGAAAGCTTTTTCTAACATTTACCAAGAGCCTGAATAGAGAGCTGTTAGCTTCTCATGGCTTTTCTCTGGAACCGTCCTTCTCATTAATGAGAAAATCAATTGGATTAGCAATAATTATAAAATTGACATTTCTTTTTTTTGTCAGCCTATTTAAAATAATACAGCATGGCCTTTTGCATTTCCTAGTTGCATTCATGCACAACAACCTTTTGTATTATTTTGAAGTCTGGTAGTCAGTACTCTCCAAATTGTCTAATGGATATTCACATAATCCTATAGAAGTGATGGTAAAGTAATACACTTCATTTTCCATTTCTGTTCAGGCTCCTGGTGGTTCATTTAATGGATTCACCCAGGTAAGATATTAAGTTTCCAGCAAGATTCTCTCCTAGGAATACTGATTTTTTCATTGTGAGTTTTATGCCACTGTAATAATGAACAGTATGTGTACAAAATTTAACCCTATACTCAGAGAAATGGAAACAGACAATAATTCTGCTGTCCACTAGTTTCTCTACTGGTAAGTAGAGTTCTGCTAATCTGATTCTCTAAATTCATCTGTCCCAAAAAGGTGAGAGGATTGACTGGAAGTAGAGATGGAGCTAAAGAAAATATGGTTATCTGGATTCAATTCTGACAGTCCCTTCACAGAGACCTCAACCTGAAGCTTGTCTCTGATATAATGCTTTCTATCTGAATGCTAGACAAGTAGAGCTTTCAACAATGTTCACATTAGGAATTCGCTAATAGGTATTCACAATATATTCAGAATTGGAATTTATGGATTATTATTATTATTCCACATGTGATTACTCTATTTTTCTTGTTCTGCTGTTTTCTAATGCTTCTTTTTTCAGATGTTGGCTTTGCTTTGCTGTTCCTTTTTCCAGCCATTTCTCTCTACCTTCTCTGCATTCCATCTCTTCTAACAGGTCTTTCACTCCTAGAATACTTTGAGTTTCCAGGAGTTCATTGTACTTGTGGCTGTGTTTTCCAATACAATCTTTTTCCTGTCATTATTATTTTTTTCTTCCACTTGCAGTACTTAACTATTCAGTTTCTCCATTTTTGTATCTGAGACTTTTCTCAATGCCTGGTGATCTTGATGGAAGATTAAAAATAATATGTTAAAAGATCTGAATGGACAAAGAGGAGGCAACAATGCTTGATAAGAAATGTACTTGTTATCTTGCCCATGTAATTGTAACTCCTCTGTACGGTATTCTCAGAATACAAAAAAAAAAAAAAAAAGATCTGAATAGAAACTTGTAGAAAGGTCTCACTGGCTATACATGTCGTTGTAGGATTTCCAGATCATCTTTTCTGTCCAGGAACCTCTGCTGTGAGAGTCTTCCTTCCTCCCTTCTTTTCTTCCTTCCTTCTTTCCAGCCTTCCTTCCTTCCTTTTTGCATTTTACTTGAGCTGGCCCAAGTTCTTAGACAAGATTCTCGTGGTTCCAGTGTGAGGGGTCAAATCTTATCTGTACTGTGAAGGAAGTGAACAGAATGCTGTGGAGAGCACATGGAGAGAGAGGCATACATTTTTGTTGTTGTTCTTGGTCATGGGGCTTGCACTCTGGGCTTGGGCACTATCCCTCAGCAGTTCAGCTCAAGGCTAACACTCTACCACTTGAGCCACAACACCACTTCTGGTTTTCTGGTGGTTTATTGGCGATTAAGAGTTTCATGGACTTTCCTTCCCACTGCCTTTGAACTGCGATCCTCAGATCTCAGCCTTCTGAATATTTAGGATTACAGGTGTGAGCCAGCAGCGCCCTGCACCATACATTCTTACACTTAACATGTAAATGCTTATCGATCCTTCTACTTTCCTAATGTGCCTGTGTGTCCCAGCCCAAAGCCCAACTTCTCCAACCTCAGTAGAATTAATTTCATGTTTCATGCTGGGAAGGAAAGGACACAGCTTGGTTTTTAGAGTAGACATTATGTTGAGATCTAATCACGTTACTTGGCTTTGTGGCTTTTCTCCTGTCTTTCTCACACCTAACTTGTTTCTCATGGTTATTCATGCTTCTCATTGTGGGCCCACTGGACTACCCAATCAGTGACTTGGATTGATTCTTGGTATCACTGGTCTCATCACCTTCAGATACAGAGGGTTTGGATCTCCCAAATCTTTCATGGCTTGTTTTTGCCCATATTCAGCCCCAGGACACTTCACTGTTTACAGTTCAGGCAGACCAAAGCGTGTAGCTTGCTTAAGTTGTGGCTGCTATATCTTTGGGAATTTCTTAAGTTACTACCGAGTATTGGAACGTAAGTTGGTTCCTCTGGTCTACAGTTTGAATATGTGGAATGTGATTTCTGAAAGCCCCTCTTTTCTGGGAAACAGGAGGGGAAAACTCTGTAAAATCTCAGTGTGACTTTGAATTTGGCTACTTCCGTTTGGAAAAGCACAGGGACACCAGGGAGCACCCACTCTTTTTGCTTGTGGCTGTCAGATTTTTCCTGTGTAACTATTACAAGCAACATGATTGAAAATGAAATGACCTTGACAGGCGTGGCAAAATGATTTCAACTCAACCGGTCAGATGATGAGTGCAAGGCATCGTGATCTATGTCACCCCTTCCAGCATGCTCCCCTGTCTCTCCACATCCCATACTCTCAAACTACGCACTTCCATTTTCACATATGCACATTGAAGTCATCTGCTCCTACTCTCCATTTTTCTGTCCTCACTCCTCCTTCTGCCCTCTCCCTCAACAAAGCTTCTTGCTATTCATTTGATTGAACTATTCATTAGTGGTTTAGATAAGTTAGGCCATTGCAATCTTCCCTGGAGTGTCTAATACCTAAATAGATTGTTCTGTGGGCTTTGATTTTTATTTATTTTGCATAGCCAAGCAAAAAAAGGGAATCTCTGGGGCCTACAAATACATGTTTAAGTGCTTCGAGTACATATTATTTGTATCAACAATGAAGCCTGAAAGATGTATTTTTTATTTTAATTTTATTGTCAAGGTAATGTACAGAGGGATTACAGTTACATAACTAACTTGTTACCACCTCCCTCATTTTTCTCTCTCTTTCCCTCCACCATCCCCTCCCCCAACTTGTACAGATCATTTCCAACATATTGTCTTGTGAGTATTGCTTTTTCATTGGTTCCCCTTTGTCTCACCATTTTGTTGTTCCCCTTCCCTTCTCTTCCCTAGTTCAGATAAACGTATATACAATACCCAGGGTACCAACATCAAATACCATGACAACAGAAATAAACCATAGGGGAAAAAAAACAAAGAAAATAGAAGTCACATAGTACATTAAAAACAGCAACAACAACAAAAACCTCTTGTGTCCATGTCTTGGAGTTCATCTCACTTAACATCATCTTATATGGTTATGTGTACATAGCTATTGAGCTATTCTGCTCATCTGATAAGATTATCCTAGAAGTATACTAATTATTACAAATAAGGGAAACCATGGGACCTGTGTTTCTTTGAGTCTGGCTATTTCACTTAATATGATTCTTTCCAAGTCCTTCCATTTCCTTACAAATGGGGTGGGTGTTATTCTTTCTGATGGAAACATAGAATATCATTGTATGTATGTATATATATATATGTATATATAGAAAATGTATATGTATATACTGCATTTTCTTGACCTATTCATCTACTGAGGGGTATTTGGGTTGGTTCCATATCTTAGCTATGGCAAATAACGCTGTGATAAACATAGTTGTGCTGGTAGCTTTAGTGTTGCCTTGTTTCTGGTCATTTGAGTAAATGCCCAGAAGTAGGATTGCTGGGTTGTAGGGGAGCTCTATGTTTAGTCTTTTGAGCAACCTTCATACTGCTTTCCAGAGTGGTCAAACAAGCTTACACTCACACCAACAGTGTAGAAGTGTTCTCTTTTGGCCACATCCCCTCCAGCATCTGTTGTTATTAGATTTCTTGATTATAGCCATTCTAACTGGGATGAGGTGGAATCTCAGTGTTGTTTTGATTTGCATTTCTTCTGTGGCTAGAGAAGTTGAGCATTTCTTCTTGTGTCTATTGGCCATTCTTATTTCTTCTTAAAAGAAGTCATTCTTTAAGTCTTTAGCCCACTTATTTATTGGGCAGTTGTTTCTTTGAGGATTTGTTGTTGGGGGATTTAATTTTTTGAGTTCTAAGTATATTTTAGACATGAGGCCCTTTTCTGTTGTATGGCTGTTGAAGATCTTCTAATCTGTGGGCTTTCTATTGATCTTGGTAGCTATGTCCTTTGCCATGCAGAAGCTCTGCAGTTTCATGCAATCCCATTTGTCCAACCTTTCTTTGGTTTGTTGTGTTTCTGGGTCTTTATTAAGAAACTTTCAGCCTGTGCCAAGGAGACCTAGAGTTTCTCCTATTTCTCCCTGTAATGTTTAAAGGGTGTCTGCTTTTACCTCAAAGTCTTCGATCCATTTGGAGTTGATTCTGGTGCAGGTGATATATAAGGATCTAACCTTAATTTTCTACAGGTGTTTAACCAATTTTGCCAGCACCATTTACTGAAGAGGTGTCTTTCTTCCATTCTATTTTTTTTAGCTTCCTTATTGAAGATTATGTGGCCATAAGTCTGCAGGTTCATTTCTGGGTCTTCAATTCTATTCCATTGGTCCTTAGGTCTGTTCTTGTGCCAATACCAAGCTGTTTTGATTTCTGTAGCTTTGTAGTAGAGTTTGAAGTCTGGTATTGATGTTCTTCCGGCACTATTCTTTCTGTTAAGGATTGCTTTTGCTATTTGGGGTTTTTTATTGTTCCATATGACTTTTTGGATTGCTTCCTCTATTTCATTAAACAATAAAACTGGGATATTGATGTATGTTGCCATGAATTTGTAGATAGCCTTTGTCAGTATTGCCATTTTCATTTATTTATTTATTTTTAATTGTGAAAATACTGTACAGAGGGGTTACAATTACATGGGCAAGATAATGAGTACATTTCTTATCAAGCATTGTAGCCTCCTCCTTTGTTTCCCCTTCCCATCCCTTCTCATCCTCCCCCCACCCCCACCCAATTCTCCTCCCCCCCCACCAAAGTTGTAAAGTTTGCTTTTCCACTTAACGACTTGTACATCTCATTGTTGCAATGGATCCACCTGTATCCCTATAGTATTGCCATTTTCATGATGTTAATCCTTCCAATCCAGGAGCATGGGAGGTTTTTTCACTTCCTTAGTTCTGCTTTATGTTCATAGTTGAGTCTCAGCGTGGGTGACAGAATTATTTTATAATTGTCAATTGTAACTGGGTTTAGAAAATGAAGAAATACTGGTACAAAAGAAAAGGCAATGATTATAATTAAATTCATACCTACTACTTTGATGTAAAACATCTAAGCTCAGAATTATATGTTTATTTTAACTTATTTTTTATGTATTTTTAATTTTAAGTTATCTTTATGTAGCTGTACCAGGGGATGGTACCATGTAACAAAGCAGTTTATGAATATTCTGCATCATGATCAGCATCACCACTTCAACATTGACTTAGACTCATCTTTGACTCACCCCTTCCCTTACTTTTCTTAATTTTGTGGTATATGCAGTGAGTTCTTGACTGCATTCTCTCCCCTTCTCCACCTTCATTCATCTTCCCATCTCCCCTTTCCTCCACATTGGATGTACCCAATTTGTGGCATTGATTTTGTTGGGCTTTGACCTAGTCTTTCTGAAAGATTATACTACTTGAGCTCTGCATAGAATCTATTTTACTTCAGCTAAGTCATTTGTAACCACTTGCATACCACCCATTGTGTTTACGAATAGATTTATAGGCACATTCTATCTACCATAAATGAGGGACACCATGCAACCTTTGTTTCTTGGGTCTGGCTTACTTCACTGAATATAATTTTTTCCACGTCTTCCCATTTCCTTACAAATGGTACAATATCATTCTTTCTAATAGATGAGTAAAATTCTATTGTGTGTATATACCACATTTTCTTGATCCATTTGTCCATCAAGGAACATCTGCGCTGATTCCACAGCTATGGTGACTAGTCCTCCAGTTAACATGGTTGTGCTCATGGCTTTACTTGTTTGTGTTCTATTGGATAACTGGCTAGAAGTATAATTGCTGGGCCATATGGTAGTTCTGTGTTTGGTGTTTCTAAACATCTCCCTGTGCTCCAGAGCTACTTGTAGCAATGTGTATGCCAGCCCTTTCCTTCTCTCAATAAGCAGAGTTAGAATCAGATATCTCTTTTCTCTGCTGGGGAAGTTGGTTGGTGTACCCTTTGTTGCAAATATTGCTGCATGCCTTGTGTGAGGGACCAGGAAATTACACTGAGTGTATGTCTATGAGTAAGTCATCATTATAGTGTCTCTTTCCAGGAATATGGAACAGCCCAGCAATTAGTTAATTGACTGCACTGAACAAAACAGGTAATCACCTGGAACTCTCCCTGATGGCTTTGTTTGGCTTCAAAGAGCATCTAGTGTATAATCTGCAGATCTTACCTAGGGTTCTGAGTTGTCTCCAAGGTCTCTTGTAGTTTTCAGGGTTGGGGAAGCAGAACTAGAAGGCAGGTACCATATTAGATTGTGAATAGACCCCTTCAGTCTCCCAGCCCATCTCCCCTGGCTCCCCGTTGATTTACTATGTCTTACCATAGAAGATTTCAGAATATGTATTTCAAGACTACACTATTCCTTTTATCATAAAGGAAAAGTCTCTTTCTGATTCGTAGAGGTAAAGCATTGTACTATCCTGCTGCCCCCTTGGAGGTGAAGGTTACCCCCTTTGTTCTTGAATGTATAGTGATTTTTTTGCCACTATAGCAAACAAATAATAGGAAATGATTTCCAGCATTCCCAAACAGATATCACTCGATATCAGCAGTTGGAGAAGAACACAATTCCTGTAGAACTCTTTTAGATGATTTTTTCATAGCATGATACACAATAGGAGAATTTGTCTATCATTTTCTATCTTCTCACAAAATATTTATGATTTTTACACTACCTCAGAAGGAATGAAAGAGTAAGTGACTTCCATATGTTACCTTGAGAAGCAGGATTGGGAGGCAATATAGGGGTTTGAATGTTGGGCCCTGAACTGAATATGCAGGTCCCCAGGGACTTCAGCCAACAGCTCCTAGGAGAGAAGCACAATATAAAATGGTGCTTCATCCTTACTTTCCATTCCTTGAGTTATCTTTATTGCCCTCGAATGTAAGTTGTAATTCCATGCCAGAACATTTGGTATTTTCCTGTGGGACACTCTAATATATGAGACAGGTTGTGCTTAAAAGGAGAAGCAAGAGCTATATCCTCTTTGTTACTAATTCCAACAACAAATACTATTAAACTCATGTAGAAAGTCTCCCTAGTTTTTTCTTGCCTTACTGGAACTTCAAATTTCATTGGACTTCAAAGGAACCCAGAACCTGGTTTGCATCATAAGTGGTCTTTGCATTTAAAACATCTACAAAGAGGGGTTGGAGGTGTGGCTCTGTGGAGTGCTAGCCAGTGAGTGAAAGTGCAGGTAGCCAGTTCAAGTCCCCATCTCAGAACTTTAGAAAAAAGAAAAATGTACAAGGATATGTGCTTTGTGTTCGGATACTTCTCTTGGTTCCTTGTGTGGCTTTAGATTGTAGCATACTTCATCCTGCCAGGGAGAGCTCACAGGTTGCTTCCTCCTTGGCCAACACTTGGCCTTTGTGTACTCTGTCGATTGTGTGGGCCATTTGATAACTTTTTCTTCTAACAAATCACCTTGACATCCCAAATGGAGAGATCTTACAGTATTGGAGTACTTACAGTATTGGCTGTTATGAAATCTTGTTCCATTATATCAATCCTTCTTTTTGAATTAGAAAGCAGTATCTTTTTCTCATTCCTTCTTTTTTTTTTTTGTCTTTTCTTTTTTGGTACTGGGGATCGAACCCAGGACGTTGCACTTGCTAGGCAAGTGCTTTGCCACTGAGCTACATCCCAGCCCTTTTTCTCATTCCTTCTAACAGATGTAAATCCCCTCTTTCCCTCCTTGTTGATTTGTTTCTCCTTCTCTCTTTGTGCTTTTTTTCTCCTTTTCTGTCTCTCCTTTCTGATTCTGCTCTCTCTTTTTTGTTTTTTGTTTTTTGTTTTTGGTCTGGTTGTTGGGCCTGAACTCTGGGCCTGGGTGCTGTCCCTCAGCTCTTCAGCTCAAGGCTAGCACTCTACCACTTAAGCCACAGTGCCATTTCCAGCTTTTTTTTTTCTACTTATGTGGTGCTGAGGAATCGAACCCAGGGCCTCATGCATGCAAGGCAAGCACTCTACCACTGAGCCAACTTCGCAGCCCAGGAGGATTTTGGTTTGGTTTTTATTTTGGGTCCGGTCGTGGGCCTGAACTCTGAGTCTGGGCACTGCCCCTCAGCTCCTCAGCTCAAGGCTAGTGCTCCACCACTTGAGCCACAGCACCACTTCCGGCTTGTTTTTTTGCTTATGGGTGCTGAGGAATTGAACCCAGGGCCTCAAGCATGCAAGGCAAGTGCTTTACCACTGAGCCACCTTCCCAGCCCAGCATTTTGCTCTCTCTTATCTACTTCTTTCTCTTCTGTCACACTCCCTCCATCGCTCTGCAAAATAGAAGGAAGTACCATTTTTCACATCTCTTATGGACAGTGAAGCAAGTAGTAAAATGTTGCAGGTAGGTAAAATGAGTTGGCTGACTTCACGGGAAACATGTTCTTGGTAATGGGAAACAAGAAGCATAACAAGATTTTGTTCCTGGACTTTGAAGTTCTGAAAAGGCTAATGATGCCAAGGGTGGAATTCGTCTTACACTACAGATCTAATGAAGCTACTTGCCTCTCAGATGACAAAGACGATTGGCAAAATCTTAATTGTCGTGTATTCTACAGTATTACCTGTTCACTTGTTGATGTGTTTCCTCTAAACCCCCATCAACCAACAACCAACCCAAGGCTGAAACTGAACAGGCTGCACCCACCGAGCTGAAAGCCGAGGAGCCTCCCGTCACCGTGGCACCTGCTGTCGGGCTGGACCTTGGACTGGAAACTGAGGAGCCACCATCAGTGGAGGAGTCAGTGGTGAGTACCACCCGCACCCACCCACCTATGGCTGCCATCTTGCTCATCTCCTGACCAAGGGAACTGCTGCTCACACACAGCATAGTGCCATATTTGTGCCGTCTCCCCTGGTTCTAATAGCACTCACAGTAAAACTCCATTCCTGCTCATGTCTTCAAAAGAGATATCCAGAGCAGTGATCATACCATCTAGAGAGCACTCATATAACCATAGCTAAAGGGTGCCGGATTCTCTCCCTTTCTTGGTAGGTTGTAGAATGTGTAGAGTCGAATGTTTATTTTATTTTATTTTTTTTTCAGTCATGGGGCTTGAACTCTGGGCTTGGGCGCTTTCCCTGCACTCTTGAGCTCAAGGCAAGCACTCTTCCACTTGAGCCACAGCACTACTTCCAGTTTTCTAGTGGTTTATTGGAGATAAGAGTATCAGGGACTTTTCTGCCTGGCTGGCTTTGAACCATGATCCTCAGTTCTCAGCCTCCTGAGCAGCTAGGATTACAGGCATGAGCCACCAGTGCCCAGCTTGGATGTTTATTCTTTATTTTAGATTTTATTTTATAAAATGTTTGTATATAAATACAATAAGTTTAAATACATTTACATTTATTTAAATATATTTATTAAATATTATTTATTTAATAAACATAAATGTGTTTAAATATGTTTATCATATTTGTATGTACTTATATTTATATGTAAACATAATACATATAAATATATACTATATACTATAGTTATATGTATGTATTTTAAGTATAAACATATAAATATATATTTATGTCTTTATACATTTAAAATATATTTATATATTTACCATATATTTTATATTTTTATATGTATAATTTATATTTTATAGAAATTTATATTTTATTCTTTATATTTTATTTTTTATTCTTTTATATCCTCTTTTTGATATATTTAAATAGTTGTTCAAAGGAGTTTCTATTAAACATGCCAATTTATGAGTACAGTGCATCTTGATCAGAATTACCCTTTCCTTTAATTCTGTTTTACTCATGTGGGATAGAGATTTGTCTTTACTGAAGAACCAACTTGTATGTGATAAACATAAGAATAACACCCTTGTTGCATATTGATTGCTGTTAAAATATTCATTTTTGAAGTTTGTGGGGACTCAACACAGGACTGAAATCTGTATTACAAATCTATGAATCTGTAAAATTTCTATATTTAAAAAATTTGTTCATAAAACAAGTTTGTACAGGCTCCCAGGGGCTGTCAGGGTTTGTTTAGTGTTAGAATAGAGATCCATCTGTCTTCTTGGACCCTGATCCATGCAGGAAAAAGAAGAAGAAAAAAAAATCCACCACATTTGCCAATTGGGATTGAGCTTAAAAATGCACTGTCAGCTAGATAATTTGACTTCTATGAAGAGGCAGAATTAAAAATACTGTGCTGAGTGAAAATGGGTTGTGACATGCAATGAAATGTCTCACAAGAATTTAGATTGTGATACTAGTTACTACAAGCTTCCTACCATGTATATGAATAGGAAAACCCATTTTTTTTTTTGGTCGGTCATGGGGCTTGAACTCTGGGCCTGAGCTCTGTCCCTCAGCTCTTCAGCTCAAGGCAAGCGCTCAACCCCTTGAGCTACAGCGCCACTTCCGGAAAACCCATTTTTTCAGTTACCAAAATTGTCAGTGCCTCAATTAAAATGAAAGGTATGGTCAGTGCCACTGGGACCTAAGGTTATTTTACTGGGAAAAGAAGTCACCTGCTAAATCATCAGTCCTCTGTGTGTTTGTGTCTGTCTGTCTGTCTTTCTGTCTGTGTCTGTCTGTGCACATGCATGCCAGTTCTGGAGCTTGAGCTTAGGGCCTAGGCACATGTCCCTGAGCTTTTTCACTGAAGGCTAGTGCTCTACCATTTGAGTCACAGCTCCACTTCCGTGGGGTTTTTTTGGTGATTACTTGAAGATAAGAATATCATGGACTTTCCTGTCCAGGCTGGCTTCCAACCTTGACCCTTAGATCTCAGCCACTTGAGTAGCATGGATTACAGGTGTGAGCCACACACTCCTGGCTTCATTCGTTTGTTTTTTTTTTTTAATGGAGTAGGAAAGTAAACTCTAGGGCAAGATAGTGATGGAAAATATGAAATAAAAATAACTTAAGAAAATGCCATCATTTTTCACTTAATGATAACTGAGTCAAACCGTGGCCTAAGGGGAAACTGAAAGCATGTTCAGCTGGTCTGTCTCTCCTGGAAGAGCTCTTGCTTTCCTGGGCTTCCCGTGAGAAGGACAGTGGCCAGAGCACATCTCTCTGCCTGCTATACCCCACTACACTGAGCCTAAGAACTCAGGCATCCCTTTCATGCATCCAACTGCGGCCTGTTCAACCTCCACCTTAGTTTTATAATTACTTAGGAAATAAGGGAAACTTCAGTTGAGTTTTTTGACTGCTACTATAATAAAGGAGATTATTGACTTTAAAATGATTATTGAGTTTAAAATAAATACAGTAGAGTCCATGGACTTGGGTTTATGGTTTTTGTTTTTGTCAGTTGTGGGGCTTGAACTCTGGCCCTGGGCACTGTCCCTGCACTCTTCAGCTCAAAGAGAGTGCTCTACCTCGTGAGCCACAGCGAGCGCCACTTCCCGTTTACTAGAGGTTTACTGGAGATAAGAGTCTCATGGACTTTCCTGCTCGGGCTGGCTTTGAAGCAGGATCCTCAGATCTCAGCCTCCTGAGTAGCTAGGATTACAGGCGCGAGCCACTGGTGCCTAGCTTGGACTTGGATTCTTATTTGAGGGATATTTTTGTGTGTGTTGGTCCTGAGGCTTGAGCTAGGGACCTTGGTGCCATCCCTGAACTTTTAGCTTGCGTCTAGCCACAACACCATTTTCAACTTTTTTCCTGGCTAATTGGAGATGAAAGTCTCATAGACTTTTCTTTCTGGGTTGGCATGGAAACATGATCCTCAGATCTCAGCTTCCTGAGTAGCTAGGATTACAGGCATGAGCCACTGGCCTGGCTTTAAAGGAATTGTTTTTGAGTCTCAAACATCATCCAATGTACACTGATGCTAACAGTCCAGACTTCAGACTTCATGCTCACTGATGCTTTTAGGCTGTGCAGAGAAGGCTTCTGCTGCCATGGCCATGGTTTTGAGTGGGAGATGCATTTGGTCTTGTCCACTAGATGGGAAGTGTCAGAAAATCCGATGTGCTGAATGCAAGTACAAATATCAATGCTAACAAAAGTAGCTACCAGTTACAAAGTACTTACAACATAATACCTTATCGATAGAGGTGTAGTGGCTCGGTTATTAAATGCTTGAGACTAGAGGTATGTTGGATTTCAGATATTTTTGAACTTTGGAATATTCCCATATACATAATGAGATATTTTGGAGATGAGACCCAAGCTCACACCTGAAGTTGGCTTGTGATTCATGTATACTTTCTTCATATAATAACCTGAATGTAGTTGGATACGGTACTTTCAGTGAGTATTAGACAATGCTCAGAATACTGTCTAAATACTTTTCTTTCCTGAATTTTGGAGCATTTTAGATTCTAAAGTTTCAAACTGGGGATTCTTAACCTGTATATGATTCACAATCTTTTAGCAGTAGTGAGGTATGAACTGAGGGCTTTGGGTTTGCTAGGTGCGTATTCTGCTGCTTGGGCGATACCCCTAGCCCCTTTTGTTCTAATTATTTTTGAGATGGGACCTTGCTTTTTTTCCCGTTGATCCTTTCTATAATGCAACTAATAGTATCACAGACAGGCCTCATTGGGCCCAGCTTTTTCTGTTGAAATGAGTCTAACAAAATTTTGCCAAAGGTAGACTGGGAAGTGTGATCCTGCAGATCTCCAGCTCTTGAATAGCTAGGATTACAGGCATAAGCCACCGATGTCCAACTGATTTACAATGCTCTTAACTAAAGGTAGTCATAATGATATTTAGCCAACAATGGCACAAACATTGACCATTACTAAGCCCAAATCCCTGAATGTTGGTTAAGGAGGCATTTGGAATAATTCTCTGTTCTATGAACATTTTTATACACAAAGCTTATAGATGAATGTTAGAGAAACAAATTGAAATTTTTTGGAGGGAGGAGATAGAAGGCAATGAAAGAGAGTGAAGCTTTCAGACATCTCCTGAGATGTAAGAACAATAGGTGTAGAGCTCACAGTGTGTTCCACCTTGCCAGAGAGAAATAATGGATCAAGTTCATTTCCTCATAGGCACTGAGTCTGTTTGTAGTAGTGTTAACCAAGTTGCCAGCTCATAGTAATTTGGGTGGTATACTGTACATCCAGATTGCCTATTTTCCATGTTTACAAAGTGGTTCTACTTGGGTACCATTGATTCCTTCCCTTTTACTGTTATCTCTGCAACTTATAGAGTAGAACCACATAGCAGCCATTTTTGGCTGGAGGGCAGTGGCTCATGCCTATAATCCTAGCCAGATCTCAAGAGGATGAGATCTGAGGATCCAGAATTGAAGCCAGCCTGGGCAGAAAAGTCTGTGAGATTCTTATGTCCAATTTAGTAGCAAACACCTGGAAGTGGAATTATGATTCAAGTAGTAGAATTCCAGTCTTAACAAAAGGCTAAGTCAGAGTCCAAACCCCTGAATTTAAGCACACACACACACACACACACACACACACACACACACACACACACACACACACACACACACACACACACACACACACACACACACACACACACACACACACACACACACACACACACACACACACACACATAACATACACATTTTTATTTCCTGAAGTGGAGGCATATCTTTGTTTTTATAATAACATAAAATATTGGGCTTATTCTCTTTCCTGAAGAAAAACCTCCCTGTTTCAAGATGTATGGCATTTAGTTGTAAAAGCATAAAACCCCACCTTATATCCCTGGAGTTAATGACTAGGTTGCTGTGCTGTGCGTCACCTTTACAGAGTACTTTTTTTTCCTGCCAAAATGTCACTGCACCATTATGAGTTCACATTTTGACAGGATGGATTTCAGCCTGTTGTGGTTTGGTTAAAAAAAAAAACACTCAAGTGCAATATCAAAAACAGGAAATGTTAGATGTGTTTTCCAAAGAAACATGAAGCTTAATGGTCATATTTCTGATTACTGTTTGATTCCCACATATTCTGTCTTTGAAATTGCTTTTCCCTACAACGTCTAATTTTTTGCCAACATGTCTGTAGGATGCATTTTTGTAAACAAAAACTCCATCTCTCTTTCTCTTGATGCTTCTACATTGTATAAATAAATAATGATTTAGAAACAGGTAATTTCAGTGTTGCTTTTAAGTATATAAGTCTGAGACTTAGTTGCACAACAGATAAAGATGAGTATAGAATCAGTACATCATGTATTCTTTGATTATAGTTAGTCATTTATTATGCATGTCATTTTTTTGTAGAAAATAAAGTCTTATATTGATTTCATTTTCTTACAGACAAGACCTGGCCATTTTTTTTCTAAATACCTATCAGCGTCTATACTTTGTTTAATTGATGTGAAGTAGATGAACATTTTTTGCCCTATTATTTCAAAAGAAATCTGCTGTAGTTAAATTTAAGGTTAGCACAAGACATTTGAAAAAGGGCAAATAGTCATGTATCATTGTGTTTTATCTAACAGGTGTAACATAATTGTAGCAAGCAAAGCACAGAAAATATTTTCCTTTTGTAGACCTAAAAATAGCCAGCAAATTGGAATGCATAATAGTAATAAAGGAGAGATATATCAGGACTGAAAAACTTTCCACTGTATGTATGTATATGTATATATATATATGTATATATACATATATATGTATATGTGTATATATATGGTATATATGTGTGTGGGTATGTATATGTATATGTGTGTATATATATAGTACTATGGACTGATAAATATACATGCACACTAATATATGTATGTATATAAATTTGATTATTCTGGGTATTTTTCTGAAAGAAAATGTCCTTCCCTTAACCCATCCTTACTTTGTAACCTTGGCTTATACCAGGCCATCCTTTTTTGTTGTTGTTGTTGGTCGTGAGGCCTGAACTCGGGGCCTGGGCGCTGTCCCTCAGCTCTTCAGCTCAAGGCTAGTGCTCTACTACTTGAGCCACAGTACCACTTCCGGCTTTTTCTGCTTATGTGGTGCTGAGGAATTGAACCCAGGGCCTCATGCATGCAAGGAAAGCACTTTACCACTGAGCCACCCTCCCAGCAGGCCATCCATTTTTGTAGCACACTTTTCAAAACAATTCTAACTGGTCCTACCTTTCTAGGGCCTAGAGCCGCTTACACAGGAAGAATGAAGTCACCAACTTTTACGTAGCCAGCCTAATCATAAGAATGTGTCCAGGCTTCAGATAATTTGAGTCTTAGTTTTGTTTTGTTTTTCTTGCCAAAGTAATATAAACTTAAACTGAGGAGAGATATTTAATATTTAATACTAAGCTTTAATAGGAACCTGCTATCATTGCTATGTATCTTGATGCAAAGACTATGGTGATAATAAAAGAAAGTACAGGGACACTTGCAGAAAACAATAAAATAAATGTATGATTATGTATCCACATATATGGTCCTGGTGGTATGTACACATATGTGTACGTGCATATGTGTTTGCGTGTGTTTGTGTGTGTGTGCGCATAGAGTGGTAAGGATTGAACTCAGGACTTTATACTTGCACAGTAAATGCTCTAACATTTGAGCCACCCCTAAATCCTTGCTTTCAGTTTATTTTCAGACAAGGTCTTGTGCTATTCCCTAGTATGGCCTTGTACCCTACTCCTCACCTTTCTGCCTCCCAAGTAGCTGAAATTTGAGAAACTGGTTTCCAGTTTTCCATGGATGTTTTCTGTGGTTCTGTGGCAATTAGTGACCTTTAGTGCATTGGAAAACTTTTGGTAAAAGCAAAAATCATAAAAGAGATTGTGGATAGAAAAGAAGGACAAAAGCATTCCTTAAAATCAGGCCAGTGTTAGAGCCAGATGCTTGGAGGAAATGCAGCCTGGGCTCATCCTTCTGTTATGTACTGTTTCTAAGCTGTAAAATCAGAACGTTAATTAAACATCAGCTAGAGAAACAGAATTCATTAGCAGTAGACCCAGAAAAGAATAGAGGAGTGTGCCATTTCCCTTCACTTTTCTAAGTAGGTCGCAAGTTGTTTGTATTTGTGTTTGTGTTTTCTTCTATAAATCCAAATGCCAGTTCCATGCCTCTTGTCTTTGCAAGAATTGTTGATGTCAGTATTCTAGTGACTTCTATTTGCACATTCTTATCAACACTTCTAGAGGCGCTCCTTCAGGTGAATTTCTGTGATGCTGGGACTGAGCATTGGTGTCACTCAGGTCTGGCATCTTCAGATCAGTCAGAGAGAGAGAGCACCCTGGTCTGTCTCCCACTGGTCTCTGTTCTCACATCTGCTTTGCTGTCAGCAGACAACAAGGCCTCCTTAATTATTTAGCATAAGGCAATAACATGTTCAGCCCTTGGGAGGAAACTCCAACACAACCTGATTGGCAGACTTGCACGCTGAGGCCAGTGATTAACACTCTCTGTGGAACATATTTTTAAAATCATGCTTTACAACAACTCACACCTGTAATCCTAGCTATCAGGAAGTTGAGATCTGAGGATCACAAGTTTGAAACCTGTCCAGGCAAGAAAGTCCATTGAGACCCTTATCTACAATTAATCACCAAAAAGCCAGAAGTAGAACTGTGGCTCAAATGGTGTAGTGCTAATCTTGAGCCATAAACCTCAGGGAGAGTGCCCAGGCCCTGAGTTCAAGCCCCGGGACTGACACAAAAAATACACAAAAAAATTACCCTTTACAACACCATTAATCCACCACAGAAGAAGGCACTGTTCCTAAGATTGGTATTGGTTCTGTTAAGAGGAAAATCCATGGGAAGGTGGCTTAGTGGTAGAGTGCTTGCCTTGCATGCATGAGGCCCTGGGTTCGATTCCTCAGCACCACATAAGCAGAAAAAGCCGGAAGTGGGGCTGACCCTCAAGTGGTAGAGTGCTAGCCTTCAGCTGAAGAGCTGAGGGACAGCACCCAGGCCCAGGGTTCAGACCCCATGACCAACCAAAAAAAAAAAAAAAAAAAGAGGAAAATCCAGCTACTAATCATGTGTGGTACTTGGAAAATGTAGCTATAGATTGGTCATTGTATACACAGGAGTGACATAGCTGCATTTGCTTCGTGCTCTGCAGCAGTATATGTGTAAATGCATGTGTGCATGTCTGTGCACTTGCATACCTGTGTGCATACCTATGTGTGTGGTGTGTGTGTGCATGCATGTTGTGTGGAGTGGCATATTTGCTGTGGTTACACATACTGTTTGATCCTAAGCTGTTGAAGCCAGTGGATATTCATAGATGTGATTTTCGAGGCAGATGGAATCCCAAAGTAACTCAGAATTATGACCACTGACTTGCCTTCTGCATTTGAGCCTGTACCAATCCATTGCACGCACACTGTTCTCTCTCTCTCTCTCTCTCTCTCTCGCTCTCTCTCTCTCTATACACACACACACACACACACACACACACACACACACACACACACACACACACACACACACACACACATATATACACACTGCTATGAGTATGTATTGAACATTTTAACATATATGTTTTTTTAAATTGTAATTATAAAGGCAATATACACAGGGTTATAGTTACATAAGTCAGGTAAAGCGTATATTTATTTTTGGACAGCGTCACCCCTTTTATATGGAAGAAACATTGCAAATGTCTTCAGTGCCTGGTGTAAGCCTGAGATTTCTCCAGTAAATATAGGAGCAGCTGGTCATTCTTTTTCTTGGAATTAAGATGCCTTCTTCATTTATGTTCTCATCATTCCTCTCCTAACAACAGGGACAATAACATCCATCCAAGATCTGTATTTATTTTTTAAAATCTTTATTCATTTATCTTTTGTAGTTACAAAGTGATTTCAATTCCAGACCTCTGGCTATGAGCACAATGTGTCTTGGTCAGTCTTTCATTGTTCTCCTCTATTCTCCCCCTCCTATCTCTACGTTCAAGTTAAACAGTTCAACTTTTATACAAAGTACATTTGATATAATATTGTATTTGCCTGCCCTTCCTCCTTCATTTTTGTAACACTTCCTAATACTAATTTATTTTAAAAGGAATGCAATTTTCTTAAGTATTTTTGCCAGTACTACATTTGAACTCAGAACCTCACACTTTCTAGCTTGGTGTTCTAGCACTTAGTCCCACTCCTCCAGTCTAGTTTAGGATAGGGTCTCCTTCCCAACTAGATTCATGCTTGAGCCATGATCAACCAATCTAGGCTACCTGTAGTTGCTGAGATTACAGGCACAATCCACTGAGTTTCAAGGATGTTGAAGGCTGGGCTGTCTTGGAACTGTTACCCTCTCAATCTGAACCTCCATATAGTTTAAGATGACAGGCACTAGCTACTGCACCCAGCTATGTGTTAACAAGAAGATCTCACAAACACTTCTATCTAGGCTGGCCTTGAACCACAATCCTCCTAATTTCAGTCTCCCAGGTAGTGAGGATTGCTGACAACTTTTCATTGTGAGAATTTTCAGTCATTCACCAAGATAAAAATCCCCACATAGTTGTTACCCTGCTATAATTATGAATGTTTATCAACAAGTACCTGTTACAAAGCATCAATTCATATACCTTAATTACTAAGTAGACAAAGATAAACAAGGACTTTATTGTAGTGGTTATATTTTGGATCATTGCATATGTTCTGTGAAGAACCAGGATGGCTATGTGTTTGCTAGGTAAGTGCCTGACCTCTGAGCCACACCTCAGCCTGTTTTTGCTCTGGTCATTTTCAAGCTAGTATCTCACTTTTTGCCCCAGACATCTGGAACTGCAATCCCCTATTTATGCTTCACACATAGCTGAGATGGCTGATCCTTGCTGTCATGTTCAGCTACTGATTGAGATGGGGACCTAATGAACTTTTTGCCAATGCTGGCCTCAAATCTCAATCCTCCTGATCTCTGTCTCCCAAGTAGCTGAGATTATGCCACATCTCCCATTTCTGATGCCCATGTGCCATGTGTTCATGTCAGTATTCAGTTGGAGAATTAGTATTTTCAAGATTAGGACTTGGCAAACACTCAATACATGTTCTACAAAATTAAGAGGAGTAAGGGAAGGGAGAGGTAGGGGAGGGGTGAGTGAGAATATTGAAAAGGGCGACATTGATCAACCTGCATTGTGTTCATAAACTGCTTTGTTAAGTGCCAAATCCTTCTTACAACGACTTAAAAATGATATAAAAATTTTAAAAAGACTGAAAAGAAAAGATTAGGATGTGGCTAACCTAATAGAACGACTGGCTAGAAGTTGTTCAGTAAAGAAAAAGAATAGCTACTGCTAAGCACGTCAGAGAACAAGGTCAGCTTTTGGAATCCATAAATCAAATATTCTTTGTATCCTGTCTTTCTAGTTTGAATCGCTCATGTCAGGCCTGCCAAGCCAGTGTTTTTAGAATGCTATTATAAGGAGTTGGATTCCAATCGATTAGCCAAAACTTACATTTTTCATTGAGTTCATTTTATTTTATTATAGCAAGTTCTGAATACTGCTCAAACTCCCCTTTTTCTATCATGCTTCTCTCAGTAACTATGTGAAATCTGGTTGGCATTTCCTAGGCTGCCTTTGCCTACAGATATTTAAATTTTTATAGTATGTGTTTGATTTTTGTATTCCCTTTCCTTCATTTGGAAGAGTTCTCATTCAGAAAACTATCCCCTTTTTTCTTTCCTGAAAGCGATTAAGCTTCTGGGAACTTCCTCACAAAGATGAGGAAATAGTTGCTTAGTGGTGTTGCATAGTGAGGATATCCTACTGGTGGGGCTTCCTCCAGACCCCCATGCGCTAAGCCCCAGGCTCAGGCCCCTTCCAACTTGGCAGTGTCCTGAGGCTGCATTCATTGTCATCTGACTTCACCCAACAAGAATGGCCATTCCTTGTGGAGGGAAACCAGGCATGTCTTAACAGTAGCAGCTCAGGAACAGAATCTGTCATTTCTGTTCACATTCGTTTGCTACCCCTGCCTGCTGCGAAAGCTGAGCAATAAAAAGAATTGCTGGGAGCTCAGGGTGAAGAGTTCCGATGTCGGCTGCCCCTGACCTGAGGCCTGGGGTTAAGCCCATGACGAGCCAGCCAGTTGTGATCTGATGAGGTTGGTGGGAGACTTGGGGCCTAGAGTCACAGACTTGGCTTGTTTGGTATCTTCCCTACAGATCCAGCCTGGAGCGGATGCTGCAGAGACTGTGGGACCCACAGTGCCCACCGAGGGGGCTCTGGTGGAGGACACAGAGGCAGAGAGGGCAGCCCTTCCCACCGGGGAAGGGGGAAGTTTAGAGGAAACTAAAACCGAGGCAGAAACCACCGAGGTTTTAGACAGTGATCGACCTCCATCTGCAGAGACGGAAGCAGCAGACACTCAGGTGAGTGTCCCCTTGCAGAAATCCTGGGGAGGGGCTGGGAAGTTGGCTCAGTGGTAGAGCGCTTGCCTTGCATGCCTGAGGCCCTGGGTTCGATTCCTCAGCACCATATAAGCAAAAAGAAAAAAAAAAGCCGGAAGTGGCGCTGTGGCTCAAATGGTAGAGTGCTAGCCTTGAGCTGAAGAGCTGAGGGACAACACTCAGGCCCAGAGTTCAGGCCCCACAACTGGACCAAAAAAAAAAAAAAAAAAAAAAAAAAAGAAATCCTGGGGAGATGGAGGGCTGGAATAAGCTGTCTGCAGGTTGAGAGTGGTAGCTTGCAAGTTTATAGCCATTTTGTGTCTCCCTATCATATGTGTGTGTGGTTAGATTATAATCTAGGCTTTACATAATCAGTATATATATCATGAGGTTATATATAATCTATAATACAATGTAATTATATATTATATAGTACATTGTATATATGTACATGTATATATACATATATATAATACATTATATATAACAATTATATGAGGTAATTATATATTATATAGTATGTATGTATTGTGTATTATGTGATTATATAATATCTACATTAAACATATATCATCTAAATATATATTATATGCATATAATTATAAGTATATGATATATGTCATATGTAATATATATATATATATATATATATATATATAAATTCATTGCTCCATTCAGAGTGGTCCTAGCACTCATTTCATATCAACACCATGTTGTTCCACATGATTCCTAGTTCCCATGGTTGATGCAGTTGAAGTACAGAAAGTGGAAGAGGAAGCCAGGGAATAAGCAGAATTGAAAGAGATGAAAATGGAGGGAGGAGAAAACAATACCATGACAGGGTTGAGGGAGAAAATACCCATAAACCTTAGAAGGCCAGGCACGTGATGAGAAATCAGCATTACTAATGACCTCCTAATACTGTCCTCATTGTTTTGTGACCTCCGCCACCAGGCTTCCTCCAGCAAGGCCCAGTGCCCAGGGTTCCACTCTGGGCAGGGAAGGCGTGCAATGAGGTCATGCATGGAGCTGGAGCAAAATGCCCCCTGCTGCCACTGCCTCCATCCAGCACTCCAAAGCCATAAATCACACATTCCATGACTGGGGGACAGGACTGGAAGGCTGCAAAGATCATAGGGGCCAATGTGGAGCCCTCCCTTGGATTTCCATTTCGGCATGGCCTCTCTGACTCCGGGTGATCCCTTTGTATCCCCTTCAGCCTCCACGCCTCTCCCCACTGACCTCAGAAATCAGAGTGACTGCCAAAGGCCCCCAACATGAATCCCACGAAGGGTTTGGTACTTGGAGACAGGAAGAATGTAGAGACAGAGAGTTGGTGAGCCATCCACTACATGGTGCCAACCCAGCATCTGAGAAGCTGTATGTAGGATTTGGGGAACAATGATTGGGGTAGAGGGGGGTGTAGAGGCAAGTTCTGGAAGAGGCACCCCTGCTGGACATCACTGCCTTCTTCTTTCTCTAGGAGAAAGTCATTCCTTCAGTAGTCATTGAGCCCGCCTCCAACCATGAAGGGGAAGGAGAGCACGAAGCAGCCATGGGTACAGAACCCAAGGAGGCCACGGCAGAGGTGGCTCCCAAGCCTCCCACAGGGGAATCTCCAGAGCTGGCCAGGGAGCAGGAGCCCCCAGAGGACACCCAGGCTGCCCCTCCTGATCAGCTCCCCTCCGGCGGAGAGGCCTCCCTGGATCGGCCACCCGGCTTTCTCTACAAGGTCTCTGTACTGTGACATCCTGATCATTTGTCTTTTCTTACTTTGAGTCTGATTTTCTTCAAGAAAGTGTGTGTGTGTGTGTGTGTGTGTGTGTGTGTGTGTGTGTGTGTGTGTGTGTGTGTGTGTGTGTGTGTGTGTGTGTGTGTGTGTGTGTGTGTGTGTGTGTGTGTGTGTGTGTGTTGTGGAGCTTGAACTTGGCCTGAGCTCTGTCTCTGAGCTCTTTTTGCTCAAGGAGGCTAGTGCTCTACCACTTGGAGCTACAGCTCCACATTTGGTTTTCTGGTGGTTTTTTGGAGGTAAGAATATCATGGACTTTTCCTGCCCGGTCTGGCTTTGAACCACGATCCTCAGATCTCAGCCTCCTGAGTAGCTAGGATTATAGGTGTGAGCCACCAGCATCCAGCTTGCTGCAACCTTTGATTTGCTAGTATTTTACTTTTCCTCTTTGTACCATATATTTCTCTTCCTACTACTTCCCTGTCATCCCTAATTCAATTTGGAAAACAGAAGGATTTCCTTGCTGTGAGCCAGCAAGCAATACAAAAGTACCTTCCTTATTTTAATAAAGAACTAAAGGGGGGCACCAGGTAAGAAGTGGGTTAACTCCCTCCAACCACCCTGTGAATTCTCCAAAGACCCCTAAGCCTGGCTCAGACCCCCATGCAATGTCAGAGGGGAAGCAGGAATCACCAGTCCTAGGAATATTCCAAAAACAAGCGGAGCAAGAGTCATACATTGACTAAGTTAATTAATCAAGACAGATTTTAGGCTTCTATGAAAAGGAAGACACAAACAAGCCTGCAGTCACCGAAGAAGAATATTATTCCCAGAAGGGATACTTAGAACCTTTATAAACCGGTGTCCTTACCAAAATAACAACTAACAACCAGAACACTGGCATTAGCTAAGATTGAAGGCAGGTAATGTTCCCCTATGGGTTCTAGTTAGGGACGTTCAATTCTGTAATTTGATTTATATTTAAAACCTCATCTGCCTCACACTTGGCAACATCTTTAAAAAATCTGAGCGCGTTCATGGGGCTGGGATTGAACAGTGACAATCTTATTGTCCTCTCCCCTCTCTTTCTCTTCCCTTTTGCCTCTTCCCTCCTGGCTTCCCCCCTCCAATTTGCTCCTCCTCTTCCCTTCTCTATCTTATACAAAGTAACAGCTACCTTGATACTTCAAACCAAGGGTGAGCATGTGGTCCAGTTGTAAATGAATTGAATTGGAGAAAAGTTGAACATATTAGGAGGCTGTGTGTGGCTGTTTTCCTTTCATTGGTTGTGCTTTGGGAGGCCTGGACTTGAGGTCTTCCTCACTGCTTCAATGTGACTCAGTCCTATAGCTTAACCCATGTCTCTGGGCATCAGTCTTCTCATTAGAGAAGACAATTGGGGGATGGAAGTCCTCTCCAGCTCTGACACTTTGTGATTCTGTATGCAACAGACCACCTTTTAAAAGCGTTGCTTAATCTCTGAGGGACTGAAACCAACAATCGGAGAGGCAAAACTGGCCAGGACTATATATTCAAGTTGGGAGATAGGTTTGTGGCTGGCCATTGTGTTATTCTTTCTGCTTTTATTTATAATAAAATTTTAGAGATTTTTTTGGGGGATGGTAATTAGGGATTTTGAACTCAAGGCTTCATGCTTGCTAGACTGGCACTCTAACCACTGGAGCCACGCCTGTAGCCTGTTTTAAACTTAATAATTTTGGGCTAGGACCTCCTTTCCAATGCAGGCATGTGCCTGAGCCATGGAGCACCCACTTTAAGTTTCCTGTCATTGATGAAATCACAAGTATGTGCCCCTCCACCCAGCTTCTCTGTGTGAAGATGGAGTCACATGGATTTTTCTGCCTGGACAGGCCTACCACTATAATCCTTCCCATCTCAGCCTTCCACATGACTTGGGATGACAGGCATATACCACTGTGCTCAGCTATGGCTTGAGAAGGAGTCTCTTGAACATTTCACCCTGAGCTGGCCTTGAACCACAATCTCATCCTCCCAAGAAGTGAAGATTACACTGTTATGCAGCTTAAAGAATTTTTTTTTAAGAAGGAAATAAAAGGTTGCCACAGAGGTAGGATAGGGACAAGAGAAAGTGTATATACACAGAAAGTGATCCCAAAGTTTGGTACCAATTCTCATGTAAGTTGAAAGTGATAGATTTCCTGATATTTGGTTATTTGGACAAAGCTGGGGTTAAAAGAACTTCCAGCTAGGCATTTTTTCAGTTCAAGTTTCAGTGATAAATAGTAATGAAGTGTCAATATCTCTAAGTGCAAATGATGAATTAGAATTTAATAAATTAGAACTTAAATCTACATTGAATACATTGCACTAATAAATATTTATTCAAATAGCCTTATAAGAGTTAGTAAGAATCAAGGTTTTGAAATAAACAGAGAATAGTACTCTATTTGTCTCTAGAAGCCCTCTTTGTCCTTGGAGCATGTACAAGTCTGTTTCCTGTTATTATAATGAATACCTAATGTGGGATACATTATCAAGTAAAAAGGTTTATGTAGCTCACAGGTCCAGATGCTCAGAGCTCAGTGCAGGCACTGGCTAAGCTCAGGAAAGGGCCCTTCCTGTATCACATGACACAAGGTATCATGCAACAAGAACCCATCACATTCTAAACAAGAAACCAGAGTGTAGGGCAGGGCTCAGCAGAGTCTAACCAAGGTCTTCTCGGGACTGCATTAATCCCTTCTGAAGGCAGCACCCCTAAGCCCTCCTGGTAGAATCCACCTCTCACATCACCACAATGGGGACCAAGTCATCAACATTTGAGCCTTTGAGGGACAATCTACAGACAAAACCTCCCAGAGCAGGGTGCAATGTAGATATTCATCTTTCTATGCCCCTTGGAAAATTCTTCTAAGAATGTCTTTTTTGACAAGGCAACTATGATTTCTTTTAACATCTTTTCTTTCCAAAGTTAACCTGTTCCTTTAAAATCTTGCAGGTGGAAACCCTGCATGATTTCGAGGCAGCAAACTCGGATGAGCTTAACCTGCAAAGGGGTGACGTGGTGCTGGTGGTCCCCTCAGACTCAGAAGCTGACCAGGTAAAAGACAAGATATGGAACATGCTTCTGGTCATGTTGATTTTTCCCCTGAGGGCAAGTTGCATACAGGAAGCTCTTGAAAGTCAACTCTGAGAGGGGTTGAAGTGGTTGTGACTAGTCTATCCCTTACTGGATTTTCAAGGCCCTTGGGGATGCTGTGCTATCACTCCCTTTATAAGATGACCTTTTCTCATCATATAACATCACTTCCTAAGGATGTTTATGTGTTGTGCCATCTCCAGGAGATGCCAATACTAGTCATAAGAACTCAAAATCCCCTTCAGAGGCTTGCCCTCAAGGATGGGGAGGTTGACTGGGAAAGAACATGGGAGAATTTTCTGGAGAGATGGAAATGGCCATCCGTCTTGGTAGGAGTGTGTTTGTGTGTATGTGTGTGTGTGTTTGTGCATTTTTCCAAACTCACTGAACTGTACTCCTAACAATACAACATTATAAAATTTAAAAGAGACTCCTATAAACATGCCTTCCAGCAAAGAGGTTTGTCCCATGGTAAGGTGCTGTGATCTCCCAATTTGTTCCTGCCTCGATTTGTGAACTTTTTTGTTTTTGGTGCCAGTCCTCCTGGACCTTGAACTCCGGACCTAGGCTCTGTCCTTGAGGGTTTTTGCTCATGACTTGTGCTTCTGACTTGTGCCATAGTTCCACTTCTGGCTTTTTTGGTAGCTAAATGGAGATAAGAGTCTCATAGACTTTGCTGCCCAGTCCTCAGGCCTTAGCCTGCTGAGTAGCTAGGATTGTAGGCATAAGCCTTCGGCCCCTGCTTTTGATTTGTAAACTTTTAAAATGATATAAAACATGTGAATAAATGAGTCTATGAGCATTTTTTTTCTGGAAAGAAGAGCTGTAATTTCCATATTATTTTAAAAGAGATTTATGATTTAAGCATCACAACTTTCAACTTCCATACCCAACATTTTGTTCTTTCTTTTAAAAATAACAAGTATGAACATACTGCAAGTGCAGCTTAAACAACCAAATAGTCATTATCACTATAAAATCTGATTAGAAATCAACAAAAATATCTTTACAAGCACTAAATACTTAATACACTTAGAAAGCAATCCATTTGTGAAAAGTTTCATAATGATCATTAACTTAAATAAGAATATAAAAAATTAATTAAAATTAATTAAATAGAAAGTGCCTAGAAAGGAGGAAATAATAAAAAATAATTTCACATTCTGTGCTGTATCATGAGTTGAATAATGAATGCTACCAGATAAAATGAAGCCTATGTGTGATCAATAAATGATTAAATTCTCCTGGATGAAAATTAATACAGTCATAAACACACAATTTAGAAAGTCAATATAGCCAAAAACTTGGTTCCTTGTAAGGTTTAATAAAATTATTATCATTAAAATCTTAGATTTTTTTTTTGTCGTTCATGGGACATGGGCACTGTCCCTCAGCTCTTTAGCTCAAGGCTAGCGCTCTATCACTTGAGCCACACCGCCATTTCCAGCCTTTTCTGCTTATGTGGTGCTGAGGAATCAAACCCAGGGCCTCATGCATGCAAGGCAAGCACTCTACCACTAAGCCACCTTCCCAGCCCCTAGAATTTTTTTTTAAGAAAAGAGTAATAAGGCATAAATTACTAAAATAGGCAAAAAACATTGCTATCTCTACATATCTCAAAAAACATTAAAAATCCATTATATGTTTCTATAGTTGTATGAATCAAAAATTACCTTTAGGAAGAAAAGAAAAAAAGTACCCTTTTATATTTACTATTTCCAGTGTCATTGCTTTCTACAAATATATGAGTCTGTGCTTAAAATTTCTGTTCAATTTTTTTTTAGCACTTACTATAATACAGAACAGTTGGCAACAGATCCCCTCCGTTTCAGTCTGTGTGAAAATCTCTTCATTTACATACATTTTTTAAAGTTTTTTTTTTAATGTAAAGAATTCTAGGTTGCCTTTATTTCTGTCATCTCGTCAAGAGGTTTTTCCATTGTTTTCTGGTCTTTTCTGTTTATAATTGGAAGTCAGCTGTCATTTGTTTAATAATATTTCTCCCTATACCATGTTAACTTTTTAATACAGAGAATACTTCTGTATTTATGGTTGTAAATTAATTAATTTGAGTAAGATGTGTTTGGCTTTTAAAAATTATTTTGTGTGATTTCATATGCAATGTTCACTGTCCTTTTCACATGCAGTTTTCACTTTATTCCATTTGGAAATCTTTTAGCTCCTACTCCATTCTTTTCCACATTATGTTCTACCTTTTCGCTTTGTGGATTTTCCAGTATATTACATAGATCTCTTAATGCCTACGATTCTGTCCATTATCAATCAACATTAATGTTAATATTGAAGTCAGCCTGGAAAATTTCTGTTGATCTGTCTTCATAAACCATGACTCTCTTATCTGCTACTTCTAGTTTGTTGTAATTCTCGATACTTGGGAGCCTGAGGACAGGAAGATTGTTTGTGGAAGCCATCCCAGGCCACTCATATAATACTTAAACAGTACTATAATTTCCTTCTTGTTATTTTATATAGTTTCTTTTTCTTTGCTGACATTTCTCATCTATTTTCTCAGTATTACTGTCTCCCAGTGTATGTTCTTGAACATATTTATCTCAGCTTCTGTACATTTCTTACTGCTACTTCTAAAAGGTGGAACAGTATAGGGCATAGTTCTATTTGTTGCCTTTTATCTCTGGAATTGTATTTTCCTGTTTTTCACCCATGGCTAAGTAGTATTTCTATTGATGCTGGACATAGCTGGTAGACAATACACTATAGAGTCCGGGCTCTCTTTTCTTTTCTTTTTTCTTTTTGTTGGTCATGGGGCCTGAACTCTGGGCCTAGGCGCTGTCCCTCAACTCTTCAGCTCAAGGTTAGCACTCTACCACTTGAGCCACAGCTCCACTTCCAACTTTTTTCTGCTTATGTAGTGCTGAGGAATTGAACCCAGGGCCTCATGCATGCAAGGCAATCACTTTACCACTGAGCCACCTTCCCAGGCCTGGCTCTCTTTCCTACATATGAAGATTGTTTACTTTTTTTTTTTTTTTTTAATCAGTCGTGGGGCTTGAACTCTGGGCTTGGGCACTGTCCCTCAGCTCTTCAGCTCAAGTCAAGTGCTCTACCATTTGAGCCACAGCATCACTTCCGGTTTTCTAGTGGTTTATTGGAGATAAGAATCTCACTGACTTTCCTGCCTGGGCTGGCTTTGAACCAAGATCCTCAGATCTCAACCTCTTGAGTAGCTAGGATTACAGGCATGTACCACAGGCACCTGGCTTAAAGATTGTTTACTTTTTATACTAACAGACATTCACATTACAGGATAGTTACTTTAACTTTGTAGATGTTTGTTTTATATTTTGCTCCCGCTGGTGCCTTTGATCTTTGCATAAATTTTTATTTCTGGGCCATTGTCTTCACCTCTAAAGCAGGAAGGAATTGCGGTAGAAAGCACCTGTAGTACTTAGTCAGATTCAAACTCTAAAACTGACCCAACTCCACTGGCAGTGCTTATATCTTTATTAAGCTTTGTAAGGGATCCTACTATTGATGTTCCACTAGGATCTAGGTGCAAAGTCAGAGTTCAGAACAGATACCCAGGGAAGTTTTTCTGCATAGTTGGGGCTGCCCCTGGAAGTTCCTTCTTTTTGAGATATCCTGCCATCAGTGCAGAGCTGCTCGACTCCCCTAGGCTCTGTCCGTGGAATGCCCTCTATCACATGGACTGAGAACATGATTGAGGAAAAACACGTTAGCGTTCCCTACATTCAAGCGTCAAATAATCCCCAGTCTCAGCCTGCTTGTAATCCTTCTTGGTGCCTTCAAATAGTTGTGACTCTGGTTTGTCCCTACCTCATACATAAGCTTGCATCTTATATTGCAGATTTTATAACAAATAGTTGGCTATATATAGATTCATATATGCAAATCTATGTATGTGGACATATATAGTTATTTTAGTATTTCTAATTATTCTGCATAGACACATTTGTCTGATACAAGCTAAACTGGACATCTTGGTCTGTTATGCATTTTAAGCTGTTAAAATTTAATTCTACTCAGCTCAATGTTTATACTGGCTAACATTTTCTGCTATATGACTTATGTGATATTTCAGGGTACACATGTTGGAGTAGATCTTGATTATGGGTTTGTGCAAGCCCTTGTTTGTCTATATTGAAACAATTTTAAAATGTTTGACTCTCCTTAGACTCACTACATTTTTTTTAACTCCCTGTAAATGAAATCAAATATAGACACTTATTAGGGGAAGAAATGACTTCTTATATACATACCACAGGTTCACAAAGCATTTAGTGATCATCTTTTATTGTAAGTATAAATTTATCCTTTATGCATGTGACCTTGCAGTTGTACAGGTTGTTTTTTTTTCCTTATCTAAGAAGATACCATCAGTCATCTTATTGGGTCATTTTCTCTCATTGCTTTTTTCTCCTCTTTAAAAAATTGATCTATCTACCTCTTATATTTCTTTTTTATGTGGCAAAGGCAATTTATGGTTTCGGATTCTATCAAAGGGGACTATACAGCTCTTTATTTAATTTTTGAGACCCCATTTATCTGATGTAATTGAACTGTATTGAACATTGGTTCAGATGAAATATGACCATCCTTCATTCAAAGTGGGGTCTTTCTCCTGTACTGGGTATTATAAAAAGTCAGTCATTTCCCACAGGTTTGACTTTGTTCATTCCCCATAAATCCAAATATATCTTCCAACTCAGCCATTTCCAGCTTGATGCTGATTTTCTTCCGCAGAATAAGAACAGACAGAAGTCTCTGCTTCTCAGTTTTTTTTTGTTTGGGTTTTTTAACTATTTATTTTGTCTTTTCTTTTTTGGTACTGGGGATCAAATCCAGGACGTTGCACTTGCTAGGCAAGTGCTTTGCCACTGAGCTACATCCCAGCCCTCTGCTTCTCAGTTTTATGTATGATCTGTTCTGTTCAGCCATCCATGAATGTGTTCTTCAACCTTTCTGTGGCTTATGTCACGTTTTGTGTGTGTGATGGCACTCCTGTATGACACAAATGCTAATTTATAAAGAACATACAAATGTCTCTAACAAAAATGCCACATCTTTAAACTACTTGATAGTTTACTTGAAAAATCAGGAGCCAGGTGCTGGTAGCTCATGCCATTTGGGAGTCTAAGAACAGGAGGATCACAGTTTGAAACCAAGCTGGGAAGAAAAGTTTGCAAGACCCCTTCTTACCCCCATAGCTAGGAAGAATGGTACTTGATTGTCATTCAGAGCTACGTGGGAGGCTGAGATTGGGAAGATCAAGGATCCAGACCATCCTGGGCATAAAAGTGAGTGAGACTTGGTCTCCACAGAAAGAAGCTCACACAGTCATTGCACGTACCTGTAATCCCAGCAACAAAGGGAAATCTAAAGTAGGTCGATAAAGGCTCAACCTTGTGCCTGAGTGGGAAATGAGATCCTATCTCAAAATGGGTAAAAACCAAGGCCAAAAGCATGGTTAAAGTGGTAGAGTGTCTACTTAAGTGAATGTGAGTCTCTGAGTTGAGACCCTTATTGTTGCTAAAAAGAAAACAAAATGGAAGAATCAGTTATTAATAAGAGAAATCACAGCAATTCCATCAAGCACAAAGATAGTTCTTAATACTTGATAAGAGCAGGAAGGTTGTTTCCTGAGCTTAAATGTGACCCATGAAGCCATAAGCAAGACTTTCCGGAGCTGCCTCAGCACTGTATTCTAACCTTAGAACCCTGAACCTTATTTTGCTGTGACCCACAAGATGACAGGCTATGTTTTGCTTGCCATGGTTTCACCTAGAATCCCTTTTATTTAAGAACTAGTATTACATAATTAACATAGATGAAATGGAGCTAGGAAACTTGAGGAAGTGGGTGAGGTCGGAGAGATGAGGTAAGAAGGATGGAAGGGCTGACACTGATCAAGAGGCCTTGTACTCATAACTGACATGTTCAACTGACACTCTTTTGTATATACTACTTAAAGATTTTTAATAATTAAAAACAAGAAAAAACATTGTATGCATAAACTGATAAGTTGAATCTCCCTTGAACAACTATTTAAGTAAATATTTAATTAACATACTTAAATAAAACATTTAATACACAACTATTTAAATGTTTAATAAGAACTAAATTTACAACTAAATAAAAAAGAACTTGTAATCCCATTAATCATCCATTATGCTTTCCACAATAGAAGGATAATCTTCAAGGAGCTATACTTCATAGAGTAAATGAATTGTTGCAAATGGCTATAGTTTAATTTTTTTTGACTAAATTAGTTGGGACAGGCCTTCCTGCCCAATTATACTTTGGCAATGTGGGTGCGTTCAATCCTTTCTTGTGCTGTGTACATGTGTTGCTGTCTTGCAGGATGCAGGCTGGCTCGTGGGGGTGAAGGAGTCGGATTGGCTTCAGTACAGAGACCTGGCCACTTACAAAGGTCTCTTTCCCGAAAACTTCACCCGGCGCCTGGAGTAGGGCTGCAGGTACTATAGAAGGAGCTTCGTGACTGGGTTTGGAAACCTTCCATAAAATCCTGATGAGTTCACTTTTGCTATCACATGCGGAATAACTTCCACAGTGATGCCAGACAAAGCTTGAGAAGACCTATCCTCAGAGCATGTGTGGGAAAAAAAAATATATATATATATAAGAGGGGAGGAAACAAAAAAGCAAATGAAGGCAAAAGTCTTCACTTTGTTCCCATGTGGTCAATAGCAAGTCTGTGATTGTCTGAGCTGTGGGTACTTGTACTTGATCCCCTTTCCAGTCAGGTCTCCAGTAGTTTTCTGCAGCCCAACCCTTCATTCCTCTGCACCGACAGTGTGGTACACAGTGGCCACCCCAGAAGATGTGTTGAAGTGTTCTGTAGTACAAGGTTATCTTACCCCTGCCCAGGCGTGAGCACGTGTGCTCTTGCTCTTGCTCTTGCGCACTCTCTCTCTCCCTTCTTCCCTCCCTCCCCCTCCCTCTCCTCTCTATCTCTCCTCTCTCTGTCTTTCCCTATCCCCCCCACTCTCCTTTCAGGTTTACTGCGTCTCAGATTATACTGCTGAAAACGTTTTCAATGGTCTTTTCCAAACTTGCTTCTCTATACATAGATATGGACACACAATCACACAAGCTAATCCCTGTGACATTACACCTATGTGTATGCACAAGACAAATATACATAGGTGCTTCCTTCCTTCCTTCCCCTTCCATTGTAGCTTTCTGCCTCTCAAGTGTCATTGAGACTTGCGTTGCTCTTACTCTGTCTGGCATTACAGTTGCGGTTTTGCCTGAGGGCAAAACCAGCCATCTCATTGCCAAAACAGTCGACAGTATCTGTGTTTGTTGTGTGCAGTTTCCAAGATGATGGTAGCTTCAAGCTGCTGCCCCTTTGGACAGAGCAAAGCCTGGTTAGGCAGCTTGTCCATCTGCTGGGGTGGAAGGAAGTTTAGCCTTGAACCAGCAGCTATGTGGTCTTCGCTTCTGCCTTTATGAGATGGGCTAGAAGATGGGGCATATGAATCTACCCCTCCCCCTACAAAAAAAGAACTTATTTAAAAAGAAAAGCTCCTATATTATTTCCACCTCTTTCTATTTATGCAAACTCACCTCCATAGAACATCCTAAAAGAAAATAAGTGATGTACACTGTATTCATGAATCATCTGTAAAGATTACGTTTCAGTGCTGTGTCATTCCAAATAAACATTTGGTCAATGTCCAACAATTACCCTCATTCCTCTCGATGAGTCTTTTGTGATTATTTTTTTCAAGTGGTTTATAACGGAGTTGTTATTTGTGCAGAACTTCACTTCTTTCACTGGGTTGTGCTCCATAGCTGTGCCTTGCTCCTTCCCACCTCCATTCCAGTCATTGCTGGTCGCTTGGTGTCCCCTGATCACCAGAAATGACTAGAGCACAAATAACAGCTGTGGAGGGAAACCCCCTCCAAGTGCTGGCTGTGTGGGTCCCGATCTGTGGCTCACACTGAAAGTCTTACAACAGCCTTCATCATCAGCAATTTCCTCCCATGCCAGCCTCATTGATTTTTAGTCACTTTTCTTTCTTGCATGTTGTGTTCATAGGTACATGAAAAAAATTAGATCATATGGCATAGCAGGGTCAGTTCATTGGAACACTGTTGCTAAAAGGGAATTGGAACAAAAATGTCTCATGTTGGTTTAGATCTTTTTCTGCTGATAGAATTCTATAAACACTGTGGGCTGGTCAAGAATGTGCATTGGGCAGGCTGTTGGCAGTGCTGTTGTCTTCTGGTTCATGGTTCAGACTCTCTTGGTGGATTACTGAGTTTGATGTTTTAAGTGTTCAAAAGGAAATCTATATAATTGACCCATAGTTTTACCAAGGACCAATTGTCAAGGGGCAGCCCAACTCAACCCAACCCAACTCAAAACAAGCAATATGAGATTTATACTAGAAAGCCTCTTGCAACACTGAAGCTACACACAGAATACCCAAAGCCAGAACTGAAAAATTAGTACTACTAATAAAACCCACCAAAGGTTCTAAAAATCTTTTTTTCCATTTAAATTATTGCATCCTAATTACTGGCAATGCCCATGAATTTTTAAGATAATATATAATCGTTTTCTTTGTTTCAGGAGTTACCACAATCTAAGAGTTCTCAATGTATTGGAAAACTGAATGGGTTAGTGATGAGGCTGTGTTGATATGGAGTGAGAGTTCTTTTCCATTCCATTGGTTTTTCCAGTGGATGTGTGGATAATTCCAGGGAAATGTAGAAGTTCCTTCCACTTCCCCTCCTCAGTATAGTTCAAGTTCCCCCCAGCCCATCCAAGGCACACTATTCTATTATGTATTGGGAAAAGTGGACCTATGTTTCATTGCAAATGATCTAGACCAAGGAAGCCTTCTCTGGAACCTCCACTCTAGATTTGAAGCTGCTTCTCACAAAGCCAAACTTGCAAACAGCGCTGAGTCAAAGAAAGCTGGCAGTTTTTATGAAGCACTCACCTACCTAGCTTTCTTCCCAATGTCAGTTGCAATCCCTCCACACCTGTGTCCTGTGGCCACTTCTGATCATTTGAATTTATAGGGATGTCTCAGGCTAGCCAAGCCTCGGTGAACTGAAGAAGCTCCATGTAGCATTCTGCTGTGGCATTTCTGTCAAGGCTCTTGCTCCTACAATTAGAATGGTTCCCAGTCACTCAACAAACCACATCCATCACATTTTGGGCTTCCCAGGTAGGGTATGCAGGCTCTTAGAACTCTTGTGCCATTGAAGGAGCCTCGGATCAAACCAGGAGGACAATATCATCATTGTTCTGTGGAAACACCTCTGAGAACTACAAGAATCATGGGAAAATGATTAATTTAGACACAACGGAGGCTCGGTGCCTTATTCTTCATAGATTGCATGGAGGAGCATCTTGAAACTTTCTTCAGACTACTAGTCTTTTCTTGGAACAGAATGAGAATTTGTATCCACACTGTGCCCCAGACTTTGGCAATGAGTGAGTCACATCATTCCCCCATGGGAGGGAAAAGCTACTGTCCTCCCCAGCAGGGCACTGCTGCTAAGGAATTGAGTGGATGGAATCACACCATGAGCAGGACTCTTGTAGAACAAGAGCTCAGTGCTTCTGTTCATCCTGCAGATGGCTCTTTGGTCCATCTCAGACCCCACTGAAAAGGACTGGGTCCTGTAGCTTCAAGCCAAGACTCATCTTATTCTTCTAAGACAGCATTCCTCAACCTACACAGGAAGGGTTTCATGAGTTAACCATAGGGTCATGTGAACTGTGCTTGAATAAGCTGAGTGCCCCGCTTAAATGTTTGGTGGCTCATTGGTGACAACTTTGTGAGTGTGTGCTGGTACTGGAGCTTGAACTTGGGACCTCGCACTCTTGCTTGGTTTTGTTTTTGCCCAAGGCTGGTACTCTACCACTTGAACCACAGCTCTACTTTTGCCTTGGAGATAAATGTGTCATGGATTTGTCTGCTCAGGCTGGCTTCGAACCTCAGATCTCAGCCTCCTGAGTAGCTAGGATTATAGGCATAAATCCCCAGCGTTTGGTCTACTTACACTTTTCAAAGATGGCTTAATGGTAGTCTACATTCACTTTTTCAGCTTAAATGAAAGTCAGTTGTGAAATAACTCTTAAATCTATGTAAGGTAAAACAAAGATTGTAAGAACCTTGAAGGGTTTTTTTTTTTGTTGTGGTGGTGGTTTTTGTTTTTGCTTTTTTTTTTTTCAGGAAATCAACCTTTTCTTGGTTTCCTGAATTCTAGTTAATTTCCAGCTCCTGCACATCTCAGGTCAAATCCTCAGGTAGTCTGGTTCCTGAAGGTCATGCTGGGGCTCGATGCTTGCCTTTCCTCTCATCAGTCTCCAGTGATGCCCAGTTAGTTCACGTCCTACCGAGTTCTAAAGCTGTGTAAATCCAGTCTGGTGGAAAAGCACTTTGTCCATCAGCACTTTGCCACTCGGATGCTACCCTTATGCCTTCTCTCTATCAATAAATATTATGAAACTCTGTCTGTTTTTTTTTAATCTGCTTTCCACAGATCTACACATGACTATCAAGTGAGTTGTGGCATTGGGTGCTGCCACTGCTGTGTCCAAACTCTCCCTAAGATTCCAAAATATGAAATTCTTGTTTTCCAACCTCTCTGCTCACCTTCTCTCACCTTTCCCAGTGTTGTTTTCTTCTTCCTGTAGGTGTTGGGTTGGAGGGTAGGAGTGGGGGTTATTGTTTTCTATACTACAGTTTGAATCCCAGCTGTCCAAGGAATGTTCCCTTTGGAGAGGCCAGACATTGCTCCTAAGTTCATATTTAATGATTCTTCACTCATTAAAGGGTTGCCAGGCTCTGGCTAAGGGTGAGTTCCTATACCAAGGTGAAAATTAGGTAAGAATTAGACCCTGTGCACAGTGCTTCACGGAGTGCTTCTTGTCCTTCAGACTCCTAGGCTCAAAGACTTGGGAGCATAGGTTTATGTGACATCTTCCACATGAGCAACACTTGCTATTCTGCTACAACACCTGCATCAGGCTCCTTTAATTTCGGTTCACTGATGCAGTGGGAATCTTTCCCATTGTGAATCAAAATGATGAGGGTACTTGTTTACTTTGTTCCTCCATACAGTGTGTGTGTGTGTGTGTGTGTGTGTGTGTGTGTGTGTGTGTGTGTGTGTGTGTGTGTGTGTGTGTGTGTGTGTGTGTGTGTGTGTGTGTGTGTGTGTATTCCCTCTGACCAACAAGCCTTAATTTCGGTTCACTGATGCAGTGGGAATCTTTCCCATTGTGAATCAAAATGATGAGGGTACTTGTTTACTTTGTTCCTCCATACAGTGTGTGTGTGTGTGTGTGTGTGTGTGTGTGTGTGTGTGTGTGTGTGTGTGTGTGTGTGTGTGTGTATTCCCTCTGACCAACAAGCCTGCATTCTCTTGAGGGCAGGGCTGGGCTGGGCTGGGGCTGGAGGTTCTGTAAGGGCTACATGGCTGTATACTTGGTGATAGATAATTCTCCTGCTATCAGAGGGAGGGATGGGATGTGGTGGCTGTGCATGGTAGAGCATGGACAGCAGAGAAAGCCGTGATCATGGATTACAGACAGGCACTTGGTGGCTAGATAGCTTGATATTCTTTTTATAGGAAGTAAAACGATGCTATTCACAAACACCTCTACCACTTTCACAGACCCCAAGGCCCTGAGGCCAAGCATCAGATACATTAAGTTGGGCACCCATGAACAAAAGGGAATGAAGTAAAAGAAACAGGAAATATGGAAAGCTACTAAATAATACATATAATTGGCATATATTAGTGATGAATCTGTACCAGGCGGTTAGAAATACAACAGAAAAATATGAACATGAAGGTTACAACAATGGCAAGCAAAAACAAAAGAAGAATGCAGGCTCTCGTGTCTGGACAACCTTTCAAAACCTTGAGTTTAAGCTCTGAGATTTAATTTTAGACAACCCATAACTGATGGGTTATCACAGACAGTGGTTTCAAGTAGTACATGGAGATCAGGGTAATCCTGAGGGAATCTGATAGGTGGTCTGTGGATAATGAGCCAGGGTCCTTTTCCAGGGGAAAAGCTATGTCCATTGGCTGCCCACTGGATTACCTGGCCCAGGCTGCCAAGCACTGACTGAGGGCTTGTCTCACTCCTTGGCAGTTCCTTCCCTCCAAGATGATAAAAGCAACCCAGAGTGAACATGCCTATCAGTCCAGCCAAGAGTGTAGCTCATGTTTCCAGTCCTAGCTACTTGGGAGGTAGAAATCTGGAGAGTCACAGTTCTATGGGAGCCTGTCCAAAAGTGTCATAAGACCAATAGCAAGCTGGGCATGGTAACTTGAATCTATTGTTCCACCTGTATGGGAAGCATTAACTAGGAGGGCTGCTGTCTATGGTGGTACAGGCATAGATTGTATTTGAAAATAAGCCAGAAAAGAGTGGGCGTGTGGCTCATGTCATAGAATGCATGCCTAGCAAGACCATGGCCCTGAGTTCAAATCTGCTTACTACCAAAACAACAGCAAAAGAACTGTGGGTTAAGAGATTGATCCAAGTCTTAGGAGAGCACAGTCATATGAAATGAAAACAAAAAAACAGAATTTAACCAGGGATTTTTCAAGCTATAGTTAACCACCATGTCGTTCAATGCCAGGGCATATTCAGTTCTTTTTTGTTGAAAGTCTTTGCGATTTTTCCATCTGGTTTTTATTTTCATGGTACTGGGGTTTGAACTCTGATACACACTAGGCTTCATCTCCATCAGGCTTACCCTGATCCCTCGTTACTGCAATGCTGTTACTTCTTGGACTAACAGACATAAATCAGAACTCTTAAGTGCTGGATTCAGAACTAGGAGCTTAACCAGGACTTAAACCCATAGAAATACAGACCTGTGTACCAAGGAGGGACAGAGAGCATGGGCCTCTCTGGGGTCACATTCTCTCCCAGTCCTGGCTCATCCCCATAGGTGGTGACCAGGAGATGGCTGGCCAAGTGACTGAACTGTGAATGAAGGGGACCTTCTTTCTCATTGGAAACCTGTGATCCCTGAGGGAATGCTGATGGCTTCTGCTCTCTGTCCTTTCACTGGCTGGTACTGGAGGCAGACACAGGTGACAAGCACAAAATAGCAATCTATAAAGCCGACCTATTTGCTCCAAGACCTGAAAGGGGAACCTCTGCGATCATAGTGGAAGGATAACAAGAAATCCCATTCCATGGTGTTTGGGCTGAGTTCATGCCTGAGGATGACTCAAAACATGAATCGAAGTCTAAATACTAGTTACTTCCCAGGACACTCCTGAGAGTGTCCACTGGATGGCACCCACAGAACACAGATGCAAAGAGCTCAGCAAAGCCTAGAAGGCGAGGCAGGTAAGAATTTGCAACACCCATGCTGGGTGAGGTGACTGTGAAAATGTCAACATTCCGCACAGCATTCAAACAATGCCTTGTGCCTCTAACATGCCATTCTTAGATGCAGGATACAAACCAAAAATTCCTCAGCACAGTCAGAAAGAACCAGAAACATTTACATCTCATCACTCAAATACCACTTTACCAATCCTAATTCTGAGAGGATGGCAGTACAGGTGCCAAAGTAATAAATATACTAAAGCAGCCACCATAGCCAAGGAACATGGGAAATAATGAGAAGAGAGGAAGGGAAATAGGTAAAAGCAATGCAGGGGGAAAGGACAGAATAGAGACAAGTAGGGATACACTGAATTATGGTAGCATGGGGGCAGCAATCTGGAGACTCTGTGTGTGTGTGTGTGTGTGTGTGTGTGTGTGTGTGTGTGTGTGTGTGTGTGTGTGTGTGTGTGTGAAAGAGAGAGAGAGGGAGAGAGATGCAAGATAGTAGAGAAGGAGAACTGGAAAAGAGATACAGAGAGAGAAATAAAAGGCATGAGCTACCAGCATCCAGCCAATAATCATCTTTTTTTTTTTTTTTTAAAGAAATTGGTTTGTAGCTGGGCACCAGTGGCTCACGCCTGTCATCCTAGCTACTCAGAGGCTGAGATCTGAGGGTCGTTGTTCAAAGCTAGCCCAGGCAGAAAAGTCCATGAAACTCTTATCTCCAATAAACCACTAGAAAACCAGAAGTGGCACTGTGGCTCACATGGTAGAGTGCTAGCCTTGAGCTGAAGAGCTCAGAGACAGAGCCCAGGCCCAGAGTTCAAGCCCCACAACCAACCAAAAATAAAAGAAAAGAAAAAGAAATTGGTTTGTGAAGTCATTATATTCAATGTAGATTATTTAAAAAATGAACTCTGAAAGCTGGGAAGGTGGCTCAGTAGTAGAGCACTTGCCTTGCATGCTCGAGGCCCTGGGTTCAATTCCTCAGCACCACATAAGCAAAAAGAAAAAAGCTGGAAGTGGCGCTGTCGCTCAAGTGGTAGAGCACTAGCCTTGAGCTGAAGAGCTGAGGGACAGCGCCCAGGCCCAGAGTTCAGGACCCATGACTGGACCCCCCGCCTCCCCCCCAAAAAAAGAACTCTGAGCCAGGTGCCAGTGGTTCATACCTGTCAGCTATTTAGGAGGCTTTGATCTGAGGATTGTGGTTCAAATCCAGCCATAACAAGAAAGATGGTGAGGAGGGGGGAGAGGATGGGAAGGGATAGGAAGGGGAAACAAAGGAGGAGGCTACAATGCTTGATGTACTCATTATCTTGCCCATGTAATTGTAACCCCTCTGTACAATATTTTCACAATAAAAATAAATAAATAAGAAAGATGGTGAGACTCTCCAATTAACTACTGAAAATCCAGAAGTGGAGCTGAGGTTCAAGTGGTAGAGCACTAGCCTTGAAAATAAAAGCCTAAGGATGGCACCCAGCCCCTGAATTCAAGATCCAGGAAAGGCACAAAATAAATAAATAAACTGTAAATTGACAGCAGGAACAGGAGGAGGGGAAATGAGGGAGAACAAAGGAAGCGGTGATATTGCCCAAGAAGCATTGTATTCATAACCTGACTTACGGAATTGTGACCTTTTATACAACTACTTTATAATAATAACAGTAAAAATAGATGTAAAACTTGATTTGTGGGAGAAAGAAAAAGAGAGGAAAGGAGAGGGGAGGGGAGGAGAAGAGAAGGGAAGGAAAGAGAGGAAAGAGGAGATGAGGGAAGAGGAGAGGAGAAGGAGAAGGAGAGATAGAAGGAAGGAAGGAAATCCTTTGAGGAATATGTAGCCAACATACGAATCCTACCATCATTTAATAAGGTGGATTCAAACCTAACCAGGTTTTTTGCTGGTGGCTTACTTAATGTCTATTTACAGAGGTAAGTGAAGGTGGTTCAGGCCAGTAATAAAGGTTTCATCTCAGAATAAGACTATGGCTATGGGCAGTTTTTAACATATGAAAACTGAATTGCAAAGATGCATCCTGTTTCCAGCTTTCATGCGGGTAGCTGCATTGCACAGTCTTTACTCAGCCTGCTCCAGTTCTGAGGCCTGAGTGCTCCTCCCCTTCCCCTGCCCAGGACCTGCCCTCAGCTGCCACAGGCAGCTCCACACCAGGCACAGAGCAAGCAGAGAGGCTCAGCCTTGCATACCTTTGAAGGTACAGCACCAGTTACTGGCCTCAGCTGTAAGTCACTCGGGATGACCAGCTCTGACAGATTGTTGTAAGGAACATTTACTTTTGGTCAGAATTTTGAGGGGGTTTTCTGCTCCACTTAACCATCTGGGCCTTTCTTTTGAAGACCCAAAAGAAGGTGGCATGATGTGGGCTGTAGCATTACTTCTAGCTTTTCTGCTCCCTGGTAAGTACATGACATAAATAAATGTTCGTGGAATTTTCTTTTCATTTCTATGGGGGAGGAAGGACTGAAGAATTCCTGTGCCTGCTTTCTCATTATTATTTTGTGGATGTTTGATACTACTGCAGGCAGTCAAATGTCTTCCACCTGGACAGGGAGAATGCGGTCAGTCACCAAGACATTAAAGTCGTCTGTGGCAATCAGTTGTGATATTCACCTGGACACGGCCTATGTCCACTGGTATCAGGCCGTGGAGGGGAAAGCCCCACGACACCTCCTCTTCTATAACTTTGGTTCAAACACTGTCATAGTGGACTCTGAACTCAGTCCAGGAAAATACCATGCTTATGAAGGGGCAGAAAGGAACTGTAACTTGGTGGTACGAAATCTGGACAGAAGCGATTCTGGCATGTATTACTGCGCTGCCTGGACCAACACAGTGATGCAGTCCTGCCACCATCTATGCTGAAAAGATTTTTGGCAGCTGCTCGGGGTGAAGAAAGTCAGCCAGCTCACTTCCTGCCCTTGATCTCCCTGGATTAGGAACAAAAGGAAACTCCAAGACCCACATAACCTCACATCCCACTCCCTACCACAGCCTTACTGCCACTAAATACACCCCAGGATGTTCCTAGAGACAAAACTGCCACCTCCTGGCCTCACACACACAGTATGGCTTGGAGTATCTTCCTTACAGGCACTGGGGAAAGCCCATTCACTCTGAGACCCAGGACATACAAAGTCACTCAGAGTGGATCTATTGCAGGAGAAGACAAGGAGAGCATTATATTGGAGAAAGGCACTGAGAGATAAGAAATCTGAACGACAGAGCATTTTGAGGCAAAGGTGCAGTATTGACCTTGAGAAGCTTTTCCATGCTTTCATTAATTGAAGAAACTCCACTTGGCAAACTTTAGAGTCTCTTTTTAAAATTCATATTACTCAGAAGATGTGCTTAAGGAAAGCAAACAGGCAACTTCCTCCCAAAATGTATGTTCTTGCACAGTTGAACATAATGCATATGTATGTGTATTGGGTTAAGAAAGTATCTTACCTTGAATTTGTTTTGCAAAATAAGTCTGATGGTTAAATTTAATTCCTTCTCACCACACATCAAGAGGATTCTATTTTTGTGTGTTAGGTAATCATGTGTGGAGTCATACAGTAGATTTCTGAGCTATTGAATATTTCTACACAGCATCCTGACGGATCATTCTGTCTGTGCTCCTGGATAGTAACCAGGTAAGGAGGATCTGGGGCCTGGCCTGGGGAAAAAAAGCCTTGTTGATGGATAAAGCAATTCTTCCCTTCTGGAATTTCAGGGTGTAGTTAATGTGTCCTGGAAGACAGACATGCACAGAAAGAATTTCACAGATGCCTGACAGGCAGTGTCATGGAATGCCTTCACTGAGGAAGCAGAGTTCATGATAACAAGTCCTTTCAGGATTCAGTGTTCTAGCAAGTTTTCCTGGTCCTGGTGCTGACGGACCCTGGGGATGGCTCTTTGGAAACATGGAGAGAAAGAACACTGGCCTGTGTTTCTTGACATGGCTATGTCACAGCTGCCCTGGAAGTTAGAAGAAATAGGAAGTGTGAAAGGAAGGTTTTCTGGAGTGAACTGTCTAAGGCCATGAGGGCTAATGGATGACTGTCTTTCCTGAGAATGCCCACAGAACTATCTTAAGACAATCAGCTATGTTCTCAATGAGACCCTAGAATCCTGGAGCACCTTAGTGGAAGCTGTTTTAAAGGATATGCTGCCGCAGAATTCATCCCTAGTGTCACAGGAGATGATGTGATTCCTCACAGGATCCTTGTAGACACACATTGTTCGAAATGGATCCAGACCAGAAAGTCAATCAGTGATCTTTGATGTGCAGAAATCTGTAGCAATGGCAGATATATCATGTTCCTGGATATCAGGTCTGAGGGCCAAGTTGCCGTTTCCTTCTGACAGTGGCAGAAGTGAGTAGAATGGATTTGCTGCTCCCTTACCAACTTTTATTTCTTCGTTCTTTCTTTCTGGGTACTTCAAGGGTGTTGATCTGAATTTCCTTAGCCTCTCTTACCCCTGAGGCTGAGAGGACATACCCTGGCTCTTTCTCCACTCTGTCCTGCCCTATAGATGTCCCCTAACATGTGCATTTCATGGAGACCACTATGACCACAGAGCTGTATGGGGAAGATGTCAAATGCCTTCACGAAGGCTGTGGCTGCAGGTCTGAGGCCACCTTTATTGCCAAGGGACATCAATTGAATAAAAATGTCATACTAATAATTGAGAAGAGAATATTACGATGCTGATAGGGAAAATGGAAACATACTCATGACACATTACACAGCTATGGATTTGTATCCTCCCAAAGTAATATTTTCTTGTGGATCAAAATCTGATAGTAGGCCAGGTACTGGTGGCTGATGCCTGAAATCCTAGCATCTGAGGGTCATGGTTTGGGGTCTAGCAAGGCAGGAATGTCCATGAGACTCTTACCTCAAATTATCCAACAAAAACCCAGAAGTGGTGCTGCAAGGTGGCAGAGCTCTATCCTCGAGCAAAAATGCTCAGGGACAGCAGACAGGGCCCGAGTTCAAGCCCTACGACTGACAAAATAATTTGATGATAGGATAATACAAACCCACAATATAACAAAAAAAAACACAATGGAATACCCATCCCACTCCCCAATGCTCCCCATTTATATTGCAGGTCTTTCCATCCATGGTCTCCCTTTGAAGATGATGCTGTAGCTGTCATTTTCTAATGCTGATCAGGCTCAGCATTCTAGAGGATGTGACAGACAGTTCTGGAAGAGCCCAGGCCACCAGCACAGCCAGTGAAGGTGTGTATCTAGATACAGGAAACATGGATTTAGGTTTCAGAGAAGCCTGACAGGTGCTCAGGTTTGCCATAGAAAAGCAGCTCAGGGTCTAGGTTTGGTCCTGGGACCCTAGAACTCCAGCACCCCAGCTGCTCTCCCTGAGCCCCTTTTCCTGCTGTACTTATCACCCTCCCCTCCCTTCCTCCTGAAGACTTAGAAAGTCCTAGATGGCATTAGAGTAAATGAACAGTATAGTCAAAGCCGTGTCTGTTTCTCCAGGTTTCATTGCAGGAGTGGTCTTCAACTAGGCCTTTCACGGACCTGCTTTCTCCTTTCCGAATTCCTAATGAGGTCCCAATGCTGGCTCTGAGTGACCTGGTTCTGTCTACAGGTTGTCTCTGTGCCCTAGATTCACTCAGGTTTCTTCCTTACACACACACACACACACACACACACACACACATACACACATACACACACCATCCTTTACAACTGTATCATCTCTAATTTCTTCTTCTTGGAGTCCTCAGTCCACCAGTCCTGGTGGAGGTGGAGCAGGAGTACTCCTCATGTATTGAAATTAATTTCCATAACTACGAGAGTTTAGTTTGGACTCCATGCCTGCATGTTAGCTGAATGATTTGCTCATTAAGTCACTCTTTAACCCAGAACTATGCAGTAAGATCTACCCATTGCAGCACACAGAAAGTCTCCGCCAGGACCTGTGTGTGACAGGCTCTGGGCTCTGGGGATAGCTTTGATGGGGAACATGCATTTGTGTAGAAATTGCTTTCCTGATTGTCCCTTCCCTCAGAGCAACAATGTAAACACCTGCATGGCTATGAAGTGTCTTATATTATGTATTCATATATATTTTCTAAGTGAAGCAGAAGGTAGGATGCCAGCCAGAACTGACCTTTGACAAGTTCCTAAGAACAGTCATACTGTGCACTATACTAAGGTACTAGTATGTGTCACACATGTTAGTTCTGAATAAGAAAGTTTTTGGTGGGGAGAAGGGGTTTGCCGGTCCTGGGGCTTGAACTTGAGGCTTAGGTGCTGTCCCTGAGCATCTTTGCTCAAAGCTAGTGCTCTCACTGGAGCCAGAGCTCCACTTCTGGGTCTGTTGGGTAGTTAATTGGAGATAAGAATCTCATGGATTTGCCTATCCAGGCTGGCTTTGAACCTTGATTATTAATCTCAGTCTCCTGATTAGCTAGGATTACCAGTGTGAGACCCCAGTACCAGGCTAGTATACATTTTCTAAATGAAGCAGAAGATAGGATGCTAGCCAGATCTGACCTTTGACAAGTTCCTAAGAAGAACAGTCATGCTGTGTACATTTCTCAACCAATATTATATGGCACACATATTAGTTTTTAATAAGCCAGTATTTGGGGGGTGTTTGCCAGTCCTGGGGCTTGAACTCAAGCTTTATTGTTCAGCTAGTGCTCTTTCATTCCAGCCATAGCTCTACTTCTGTCTCTTTTGGGTAGTTAATTGGAGATAAGCATCTCACAGATTTTCCTGTGTAAGCTGGCTTTGAACTGATCATTAGATCTCAACCTCCTGAGTAGCTACAATTATAGGTGTGAGCCACTGGCACTTAGCAATACACAAGGAGTATAATGGTAAAATTCAGGGCTGTCCAACCAGCCATTTCTACATTTCTTGTTTCTATTTTGGTCACAATGTTTTAAAAGTCTTTCTCAGAATGCTCACCATGCCTCCTTCAGCTTGTGTCAGATTTCTGTCTCTCTTCTCTCTTGCTTATTATTCTTTCTCCTTCTTCCATACTTCACTGTAGTCAGTCACTTCCTGGTATCAGGAAATCAGCCCTTCAAGCCCTAACCTCACCTGTTCTCCCACGAAGTTGTGGCTCTGGCCAGCAGTTTGAGATAGTAAAGTTTGCTCTCTTCCTGGACAGCCATGCAGCCATGTTGGGTGGCTCTACCCTCCTTTGGGCCCTCCTGTTTCCAGGTAAGTCTCTGGTTTCCCTGCACGATATAAATCTATAGAGAAACCCACAGCAGCTCTGCTTCACTGCTTTCTCCCTTCCAGTTGTCCAGTCTCGCATCACTAGCCTGGAACAGCCAGAGTCCTGGGGCACAAGGGTGGCTTAGCCATCCTGCAGTGTTGGCTCTCCTCCGGGATCAGGTACATCTACTGGTACCGGCAGCAGGAGCACCAGGCCCCCCAGAGGACCCTCGGGATGGACATATTCCATAGGGTTGTGCATTGGGATTCAGTCCTGACAAGGGATAAAATCACAGTCACAACCACCGAGGATCAGAGCATGTGTATCCTGCAAGTGCAGGAGCTGGAGGAGGAGGAGGAGGAGGGTGTACACTACTGCACAATCTGGACCCCACACAGCCTTGCACACAGCCCAGCCCTGCACCAGAAACTCTCTTTCTCCCTGATGCAAGCAGGCTCTGTACATTTTCACTACCTCGGGGGCCCTTGGGTTTCCCTGTGGCATGAAAGCAAAGGTGTGTCCTTGTCCTCTCCTTCCGTGTCCTGGGCTCTCCTGCTCCCAGTGCTGACACATGAAAGGTAAAGAGAGCTGAGAGAGAGCTCTGCCTGCTGCAGCTTCAGTGAGAAATCCAGTCAGCACAGGCTTTTTTTGGCTTTAAAAGAGGTTCAACCTAACATGTCCATGAGATGTGCAATGCACCTTGATCAGTCACATCTTGTTTCCACGCTTATTCAATATAGTTCTGGAGTTCCTAGCCAAAGCAAGGAGTCCAGGGAAAGAAGGAAGAGGGAGAATAATGGAGAATCTTCTTAAAGGCCCTCAGGGATTCTGCAGCTTGGAGAGGATAAGACAATTGCTAGAATTACATGCCAGACTCACCTTGGGTGTGTGGCTCACCTTGTGTGTGTGGCTTTTTCAATGCTTTTGCAATGAAAGCCTCAATGTTTTATGAATGACTTCACCATCACAGAATCAATATAACCAAAGTGTGATGAGTGAAAAAAAAAACTCTGATTGCTTAGCTTATGGTCCCTCTCAACTTACATTTTCATGGCTAAAGATTATTCATGGGACTCACTAGTTTCCCAAAAGCGTCCTATGTCCCCTCCTGCTACTGAAGCCAGTGCTAAGACTCTCCCAGGATGCATGGTGGGGGCAGAGGGGATGAAACTCACTTCATGCTGTTCTTCCTTTGCTCCCTCTTATGGGTTGATGGAACCTGATAGGCACAGACAGGGGTTTGGTGCTCTTCCAGCCCCTCTCCCAGAATCTGGCTGCATACAGGAGTGAGTTCTGTGAGCCAGTGGGGACAATGTGTAGCCACCAAGAGGTCCAAGCTCCTCACAGGGCAGAGATCCTTCAGTTTCCTCAGGGGAGGTTGCCAGAGACATGGTACTTCCTCCTTGCATAAAACGGCTTCTGCATTCATGAAAATGTAGATCCCCTTCCCCCTCTCTCCCTCCTCTCCCCCCTCCTCCCTTCCTCCTCTCTCCAGGTGAGAAGCCCTTGCCCCAAACCACTCTTGCCTCTGAGCGTCTTCCACATGTACTGAACCCCATTGGCTGCAGCAGCTGTGCTCTTGGCCAAAGGGGAGCTGACCCGCAGCAACACCCACAGACCCCAGAGCATGGCCACAGTGAAAGCCTGCACCAACTCAACTGGGTGCTCTGCTCAGATTGGTACTTTAAAAAAGTTTAAAAGATTCCAGAACTGGAGGAAGATGGCAGAGATAGAGGTTCCCTTATGACCCAGCAATCCCACTTGCGGGTATTTACCCAAATGATCACAAACAAGACCACACTAAAGCTACCAGCACAACTATATTTATTACATCATTATTTACCATAGTTAAGATATGGAACCAACCCAGATGCCCCTCAGTGGATTAATGGGTCAAGAAAATGTGATATATATACACAATGGAAATCTATGCCTCCATCAAAAAGAATGGCATTGCCCCATTTGTTAGGAAATGGAAAGGCTTGGAAAAAATAATATTAAGTGAAGTAAGCCAGGTCCAAAGAAACATAGGTCCCATGGTTTCCCTTATTTGCAATTACTAGTATATGTCTGAGACAAGCAGAAACGGTCAGATAAGTTGATGTTAGGCGAAATGAACCCAAAGATAAGGATTCAAATGATTTTTCTTGCTTGCTATTGTTTCTAACATATTTATAAGGTACCACATGATTTTTTTTGTTGCTTTGTATGTCCCTCCCCCACAGGATAACCCCTGTTTTCACTGTATTTGATGTCGGTATAATTTGTTGAGGGGAAGGGAAAGAACAAATTGTTTAATAGGGATACAAGTTGACCCATTGCAACAATGAGATGTACAAGACGCTATGTTGAAGGTGGGGGAGAGTAGTTGTGGAGATGGGTGGGAAGAGAGGGTAGGGGAAAAAAAGGAGGAGGCAACAATACTTGATAAGAAATGTACTCATTACCTCACTCATGTAATTGTAGCCCCTCTGTACAGCTTTTTCACAATTAAAAATTAAAAAAAAGAATTTCCACACCCAGATGGGTTGGGGATGGAATAAGATTCTTCAGAGAGCAGTCTGACAAGTGACCAGAAATTAATAGGTTAGTGGTTTTTCTTCAATGCAAGAACTAAGCTCTGTTCTCCACTTTGCTATATTCTCTTTATACCAAGACCTAAACAAGAAAAAAGCTCTTTTCAGCCTTCTCTCTGAGGAATTGGGGTGAAGCCACCCCCAGTAAAAAGCATGTTCTTCTAGCACCACTGATGGCACTTGTTCCTGATAGGCACCATGGGACACCAAATGTGAAGTGAGCTTTTGATCTTGTAACGCTCACCAGGTGGTGCTGGTTTTAGGTTATTTTTCTGCCGAAAAATGGAAACCATTTTTGTTGCTATTGTTTTTAATAAAAGTTGTTTATTTTCTGGTTTTTAAAAAAGAAAAAGTATCTTCCTTTGAACTTGATTCCTGTTTCAAACTGGGAAAATGTCTCAGCTAACTAGAGAAAAGATTTTCTCTTTCCTCAGTCATTTGGCCTTTAGGATAACCATGACAACTCTACACTTTTTATTTTTAAGACATGGAGAGAAGAATTTGTGTGTGTGTGTGTGTGTGTGTGTGTGTGTGTGTGTGTGTGTGTGTGTGTGTGTGTGTGTGTGTGTGTGTGTGCTGGTCCTAGGGCTTGAACTCAGGGTCTGGGCACTGTCCCTGAGCTTCTTTTGCTCAAGGCTAGTGCTCTACCATTTTGAGTCACAGAACCACTTCTGATTTTCTGGTGGTTCATTGGAGTTAATGAGAGTCTTATGGTCTTTCCTGCCAAGGGAAGCTTTGAACTGTGAACCTCAGATCTCAGCCTCCAGAGTAGCTAGAATTACAGGAGTGAGCCACCGGACCTGGGCCAGCCTATTTGAGTAAACAGTAGTAGGAATACCACTCTGTAGTTCACCTACACCTCCAAAGAGATACAACAGGCTAGAAATTAATTGATTTCACAATGTATCTAAGTGCCCTGAGAAGAATGAAATACATGATTATTGGCTAGGTGCTGTCCCAGAAGATTTGTATAAAAGGATTACCAAATAAGAAAGGGAGCAAAGCCATGTTCATTGCACAAATGGGTGGGAACAACAAGGAAGATTGATTAAGAAGCTTTTGCTATCAAATTCTCAAATACCAAAAACACATAACTTGGGAAACCAACATCCCAATTTTTTCAAATATGCAGTTAGTTATAGAGCAAACCCTTGTGTGAATTAATTTTGACCACCTACTAACATACAGGAAAAGTAGTTCATGGTGACTAACCCTTTCTGTGCCCATGGTTGCTGTGAGCTGGTGTCTAGGGGAGGAGGGAGATCTTGCCTTCCTCGGGATCTTGAATTTGAGGTTCTACCACACAGTGTCAAGAAGAAGGAGGGCAAGACTATGGATCTTCTTCTGGAGATGCTACTGATGTCCATCAAGTGAAGGAAATACATTGGACCACTACAACTCTACATTAGGCCTTGCAACAGTAGCTCTGTGTGCTTCAACAAGGAGCAGGGGTGGGGGGGGTGGGGAGGGTGGAGAGGGTTGCGTTAGTGCCAGAGGCCCCTCTGCCACCCTTTCTTAAACTAAGACTGGGAGGTCAGAGTTTCCATTTCATTTTCACAGTTAAGAGCATTATATGCCACAGTCCCCACACCGATGACAGGCAGAACGGGAATGAAAAGCAGGGCAGAGTAACTTCATGCTCTTCTCTGCATAACACTGTACTGTGAGGACCTGGGTGTTAAAAGAAACAGGACTGAGTTCAAGCTCTCCTCTTCCCTAGCTCATTCCAGGCTCAGAATATGACTGATCACACAGAATGAACTAGTGCACGTCAAACTGTTTGGGAACATTTAAAATGTCCTATGGATAAAGCAATTATGGTTTTTATTTTTATATCATTCATTCCAAAATGATCTCTAATGAGAATTATCTCCTAAAGGGAGTCAGCACTTACTTATGAAGCTCTTAGCACAGGAAAACCATACTACTTGATTCAGTAGAAGTATACTTCACCAAAACATATGGTCTCCTGTAGCAGAAAGGGATTTAGTAGGGAATAACTGACCAATCAGTCAGCAGTGCCATATGCTTGGCTGGGGCTGGGGTTATTGTTATGTGCATTCCCACCCATGCCTCAAGTACAGAAAAGGTGGCCAGGTTAAGTGGTATTGATTGTGAATGGCTAGGAGTCTTACATACTGGATGTTTAGTGAGAGTTTCATTTTTATCTCCTTCTTGGCTAATTCAGGCCAATAGCAGTAAGTCTGACCTGATTCCTAAAAAGGAAGCTAAACCAGTGGTTCTTAACTTGGGCCCTTTTCACCTTCAGGGGACACTGCCAATTGGAGAAGACCTTTTGGTTGTCACAACAGGATGGGAACACAACTGCCATCTAGCCAGGAGAGGCTGCTATTGACGGCTTAGCCTCCTTCATGACCATGACCATGTATGCCAAAATTTCATAGTCCAGGAATCCTGGACAAGACATAAATCCCTCAGACATGAACAAAACAGTTAATTCTACCTACTGATTCAGTAGTTATATTCAAACTAGAGAGTCCCTGAAGATACAATTCTACAGCCTGTCTGTTAATAGAGAGCTATGGAAATGTCCTGGCCCAGGGAGAAGAGCTTTCCTGATCTCATCAGAAGAGAACTCACACCAGGCACTGGTGGCTCAAGCCAGTAATCCTAGCTACTCAAGGTACATAGGAGGCTGAGATCTGAGGATTGTGGTTCAAATCCAGCACAGGCTGGAAAGTCCACAAGACTCTTTCTCCCATTAACCACCATTAAATTGGAAGTGGAGCTGTTGCTCAGAGAGGTAGAGCACTAGTCTTGAGCAGAAAAGCTTAGGGATAGTACCTAAGCCTTGAGTTCAAGCCCTCCAACTGCCCCCACCCAACTCTACCAAAGAAAGAAAAAAGAGATCCCCTAGGTCCTAGGTCCTCCACAGAGCCAGGGAGGGACATAGAAACTTTGGCCTGCATCATGACAGTTAGGTAGGCCCAGACACTGGGGACCATTCTCACCTACAGGTGGCTTTAGATGAAAGCAGACTTGGTAACTTAGGCCAATTCTCCCTTGAAATCAATGAAAACAATGTGGATAAAGCAACAAATGATAAGGAAGAATTACCTTGAAACATTCTAAATATGAACAGTACTAACAAGTTGCATCATATCTACCTTGATAAATGGAAAAATTATTTTGGTGTCAAAATAATAGATAGCTGGGGGCAGGTGGCTCACACCTGTAATCCTAGCTACTCAGGAGGCGGAGATCTGAGGATCACAGTTCAAAGCCAACCTAGGAAGGAAAGTCCATGAGACTCTTATCTCCAATTAACCACCAGAAAGCTGGAAGTGGCCCTGTGGCTCAAGTGGTAGAGAACTAGCCTTGAGTTGAAGAGCTGAAGGACAGTGCCCAAGCCCAGTGTTCAAGCCCCATAACAAATAACAACAACAACAACAAAAGAATAGATAAAGCTCCCACAGGGTACAACCAATGAACAGCCTCAGAAAACAAGGACAGTGATATACCTGTTTTCTTGGCCAGCACTAGAGAAGCCTCCCAATCCCTACTGGCATGGCAGCCCCTCTGTTCTGGTTTTATCTCCTCAGCCTGAACATACCCAGAAACTGGGCAGATGAAATGTTCTTCACTTGAGGCGTGCAATCTGTTGACTTCTTTCTTGAATTGTTTGATGTATGCTTTAAAAATTATGTATTTGCTGGGCACCAGTGGCTCATGCCTATAATCCTAGCTACTAGGGAGGCTGTAATCTGAGGACATGGTTCAGAGCTAGCCTAGGCAGGAGCCCATGAAACTCTTATTTCCAATTAACCAGCAAAAAGAAGTAGGGTTGTGGCTCAAGGCAAAAAAGCTGGAGGACAGTGCCTACACTCTGAGTTCAAGCACAGGACTAACACACACACACACACACACACACACACACACACACACACACAAGCTATCTTCTCTCTTAGTAATTTGATTTTCTTAGTAATGCTACTTATTTAATTTCTTATAGGAATGGAATAGTTATAATTGGAGTAGGTAAAACATTTAGCATACTTGTAGGAAAGAAACAGACTTTGATTTAGAATATCTAATCAGGCACTGACAAGCTTCAAATTGGGCTTCTGAAAATCTAATTTCAAGAGAAAAAAAAGGAAAAGCATACCTTTTTCAGAGCCATTTATGGAGAAACAACTACAACTCTAATGAGGTCTATGTAATTCTGACTCTTCTCCTTTGGTCTTTAATGTAAAACTTATACAAAATGGAGACACAATAATACGTTTACCCCCTGGAATTCTGCCATGTCTTTTGGGCCCAGAAATGAACACAAGCATCTCTGAACGTAACCATGACCACTACTTCAACCGAGCAATCCAGTTCTGCTCTGCTACTTCTGAACCCCAGGGTTCAGCACTTCCTGTGTTTTCAGAGTTATATCTCTGTATAACAGGAAACCAGAACGGGAATCTGATGGCTATCAACAGCGTCACAGATGCCAGTACTGGTGCCCCAAATATTTAGTTGGTATCATTTCCTGTTGACTTGGGTCTGCACATAGACACTATGTTGAAACTGCATATCTCAGCAAGAAGGAAGGTCTATTATTTTCTTTCCCAGAGACATCCAGCAATGGTGAGCTTCTCAGGGTAGAGGTGCTGAGAGAGTACAAGGTGACATCCCTCTGCTCAGCTTCCCTTGGCTGCCATATAATTGGTCATAAAAATTCTGCACACAAGCATTATTTACCATAGCTAAGATATGAAACCAACCCAGATGCCCCTCAGTAGATGAATGGATCAAGAAAATGTGGTATATATACATGATGGAATTCTATGCCTCCATCAGAAAGAATGACATTGCCCCATTTGTTAGGAAATGGAAAAACTTGGAAAAAAATTATATTAAGTGAAGTAAGCCAGGCCCAAAGAAACATAGGTCCCATGGTTTCCCTTATTTGTAATATCTAGTATATGTATGAGTCAAGCGGAAAAGGTCAGATAATGTGATGTCAGGAAAATGAACCCTTAGATATGTATTTTAATGTTTTTTCTTTCATGCATGTGTTTCTAACGCATTTATAAGATTATCTCTTTGTTGCTTTGTATGTCCCTCCCCCACACTATATTTGATGTCAGTATAACTTGTGGAGGAGAAGGGGAAAAACCAGTTGTTTAAGAATACAGGTGGACCTGTTGCAACAATGAGAAGTACAAGTTGTCATGTCCAAAACGAGCTTTACAATGTCCGTGCGGGGGGTGGGGGGGAAGGGGAAGGAAGGAGAAGGATTGGGATTGGGGGAGAGGGGGAAGGCTGGGAAGGGATGTGAAGGGTAAACAAAGGAGGAGGCTGCAATGCTTGGTAAGAAATGTACGCATTATCCTGCCCATGTAATTGTAACTCTTCTGTACAGTATGTTCACAAATAAAATAAAATTAAATTAAAAAAAATTCTGCACACAAACTTGTTCATAGAAGAAAGAATTTATATCTAGAGACAATCAGTGTTCTGTTGAAACAAATAGTTCAGGATACTTCAGTAATATTGTGTGTGTGTGTGTGTGTGTGTGTGCGTGTGTGTGTTCCTGGGGCTTGAACTCAGAGCCTGGGCACTGTCCCTGAGTTTTTTGCTTGAAGTTAGTGCTCTGTCACTTAAGTCACAGCTTCACTTCTGGGTTTTGTTGGTAGTTAATTGGGGATAAGAGTTTTGTGGACTTTCATGCCTGGGTGGCTTTGAACCATGTCTGTGGTGGATCCTTGATAAACATTTCCTGCAAGCAATGAGGTTTTGGAAGCATCATTGAGAAGGTTCTGAGCATTTCCTATAATGAATACCAGAACTTGTCATTTAGATCCTTGAAAAGACACCAGTGGCCTAGCTAAATAACCAGGAGAAGTAAAAATTCTTTTAAGATCATGGGTTCTCAGTGGCACATGACAGTAATCTCAGCCACTGAGTAGTAGAGATAGGAGGATCACAGTCAAGGTTGGCCTCGGGCAAAAAAGCAACATCATATTTTGGAAACAACAACAAAATGAAAGCAAAATTGACTTAGGGCTTGGCTTCAATGTGGCAGGGTACCTTCCTAGGAAGCATGAAGCCCTGAGTTCAAACCCCAGTCCTGCCAAAAAGTATACAAATTCCAGAATCAGTCTCCAAGATCCAAATTACTCTTCTGCCACTTACTCTTAGCAGATCTTGCACAAAATGCCTGCTCTGTCAAAGGCTCTGTATTCACATCTAAAATATGGGAACAATAAAGAACTTACCCTCAATAGACAATAGGCAAAAGGTTGAAGCAAATGCCTGTCACAATGTTCACAAGAAATAAAAAAAAACTATAAAACTAAAATCTTGTTGTCAGTGTTTACAGTCGTGGCATCTTTATTAGTGTCTTCATATGAATCAATTCATAAAGAACAAAATTATGAGCTGGGTGCCAGAGGTTCAAACCTGTAATCCTAGCTACTCAATAGGCTGAGATCTGAAGATTGTGGTTAAACCCAGCCTGGCAGGAAAGTCTGTAAGACTCTTATCTCCAATTAATTACCAAAAAAAAGTGACAAGTGGAGCTGTGGCTCAAGTAGTAGAGCATTTGCCTTGAGCAAAAGTTCTTAGGGAAAGCATCCAGACCCTAAGTTCAAGCCTCAGTACCAGCACAAGAAATAATAATAAAAAGACACAACATTATGTGTCCAAAATGATCTAATGATCATTTTTTGTTTTTGTTTTTGTTTTGCCTCTCAGCAACCATGTCTTGAGTTTATAACAATCCTCACCTTAGGATTCTTGGTGCAAAAAAAGGATTTATATTCTATAACAGGAAAGAAAAATGTAAGATACATTTTCTCTAGCTTTATTTTGTATAGTCTGGTAGATAGTTGGGCTCTACCAGTTAGACATACTTCCTATAAATAGCCACCCACTGTAGCTGGTATGCACACGGCACAGACAAAGCTGCCCAGGTGTAGGATGGAAGAGGAGCTATCTGTCAGCCAGGATGGTACAGAGAACCTAGTGGGTTCCAGGAGGGCCAAGGCTATCCTACATTAACACCCACAGATTGACTGGCAGCGGCACCCACACGTGTCTCTTTTCTTTCCTTCTCTCTGTGTGAGGGCAGAGGAAGTCTGTTCAGCAGCAGACCTGAGCCTTCCTACCTACCACCATCAACTTGCTCAATATTCATTTCACTATTGTTGGGCTTTTAGAAACGACATGTATAGCAAAAAAGAGAAATCAGGGAAAGTAATGACCATGGATGGAAAATAGAGCCATTGGAGCCAGCTACTTTCTCATCATCGTCTCAGGAAGATGCAAACCACTCTGAGTTCACATCAGTCCTACATGGGTGGGACAGAGCTAGACATCACCTCCGGGATGACTAGAGTCAAAGAAGAAACCCCTGTGGAAATCACAGTCTGGAGTATAAAAGCTTAGCTTAAGAAAGAGCAGAGAGTGCCGATGGCTCATGCCTACAATCCTAGCTACTCAGAAAGCTGAGATCTGAGGATCACAGTTTAAAGCCAGCTCCAGCAGGAAAGTTTGTGAGAATCTTATCTCCAATTAAGCACCAGAAAACTGGAAGTAGTGCTGTGGCTCAAAGTGGTAGAGCTCTAGCCTTGAGCAAAAGAGCTCAGGGAGAGTGCCCCATGGCTGACCAAAAAAAAAAAAAAAAAGAGCAGAGGGGAAGGGCACTTTTCTCAAGTGGGAAAATTAAACACTAACAACACGACTAATTTTATTCAATGTACTCAGGTCACTACTTCAAAATAGTTGCCGAAGTAGTGGGGTGATTGGAATATTTCGTAATTGTTACAAATTTACAATGTCTTATTTAACCTACACAACATTTTCATTAGGAACAAAAATTGTATCCACTTTCAGGTGAGTGAGTTGAGGCAGAAAAAAGATGAACAAATTTCCCCCCCCCAGTCAGGAAGCTCAGATTTCTACAATGCACTTTGGGTCAACCACAGCCCTATCTTGAGAGCCACAGAGCAAGCATGAGGCACACAAGGCTAACTCTGCAGCCAGATCTCAAGAGGCCCAAGAATCATCCAGCCACCACTTCCTTCCCCTTGCCCACTTGGGGCATACCTGCCTGCCTCTCCCCTGAGGCTAGCAACCAGCAACCTTCCTGCCTTCCCCCTTGAAGACACTGCCTAGCTTTCAGCATATCACTGCCTCAAGCAGTTATCATCTTTTCCTAGGTTTGAGTCACCTCTCCATCTGCTTCAGTCTGAAGGAGTGACCAAGTCATTTTATCATGTTTCCCTTTGCTGTTCTCAAAAATTTATTAGCAACTCTCCTTTTCTTACAGTTAGACTTGGATTGTCACAAGTAGAGAAGTTGCAGGTATCTGTGTCTTCTGTGACAATAAAGTGTTGACATATAATTCACGACACTGAGCAACGGTGTTGAAAATGATGTCATTCATTGGTACTGTCAGAAACCAAATCAGTCTTTAGAATTTCTGGCCCAAATTACCTCAACGGACTCCCCAGCCAAGTCTGCAATTGCAAGTTCTTTGTTTGGGGAGAATAAGAAAGTTGAAGCAAGACAGAATTCTCAAACTTTCTCTTCAATCCTTACCATAAATTGCACAGAAAAAGAAGACATGCTACAGTATTCGAACTGTTGAGAAAACTCATACAAGATCCTCTCCTTGGAGGTGGCCGGCCACATCCTTCCCCAAAAGAGATGCCCATTAAGCAGCTCTCTTGGGCTTTGAAAGAGAGGGGACTTCATGAGCTGAGCTTACAAAAGATTTTCCAATAACCTTAGGTATGGTGCTTTCAAATCTGTGCTTGACCTTTGTTCCCAGTGAGTTCAGACCTCTCTGTGAGCTGAGGACACAGGCTATGCTTCATCACATCAGCATCCAAAGACTTTCTATGGCTGGTTAGATGTGGGCTGAGAATGGGAATGACCACTTGCCATTGCTATCAACAATCCATCTGCAGTGTCACCATCTTTGGTCTATTGTATAACTGAAAAAAACCCCAAAAGTTTAGAGGACTGAAGTCTATGAACAACCAAAAAACAAGAAGCCTTGTGTTTTGAACTAGATTGAAAAATATAAGGATTCTTTAAGTGAATGTTATAAGTCAGACAGACTCCCTTCTCTAGAAGAGGTGTGGAAAGGTTTTGTTTTTCCTGGAAGATGTCAACAATCAGAAAAAATCTGGAGCCAGAAAGGCCATAACATGAGCCCAGGATATTGAGATAACCCTGGTGTTGTGTGTGTGTGTGTGTGTGTGTGAGAGAGAGAGAGAGAGAGAGAGAGACAGAGACAGAGACAGAGACAGAGACAGAGATACAGACACAGACACAGACACAAACAGAGAGAGAGAGAGAGAGAGAGAGAGAGAGAGAGAGAGAGAGAGAGAGAGAGTTCTCCTTTCTTCTCATATCTATGATCTTTAGCACACACCAGTCTGTTTTTCTAGTTGCCACATCTGAGTCAAGAAAAAGAGGAAGAAGGAAGACTTCCAGATGCTGTCCATGTCACAAAGCAGTCAAAGGGTGGAAAGTTCAGGGGAGACCAAAGTGGTCTCTTGTCTAGTATCTCCAAATGCTTCTCTGTCTCAGGGAATCAAAGAATCAGTACACCATTTCCATTCCATGGCAAAGAGGCCGGACTATCCCATGATGCTAGTTGACACCAATTCATACAGTGGGCTGAAACCCCTGCTCAAGATTTGAGAAATTGTGTCTTTGACCAAAGATGCAAAATACCAATGCATTCCTATTTGATTTCTCTAAATGAAACTATCTTATTTTTAACAATAATATTTAAGCAAACTTCTGAACAGCATTCAGATTCCTTTGCATGTCTCCTGTGCATATTGTTCAAACATTCTGAAATCAGAATCCACATGTTCAGCTATTTGGTTTCCTGTGTCAAGGATCCATGGTTTATTCTGTAATTTTGAGATAAATGAAAAAGATGTGTTTTTTTTTGTTTTGCAAGCAAAGCAAACCCAGGAAATGGAGTTAGATACATAATCCATTGGTCCTTTTCCTATGTTTTGTGAGAGTCTGAATATCATCCTCATCTATATTAGTTCTGATAATTGTGTGTGTGTGTGTGTGTGTGTGTGTGTGTGTGTGTGTGTGTGTGTGTGTGTGTATTACTGCAGATTGAACTTAGGACCTTAATTTAGGATCTTATACAACTTGACTAATAACCCTGTTCCTTGTTGTACCGGTTATTTTTGAGGTAGGGTCTTGCTTTATGCCCAGGAAGCCTGGGCTTCATTCCTCCTACTTGTACTTCTCAGTGTAGCTGGAGATGGCATACACATGCCACCATGTCCAACTCTTGTGTTTCTCCTATAGCTAGGACTACAAGCATGTACACTGTGCCCACCCACTGGTTCAGATGGAGAACTTCAGACCAGAATGTCTCCCTTACTTACTCTCTCTACCCAGCTCTTGTGGGGCAGGAAACCACAGAGTAGATCATGAAGAAACCCAGGAAATCTCCTGACCCCCTCATGTCTGAGACACCAGGACATCTCTGCCCCTCCTGTCAAGGGGCCCAGGGCCTCCACCCCAAGTTGCCACCTTCTCTGTCAGCTCAGCCTGGCAGACATGGTACTACTTCTGAAAGCAGCCATCTTCTCCTCCCTCTGGGCTTGTGAGTTTCCCCATCACTTCCAGCTAAGAAAGGGATGAGGAGAGAAGGGATTGACGTCATTTCATAGTGTTGCTTCTTCAGGTGTCATTTGTTGATGGCAATCTCTCTCTTCTTTGCTTGCAGTTGGACTCGGGCACTTGGAGCAACCTGAAGTCATAGTTTCCAGAGCCACAGATGGCAGTGCCCAGGTGCCTTGTAAGGCATCCATCAGTAGCTTCCGCAGTGTGGCCATTCACTGGTACCGACCAAAACCCGGCCAAAGCTTAGAGTATCTATTGTATGTCATTTACACTTCCAGTCAGCGATCTTTAGATGGGAAGAACAAGAAATTTGAGGCAAGTAAGAACTTTAGCACTTCCACAGCAACTTTGACGATCAATTTCTTAAAGACAGAAGATGAAGCTATATACTACTGTTCCCATGGCTACCACACAGTGTGAGAGTCCCCAGAGTAACTCACACTAGAACTACCCCCAGGTCTGTTTACCCAACATGCAGAACCACAGAGGCTGCCAGCTGGGCTCCCAGCCTGAGCCCTCAGGCCCCAGCATTCCTGGGGCTTCCCAGGGAGCTTCTCAGCTCTGCTTGTCCAGTGAGTTCCACCAGGGGCAGCAATTAAGGTACAATGGAAGGATGCATGGCCACTATTTGTCTTGATCCCCACAAATCATAGTATTATCTAGGTATTTATTACTTGACTGCACAGAGATTTGCAGTACCTGAATGGCTTCCAAAGCAGGCAAGAAAGGGTCATATTCCACATGCACATGTGGCTGACATATTGATTCTTTACTGTTATTTTCCCATTCTTGTGTGTGTGTGTGTGTGTGTGTGTGTGTGTGTGTGTGTGTGTGTGTGTGAGCCCATGTTAGTACTTGAACTCAGGGCTGGGCAATGCCACTGAGATTAATTTCTCAGTACTAGTATTCTGCCATATAAGCCCAACTTCCAGCATTTTACTGGTTAATTGGAGACCAGTGTTTTATAGACCTTTCTGCTTGGGCTGGCTTTGATCCCTGATCCTCATATCTCACTTCCTGAGTAACTAGGATTCCAGGTGTGAGCTACTGCCACCTGGCCACGTTTTCCCATTCTTTATATAAGTAGCAGTTAGTTGGACAAAGGACTTGAATTTTTACATGTCCCTGGAGGCATAAAATTTACCACGATCAGTTTTACCACCTTAATCTCTCTCCTCATTCCTCTTCCCCTGTCTCAGGCTTCACTGTTCCATTTTCACATGTGGACATAAAGCATTTTGATCGCCTTCACCTTCTTTCTCTCTTTCCATGAGACTCTTATCTCCCATTACCATCAGAAAACTAGAAGTAGTGTCATTGCTCAGAGAGGTAGAGCACAACTCGAGCAGAAAAGCTTTGGGACTGTACCCAGGCCTTGAGTTCAACTCCCAACTGCCCCCCCCCCCAAAGAAAGAAAAAGGAGATCTCATAGATCCTGGGTCCTCCACAGAGCCAGGGAGGGACATAGAAACTTTGGCCTGCATCATGACAGTTTGGTAGGCCCAGACACTGGGGACCATTCTCAGCTACAGGTGGCTTTAGGTGAAAGCAGACTTGATATCTTAGGCCAATTCTCCCTTGAAATCAATGAAAACAACGTGGATAAAGCACCAAATGATAAGGAAGAATTACCTCGAACAGTACTAACAAGTTGCATCATATCTTCCTTGGTAAATGGAAGGATTATTTGGTGCCATAAAAAAATAGATAAAGTTCCCAAAGGGTACAGACAAAGAGCAGCCTCAGAAAACAAGGACAGTAATACATCTGTCTTCTTGGCCGCCACCAAAGAAGCTTCTCCACCCCTACTGGCATGGCAGCCTCTGCTCTGGTTTTATCTCCTCAAATTTCTTCCTACACAGACACAGAGCCTGGGCAGATGGAATGTTCTTCACTTGAGGCATGAAATCTTTTGACTTCTTTCTTGAATTATTTGAAGTGTGCTGTAAAAGTTATAGCTTTGCTGACTACCAATGGCTCATGCCTATAATCCTAGCTACTAGGGAGGCTGTAATCTGAGGACATGGTTCAAAGTCAGCCTAGGCAGGAGCCCATGAAACTCTTATTTCCAATTAACCAGCAAAAAAATAGAAGTAGGGCGGTGGCTCAAGGCAAAAAAGCTGAAGGACAGTGCCTACACTCTGAGTTCAAGCACAGGACCAACACACACACACACACACACACACACACACACACACACACACACACACACACAATATCTTCTCTCTTAGTAATGCTACTTATTCCTTGGTTTCTTATAGGAATGGAATACGTACTGTTGGAGTGGGCAAAACATTTGGCATACTTGCAGGAAAGAAACAGACTTTGATTTAGAATATCTAGTCAGGCACTGACAAGCTTCAAATTGGGCTTCTGAAAATTTGATTTCAAGAGAAAAAGGGAAAAAACACACCTTTTTCAAGGCCATTTATAGAGAAACAGCTATAACTCTAATGAGTCTATAAAATTCTGACTCTTCTCCTTTGGTCTTTAATGTAAAACTTATACAAAATTGAGATACAATAATAGGTTTCCCCTGGAGTTCTACCATGTCTTTTGGGCCAAGGACCTGAACACAGGCATCTCCTAACATAGCTATGACCACTGGCTCCTCAACTGGAACAATCCAGTCTCACTCTGAGGTCTGCTAGCTCTCAGCCCCAGGATGCACACTTACTATGTTTTTAGAGTTACATCTCTGTATCACAGGAAACCAGAAAGAGAATCTAATGGCCATCAACAGCACCCCACAGTTGCCAGTACCAGTGCCCCCAAATATTTAGTTGGTATCATTTCCTGTTGACTTGGGTCTGCACATGGACACTGTGTTGAAACTGCCTATCTCAGCAAGAAGGAAGGTCTATTATTTTCTTTCCCAGAGACATCCAGCTATGGTGAGCTTCTCAGGGTAGAGGTGCTGAGAGAGTACAAGGTGACATCCCTCTGCTCAGCTTCCCTTGGCTGCCATATAATTGGTCATAAAAATTCTCCTGAACTTGTTCAGAGACAAAATAACTTGCACTTAGAGACAACCAAAGTTCTGCTCAAAGAAATAGTTCATGATATTTCAGTTGTATTCTCTGTGTGTTTGTGAAAGAGAGAGAGAAAGAGAGTTCTCCATTAGAGATCTCTGTTCTTTATGTATGTATGCTCTTTAGCCCACAGCACTCTGTTATTCTGGTTAGTCACATCTGAGTTAGGAGATAGAGGAAGAAGGAAGAGCTGAAGATACTGATCAACATCACACAGCAGTTACAGGGCAGACAGCACAGGGGAGACCCAGGTGGTCTTCCACTTTTATCAAATATCTCCAACTGCTTCTTTGTCTCAGGGGGATCAAAGAACCAGTACACCATTTCCGTTCCAAGGCAAAGAGGCCAGATTATCCCACGATGCTAGTTGACACCAATTACCATATTGGCTAAAGCCCCTGCTCAGGATTTGAGAAATTGTGTCTTTGACCAAAGAAGCAAAATGCCAATGCATTCCTATTTGATTTCTCTAAATGAAACTATCCAATCTGTTCGTCGCCTATTTTTTTTATTTTTTATTGTGAAAATACCTTACAGAGAGGTTACTTACATGGGCAAGATAACAAGTACATTTCTTATCAAGCATTGTTGCCTCTTCTTTTGTTTTCCCTTCCTACCCCTTCCCATTACCTCCCTCACTTCTCACCTCATCCCCCCCTACAAAGTTGTAAAGTTCGTTTTTTGACGTAGAGACTTGTACATATCATTCGTTGCCTATTTTTTTGGGGGGGGGGTGTTCGGTCGTGGGGCCTGAACTCTGGGCCTGGGCGTTGTCCCTCAGCTCTCCAGCTCAAGGCTAGATCTCTATCACTTGAGCCACAGCGCCACTTCCGGCTTTTTTCTTTTTGCTTATGTGGTGCTGAGGGAATCAAACCCTGGGCCTCGAGCATGCAAGGCAAGTGCTCTACCACTGAGCCACCTTCCTAACCGTCGTTGCCTATTTTTAATAGTAATATTTAAGCAAACTTCTGAACAGCATCCATATTCCTTTGCATGTCTCCTGTGCATATTGTTCAAACATTCTGAAATCAGAATCCACATGTTCAGCTATTTGGTTTCCAGTGTCAAGGATCCATGGTTTATTCTGTAATTTTGAGATAAATAAAAAAGATGTTTTGTTTGTTTTGCAAGCAAAGCAAACCCAGGAAATGGAGTTAGATACATAATCCATTGGTCCTATCCCTATGTTTTGTGAGAGTCTGAATATCATCCTCATCTATATTAGTTCTGATAATTGTGTGTGTGTGTGTGTGTGTGTGTGTGTGTGTGTGTGTGTGTGTGTGTGCGTGTGTGTATTACTGCAGATTGAACTTAGGACCTTAACTTAGGACCTTATACCACTTGACTAATAACCCTGTCCCTTGTTGTACAGGTTATTTTTTTTTATTGTGAACATACTGTACAGAGGGGTTACAATTACATGGGCAAGATAATGAGTACATTTTTTATCAAGCCTTGCAGCCTCCTCCTTTGTTTACCCTTCACATCCCTTCCCAGCCTCCCCCTGCCCTGTACAGGTTATTTTTGAGGTAGGGTCTTGCTTTATGCCCAGAAAGCCTGGGCTTCATTCCTCCTACTTGTACTTCTCAGTGTAGCTGGAGATGGCATACACATGCCACCATGTCCAACTCTTGTGTTTCTCCTATAGCTAGGACTACAAGCATGTACACTGTGCCCACCCACTGGTTCAGATGGAGAACTTCAGACCAGAATGTCTCCCTTACTTATTCCCTCTACTCAGCTCTTGTGGGGCAGGAAACCACAGAGCAGATCATAAAGAAACCCAGGAAATCTCCTGACCCCCTCATGTCTGAGACACCAGGACATCTCTGCCCTCCTGTCAAGGAGCCCAGGGCCTCCACCCCACCCCAGATCATAAGTTGCCACCTTCTCTGTCTGCTCAGCCTGGCAGACATGGTACCACTTCTGAAAGCAGCCATCTTCTCCTCCCTCTGGGCTTGTGAGTTTCCCCATCACTTCCAGCTAAGAAAGGGATGAGGAGAGAAGGGATTGACGTCATTTCATAGTGTTGCTTCTTCAGGTGTCATTTGTTGATGGCAATCTCTCTTCTTTGCTTGCAGTTGGACTCGGATACTTGGAGCAACCTGAAATCTCAGTTTCCAGAGCCACAGATGGCAGTGCCCAGGTGCCTTGTAAGGCATCCATCAGTAGCTTCCGCAGTGCATTCATACATTGGTACCGACAGAAACCCGGCCAAAGCTTAGAGTATCTAATGTATGTCATTTACACTTCCAGTCAGCAATCTTTAAATGGGAAGGACAGGAAGTTTGAGGCAAGTAAGAACTTTAGCACTTCCACAGCAACTTTGACGATCAATTTCTTAAAGACAGAAGATGAAGCTACATACTACTGTTCCCATGGCTACCACACAGTGTGAGAGTCCCCAGGGTAACCCACATAAGAACTACCCCCCTAGTCTGTTTACCCAACATGCAGAACCACAGAGGCTGCCAGCTGGGCTCCCAGCCTGAGCCCTCAGGCCCCAGCATTCCTGGGGCTTCCCAGGGAGCTTCTCAGCTCTACTTGTCCAGTGAGTTCCACCAGGGGCAGCAATTAAGGTACAATGGAAGGATGCATGGCCACTATTTGTCTTGATCCCCACAAATCATAGTATCATCTAGGTATTTATTACTTGACTGCACAGAGATTTGCAGTACCTGAATGGCTTCCAAAGCAGGCAAGAAAGGGTCATATTCCACATGCACATGTGGCTGATATATTGATTCTTTACTGTTATTTTTCTATTCTTTTTTTTTGGTGTGCCCATCTTAGGGCTTGAACTCAGGGCTGGGCAATATCTCTGAGATTTTTTTTTAAATCAGTACTAGTGCTCTGCTACTGAAGCTATAGACCTATTTCCAGCTTTTTATTGGTTAATTGGGGACCAGAGTTTCACAGACTTTCCTACTTGGGCTGGCTTTGAGCCATGACGCTCCTTGTATCTCAGCTTCCTGTGATTCCAGGTATGAGCCACTGGCACCTCTCTATATTTTCCCATTTGTCATACAATGATCAATTAATTGTACAAGAGACTTGAATTTTTACATGTCCCTGGAGGCATAAAATTTACCACGATCAGTTTCACTTCCTTAATCTCTCTCCTCATTTCTCCTCCCCTGTCTCAGCCTTCATTGTTCCGTATTCACATGTATACTTAGAGATTTTGATCACCTTCACCTGCCTTTTCTCTTTTGAATGACCTTCTCTGCTCCCACTACTACCTACACTCTAGATATACATGGTTTCATCTTCCAGTCACTCATTTTTAAATTGCATATTAACTATTCACAGGAGCTTCATCAAGGTATGACTTGCATCCATATACAGAATTTAATTGGATTGACATCTCTTTGTCTCCCTTTCTTCAACTCTATCTCTCTCCATCATTCAACAGCTCTCATTGAGTTTGGTTTTGCCATCTTTATTTGTAGACAGAGTGTATTTTGGTACTCTTTCACCCCCTTACATTTTCTTTTCCTTTTCTACTCCTAAGCCCCTTGTATAGCCTCACAATTACAATGATGTTCTATAGCTAGTATCCTGTTTGGGTAGACATATATGTTTATCTTTGAGATCTAGCATGCATATATGAGGCCTTTTCTCACATCGAGAAAATATGTAGTAGTCACACTTATTGGTACCCTGGGGCTTTGCTGGAGAAACACAGTGACTATTGTAAGTGCACAATCAACCCTCCAGAAATCATGGGAGCCCAACATGCAAACCCTATGTCTGAAAAAAAATGGAAGAATGTCAGTCTAGACTCAGGGCTCAGAGCTGGGACAAAGCAAGCCCTGCCCCTAGTAAGTATCTAGAAGAGATCTGAAAAGGAAAAATCAAAACTCTGGCATCAGAGGATGAGATAGTTAAAAAGACAGATATTACCTGCCTCCTTCATCTATAGAGAAAACACAAGCCAGCAAAGAAAAAAATAATTATCAACTATTCTTGTTTATTTTGAGTTGGCTCGCAGATGGTTAGGTTTTCAAGGAATCATGGGGAAGAATATTAAATGTAAAACAATAACAATTTCTCTCCCAATTTCTTAAAGTATATTTTATAACTAAGTCAGAAAAATGCTTTGCAAGTGTCCTGAGCACAGGTAATTTTCAGTAGTTGAGTGGTACATTAAAGGATTATATGGAATATTGGTATCTATTAGAACATAAATTGTTTAGAATACTACTCTAAATTCTTGACACTAAAAGCTTGGTTTGTGAATTGGTAGCCCTGTTTCTCAGCTGACATGCAGGATACTTAGCTTCTGCCCAGGATTGTTGAGGTCGGATCTTATTTCACAAGATTCCCAGGTCACTCTGAGAATTAGACCAGGAGGGGCTCACGTGCCGGGCTCCCGAAATGGGCGGATGTCCAGGATGATTAGAATCACATTCTGTTTCCATGAAATAGTTTGTCAACTTTCTCTCCGATTTCTCAGTAGAAATAGTGGTTCAATATTTGGTTTGTCTAAAGTCATAATGCATAACTTCAAAGTTAATTTTACAAATGTTGGACTCCACATTCTATTCATGAGATCAATGCAAATTGTCAGCAGGCATTTTATTTCTAAAAGCCTTCTCTTATTAACTTGATTTTTGGTGACATAAGGAAGAGTAATTCTTGTATGGAATATAAAATATATGTCCAACTGGGCACAAGTGGCTCATGCCTGGAATCCTAGCTACTTACAAGGCTGAGACCTGAGAAGTGTGGTTTGAAATCAGCTGGGACAGGCAAGTCCATGAGATTTTTATCTCCAATTAACCACCCAAAAACCTCAAAAATGGGATTGTGGTTCAAGTGTAGAGCACCAACCTTGAGCACAAAAGTTCAGGAGAAGAACTCAGGCCCTGAGATCAAGCCTCAAGACCAACACACACACACACACACACACACACATACACACACACACACACACACACACACACACACACACACACACACACACACACACACACACGCCAGAAGTAGAGCTGTGATTCAAGTGGCAGAGCACCAGCCTTAAGTATAAAAGCTAGGTGAGAGCGCTCAAGCCCTAGTCCTGGCTCCAAAACCAAACAAACAAAATTCATTTCTTCTTGTAATTAGGACAATATTGCTCCTGAAAATTAAATTAGAATGGAACAGAGCTGGAGATAGGAGATGTAATTTATTGTCACTATCACACCTTCCTCAATTCCAAGCTCCATAGGAACACAGAGGGTAGGGTTGGGCAGCTGTGGCAGAGTTCCCTGGTCTGCACTTTCTAGAGGGTGGAGTGGAATCAACCTGACCTCCCTCCTCTCTCCCTGACAAGTAGGAATACTGGCCATTGCCCAGCTCAGAACTAGGCTACAGCCCTAGTAGCTTACTTTCTCCTGCATAGATCTCAGCATCTCCCGGGGCTTGTTAGAGAGAATCAAAGGATCATCCATAAAATTGGCTACTGTTCTCAGGGTCCTTTGCCCTGGGATTTTGCATATGCATCTGCTCAGAGTCACAGTGGGTATTGATCCTTGGCCATGATAATCTCTTGACATTGGTGATAGTCTGGTTAATTCTTCTTTCAGAGATGAGGAAACAGGTAGAGACATGCTTTGTAGTTGGTAGTTATGAGTTACTGATTCAGGTAGTAAAAATTTGTCATCTCGTGTATGGTTGCTACAGCTAAAAAGAAAAGTAGAATTCTTGTTTTCGTCATGGAATGAAATGACTCAATATAGAGTAGCAAGGGAAGGTAAACACTTGGGGGCCCCTTGCTTATGAGAAATTCCTGTTACAACTTAGACTTTGTGTTCTAGAACTCTGACAAATATTTTGTAAGGAGATCATGGAAAAATCCACTTAAAAAGTCTCTTGTCGTAAAAAACTGAAAATAGCACAGTATTGAGAGAAATCTATTGATGAGTTGGAAAGCCAGCTTCCATGGGGGTACTTGGAAACATGTGGTAGGCCCCTTTCCTGTCTTCAGACCTGAGATCTGTGTTCAGAATGCTGCTGCCTCTTTCTTCGTCAGACTCCAGTTTTGAATGAGCCCTGAGTTCCGCCTTCTGGCTGGGCCCCTCATGAGCACCATTTGTCAGCCTCTTCCTGGGACAATAGCTGGCAAGATGCAGCTCCTGCTAGGGGTGATCTGGGCAGCCTCCGCATGGATCTGTGAGTGCTTTCAGCCAGCTTTCTTCTCACTCATTGAAGGGTGGGGTAGAAAGCAGGGACAGTCCTCCCTGCTCCCCATGCAGATGAAGGGCTACATGTCACTCATCTATGCTGACAAACACCACCTTGACCTGGAATTCTTCAAGAAAGAAAAGGCAAACCTATGTGTAGCACAAAGAGCGAGTAAACAAGTGCCATTTTCATGAACTTCAAAATTTGACTGATCTCCAAAATTTCCCATTTCCCCGCTTTTCTCTTTTTCTGTTAGATACAAGTGGAGACCTGGTACCCCACATCACTAAGAAAGTGGGAGCTACGGCATTTCTAGAATGCCAAATGAAGGTGGCCAGGGCCAAGGAGAAAGTTTACATCCACTGGTACCAACAGAAGCCAGGGCAACCTCTAAGGAGGATCCTGTGCATTTCCTCCAATGGCAATGTGATCTATGAGGAAGGCATTAGTGAGGAAAGATACGAAGCAAAGAGATGGCTAAGCGACCTATCTTCCAGTCTCAGGATCCATCACCTGACAGAGGAGGATACAGGCATGTACTTCTGTGCGTGCTGGGATACACTCTAGCAAAACCTTGCACTGTCACTGAGCAAAAACCCTACAAGTGGGTCTCACCTGTGCAGACCATCAGCCCCTCCTGTCACCTCCTCCTGTAGGCTGGCCACTGGCCACAGAGCCCTGTTCTCCTAAACCTGTGTCCCAAGCAGGGTCTCAGTGGAAAGCCAAGGGCCCATGTGCAATTCTTCCTTCATTAGGAGCTGCATTGTTTCTCTTGTCCCTCTGCTCCTGCAGCTGCCTTTTGTGAACGATGTGGGTGGTTTCTGCTTCCCCATCCGCAGGAAGTGTCTTAGGACAGAAGCCGTCATCCAGTGTCCATGGTGCTTTGTTGACTGAATGACTGAGTGAGTGAATAAGCAATGAGAAGATAAAGCCTTTTGGATAAGACAGGGCTGGCTTTTTTCTTCCTATTGTCACACTCAGAAAGTTACTAGAATTGTCTTTCTGAATTTTTCCAGGGCACAGTGTGAGTAGACAGAGTTGCTGAGGACCTCCCTGAAGACCTATCTGAACATCCCTAGCCTTGTGTTCAAGGCATCTTCTTGTATTTTTTTGTTTTTTTTTGGTCAGTCATTGGGCTTGCACTCTGGGCCTGGGCGCTGTCCCTGCGCTCTTCAGCTCAAGGCGAGCGCTCTACTGCTTGAGTGACAGCGCCACTTCCGGTTTTCTAGTGGTTTATTAGAGATAAGAGTCTCACAGACTTTCCTGCCTGGGCTAGCTTTTTTTTTTTTTTTTTTTTTTTTATTTGTGAACATACTGTATAGAGGGGTTACAATTACATGGGCAGGATAATGCATACATTTCTTACCAAGCATTGCAGCCTCCTCCTTTGTTCACCCTTCACCTCCCTTCCCAGCCTCCCCCCTCCCTCCCACCCAATCCTTCCCCCCTCCCCCCCCACCGACATTGTAAAGCTCGTTTTTGACATGACAATTTGTACTTCTCATTGTTGCAACAGTTCCACCTGAATCCTTAAATGACTTGTTTTTCCCCATCTCCTCCACAAGTTATACTGACATCAAATATATTGAAAGCAGGGGTTATACTGTGGGGGAGGGACATACAAAGCAACAAAGAAATAATCTTATAAATGCATTAGAAACACATGCATGAAAGAAAAAAACATTAAAATACCTATCTAAGGGTTCATTTTCCTAACATCACATTATCTGACTTTTTCCGCTTGACTCATACATATACTAGATATTGCAAATAAGGGAAACCATGGGACCTGTGTTTCTTTGTGCCTGGCTTACTTCACTTAATATAATTTTTTCCAAGTTTTTCCATTTCCTAACAAATGGGGCAATGTCATTCTTTCTGATGGAGGCATAGAATTCCATTGTGTATATATACCACATTTTCTTGATCCATTCATCTACTGAAGGGCATCTGGGTTGGTTCCATATCTTAGCTATGGTAAATAATGCTGCAATAAACATAGTTGTGCTGGTAGCTTTAGTGTGGTCTTGTTGGTAAACATTTGGGTAAATGCCCAAAAGTGGGATTTCTGGGTCATAGGGGAGCTCTATGTGAAGTCTTTTGAGGAACCTCCATACTGCTTTCCAAAGTGCTTGAACAAGTTTACATTCCCACCAACAATGAAGTAAGGTTCCTTTCTGTCCACATCCCCTCCAGCATCTGTTGTTGTTAGAGTTTTTGACTTTTGCCATTCTAACTGGAGTGAGGTGGTATCTCAATGTTGCTTTGATTTGCATTTCTTTTATGGCTAGGGATGTTGAGCATTTCTTCATGTGTCTATTGGCCATCCTTCTTTCTTCTTCAGAGAAGTTTCTCTTTAAGTCTTTAGCCCACTTATTTATTGGGCAGTTGATTCTTTGAGGCTTTGTTGTTGGGGGATTTAATTTTTTGAGTTCCAAGTATATGTTAGATATGAGACCCTTGTCTGCCCAGGCTGGCTTTGAACAGCAATCCTGAGAGCTCAGCCTTCTGAGTAGCTAGGATTACAGGCGAGAACTACCCGAGCCCCACTTCTTGTCTTTTCTGTGAGGACTTAATCATATCTCTGAGCCACCTCAGCTCAAATGGGATCTTAGCAACTCCGAGAACCCCATCAACCCTGCCCTCCTCTCTCAGTCTGAAACATGAATTATGTCTGGGACAAGAGCAGAGATAATGGAAGGAAAGATATTTTTCCTCTAACACTGTTTTGCTTGTAACAGCAAATAATCTCACTGTGTCTAAAACCACACTGGTTCTTTGAAGTGCACTTAAGGCAAATTGCGGTAAAACGACTTATAAAATGCACATGCAGTGTAAAAGAATTTGGAATGACAGTTATTTATATATTTTTACTATATATAGTAATGTTGTCTTTTATTCATCTCACAATAGGTATGTCTGGTTATAGATCTCATAAAATATGAGACAAAATATAAAACTCATGGGGTGAAAAAGACATCCTAGAGTCAATGTTTGAATGACAATAGGAAGCCAATAATTCCCAAGAGGATAGTAATTCTGTGGTATTGTCATAGATTACTTTCAATGAGGTCTTCCAGCGTCTGATAGTTCCTTTATATCAGGGACATGATGGAATGACTTGATGACACATCTTTCTATTCAGGACCTTCAGGTGGCTTAGAAGCCAGCTTTCACTCCTCCTCTTTCCTCTAGAAATCTAAGGCTTCTACTGCCTCTGAGGTCCTTTTTCTAATCCTTGTAGTGACAAATCAACTAGCCACAGGCAACGCTAACCCTATGGATTTTCCTTTTGTCTTTGGTTTGGGTTGGTAGGTTGATTTTGACTTTTTCTTCCCTTTTCACAATCAGCATACTTAGCATCACTGGATTAATTTCTCAGTTTCTCTTTCTTGCTCTTCAGATGGAGACTCCAACATGAGACTATCTCAGAATCAGCTCTCTTTTACCCAAGGACCAGACAGGACAGCACACATAAGCTGCAAGCTCTCTGGGGTCCCTCTTCAGATTGTAATTGTGCACTGGTACCAATGGAAAGAAGAGGAACCCCTGAGAAGAGTCCTCTATGGCTCAAGCAAGAATTCCAAGCTAGACAAACCCAGCTCCTGCCTGGAGAGATTGGAAAGACAATGGTATCTTTCACCTGATCATTAATAAGATTGTTATGGCAGATGAAGCTGCCTATTACTGTGGGTGCTGCAGTCACAGAGTCACAAATGGCTATAAGAAAAGCTTCCTGTCACAACCTCCTATCCGTGGCCAGAGCCAAGCAACCACAGTGGATACTTCTATTCTCTCGCCCATACGTTCACGGGTGTTAGAATGAGTGTGGGCTGAGATGGGATCCTTGAGACAGGGTTAGCCCAAAGCTCCCACTTCAAAGGAGGGAAATGGGATCCAAAGTGGGCAAGTGGCACAACTTGTGACCACACAGGCCTCCATCTGGTGCCTCTTTGGGCTCCTCTAGTGGTCAGTGTTAAACTTTTTTTAAAAAAAACTACATCCTATTTTCTTAAAAAGGGAGGGATGGCAATGATGCTGTGTCTTCCCAAGTGATGCCGGGAGGACCAGTCAGGTCTGATGTGAGCTGACACATGACTACTGCTCTGTGGGGAAGTGGAAAAAGGCTGACAGCAGATGGGGTCCATGCCTCATCAGCCTTGGACCTTCCATCTCTAAGAAAGAGGGAAATCCGCCATGCTGTTCTCCCACAGTTACTTATTACCCTTCATTTGAGGAGCTTCTTCTCTTGTAAAATCTCAGTACGTAAATTTTTTTCCATGGCACATACACATGAAGAAATATAGGAGACTAGCTTCTTCATGAACACAAGTGGCTTTAAGTAAGGAATCTATCTATCTATCTATCTATCTATCTATCTATCTATCTATCTATCTATCTATCTATCTATCTAATCTATCTACCTACCTATCTGTGTGTGTGCTGTTCCTGGGGCTTGAACTTAGGGCCTGGGCGCTGTCCCTGAGCTTTTTTACTCAAGGTTAGCACTCTACCACTTGAGCCACAGTTTTATTTCTGGCTTTTTTGGTTGTTAATTGGAGATGAGTCTCAGTCTCATGGGCTTTCCTTGCCAGGCTGGCTTCAACCCACAATCCTCACATCTCAGCCTCCTGAGGAACGAGACTGACAGGTGTGAGTCACTGGTGCTCAGTAGGAATCTATATCCTTATGGGAGATAGAATTCTATAATTTTATTTTCTTATTCCAGAAAATATTTAATAATAGAGTATGCATTTCCCCATTTGATGCCACTCTGATAATGACTCATGATACGACATGATAAATTTGGCCTTACTGAAAAATGTAGACCTTGGTTGAACATTTCTTCAATGTGTTGGCATATTTGCATTTTCAGTGACTAGAGAGCTTCCCCCCTTTAATTGTGAAGAAGGATGTCTTGGTTTTTATGAGAACCAGAGGCATGTTTCTTTGATGCAATCTCTGAGTAGCTTTAAAACAATGGAACACCTGGAGATTTAAAACTAAAATTCTCAGAATACTTTTCCTGAACATACTTGACCAGTTGGCCCAGCTCTTTCCTTTCTGGATCTTAACCTTTTTTATTTTCTGTTGTTGTTTTCTAATGAAGGCTACAGACTCAAATATCTTAACTCCTATATTCAAGGACTTGCTAAGGACCACAGAAGTTCAAGTTGCCAAGATAAAATTGTTAAACTGATGATCAGATCCATGGTGAAGTTCAGGAGATGCCTGAGATTTTTGTAAGGGCTGTGAGCAGAGTGTTAGAGAAAAGGCTGGATCAAGGTATTTGGAGAAGGGACTAAACTCATAGTAACTTCTGGTAAGTAATTTTTTTTCTTCTACTTTTACACCATCAATGAAAAATGAATAGGTGCTTTTTAGGGGAAAAAACAATTACAACTAAACTTATCTAATTCTGCCATGTTCTTGACCTGAGACTACGAATAGCAATTTTGCAGGTGCTGGTTGTGCAACGGAGAACAAAAGCTACTTTCTGTATAGTTTTTCCCTCCCTCTCAGTAATCAGAGTGAGATTCTACATTTAAAATGTATATATAGAAGAGAGCCTTGGGGTAGAAATAAAAACATTATGTTGATCAGATCTCTAGATTATGAGCATAATTATTTTCAAGATACTATTGTATAGAGGGAGTTATAAATGAAAAACCTCAAAATGGAATTTTATTAATTACCTCTTCTCTGTGCCTTAAAATGTGCCATAGTGCTGCTTTATCCAATCTGAAAAAACTTTTTGATAGAGATGGGTTCACTTTCTTAATTTGGGTTTGATTGAGCCTGTCTGTGTTTTATAGGTTGTGACTACTGTGAACAGCGGGTCCTGGGTTAATGAGCTCTTTTCCTTGCTTATTTTGTGCACTAGTTACAGCTTATAAAATTCATATACAAGCTGAACATCCCTAATCCAAATCTCTGAAATTCAAAAACACCAGAGCTCTTTACTATTTCTAGGCTTAAGAATTTGGGATGAATTGGGTGTCAGTAGCTCACTCCTGTAATCTTAGCTACTCAGGAGACTGAGATCTGAGGATTGGTGTTCAAAGCTAGTCTGGGCAGTAAAATCTGGGCAGTAAAGACTCTTATCTCCAATTAACTACAAAAAAATAAGCCAGAAATGGAGCTATGGTTCAAGTGGTTGAGCCCTAGCCTTGAGCAATAAAGCTCAGGGAAAGTGCCCAGATCCTGAATGCAAGTCCTAAGACTGTCACAAAAAATAATTTGGATAAGTGATATTCAATATGCCCTGTATTTGGTAAAAGAATTTGACAAAATGGTCCAATACCATCACTGAAAAGAAAAATAATATTGACTAAGCTTTTGCAGGTTAGATATAATGCCAAATAGTTTCCAGTGCATTCTCCCATTACTCATGTCCAACATGATGGAGTGCATATTCCCTTCTCACAGATGACATACGGAAGTTCCCAGCACACCCTTTACTGTCTCATCACACACAGCCCTAGCAGTCAGGGCAGTCTGGGATCCAATGAAGACTTGTCAATTCCAAAATACCTATTGTGTGACTTATTTGGCATTACCAGAATTAAATCACATTTTCATGTTCTGAATATTTCTTCTTCTTTCTTCAATATGTACTCGTTCTCCAACTAATTAGTAGAGATTTGCAATTTATAGTCTTTTTTGTACATTTTTATTGTAAAAATGCTGTACAGAGGGGTTACAGTTACATGAGCAAGGTAATGAGTCCATTTCCTATTGAGCATTGTTGTCTCCTCAATGCTTATGCATGCAGCTGTGGTACTGAACTTACTCATCTCTCCTATTAAGAAGATCATAGATGCCAGGTTAATAACCATTTATTAACCACTCAAGATAAATCACAGAAGGTTTCTTTAATAGAACAACAAATCATTATCTTCAATTTTATTCTTATCGTATTTGTATTGTTTTTGAATTTTATTTGCATTGTATTTGACAGAAATATTGAAACTGGTAAAATGTTCTATAGCAATTAAGTAAAATCTTACATTTCTTAGCTGCATAATTCAGAACTACCTACAAAATTCACATGTAAGATAAACATCTTTAATCCCAAACTCTGAAATCCAAAAACAGCTGAGATATCTTACCTCCTCGTTGTCTTACAGACATATGCATCCACTCATTTACATAAAACTTTTCTGGCCTTAATGTGTCTGACCTGGATTCATGATGGGGCTGTTTTAGAAATGCTCACAGGTTAGGATCCTCTAACAACTTCCATGGGACCAAAAATCAATGCTTTGGTTGAATTTCCAAGTCAAAGGGACCATCTCTAAGAAACAAATAGCTTAAGTGATCATTCATAACTCACATTCAGAAACAACTCAAGTTTACATCATTAAAAATCAGAGCCTCAAAAGAAGTCTCTTTGTAATCTATCTAGATCCTGCTACAGGTACAAGTCATAAAATACCTACAATCACATTAAAATACATTTTCAAATGATAACTAACATTATTTCTGTTTAAAAATTAGAGAAATATTAATTCTAAGTTATACTCTAGGCCAAGAAGTGAAAACTGTTGGTGGCACTCAGAATCAAACCCAGTGCCTTATGGTTGCTAGTAAGTGCTCTAACATTGAGCTATATCCCTAGGTCATATAGAAACTTTTTGAGGAAAAAAGATTCAGAAGACAAAGTTAGACTTTCCAACAAATGTGATGGAAGAGAACAGGCATATCCCAAGCTGCCAGGCAGAGATGGCTCAGTTCTTCATTTCTTGGTTACATTCAAACCTAATGTAATCCCTTTGAGCTTTGTTTCAGTTTAACCTAAGTAGAGTCTGTTTTTATGTACTTGTATAGTATCAGATAGTGAGGAATGGATGGATTACATAAAGAAAGCATTTGACCCAGCACAAATCTCATTACAGATAAAATTGCTTTTAATTCTGTCAGTTAGTGGCCAGGAAAGGCATGCAACTGAACAAGTACTGGCTTATAGTTCTCCTCTGGTTTGCTCACTCCTCACAGTAGAATATCCAGAAAGACCAGGCAACGTGGTCTAGGTTTTAGGAGATACAATAATGAGTTTAGAGTGACCATAGATCCTTGGGAAATGGTGTGAAATATTATCTCTAAAGATGAAAACATGTAGTGGAATGAATGCATTTTATTAACTGATAAAAGAAGAACATCAACCTTTGAACTCTGATCATTTACCATCACAAACTAGAAAAGCACTTTAATCCACTGGTCCTTTAGCAGGATAATAAAGAGTGGTCATTGCCTATAGCATCCAGTTTTAGAAATGCACAAAGTAATTTTTCAACAAATCCATGAATATTACCACTATCTCTGCACACTGGGACTTGTAATGATCATCCACACCTGGGACCTTCAGCAGAGAGGGACAGGCAGATAACACTATGTGACCCAACCTGACTTTGAGGATGAGGTGTCCTGTCATTTCTCCAATCATCGTGCCTGTAAGGGCCAGCCACGCCAGCCACTGTGGGCTAGACTTCACACGAGCTGACTGATTATTATGAAGCTCAGCTTTCTAGTGTAGGCTGGAAATTCACACGTGCCGTGGTGCTGATGGGGAAAAGAACCAGTATTTCTGCAGCAGAAGTGAGGTATTTCCAGCCAATGATTCAGTGCTGGCTTGAGCCAGGCTGCCTTGATTGTCTTATTTTACAGATTAGGTGGATGGGAGCTTAATGAAGTTCAGCATGTGAAAGGCAGACTTCTTGCCTGGCTTAGGGAATTCCAAGCAAATTAGAGCAAAGTAGAATACACAAGGAAGACATATAGAGACTCGTCCCCTGAAATGATGTGATCTAAACACACTCTATAAATGCTAAATTTCTATGTACAAATGCAGGGTCATTGTATGAGATTGTAATGCCATGTCTCTGCACATAGCTTTCAGAAGTATATACCTCCTAATAGCAATGATGATGATAAAACAACATTCTGGGAACGTTTAGTCAAATTAGTTTTTCCCCCCAGACCTTATCCACTTTGTCTCACTTCCTTGCTTATAGTAATATTGAATTGATTTACATTACCATTGTTTTTGGATAAAAAGAACACAGAAAAAAACTTTAAAGTCATTTGATTTCATTTTGCCACCAAACTTGCTATGAGAAAAATGAGCCAAAGACCAGAACTCTGGTCTTTCAAGAATTCTAGGCCTTCCTGTTCCCAATGGAATTTGAATTCAGGATCACTGACCTAGTATGTTTTTAATATGGATCGAGTCACTGTGGTGATAGTACCAGAAAACCTTCAGTGGAGGAACAAAACTTGTGGTCACAGGTGGGTATCTGAGAAAAATTAAGTTTCTGAGATGATAGAGAGAAGGCCGCGTGGTCTAATCAATGTAGAAGCAATGTTTAGCAAAAGAGAGCATCAAGGGGGCTGGGAAGGTGACTAAATGGTAGAACGCTTGCCTTGCATACATGAGGCCCTGGGTTCGATTCCTCACCACCACATAAGCAAAAAGAAAAAAGCCAGAAGTGGTGCTGTGGCTCAAGTAGTAGAGCGCTAGCCTTGAGCTGAAGAGCTGAGGGACAGCGCCCAGGACCAGAGGTCAGGCCCCATGACTAGACCAAAAAAGAGCATGAAGTAAAAGGAATGGGATTTGATAGAAAAATGCTACAAGAGATTTGAATCCAAGTCCTTGTAACAAAGGTAGTTAAGGAGACTTTTGGGCCACTGTTGCAATAACCTTTGGGTTTGTGTGCTCATAGATCATGTATGGAATGATATCACGGAAGTGATTGACCTGGGGATAAACTTTACTATTTGATATAATCCTGTGAAACAGTCAGTAAAAGAGACACATTCCCTTTTCTCATGGTCATGTCAGGTGTACAAGAATCTGGGCTTTGCAGGTCAGGAAAGCTGGAGTTCTAGATCTTTCCCGTATTGCTTAGTGAATTTGGGAGAAAATTATTTGACCTCAGTTTTCTAAAATTGAGATAAAATTGAATAAAATAATGTGAATAATGAAAGCTCTTGGGGTCATTGTCCAAGCCTTAATAGGTATTCAACAAATAGTCTTCTAATTCAAATGTAAAAAGAATCTTCTCTACTCTGAAGAGGTATTTGTGGCCAATAACATTTCCACCAGCAATGAGCTTTCCAGAATGTACAGCTCTCCCTCTAACTGCTCAAATTTAAGGTTATCTTAATGTTAACTCACCAAAAATTCAATCTGGAACTATCTGTTTTACTTCAGAAAGACTTTCATTCATCATTTACCAAGAAAAATTATACAAAAATGTGTTTAAAAGCTTTCTTGTTGTTTTAAATGCTTTGAATTTTAATCTTTAATCTTAACAGATTAATATCAATATTTATCACCTGACAATTTATATTAGATTAGACTTTCGTCTATATTTATCAGAAAGCAACTTTAACCCCACAGGGAAAATCATCAAGAAATAAAACAAATTATAATTTGAAATATCTTAAAATTAGTTATATATTTAAATAACCCCTCTGTATAGTATTTTCACAATAAAAATAATAATTAAAAAAATAACTGTAATATTTATTTGACAAAATGAAAAATAAAAAATAGAGAACACAAATACATTCTCATGTCAATATGATATATACTTTTAATAGAAAATACATTTGCTATATGATAAATATATAGAGAATTAATTTCCTACCTCTTAAAATGCATATATCCTTGTTTAATTTATAATATATTAATTAATTCAAATGACTGTACATAAACAAATTGGACAATATACAGCAAGTTTTCAATTTGTTATTGTAATAAAGAGGATAGCTAACACTATGCTTCATGTAAAAAATTGATCATGAAAACACTTAAAAGTACATTTCAAGAAAACTTTGCATAGATTATATCTTCAAACAGATTAAATGTAGTTACCATTTAATAAAATGTGCTATTTATTATTTACATAAAATGTACTATGTACTATTAAAGTAAGAAAATAAGAAGTCCAAGATTCATTCCATCCTCAACAGCACAAAAGTTAAGGAACCTGTCTAAGGAAAGAGACAGGCAGCAATGAGCAATGTGATGCTCTAATAACATTTAGTAAGTTTATCAACTGATTTTCAGTTTCTGATTGTGATACATGAGAAGTATTCACTGTGAAAGAACACAAGCTCCTAAGATGAAAATTAGATGTATTAATATGTGGAATCAAGATGCAAATCATATGAATATAATGAAGAATTGACAATTTAATATTGCCTTTTAAAACATTCTTAAAGTACATGGTTGGAGATATTTAGATATAGATATATAATATCTTGTTTTGCTCATGAAATACAAGAATATAAAAATAAATTAGCATAAAATGATTCAATTTTATTAGTAGTATGCTCAATATATTAACATTACATGCTTGCTCTTTTTACACAAAAGTCAAGAGATTTGTTATATAGACAGAAACTAAAAACTTTATTCTTTTCTGATCAAATGAGAAACCTAATCCTTTTCTTAAGAAATTACCAGTCAAATTAGTCTAAGCACTTCAGACTAGACTCTAGAATGTTAGCAAAGTATTTGAGTTTCAGTACGAAAAGAAATTAAAAAGCACTCTTGTGCTTTTGGTCATTAAACTAAATTTTATTTATGAAAATGCATATCTGGGTATAAGTGATATGTTGATATGTGCTTTTTGTTGTTGTTGTTGTTGGTCTTGAAGCTTGAACTCCAGGCCTGGGAACTATCCCTCAGCTCTTCAGCTCAAAGGCTAGTGCTCTACCACTTGAGCCACATCTTGGTTTTCTAGTGGTTTATTGGAGATAAGAGTCTCACGGTCTTTCCTGCCTGGGCTGGCTTTGAACCACAATCTGCAGATCTCAGCCTCTGAGTAGCTAGGATTACAGGCGTGAGCCACTGACATCCACAGATGGTATGTCTTTATAGACATTTAATGCTTGCTAATATGTTTTGCTGTTATGTTTTAGAGAAACTCTGAAACCATAAATGTTATTATACAAAGTACACACAGACCTTAACTAGCAGGATAAGATAGAAGCATTAAAGAGTTCCAAGACAGTTAGGTACATATAAGTACAATTAATATAACTAATTTTGAAACAGACACAGAGAGGCAAAAGTTGATATGCAGATACATAAGAACTCCAGTTCTAAAAATTCAACTCAACTCATTAAAATACACACAACAAAATATCCAGTTGTATTCTTAGTCATCCTTGAACTTCACATGACATTCCAAAAGAAAATGGTTGATTTGGAAAACATTTTCTATATCAAAATAAACTTTTTTTTTTTTGGTCAGTCGTGGGGCCTGAACTCTGGGCCTGGGTGCTGTCCCTCAGCTCTTCAGCTCAAGTCTAGCACTCTACCACTTGAGCCACAGCGCCACTTTCATTTTTTTTCTGCTTATGTGGTACTGAGGAATCAAACCCAGGGCCTCAAGCATGCAAGGCAAGCACTCTATCACTGAGCTACCTTCTCAGCCCCCAAAGTAAACTTTTGATTAGCATAATAAATGGTTCACTTAACAACAGTACCTTTTTCAAAATAATCAGTGTGAGGTGTTTTTTGTTTTTGTTTTTTTTGTAATGTTTCACATATTTATTACTGTGCTCATTCTTAAAGTAATCAAAGAAAACTCAGTTGAAAAAATGCCCAACTGGGGGCTGGGAAGGTGACGCAGTCAATCAGTCTAGGCAGTATTGACGTTTTAGGTTGATGGGTTCATGGTAGAACATAAATATGTAGGCATCTGGTGAAATTCCTTTCAGACCCAGCCTGGTTCTCTTCTAGTGTCTTCTCTTGGAGTTGTAACTGGTTTGTAACCAGTTTTCATCTGAAACCATGGGGGAATGGGGAAATTTTGCTTTTGTTTCTTGGCCAGATGTGGTTTGATTCTGAACGTCTTTGTGAGAAGACATGGTGAGAAGCTCAGGCAGGCACAGTAACCACGATGGCGAACAAAAGCTTCAGTGCAAGTTTTAATAGAAGCTGGGGGAAAGTTGTTTTGCTTTTCAACTGAAGATACTGATAATTTGGACCTTTAGCTTTCACTATTACCCAACACTCAAACCTGGAGTCGTTCAGAAGGGAGAGTAAGGAATTGTGTAAAGACATGGAGTAACTAGGAAAACTCCAAGAACTTCCAAACTGGGCCTGGGCTTGCACATTGACAACCAAAATATCAACCTCATAGATTTCAAGTACTCATGGATATAGAGTCTTGTGAAAATGGGGACTTCATATAGTTACAAGCAAAAATGGATGCCAGTCGGCTGACATTGATTCCTACAAGGAATAAGACAAAGATGGTAAATCAGCTACATGAAGAGGCCTCATACATAATTCCAGAGCGGCAGAATGCGAGTTCCTTGGTCAGAGAACATGTAGGACTAAAGGAGGGCAGGGGAAGCAGGTTAGAAGGAACCAGAGATCCTCATCTGTAGAGAAACTTGGCTGTTCTCGTTCCCTTCTCTTGCTAGCTAACATGCTCCACTCTCAGAAAAGGGGATTTTTAAAAGATGAAAGGGTTTGTGAAGATTGGAACCATTGGTGTAAAATCAAACTCTACCTTAGTGTGGAAAGGAAAGACAAAGTCAAGTTTTGCCACTGGGCTCTGCATCTTACAAGCTGAGATGTTTGGAATTTAATTTCTTGACACTTTTGGCACATGTATAAAGTAGGGACAATAATAATCATCTTGCGACCTATCAGGGATGCCAGGCACTATTTCTAAGGCATCTTCTCTTTCTATTGGCATGTGCTAGCTTGTTCCAGAACACACACTATTTGGTTTATCTAATAATTCTACTAATTACTATCTAAGTATTCCATTTCCTCCACAGAGAAAACCCTTCAAGGAGACATTTCCCCCAAGCCAACTATTTTTCTTCCTTCGGCTGCGGAAACAAATCTCTATAAGGCTGGCACGTATCTTTGTCTTCTTGAGAAGTTTTTCCCTGATGTTATCAAGATATATTGGAAAGAAAAGGATGACAATAAAATTTTGGAATCCCAGCAAGGAAATCCAATGAAGACAGATGATACATACATGCAGTTTAGCTGGCTGACTGTGAGTGGACCGGCAATGATTAAAGAACACAGATGCATCGTCAAACATGAGAATAACTTAAGAGGGGTTGATCAAGAGATTTTGTTTCCTCCAATAAAGAAAGGTATGCTACACTAACATAATAGAACCTTCCAGAAAACATGTTTGAAAGAGACTACTCTATATTTTCTATTATGTGTTCATGAAAAAGAATACAAATCCTTTGAAAATGTCATTGCAGTGGGTGGTAGGATAAATACTGTGATATTTCCCCTGTCTATTTAAAATGTCTGAGGGTTTGGAGAAAATAAAAAGTTGTAAGATTTAAAGTTTTTATGTATATCATTCAAAATATTAAGATCATAGGATTTGTGAGACGGGGGTGGGGGGTTATTATATGGATTAAATGTAAAATCAGTCAGCAAGTCAGTTACTTTACTTTTTATTTTTTGGTAGGTTGTGAGGCTTGAACGCTGGGCCTGAGTACTGTCCCTAAGCTCTTTTTGCTCAATGCTAACACTCTACTACTTTGAGCCACATGTCCACTTCTAGTTTTCTGGTGGCTAATTGGAGATAAGAGTCCCATGGACTTTCCTGCCCGGGCTGGCTTTGAACTCTGATTCCTATATCTCAGCCTCCTGAATAGCTAGGATTACAGGTGTGAGCCACTAGTACCCGGCCATTTTACTCTATGGTGAACAATTATGAGCTTTAAACTAATTCAATGGAGACACTCCATTTATTCATATGTCTATTATTTCTACTGACTGAAGAAAGTGTGAGATCAAGCCACATTACACTACAATTGGGTCAATAAAACAAGATTAGTGTATCCTTCATGAATTTCTACCTCTCTAAGTGCAGAAATGTAATATATGAGTGGTATTTTCTGAAATCTCCTGCCTCTCTGGGGACTATGTATTTATACACACACACACACACACACACACACACACACGCACACACATGAGTCATATACTAAATATGAATAATTGACGAGTGTTTGCATTCATTTCTTCTAGCTTCCACCACTTCTAATTCTGTAGCTTGTGTGAAAGATGAAAATGGTAAGTTTTGCCGCATGTTGATCTTTGTCATACTCCAGCATATTTTCTCCTCTTGATCATCTTAACATTTGAATTTCCTTGGCTAAGTTGGAAAAATCAGCACAGCTGGATGTTACAGAACAGACTTGAGTGAATTTTTAACTGAATACATTACCATCTGGGTAAAACATTAGTTTAGGTCTGGGATGACTTTAATAAGGGTGGACAATTATGGACCTTAAACTAATTCAATGGAGACACTCCATTTATTTACATATCTATTGTTTCCACTGACTGAAGAAAGTGTGAGAGCAAGTTAATTCTTGATTTAAAAATTTACGAGAGATTCTTTTTAAGTCTTTTATCTAGTTGGTATTACCATAAAATAGCATTAAGTGAATGCTTTTAACACAGAAAGTTTGGGAGTTTGTTCTGTATGCAGTTACTTTCTAAATCCCGTTCACATGATGACCACATGGAGTCATCAATTTTCTATTTTTATTCTTTCAATTCTTACTCGATTTCTGTTCGATTCCTATTAATATTTGTTTTTACTATTTTAAGTAGTTGTACAAAGGAGTTGCCCTTCAACAAAACAGTTTATGAATACAGTGCATCTTGAGCAAAGTCACCAAACATTATGATTCTATTCTAAGACATGATCACAGAGCCAGAAATTCTCAAGCCAGGGTCCTGAGCCATGACAGATGGCTGTTTCGGGTGGGGAAGTGCATCGGCTTCAGAGAACCACACACTGGACAGGGTTCATAATGATCAGGATGTGCCCACAGGTGGCTGAATTCTGTTCTGCAGCCCTTCTTGCCATCTGCATACCCAGCACAAGGACCCCAACCTCCCAGTCATTGAAGAGGTGGGGGCACAAATGCGAAGTGTCTAGTAGGATGTCTCACTCAGCAGGCACAGTGAAAGTATGTGTCTTGAAGCATTAGCATCAAACATGCTGCTATCTAACCTGTTTCATATGTCCATGAGGCTGTGAGCTTCAGGCTCCATTTCCAGTAAAAAAAAAAAAAAAAGGAGCTTAAATCTGCTGTGACCAATGGCAGGAGTTGTGACTGCATCTCTTGAGAGAGTTTTGTACCCAATGTATCATTTTTTTTGGATGATCTTAGGGTTTAAACTCAAGGCCTGGGAGCTGTCCCTGAGCTCTTTTGGTCAAGGCTAGCTCTCTATGTCTTTGAGCAACAGCTCCACTTCTGGTTTTCTGGTGGCTTTGAACCAAGATCCTCAGATTTCAGCTTCAATGGGCTGGGTACCAGGGGCGCATGCCTATAATCCTAGATACTCAGGAGGCTCAGATCTGAGGATCATGGTTTGAAGCCAGGCCATGCAGGAAAGTCCATGAGACTCTTATCTCCAATAAAACTATTCAGAGAAAGCTGGAGTTGGTACTGTGGCTCAAGTAGTAGAGCACTAGCCTTAAAAGTAAAGAAGCTCAGGGACAGAGCCCAGGCTCTGAGTTCAAGCCCCAGGACTGGCAAAAAAAGACAGATCTCTGTAAGATGGAATTTCCACAGTAAACAAAATCAAAGCTTTACCTATGAAGATCTCAGATTTGACATTTGGTTAAGGGTTCACTACTGTTATTATTTGGAAACACATTGGGAGTGAAGGAATGCTAAAACCTAGTTCTTCCAAATGAATGTTTCCCCAAGTGGAATCGCCCATTACAAATGCAGACTCATTTTTATTGTCAGTCATGGGGCTTGAATTCAGGACCTAGATGCTGTCCCTGTACAGCTAGTGCACTACATGCTCTGCAGGGCCACTTCTTTCATTTTTTTTAAAAATTAAAGTTCTAAATTAATTGCACAGAGGTTGTTAATCATATTCACTCAGGAGCTGAGCTGTCTGACATGATGTTGACACTTCAACTGGGTGCAGATGTCTTCTAGAATATGTTCCTGGGACCTTCTTCCCAGTATTGTGTCCAGGGCTGTCAAGGCCTGTGAAAATAATTCATGGCTTTTCTTAGATGTGTTTCAGCAGCAGCTCACAAACACCTGTGCCTGCTACACCTACCTCCTCCTGCTCATCAAGAGTACCATCCACTTGGCCATTGTCGCCATCTGTCTGGTTAGAAGAACAGCTGTCTGTGATGATGGGAAGACATCATAAGGGATCAGCAGTCATGGTCCCATGGTCTGTGCTAAGAATGTAGCTGAGCTTGCTGCTTCCTAAGGTGGCATGCTCATCACTCAGTCATTATTGCATGAGTTTTCAAGTCAGTAGATAAACCAGGCAACTTCACTCTGCCACAAGGAGTAGCCCACATGGCACCTGGCTCCATAGCTACCAGCAGCCTCTCCAGTATCCCAAAACACCCCAAGTCCTCCTGGGCTCAGCTTGCTGCCCTTTGGCAAGATCACATCCTCAAGCCTCTGTATATTCTGAAATGTTTCTCTGCTAGTTGAATTCTATGCTTTGTTCTGGAAGAGACACAATAAATGTGAATATCGAAAGTCTTTTGTCCATGTGTGCTTTTCATTGGATGTAAGTGAATTGTTGAGTCTGAGAGAGAAACAGCATGTTTCAGTATGAAATGTGATGTCAGGGTTCAACACTACATTCTAATTATGTCTCTGAAATGGTGTTTACCACATTTCCTGGGGTGCTGGGTGGGAGGGGAGCCACAGGTACGGCCACACTGCCGTTCTTTCAAAGGTCACCAGATTCAAGGCAATTTTAGTTGAGACATTCTGATGACAACAGGAAATCCTCTAATGTGACTCTTAATGTGTTTGTTCCACTCTGTACTGGTGTTTCACAGCATTATGTTTCCTGATCCTCACCATGTCCCCAGAGCTTGACTAACTTCAGAGATCCAGAGTTATAGCCAGATGGAGATGCTGAGCTCCTGGATTCTGGGCCCGCAGGGCTTGGCTTTTAGTGGTTTAGTGAATTGAATTTATTCTGGAAGATGAAGTTAGAATGCCCCCTTCCCTAGGGGATAACGTTGGGTGAGGGGGTATCCCAGATGCTGACAAAGACTCCTGACTCCATGTTATTATTGGTGGACACCTTAGTCCCATAAGCATAGAAGCACCCTGATAACTGTGCCAGGTTCTTTGCAACAAGGATTTACTTAGCTCACATACCTGTGAGCTCACGGTCTCCTAAGAGCCCTTCCAAGTCGGTGCAATAATCACCCACAGTTTATAGATGGGAAAAATTAAGACACCTACTGAGACCAGTATTGTTTAGACAATGGACATAGCTTAAAGCTAGGGCCTCATCTCTACCTCCCTTGCCTCCTATTCACGCATATAAGCAAGGACGTCCATTCACCATAAAACTACACTGAACTACCTGAATGTAACTAAAATACTCAGTAAAAATAGAAAAAGTGGAGGATGTTGATACTTTTGTTTATGTCAATATGAATGTACCTGCATCAACTCTTACCCAGTCACTTTCTCTTCTTAAACAAGATAGGATGCAATTTGCACTATTCTGTTGTCATTTATAAATTGCAGAGCTAAGGTGTACAAGGGCTTTTAAACAACTAAGAGATTATGTTCCTGATGTACTGAAAATATTTTATTAATAATAAAATTTCCTCTAGTAAATCATTGGCTTATTTCTAGTTTCTGTTGTTACTATAAAGATGTTCAAAATATTAAATTATTAGACTTTTTGAGGTATACACAACTTATTTTTATATGCAATGTTAACAGGCAATGTCCTTCACAGGAGCCTGATTTTGTTCTTCTATTCTGATACAAGTAGATTTCCAGAGTGGGCTTTTTGAACATTAGGATTTTGGTAATCTTATCAGTGAAAAAGAGCATCCCATTGTAGATTTCATTTGCATTTCTCTTATGACCTCTTATGACATCATGTGTTCAAAGGATATTTACATTTCTTTCCAGTATTTGCTCGTCTCTTATGAACATTTTGATTGAATAATAATAGAAACAAGTATGGCAATTGTTTGTCTGCATTTCTGCAGATAGGCAACACACTGTTCCATGTACAATAGGAACACCAACAAAAGTGTAAAATTCATCTGGGTGCCGGTGGCTCATGCCTGTAATCCTAGCTACTAAGGAGGCTGAGATCTGAGGACCACGGTTTGAAGCCAGCCTGGTTAGCAAAGTCCCCATGACACTCTTACCTCCAATTAACCACTCAGAACCTGGAGGCAGCGCTGTGGCTAAAGTGGTAGAGCGCTAGTCTTGTGCACAAAGAGGCCCAGTGACAGTGTTCAGGCCCTGAGTTCAAGCCCCACAACCAAAAAAAAAAAGAGTGTAGAATTTTTCCACTCCACTCAGTGAATCTTGTAAAGTAAATCACTTTTATGTATGCCAATTTAAAAGTGTCGGTACAAATTGTTTAAATAGAGATACAGGTGGACCCATTGCAACAATGAGATGTACAAGTCGTTATGTCAAGAAACGAACTTTGGCCAGGGCTGGGGGGGAGGGGAGGGACAGGAAATTGGAAGGGATGGGAAGGGGAAACAAAGGAGGAGACAAATGTACTCACTACCTTGCCCATGTAATTGTAACCCCTGTGTACGGTATTTTCACAATAATAAATAAATAAGTCTTGTTTAACATTGGGAAGGTTTTTATCTGTTTCTTTACAGTTAGCTTCAGCTTCTGTGAAACGGGTTCGTTTAGAATCCCAGAAAAGATAATTTTGGGTCACCAAGAGCTTTTGTGAGGCTATCACCAACTCTAAGAAACGTCTCTTGTGGTTTCAAACTTTCTGGCACCTTCCTGCCCCCAGTCCACCTGGATTAAATTTCAGCACCATAGAGAGAGACGGAGACAGAGACAGAGACAGAGAGAGACAGAGAGACAAGAGACAGAAAGACAGAGAGAAGGAGGGAGAGAGAGACAGAGAGAGGGGGAGGGAGAGCAGAGAGACAGAGACAAGATAGAGACAAGAGACAGAGGTGGGAAGAGAGAGAGTGAAAAAACTGGTGGTGTAGGGGTGAAGGAAGGGGACAGGCCGCTGTGTTTTATCTTCTTAGTCTTCTCTTACAAATGTGTTAGTTTCCTGGAAAACGCCCACATTCAAACCAAGCCCTGCAGGTTGGGGCTGCAAAAGCACTGCTGGGGTCTGAGAAGAGAGAATGAAGGCAGTTAAACCACAGGCAGCCACAGCCAATGCTGCTCACTTTGGAAAGGCCACAGCTAATGAAAAGAAAGCTCCATCTCCATACAGTGAGGCTCCTTCCTGCTGGGGCAGCTTAGCTTCCTGCCTCTGCTGAGTTCTTGAGCTGCTGTGGAAATAGGAGTTGGCACTTAGGAAGGTGCAGATGTCACGTCTTAGCTCATCTCTGACCCAGTTCTCAAGGAAGGACTGAGAAGGCCACCAGCACAATCCTAACATTGTTCCGATGTGTCTGTGTTCCCTGGCCCTGATGTAGGGACACAGGTCCCATCAGATTGCTTTTCCCAGGGTGGACAGAGTGGCACACATCCTGGGCCCATGACCCCATTAGAGAGACACATGTAGACAGTGATGTGCTTCAGGAACAGTGCGATCTGGGGCTCTGGGGTTCCACTGAGTATTTCAGTGCTAGATACTGAATCATAACAGCAGCTCCACAGAGAGAAAATGGTCACAGTCAACTTGAGCAAGGATATTAGCATCAGGGGAACGAGTGACTGAGGTCCCTCAGAAAGAGGGCTGTTCACCAAAGTGGACATAGAGAACAAATGTCCCACTGTCTTGCTGCCCAGCATGAAGCAGAGTGGGTGCCAGAGTCGGGGCTCATCTGGCCAATCCATGGGGAAATACCGTTTCTGCTTAGACAGCTACTTTACAGTTGCATGTCTGACTTCCTGTTGCATTAAATCACTCACAGCTTTCCCTCTTGGTCTGTGCTCAGAAGTAACCCTTAAATTTTTCCTGATTCATTTTAGCTTGTCCAGAGAGATGCTCTCTCCAAGGTTAAATTAATATCCTTTACTTGTGATTTCAACTTCTGTTGTGGTCCTGGTGTGTGTAACTGTAAGAGAAAGGAGATGATCACAGAGAACACTACTGAGTTCTTCAAGTCCTACCCAAGGCCAGATGGTGGCTTCTTTACTCAGCCACCATGAGGAGTGGGCTCTAGCCTCCTGGTGAGAGCCAGGTCACAGTGCTGAGATCTGGACACTCAGAACAGCACAGGCCACAGAAAGCAGCGGCTGATGCTGCTGTACTCACAACTAAGGCCACACCAATGACGCAGTTGGCTAACAGCTGTGCCATTCTGTACCAAGCAGAATGATGGCAATCACACCGGAAGAAATTGTTCAGGACGAAATTTATTGCCCCCCCTTTTTTGCCAGTCCTGGGCTTGAACTCAGGGCCTAGGCTCTGTCCTTGAGCCTTTCTGTGCTCAAGGCTAGCACTCTACCTTGAGCCATAGCACCGCTTCTGGCTTTTTCTGTTTATGTGGTAATGAGGAATTGAACCCAGGGCTTCATGCATGCTAGGCAAGCACTCTACCATTAAGTCACATTCCCAGCCCTGTTGTTCACGTTTGTATGGAACTGTAACAATGAAATCCCCTCCTGTACAACTAATCCAAACTAATAAGAAAAAAATTTGTTTTAATTCCAGTAAGGCAAAAAAGGAGAAATGACTAATGGTTTCACAGCTTTTGTTGTTGTTTACAAATAAGATTACATTCCACATCATTTATACTACCTCAGAAAAAGATATAATATCCATATAAAAATACAGACTGCGGCTGGGAAGGTGGCTCACTGGTAGAGCACTTGCCTTGCATGCTCAAGGCCTGGGTTTGATTCCTCAGCACCACATAAGAAAAAAGCCGGAAGTGGTGCTGTGGCTCAAGTGGTAGAGCGCTAGCCTTGAGCTGAAGAGCTGAGGGACAGCACCCAGGCCCAGAGTTCAGGCCCCACGACTGGACCCCCAAAAAATAAAAATAAAAATAAAAATGAAAATACAGACTGTACAACCACATTTACATGATTCTACAATCCCTACTTGTCTGTAACTTGCTATTCCAAAACTTTAAGCCAAATAGAGAACAGAGACCAAGCCAAACAAAAGTAATCATTTTGACATGTTTATTACTTTTACTTGTACAAACAGCAGATGTGCATAAGTTAAAAAGTAAGGAAAATGAAGGGTGTTAAAAAGAAATACAAAGGAAATCTGAGACATGAAACAAAACATGAATTAAAATAAAAAGCTACTACAAATTCAATATATTGAGAAGTCCTTTGATCCAGATACAGCATGAGCCTCTGCCTTCAACTATTCACAGACAAGTCAGCCTGAGTCCCATTGAACAGAGAAAGGCCCATGAGAAGTCCTGATGGCCACAGGTGGGGACCAAATGAGTGGATGAGGGATGATATCTATGAGGTATCACCACACACACACACAATCCTTCATTATCTGTTCCAGGCCAGCCGTAGGGTCACCACATCAACCGTGCATGGGAGACTTACTCCATCGTGTGTCTTCAGATGACCTGCAGGACGGGTTCTTCACACTTAGGAAAAATGGAGACGAACACTGAGCTGTGGAGTTGAGGCCAAATGCTATATGCTCTAACACTGCCTGCCCAGGGTCTGCACTGAAGGTGAGCTGTAATGAGACTGGGAAAGGTAAGGGTGTCCCCCACTACTATGGAGGGGACTGTGGCCTGCTGGGCCTTGCTGGTGCTCCTGCGGATGCAGACACAGGGCTTGTCTGCCAGGACTCTGACGGCCCTAGGGGCCATCTCCTCCTCTGCCCTGGCTTCCCAGGGCTCAAATTCCCACAGGCCCTGCTTCCTTCTGTGGTTAGGGAATGAGGCAGCATTGCTGTGACTACGGCTCACTTGCCGTGTGTTTCCTTGCTTATGAGGGTAAAACGCTTCCGTTTTCTGACGTGAAGGGATCCTTGGACTTTGCCATGCACAGCCGCTCTCATCTCAGCCATGCTTACCCAGCGCTTCTCTGTACAGGGCCCCTGGGCCCATGCACTGGTGTTGGTGATCTCACCAACACACATCTCATCCTAGATGTGTGACCCTGGACTGGTCCCCACCCATCTCTGCCCATGGACTGTGACACTGAGGTACTAGCAGTCCCTACACCTCAGAACACTGCTTTCCCATCACCTGAGCTTCTGTTCTACAGTGCCTGACACAGACACAGTCTAGTCAAGGTCACAAACACGAATATCTCCCTCATTTTCACAAACTGGAGACCCTGGTTATTTTTCAAGCTTTACAAATTTATACCTCCACCGAAAAATTAAGAAATGTGGATGATTACAAGATGAATTTAGTCTTACATCTTCTTGACAATATGAAAATCAATTCAAAATGTACCTTAATCTTATTTGAAACACAAATCCCCTTAAGACAGTTAAAGACCTCTTAGATGTGACATCTAATATGCCATGCATAAAGGAAAAATTCAACCACAGGCATCATTGGACATGTACTTCAGAAGAATATGAGGACAATATGAGGAAGCGAAATAAACCACTATAAGCTGGTATGAAACATTTCCAAATAATACATATGTTAAGAGAATTTGTCTACAATATATAAAGAACACCTACAACTCAGTATTAAGAAAACTGAACAAGTGGATAAACTCCTGAAACATAATTCTCCAGAGAGGACTCAAGAATAACTCTTGATAAGCATGGAGAAAAGTCCTCAGTGTTATTACGGACAAAGAGATGAGCAGCTTTACCAGACAGTAAGTGCTGGGGAGAATATGGAGAATCTGGAACCTGTATATTTTGCAGGTGGCAATCCACCAGCAGGGGTAAAATCACTTCAAAAACTGCTCAGCAACTTCAAAGTCAAAGAGCAACTTTGCACAGGACACAGAAAACCTTCTTGTAGAAATGCATCCAGGAAAAATTACAATGTCCACCTATATACACTCCAAGGAAAGCTTAGCACCAGGTTAAACTGATCAACTATTCTACGTGTAAACTACAGAACAGAAGTCAGCCATAAAAAGACAGAGCAATGCACAGCTGCTCTCATTTCAGCTACATTCACCCATAGCTTCCCAGTACAGGGCCCCCTGGCCCCACACTTGTGTTGGTGGTATGTGCTATAACACATCTGGCTCCTTAAATTTTTAGATACACCAGACAAGCTGGATGCAATAAAATACATATTGTATGACACATTTTTATTAAAGCGCTAAGATATGTAAAGTTAGGTGAGTTAACTGCAAATGGGTATGGGAGAAAGTTTTTGCTATATGAAAATGTTCTAACGCTGCATTAGAAATCATTTGATTATGCATTTAGGAAAGATGCACATTTCACAGTATGAGAGTTGTCATAGATTTAGAAAAAAAAAAGAGCAAAGAGTTTTCAATGTCCTCCCAAATTTCATTTACAAGGTGGGAAAATGAGTTTTAAACTATTGGCTTTAGAAAAGGTGATCGTCTTATGTAACTGACCATCTAATCAAGAGCCTATCTAAGAGGCTCCTATCTGCAGCCTTAGCCACTCAGGAGGCAGAAATCAGGAGGAAAACAACAACTAATTTGGGCAAAAAGCTATAAAAGCCCTAGGTAGGAAGATTGTAGTCTGTAGCCAGCCCTTGGAAAAATACAAGAGCCTATCTGAAAAACAACTAAAATAGAAAAGGGCTGAGAACATGGGTCAAGTGGTAGAGCAACTTCCCAAGAACTATGAAGTCCAGGACCACTAGAGATAAAAGGGGTTCTACTGATAACCACTTGGGTACAGGGAGAAGGCCGGCCACCTCAGCTGAGCCAGAACGTCGGCCCTCTTGGTAGGCAGTAGAAGGGATTTAAAGGCCTTTCTCTAGATTTGCTTGGAGCAGCTGAGCCACACCTCCCAGTATGTAGAGTTCTCCAGAAGGTAGGTGTGACAAATCCCACCTGGCTTCTACTCATAGAAAATACAAGGCCTTCACCTAACCCTCTAATGAAGACTGGGCTTCTTGGTTCTCACCACTGAATACACAGGCATGTCAGATGTGGTTCTATCAACAGCAGACTACCTACAGCAACACATCTGACAATATATGTTGTTGTTTTTAACTGCCACAACTCTAAAGTTCAAGCTGTTCCTTTATAAGGAAAAGCATAATGTTTTATATTATGATACCTTCAATTCCTTTCTCTTCTTGTCCTTCATCCCTCTAAGAGGTATCTACTTCTTATGAGTACTTCCACCATCTTTGGTGGTTACTGTGTTGGGCTAGTTATGGGCTGTCTTTGCTTGTTATGGGCAATGCTGCTGCTATGGAGACAAAAGGTGCTGGATACTGACTTAGGTTTCAGTAAGTTAACATTTGTGCAATGTTTAACCATGCCAAAGTGACTAAAGACAAAGTTTTTAATTCTGCTAAGTAATTGCTTTACTAGAAAGAGCTAGAATGCTCCCAAGTATTTAAAGATACTTGGAGATGCTTGCCTGAAATCATTTTGATTGTGAGATTTTGTTTCCTTGGTGATTGTGGGTGTTTAACTCAGGGCCTGGGCACTGTCCCTGAGCTTGTTTTGCTCAAGGCTTAGTTCTGTACCACTCTGAGCCACATCTACTTTTCGGGTGGTGAATTGGAGAGAAGAGTCTCACAGCCTTTCCTGCCAGAGCTGGCTTCCTAAGATCCCAGCCTCCTGAGTAGCTAGAATTACAGGACTGAGCCACTGGCACCCAGTAACTGTGAGATTTTCTAATTCCAGTGTCTGTATATTAGTGGGAATGCTGGGGCCCTCAGTATTTATGTGTGTTAGAACAAGCCTGGAAAAAGCTAGTTAGTGTATGAAATTCACGGACACAGCCAACGCTACATTGGCAGTGTTGTTCCTGGGTGCCTCTTTAGTCAGCACCATCATATGATGTAGGCAAGAAAATATTTCCCATGATAGCACCTGGAACCATTAGGGTGCTATTTAACCTATTTAAACTTTTAATTGTTAATAGGTTATTTTGACTCAACCAGAAGATAAATGTATCATTTGTCAGCTAGTGTCTTAGATGGCAGGGAAGGGGAAAGCAAGCCCTTGCAGATGCTTTTATGCCTACTAGAGCAGCAGCGCTATGTCAGGCTGAGGATTTACATTTTTACTTACTGGCATAATACAGGGACAGGTTTCTTTAAAAAATTTTTTTTATTGTGAGAATACCATACAGAGGAGTTACAATTACATGGGCAAGATAATGAGTACATTTCTTATCAAGCATTGTTGCTTCCTCTTTGTTTCCCCTTCACATCCCTTTCCATACTCCTCCCTCCCTCCATCCAATCCTCCCCACCCCAACCAAAGTTGTAAAGTTTGTTTTTCGACATAACGACTTGTACATCTCATTGTTGCAATGGGTCCACCTGTATCCCTAGTTAAACGATTTGTTTTATTCCCTTCTCCACAGATTATACCAACATCAAATACAGTGAAAGCACGGGTTATACTGTGGGGGATGGACATACAAAACAACATAGAAGTCATCTTATAGAAACAATTTCATGAAAGGAAAAAAACAAAAACCATTTGAAAACTTATCTTGGGGTTCATTCCCCTAACATCAACTTATCTGACCTTTTCTGCTTGACTCAGACATATACTAGTTATTGCAAATAAGGGAAACCATGGGACCTATGTTTCTTTGGGCCTGGCTTACTTCACTTAATATAATTTTTTCCCAGTCTTTCCATTTCCTAACAAATGGGAGCAATGTCATTCTTTCTGATGGAGGCATAGAATTCCATTGTGTATATATACCACACTTTCTTGATCCATTCATCTACTGAAAGGCATCTGGGTTGGTTCCATCTCTTAGCTATGGTAAATAATGCTGCAATAAACATAGTTGTGCTGGTAGCTTTAGTATGGTCTTGTTTGTGATCATTTGGGTAAATGCCCAAAAGTGGGTTGCTGGGTCATAGGGGAGCTCTATGTGGAGTCTGTTGAGGAACCTCCATACTGCTTTCCAAAGTGGTTGAACAAGTTTACACTCCCACCAACAATGCAGTAAGGTTCCCTTCTGTCCACATCCCTTCCAGCATCTGTTGTTATTAGAGCCCTTGATTATAGCCATTCTAACTGGGGTGAGGTGATATCTCAATGTTGTTTTGATTTGCATTTCTTTTATGGCTAGAGAGGTTGAGCATTTCTTCATGTGTCTATTGGCCATCCATCTTTCCTCTTCAGAGAAGTTTCTCTTTAAGTTTTTAGCCCACTTATTTATTGGGCAGTTGTTTCTTTGAAGATTTGTTGTTGAGTGATTTAATTTTTTAAGTTCCAGGTATATTTTAGATATGAGACCCTTGTCTGTTGTATGGCTAGTGAAGATCTTCTCCCAATCCGTGGGCTTTCTATTGATCTTACTAGCTATGTCCTTTGCCATGCAGAAACTCTGCAATTTCATGCAAAGGGACAGGCTTCTTTTACTGTGAACAAAAGTTCTGTAATTTGACCCTTCAGACAATGAAAGTACAAGAGAGCAGGCAAGCTTTTTGAGTGCTTGTTCTCCATCCACTACAACAGATCTCCATTGTCTTCCACAAAGCAGCTCTCCAGAATTGTCTGTTCTTGCTCAGCCACAGAAATGGTAATGCAAGAAAAAACCACTAGGTGGTGCTAACACCACACAAACAGGCAAAGCACCCTTGTGGCAAACGTGATGGGAAAAGAGAGCTACAAGGAGAATTCATCATTAGCTTTGGCTAAGATATTTCCTGGGAATATTGTGTGTGTGTGTGTGTGTGTGTGTGTGTGTGTGTGTGTGTGTTGAGGTTATGACAAATGTAGTTGGCTTTCCTGATTTGATACTCACTACATACTATGTTGAAAATGAACTTGTGAGTGCAGAGGGGTGGAATTAAAAAACTTGGAAAAAACAAAGGAAACATTTATACTGTTCCAAAAGAAATATACTCAATACCTGACTTATGTAACTGTAACCCCTCTGTATATCACCTTTACAATAAAAATGTAAAAAAGTTTAAAACCAAAATAATTCCTCATTATCATCAGGATGCTGATCTGAGCTTTTGTACACTACTATTTGGACACTATGTCAGGATTAGTTAAAGGAATTAGATTTGTCTCAGGAAAATAGAATATAAACTTATTTTATTAAAAGAATGAGTCCTATGGCATAAAACACTTGAAAGAAATAATTCTTACAATGAGATCCTGAAGGGTTTAGTACACTGTTTCTAGTGCATTCTAATCCATATCTGTATTTCACAAGGTCACAAGCATTTGCATTTGCCACCCCTTTTAGACTTCACATGAATAGTCCACAATGTAGGTGCCCACAAGTTCCTTAGTCAGTGACGTTCACACTGCTGCACCCTTCAACTTACACATGGAACTTTTCCACAGGAATTTCTTTAGTTAGATTGCATGTCTAAAATGTTGGTAATACAACACTATCTCTAACTCAACTTGGTAGCCCTCTGGTAGAAACAGACTGGGTCATTACTGAACACAATTCAAGCAGAGTGTAATGAGCTGTGGAGGAAGTGGCAAAGACCACACAGGATGCACTGGCCAAGACTGCCTGAGCAATGGCAAGGTCAGGAAGAGCACAGGGTCTTTGGAACACGTACAGAAGAGAAATGTCAAGATGCAGAACAGACAGAGGGCTTTGGAGCTCAGCATTTTCAGACAAGCCAAGTAGAAGGCAAATAGGCAACGAATGATCACAGAGGTGCTTCTTTATGTATTTTATTTTATTTTTTATAAGTTTTTTATTGTGAAAATACTGTTCAGTGGGGTTACTTACACGAGCAAGGTTAATGAGTACATTTCTTATCAAGCATTGTTGCCTCCTCCTTTGTTTTCCCCCTACCATCCCTTCCCTCCCACCTCAACAACTACACTCCCCGTCCCCCGCCCCCCACCGCCCTGACTAAATTGCAAAGTTCATTGTTCAAAAGTGCCTTGTACATCTTATAGTTGCAATGGATCAACCTGTATCCCTATTTCAACATTTTGTTTTTTCCCTTCACCTCCCCAAATTATACCGACATCAAATACAGTAAAAACAGGGGTTATGCAGTGGGGGAGAGACATACAAAAAAAATCACATAGTACCTTATAAATACGTTAGAAACAATAGCAAGAAAAAAAACACTTGTGTCCCTGTCTTGGGGTTCATTTCGCTTAACATCATCTTATCTGGTCATATGTACATAGCTTTTGACCTTTTCTGCTTGTCCCAGACATATACTAGTTATTGCAAATAAGGGAAACCATGGGACCTATGCTTCTTTGGGCCTGGCTTACTTCACTTAATGTAATTGTTTCCAACTCTTTCCATTTCCTAACAAATGGGGCGATGTCATTCTTTCTGATGGAGGCAGAGAACTCCATTGTGTGTGTGGGGCATCTGGATTGGTTCCATTCTTAGCTATGGTAAATAATGCTGCAATAAACATAATTGTGCTGGTAGCTTTAGTGTGGTCTTGTTTGTGATCATTTGGGTAAATGCCCAAAAGTGGGATTGCTGGGTCATAGGGGAGCTCTATGTGGAATCTTTTGAGGAACCTCCGTACTGCTTTCCAGAGTGGTTGAACAAGTTTATACTCCCACCAACAATGCAGTAAGGTTCCCTTCTGTCCACATCCCCTCCAGAATCTGTTGTTATTAGAGTTCTTGATTATAGCCATTCTAACTGGGGTAAGGTGGTATCTCAATGTTGTTTTGATTTGCATTTCTTTTATGGCTAGGGAGGTTGAGCATTTCTTCATGTGTCTATTGGCCACCCTTCTTTCCTCTTCAGAGAAGTTTCTCTTTAAGTCTTTAGCCCACTTATTTATTGGGCAGTTGTTTCTTTGAGGATTTGTTGTTGGGGGATTTAATTTTTTGAGTTCCAAGTACATTTTAGATATAAGACCCTTGTCCATTGTATGGCTAATGAAGATCTTCTCCCAATCCGTGGACTTTCTATTGATCTTGCTAGCTATGTCCTTTGCCATGCAGAAGCTCTGCAGTTTCATGCAATATCATTTATCCAACCTTTCTTTGATTTGTTGTGTTTCTGGGTCTGTATTAAGAAAATTTTGGACTGTGCCAAGGAGACCTAGGGTTTCTCCTATTCCTCCCTGTAATGTTTTCAGGGTGTCTGCTTTGACTTCCAGATCTTTGATCCATTTGGAGTTGATTCTGGTGCAGGGTGATATATAAGGATCTAGCTTTAGTTTTCTACAGGTGATTAATCAATTTTGCCAGCACCATTTACTGAAGAGGCTGTCTTTCTTCCATTCTATTTTTTTTAGCTCCCTTATTGAAGATTAGGTGGCTGTAGGTCTGTGGATTCATTTCTGGGTTTTTAATTCTATTCCATTGGTTGGTCCTGAGGTCTGTTCTTGTGCCAGTACCAAGCTGTTTTGATTACTATGGCTTTGTAGTAGAGTTTGAGATTTGGTATTGATATTTCTCCAGCATTGTTCTTTCTGTTAAGGATCATTTTTGCTATTCAGGGTCTTTTATTGTTCCATATGAATTTTTGGATTGCCTCTTTTATTTCCTTGAAGAATGAGACTGGAATATTGATAGATATTGCATTGAATTTATAGATAGCCTTAGGAAGTATTGCCATTTTCATGATTTTGACCCTTCCAATCCAGGAGCATGGGAGGTTTTTCCACTTTCTAAGTTCTGCTTTGATTTCCTTTTTCAGGTTTTTAAAGTTTTCATCATAGAGGTCCTTTACTTCTTTAGTTAATTCCTAGGTATTTTATTTTATTTTTTGGAGGCTATTACAAAAGGAGTTGCTTTCCTGATTTCAGCTGCACTGTCCTTATTGTTGGCATACAGAAAAGCCACTGATTTTTGAGGGTTAATTTTATAACCTGTTACTTTGCCAAAGTTTTGAATCAGCTTGAGTAATTTGGGAGTGGAGTCTATGGGATTCTTTAAATACAAGATCATGACATCTACAAAGAGGGAGATTTTAATTCATCTTTCCCTGTTTGGATCCTCTTTATGTTTGCATCTTGTCTTATTGCTGTAGCTAGGAATTCTAATACTAAATTCAAGAGAAGTGGAGAGAGTGGACATCCTTGTCTCATTCCTGAGTTTAGAGGAAATGGCTTTAGTTTTTCACCATTAAGTATAATGCTGGCTGTAGGTTTGTCATGTTCAGCCTTTATTGTATAGTTTTTCCAGAGCCTTCACCATAAAGGGGTGTTGGATCTTGTTGAATGCTTTTTCTGCATCTATTGAGATAACCATGTGGTTCTTATCCTTGCTCCTGTTGATGTGATGAATTATATTAATTGATTTATGTATATTGAACCAGCTTTGCATCCCTGAAATGAATCCTGTTTGATCGTGGTGTATGATTTTTTGGATAAATTGTTGAAGTCGATTGGCCAAAATTTTGTTGGGAAGTTTTGCATTGATGTTCATCAAAGCAATGGGTCTATAGTTCTCTTTCTTTGATGAGTCCCTGCCTGGTTTTGGGATGAGGGTTACAATGGGTTAATAGAAAGAGTTCAGTAGTGAACTTTCCACAGAGGTCCTTTTTGCCAGACTAATGGTGTATTTTTTTAGTCCTTTATGTCTGTGAAGGCTTTGGGGTTTGGGTATGTTGTTGGCATGATCAATTCTGCATTTCCAGGCACCAGTGGGCCGTGTGCATGAATGCACTGATGAGCAGATTCACACAGGAGCCGGGGCTCTAGTCCAGCTCTGCCACTGTTGACACGTATGAAGTTGAGCAGTTACATCCACCTCTGCCTCACTCTGCCCCTGTCTACACCAGGGGCAATGTGAGGTTCACACCTCAGAGCTGAGCTGAGGAGAAAAAGAATGAACAGTAGTATAGCGTCAAGAGCAGCCCTGCCCAAGAAAGCTGGAACAACTAAGAAAGTAATTTTTGGTGTACCAATATACTATATAACAGAATGCAACATTTTAGCCATTTGTAAGTGGACCATCCAGAGCTTTAAGTCCATCCACACTGTGGAAAATGGCCAGAACCACCCGTCTCCACAGCTCCCTCTGTTCTGGGAACAAGGATTCTACATGATCCTGAGATGTGACTACTGTAGGGCCTCACCAAAGAGGAATCATGAGTTCCTGACCAAGAGCCAGTAGCTCCTACCTGTAATCCTAGTAACTCAAGAGAGTTGAGATCTGAGAAGAATGGTTCAAAGGCAGCCTGGATAGACAAAATCAACAAGACTCTTAACTCCAAATAACAATCAAAACCCAAAGTGGAGATGTGGCTCAAGTAGAAGAGTGTCAGCTCTGAGTGAAAAAGAAGAACTAGTTCAAACTCCAGTGTCAGGAAGGGAAAAGGAAGAGGGCACTGACTTATTTTATTTAGCTCCGTGTGTTCAGTGTTTAATCATGGGTCAGAATGTCATTGCTTTTTAAGGCCAAGTAATATTCTTTCTACTGGATGCATACATCTCCTTTGTTTAATTTTTCTTCATCCAGTCATAGTATTTTGGTTATTTTCTTCCCCGGCCATTGTCAGCACAAAATTCTGTAAGTTCCTGCTTCCAGTTATATGAGTTATATGGTGATTCTGGACTTCATTTCTGAAAGAAACAGTATCTGCTTTCTACAGGATGTAGCTCCGTTTACATTCTCAACTTGAAGACACCAATTTGCACACATCCTCACAACACATCTTTACTGTTTGGGAGGGTTTTTGGCTCAGTCCCCTTCCTTGGGTGAAGGTGTGTCTCACAGTGGTTCTGATCTGCATCTTCCTACTGATTAGCGACATGAAGCATTGTGTTCATGCAGCATTGAGATCTTCTTTACTCACTTTTTAGGCAGGAATTTTGCAGGCATTTTAGCAGAGTTTTCTGGTAGCTAATGAGTAGAAGACAGTACTGGAGGCCGGGAGAGAGGGGTTGTGACAGATTCTGAAGCAAGGAATGTTGACCTAGGATGTGACCTGAGTGTAAGTGGTAGGACTGGAGTGGGGGAGGCAGAACAAGGAAGGAGGATCAACACAGGTGTGTGAATGAGACGTGGGACACAATCAAGGTGCACCTGGGTATACAGAGCTGCCATTCTCATGGAAGACAATGGAGAGTATGAGGACCCGTTCCTCCTCTGCCTGTCTCCTAAAGCAGGGATCATGAATCTTAGGAGCTAGGCCTCTTCTCTACTTTCACTTTCATCCTCTCTGCCTCACACTCTTCCCACCTCTGAGCTTCACATCCTGATGGGCTTAATGTATACTCAGTGTACAAGGCAATAGCAGCAGAAGTGGTGGTGGTGGCAGTAGTGGCAGAGGTGACAATGGCTACTATTCTAGCAGCGACAGTGATAAATGGCAATAGCTGAAGACTTGCAGAGAAAGAGCAGCCAAAGCAGAAACACCAGGGAGCAAAGGAATGGAGACAGAGAGCTGTGATGAATGGAAGATGAGAAGCTGTGGGCTGTGGTCATTGGAACAGTCCCTGAGAGCTGCCAAGCCTTAGGGCCAAGATCTCAGGCACCCTAGGTCCATAACACTGGCTGCTGTCAAGGGCTGAGGTTCCTGGCATTCTTCGTGGAGGAGCTGGAACACTTAGTGTTAAAGGGCTGACTGTTCATCCCTGAGACACGTATGAGAACTGTAACAGATACCACTTCTTGCTGCTTTCTGCTGTCTTCTGTCTGCTGTCTCCTCCTACAGTTACTGGATGTCCAGAATTACAACAGCTGGCAGGTGCCAAGGCTACTTGAGGTTAAAGCCCTGAGTAATAAGCCTCTGACTCAGTGCCTAAAGCCTCAATAGGCCCCTAGCTCTCAGGGTTTGGAGCTGTAGGCCTGGAGGCCTGCCAGCCCAGACCCTAGGCCTTGGGCTGCTATGGATTCTTTATAGAAAGGACAAGTCTTATTTGAGGACATGTTGACACACTGAAAACTCTTCCCAAAGAAATGGACAAGTGAAATGGAGCTCTCAACAATGTGTAGAGCCACCAGACATGTTTCTTCTCAGAAAATAAAGAAAGGAAAAGAAAGGCCACAGTGTAGGTACACTTCTGGGTGTGGATACACTTCCACATAGACAGGGCATTTGAGTATTAGTGGTTTGCACAAAATGTAATGTCATTAGTGTAGTGAGGGAGAACATGGGTAGAAATGCACCTTTGTATTTTATCCATTATCTGGAAAGTTTGCTTACAAAAAAAAAAGGTGCAGCACCTCTTTATACTTCCATACAAGAAAAGAAAAAATATGGGGTGATCAAATCAGACATCTCTCAGAATCCGTGTGAATTTCCCTATAAGATCCTTTCTCTTGGAAAAGAATGCAGAATTCCTTCCAAATAAAGTGGAAAGAAAGCAGGATTACTTCAAACTTTGAAGATTGAAAGTAGCAACTAATCTTGAAGACATAAGGTACCTGTCCTAATGTTTATTGCTGATGAGCACTTATTTCTTCTGAAGCTACAGTACCTTTTAGCAAGGCAGCCAACACTGCAGCGAGAAGACCTATAGATCCATCACCAAAAGCCTCCCCTACAACACCAAATAAATCTTTATCACCAATGTTTCATGCCAATTGTCTCTGTTTGATCCCTCACCCCTACCAAAAATGTACTCAGCATGAAAGGAAAGGCATCGTGGCAATTCTTTCTGTTGTTCTTGTTTCTGTTGTTTTGGGTTTGATGAGACAGGGTCTCACTATACAGCCCAAGGTGGCGTGGTACTGCTAGGTAGCCCAAACTGGTCTTGAATCTGTTATTGTCTTGCCTCTGCTTCTTAAGTGCTGATATTACAGGCATGTACCATGATGCTAGGGCTGGCAAATATTTTCAGTATTTAGCTGACAAAAAATCTGACCAGAAGCTTGTATTACCAGACATCTGAGTAGAAATAGAATTACACGATGAAGCACTTTAATGATCTCTGCAAGACTTGCATCTTCTATGACAAGAAGAGCTTCTGGACAATACTAAATAGAGCTAATTATTTAGTTTTCTGTATAATGTATATTTGCCTCTGCCTCTTCCTTTACACGTGGAATTAAGAGAATTAGAGTGAAGTTTTTAGATGAAATTTATGTTGAATTTGTTTTTTTTTGTTACTTTTTGTGGATCTCCACTTATATAGGAGAAACTAGATAAAAGAAAACACACATTATCTATAAAATAACTACTACCCAATTTTGCACAAGAAAATTACTTTGTATTTTGAAAATCACATGTGTAGATATGAAATACAAGCATGTGATCATATTCTAAGGGCTGTTTAAACACATGTAGTCTAGAAAAGGATAAAATAAACGATCATTTTGGACATTTGACACAAAAGCTAATGCTTGCTAAATTCATAAACAAGTATGAGCTTTTGCTGAAAATGAGACAATTGCCAGAATTCTGCACACTAACATAAATGTAACCATACCTGACACATGGTAAGGATCCTCTCAGATTGTGTTTGAAAAGCTAGTTGTCAGTCAGTGATCCTGGTAGGGGTGAGGAGTATCTAGTGCTCAGGCCTGCAAAATAATGTGGTACATGATAGGACAGACATGTGTTTTTTTTTAATGCTTCCCACTGGTTGCCCTGTCTGTCTGTATTGGTCATCTTGTGTGGACCTCAAATGATGTTCTAAGCCAGGCACTGGTGGCTCTCACCTGCATTCCAGTTACTCAGGATGCTAAGATTTGATGATCCAGATTCAAAGCCAGCCTGGACAGGAAAGTCCATGAGCCTTATCTCCAATTAACTACCAAACAACCAGAAGTGGTGCTGTGGCTCAACGTGCTAGAGATCAGGGGCAGCGTGTAGGTCCTGAGTTCAAGCCTCACAAATAATTTTTTTAAGGTACAAAGATAAATCAAGAAAAAAGGTTTGCCGCCTCTATAAAACATTAAATCATGATTTAGAGATACCAAGATATTCCTTTGGTAAGAATAAAGAAAAAAAACACATACTGGCTAAACATCACAAAAACATGCAGAGGTTGTTAAAATGTAAAGCAGTAAGTTGTTGGATATGTGTGTATGTGTAACCCTGTGCTTCTTTGTGACCTTGAAGGGGATTTAGGGGAGGGGAGGGGGAAGAAGGGAGGGAGGGCAAGGAAGAAAAGGTGAGTGAAGAGAGGGGAAGGAAAGGAGAGAAGCCGGAGTGGAGCAGAAGTGGAGGGTGGGAGGAGACCCACCTTTTCCTCCAGAGAGGGAGAAGCCAGAATGCCAAGGCACAGCCGACCACACGCTGGGTCCTAAGCCAAGGGACTCTGATCGCCTGGATGCAGGGGCGCTCTAGCCCGCGGGGGACCCACCCGGGAAGTCTGGCCTGCTCCTCCTGGGATCATCCTGCCTCTTCCACTGACATTCGGGAAGGATGCCTCACACTCTCCTCTCCGCGGCCCTCAGGGGCTGACAGGGTTGATCCCTTCTGCCCTGGAGTCCCCGTCTGTCCCTCTAGAACCATTCACGCTGCTCCTTCCCTGCTCTCCTAAAGGCTGCCTTTGGGGGTAGTTCCGTGGTGCCCTTCCCATGAGATCTGAAGGAGCCTGGTTTTGCTGCGTCTCCTGGCATTCATGAATGGCAGATGGAGTGAATGGGGGCTGGAACTGTAATATCTGAGTTGTTATTCACAGGCAGAAAGTTCCTCCTATTGTCTGGCCTCAATCTCTCTTATTGTTGGAAATTTACTCTCTCCCCTTATCCCCCTTTCCCTTGGAAAAGAAGGATACTCATGAGAAGAAAAATGAAGGGCAAAACATCTTGGTTAAAGAAAATCCTCAAGCAAAGGCTGACTACTGGTCAGCCTGAGCCTCTTTTCCATCCTTGCTAAACAGCAAAAGAACATCCCTCCCTCACTCAGGTTTACCAATCTGGGGGCTTTGCAGAAGGCTACTGACAACCTTGAGGCTCATCACCAGCTGCACTGAGTTGCTGTGTTAGTCAGAAGCTTATAACAAAAATCATTTCTGTAGTAGTGTCAATAGCATTGATAGTACTGGTCCTGCTGACCAAGATTATGTTTGCTTATGCTTCTGTGACTCAAGGCTATGTGTTTGCCATGTTTTGCTGCTGTAACCTTGCTTGCTTTTCTCAGTGGCAAGGCCTTAAGCCCACAGGTGACATCACTACTATCCTCCAATTGAAGACCACCACCAAGTGTTCCCACTATGGGAGGCCTATTGCAAATTATTACATATGATATTTATCATAAAGAGCAATGAATTTATAGGTCATATAACCATAACCAATGAAAATGTGCCAAACCTGCCTTGCATAGCTCGTCTATGCCACTGTACCCCTATAAAAACCCATCCTACCCTAAGCTCAGGGACATTCTCCTTCTTTCCTGGTAGTAAGAAACAGACCTCACACAGCTGTAATAAAGTTCAAAGCTCCTTTCAAAGGATGTCTTGGAGTCTCGTCTGGATCCGGGATATAATAGAACTGCTGTTGCTGTCCAGGTTCTAGCACTGAAGGCGCCCTGCCAGGAGAGTGAAGGAAAGAGTTTTCTGGCTCAGGGGTCTTAATATCCTTCACCCATCCCATTTGAGCAGTGGGCCCTCCCACAGCAGGTGACTGCAGAGGGCTTCTTAGAGTAAAGGTGGTGGTGTATGTATGCAAATATCACCCATGTCATATTAATGCAATACCTATATGGTATCTATCTATCTATATATATCACATGTACGTGACACATATGTGCCACCAACCACCTTCTGCTCTGAGTTTTAATATATCTAGAGAGGTAGAAGATGAGGCTGTAATGAAAACAGGACACTATATGAAATACTAGGCAGGAAAAAAAGGAGTTTAAAATATGATAGTAGACATGAAAATCTTAGGATGGGTGCCAAGATAATATTTAGGAAATGGGAAAGTAGAACACAAAGGAATTAGAAAGGTAGCTACTCAGGAAGTTAAATTTGGAGCACTTGGGGCCAAAGCCAGCGAGGACAGAAATGAAATGTCCTCAAGACTCCATGTCCAATTGACTAGCAAAAAAAAAATATGGTCAGGAGGCATTATTTTTTTTTTGTCGGTCGTGGGGCTAGAACTCAGGGCTTGGGTGCTATCCCTGAGCTCTTCAGCTCAAGGCTAGCACTCTACCACTTGAGCCACAGAGTTACTTTCAGTTTGTGGTGGTTAACTGGAGATAAGAGTCTCATGGACTTTTCTTCCTGGGCTGGCTTTGAACCACAATCCTCAGATCTCAGCCTTGTAAGTAGCTAGGATTACAAGCATGAGCCACCAGTGCCTGGCTAGGCATGACTCTTAACAGTAGAGTGCCAGGTATGAACAAGCTGAGTGAGATCTAGAAACCCTTCCCCATGAGGAGAGGTGAGAGAAAAATAAAGGAAAAGAGAGATAACTTCCACCTGCCTATGCCTGAGGCTCAGTGTCCAAGGCAATTGAGTTCCAGATAGAGAAAAGAGCACTAGTGAAAGAAGATACACATAATTCAAGAAAATGACTCATTATTCAAAGTTGGAGTTTGCAAACTGAAGGTGTTCACTAAGTGCTAGTAAGTATGCCCATATTCAGCTACTTCGTTAGAAACTTTCAGGACAAAGAGGAGCATAGTTTTTCAGGAAAAAACAAGTAGGTCCCATTTGGAGGATTAGGAATCAGCTTTGGATTTCTCTGTAGCAAACTGCAAGAGAGCAAATACCTTCAAAATTCCTATGGAAAACATGCTTTAGAGTTAAGGTATGTAGCCAAATGAAGGCCAGTTAGGATAAAGATATTTTCAGACATGCAAGTCAGCTAAATATGCTCCCCTGGTGCCTTTATTAAAAACTAAAAGGCATCTAATGTTGGTGGCTTATGCCTATAATCATAGCTACTCTGGAAGTAGAGGTGTGGAAGATTGAAATTTGGAGGCAGCCCAGTTAGAAAAATCCATGAGACTCCATCTTCAAAATAAGCAGCAGAAAGCCAACTGAAGGCATGGATCAAACGGTATAGCAAGACCCTCTAAGAAGAAACCTAACTGAGCACCAGAGCCTGAGTTCAAGCCCTGGAAAAAGAAAAAAAAAACTAAATAAAAGCTAAAGGGCAACTCACAAGAGAAAAGGCACTGGAGAAAAGGCAGCCTCTTCAACAAATGGTGCTGAGTAAATTGACTAACACAAGAAACTGAAACTAGAGTCTTATTTCTCACCATGTACAAAAAACAACTCCAAAAAGATCAAAGAACTAAATATAACACTGACACTCTAAAACCACTACAGAAAAATATGGAAGAGACTCTGGAAGATAATAGCATATGTAATTATTTTTTGAATAGGCAGTCCTATTCAGAAAATAATTGCAAGAATGGATTCATGGGACTGCATCCAATTCAAGTTTTCTAAACAGCAAACAAAACAATGACTAGTACCAAGAGACAATCCACAGAATGGGAGAAAAAGTCTTTGCCAGTGATTCCTATAGATTACGGATTAATATCCAGAATATACAAAGAGCTCAAAAAAATAAACAGCAAGAAAACAACTAATAAATGGGGGAGTGAATTGGACAGTTCTCAGAAGAACAAATACAAGTGGCTAGTAGATAGGTGAAGAAATAATAAATAGCCTTCACCATAAAGGAAGTGCAAATCAAAACTACAGCAAGATTCCATCATGCTGGTCACAGGTAGTTCATGCCTATAATCCTAGCTACTCAGAAGGTTGAGGATTGAGTTTTGAAGCTAGCACAGTTAGTAGAAACTGTGAGACTCTCTCTCCAAATAATCACCAAAAAGCTGAAAGTGGAGCTGTGGTTTAAGTGGCAGAGCACCAGCCTTGAGAAACAAAGTTACATCTCACCTCAGCCAAAATAACAGTCATAAGAATCAACAATAAATACTGATGAAGATGGGTGAGGAAGGAGCACTCATATATTGCTGGTGGGACTATCAACTAGCGCAACCACTGTGGATTCAGTATGAAGAGTCCTCAAAAAACTAAAATAATATGCACCCATAATCCTGCCATATCTCTCTTGGACATATATCACAAAGAATGTAAGTATACAAGAAAGACATCTGCATGCAAGTTTATTGTAGTACTACTGTTCACAGTGCCCAAATGGTCAGATCAGCTGCAGTGTCAGACAACTGATGAATGGATAAATATAATACATATATGCCAGGGAATATCAGGAATACGTTACATATATACCATGGAATGTTATCTACATGATAATATAAACTATAGGATATTAGCCATAAAAAAGTGATATGTCATTTACAGCAAAGTAGATGCAGCTAAAGATCAACATGTGGAGATAAGCTAAAACTCAAAAGGGCCAAATACCATAATTTCACTTGTTTGTAGAATCTAGACTTAATGACATGTGTGTGTTTGTGTGTATATACACACAGAGAGAACTTGATTGTAACTGGGATTGTCAATGGAGATGTTGAAGATGAGGGAGAGGGAAAGAGGATGATTGATATCTCCTGGACGACATGGATTACAAGTTTGAATCATCACATCTGGCTTGTTTGTTGAGATAGGAGTCTCACCATCTCCCAGTGGCTATGATTACAAGTATGTACCATGATCTTTAAATGTGGTACTTTAAAATCTTATTGAGCTCGTTAAAGATTCGTGGGGAAAGTGCTAGCGAGCAGGCACAGAAAAATTGGCTTTGTCCTTGAAAGTTCACATGTTCCAACTATTTGCAGCTATTTGCAATTCACAAATAACACCATTTAAAAACTTTGACAAATGCAATGAAATACTTGGGACTCATTTATTTTTTTCTCTTAAAATGTTTTCTAACTTCCATTCTAGAAAAGCATCCATTCTAAAAAAGGCTTAGTTGTAATAGTTGAAACCATTATTGTTTGGAAAACACTTTTCTATTGTTTCAAACTTTTTTTAAAACAGGAGATTTGAGAATTTATAAACATTACATTCACTGTTAAGAGGGATACAATGTTTTCCCAGCTGCAGATGAATAATACTTTGAAATTGATATTTTCTAGCTAGCTGTTGAGTAGGTACAAGAACTTTTTATGACAATCATCTAATAATGAATAAACTCATTGACTCTCATGGTTTTGAGTAATTCCTTAATTGTGTCATATTTCTTATTGTGATGATATGGGGCTTGAACTCAGGGCCAGGGTGCTGTCCCATAGCTTTGGTACTCTACCACTTGAACCACAACATCTTTGCTGGGTAATTGGAGATAAAAGTTTCATGGATTTTGTTGCCCAGGCTGGCATTGAACCATGATCCCCAGATTTCAGACTCATGAGTAGCCATGATTACAGCCATGAGCTACTGACACCTGGTGTCTCTTCTTAGTTAATCTTCTATCAACTAGTATGAGCCCTTAAAATGTTTTTTAGCCCGGTGCCAGTGGCTTATGCCTGCAACTAGCTACTTAGGAGGCTGAGATCTGAGGATCATGGTTCAAAGCCAGCCGGAGCAGGAAAAGTTCTTGAGACTCTTTTCTCCAACTAACCACCAGAAAACTGGAAATGGTGCTGTGACTCAGGTGGTAGAGCGCTTGCCTTGAACTGAAGAGTGCAGGGACAGCACCCAGGCCCAGAGTTCAAACCCCACGACCAACCAAAAACAACAACAACAAGTTTCTTCTTTTAATATATTTCTGCAAACCAGTTATTCCAAAGAGAATTAAAAAGCAATTGAAAGCATATGTATTTTGTCTTGGTCTATCCCCCTTTCTTTACAAGAGGTAAAGTTTCTCTTCATTCTATCCAGTGAATTTGGAGTGTTCCTTTAGATACTTTTCATTAATTCCTGAACACCAAGGAAAATGTAGAGCCAGAAGCTTGAAGCAGAATTTAAATAGACTCAGAACATAAACCTCAAAGGAAGATTGCTCTGCAAACCTCGTAAGCTTTGGAATCAAGATACCTGATCATCTGTGGGACTTTCCCCCCTAAAGTATAAGAGGCAACTTTCTTTTAGTCAAGTTCATTGTGTAAATTGCTTTCATACTTTATTATTTAAAAATACTCTTGTTAGTCATGCGCTGGTAATTCATGCCTAGCTATTCAGGAGGCTAGATCTGAAATTGTGGTTTGAAGCCAGCCTGGGTAAGAAAGTCTGTGACTCTTCTCTCCAATTAACTGGCAAAAATGTTGGAAGTGGAGCAGCTAGCTTTGAGCAAAAGAAGATAAGGGTAGTGACCAAGCCCTGAGTTCAAGCCCCAGGACCTTCAAAAAATGTTTAAAAAATCATTTATTTCCTGGTACCTAGCTACTAAGGAGGCTGAGATCCAAGGATCATGGTTCAAAGCCAGGCTAGGCTTTTCACAGACTAGAAAGTCTGTGAGACTCTTATCTGCAAAAAAAAAGTGATAGCATAGAGCTGTTGCTCAAGTGGTTGAGCTCCAGCTCTGAGAAAATGAAAAACCTTCAGGAGCAGCACCCAGACTCTCAGTCCAAGCCTCAGCAAAGGCGCACACAACAACCTTCTATTATAGGGAAATAATTTTGTATTTTGGAAAACATTGTTTCCTTTGATGACTTGAATTCAAGCCCCATTACTGCCAAACAAGAAAAGCAAAAAAAAAAAAAAAAAAAAAAGCACAAAGAATCCTTGCTGTGAGTACACATAAAAGTTGTGGTTTTGTTTGTGGTTTTATCTTGTAGGGGTGAAAGCACATAAGATAGACAGGATTTATCAGGGTAGACTCAGAGTTCCTGTGGAGAGGATCACATTGTCATTTCTGAGTTCTGGGACCACTTTAGCACTTTCAATAGCCAAGAAACACACAGTTGGCCACAGAGAAGATATTTGCTCTAGGTACAAAGCCCAATTTCCTAATTCAGAGTATTTGTGAATTCTAGACTATGGGCTGCTCCACTTTGTTGTTTAAATGGAACTCAGGTCAGTATAGACGTTGAGTATTTACAGTATAATTTTAGGCCTTTTCTCCCCATCTGTATATGATGAAGAATCTGTCAGATTCTTCCAGTAATGTTACCAAAATGAGATTTAATGTGAGTTTACAGAATTTCCCCGTGACACAAATCAAAGGCTTCTTTTATCTTCTGTTCTTCTCTATTGTATTATGTTCTTTTGTCATTGAAAAATTCATACTTATAATTGAAGGACAGAGGATAACACACTCAACAAATGTTAAAGTGTTCCTCTGAGACAGGAATGAAGCTCATGCCTAATTTTAGCTACTTGGGAGATGGAAAAGGGAGGATTGTGGTTCCTAGACAGCATGAACAAAATGTTTTGGAGATCCCATCTCAACCAGGACAAAGAGCTCGGTGTGGTGGGAAATGTCTGTCATTACTGCTATATAGGAAGTATAAATGGTAAGATTGGGGTCTTGGACAACCTGAGCAAAAGTGAGACCCTCTTAGAATAATAGCAAAAACAAAAAGGGCGGGAGGCACAGCTCAAGTGGAAGAGCACCTGGGTTCAAACCCAGGGCCACACACAAAAAAGTTAATTGTCACTGTTGTAGGATTACCATTTCTGACTCAAGGTTTTATATTACTTATTTTCTCCAGTTTAAAAGGCAAGCTTACCACTAGATGGTGCTAAGTATTTAGGGTTTCATTTTAATCAAGCCCCCCCCAAATTTTAGCCAATCCCAGATTTGCTGGCACAGCATCAATATCTCTGGACTTCATGTCTTAACTTTTTTTAAGTAGGGTTATTAAAGACATATAAGGTAAGTCTTTGCTTGTCCATAAGGAGTTTACAAAGATACTCATAAATATACTCATATACTTAATTTAGAAATACTAGATGACAAGTCAAAAGGACAGTGAATTAGCCCAACTCCCGGGAGCCGGTGGGACTGGACCCATGATGGGTGAAGGAGTCCCAGCACCCAGTCAATCTGGCTGGAAGCTTTTATGAGCCACGTGGCATCTGTCTCCAGCTTGCAGAGCTTCAGAGAACAGCCCCTTTTGCTTTTCATGGGAGATTTTTATAGGAAGGGGTTTCATGTTGGTGTTTACCAAAACAAGCCAGCAAGGTTACAGAAGCAAATCATAGCCTTGAGTCACAAAAGCATAGGCAAAATAGAATCTTGACTTGCTCGGTGTGACCAATTCAATACTATCAATGCTACTGACACTATTGATACTTGATTACAAAAAGTCAAACCATATTCTTGGATTACAGATGTCAAAATACAACCTTGGGTGGGGGCAAGCTTCTGACTGACACAGTAGTTTAGTTTAACCCATGACAACTCTCAAGGCTGTCTGTGGGTTAGCAAAGTTCATAATAAACAGCAAAGTTGTCAGCCCGGGAAGCCTGAGAGAAGAAGAGATATTCTTTGGTTTTTTAGCCAGGACATAAAGGGGCTAAAGCTGACTGCTGGCCAGCCTTAGACTGGAGTTTTTCTTTACCATGAAGTTTGGCCCTTTATCGATAATTTTGTTCTGTTTTCCAACTTCACCTTTTTGTCCTCATGGATATCCTTTTTTTTTTTTTTTTTTGGTCAGTCGTGGGCCTGAACTCTGGGCCTGGGCGCTGTCCCTCAACTCTTCAGCTCAAGGTTAGCACTCTACCGCTTGAGCCACAGAGCTACTTCCATGGATATCCCTCTTTTCCAAAGGAAAGGGCTCAGGGGAGAGAGTAAATTTCCAACAGCAGGAGGTACTGAGGCCAGACAATAGAAGGAAATTTCTGCCAGTGAATAGTAACTCAGATACCTTGAATTATCACAGGCAGATTATCACAGGGGATTATCACAGGCAGACCGAAAAAATGTCCCTAATATAGTTCCACATCCTCATTTCCATATTTGAAAAGTACAATTGGCTAATTGTGCTTCCAGAATTCCTACCATCAGCCTAATTTTTCTTTCAGCCTATTTCTCGAATACCTCTGACAATGACTTCTAAGATGCTGCAATGCAGTGTGCATTATGCTAATTAGGTGTTAGGATGTTAACAAGCATTTTGAGACTTATGTATAGAGAATGTTGAGTTCAAATATTCTGCAGCAAAATTTGTTTAATGTTGGCTTTGTGGGGGGCTGTTCAGCAGTGGATCTGTCTACAGTAGCGGGTCAGGGTGGAAATATAATGATCTTTTGAAACGACTCTGTATTAGAAGCAAATATAAAACACACCCATGGTAAATACCACTTGCAGAAAAATGTCTCCCTTTTAAAAAATCAATGTTTTTCCTACAAGTTTCATGGTTCACCAGAAACAGACACAATTCTGTCATTAATAAAGTAAACAAGAACTTTTAATTAAATCATAATAACTGCCTTGATTACAGCCAGTAAAATGCATGGGTTTCTCATCTGACAGAAATATGAACTACACATTCCTCTTGGTTGTCTTGTTTGTAAAATTCCCCAAGTGAGGAATGTGACCTTTTCTGTATTTGATCGTAGTGTGTTTGAGTGATACTTTTTTTTTTAATGAATAGCCCAGTAATTTGATGAAGGCAGTCAAGATAAAATTGTAGCTTTCCTAACCCACTCTGTCCAGTTTTCCCAAGCTCTAGATGTTACTTTAGTGCTAAAACTCTAGACAATTTGAAATTGACTGGGCTGATGATTTCAAAATGTTTATGATCATTGAAAGGTAGGAGTGTTGAGGGCTGGGAGGGTGGCTCAGTGGTAGAGTGCTTGCCTTGCATGCATGAGGCCCTTGGTTCGATTCCTCGGCACCCCATAAGCAGAAAAAGCTGGCAGTAGTGCTGTGGCTCAAGTGGTAGGGCGCTAACCTTGAGCTGAAGAGCTGAGGAACAGCGCCCAGGCCCAGAGATCAAGCTCCACAACTGACAAAAAGAAAAAAAGGTAGGAGTGTTGAGAGCTAAAATTATTACTGTCAAATGTATAGACCTTTCAGAGTGCACACAGCAACCCTTATGCAGATGGATCCTTTGTATGGCAGACAGGTGTGTTCTTGGTGTATCCTCCAAGTATTATCCACTTGTGGCAATTAGTTATTTAATTTGAAACAACTGGCAATGGCCCTTTAAAGCGGGTGCTAGTGTGCTTTAGTATTTAGCATTTAGCATTTAGTCTTTGCACTGTGAGTTATCACAAGAAAGCCACCGCATTCATTGGAGCTGGTCATTTATACATGAACTGCTTAGTACCTCTGCATCTGTGAATTATTATGTATCAGTTTTCATGTTTCAGATTTTTTTTGGGGGCGGGGGAGTCCGGTCATGGGGCCTGAACTCTGGGCCTGGGCGCTGTACCTCATCTCTTCAGCTCAAGGCTAGTGTTCTACCACATGAGCTACAGCACCACTTCTGGCTGGAGCTACAGCACCACTTCTGGCTTTTTTCTTTTTGCTTATGTGGTGCTGAGGAATTGAACCCAGGGCCTCAGGCACGCAAGGCAAGCGCTCTACCACTGAGCCACCTTCCCAGCCCCATGTTTCAGATTTTTTAAACAGGATCTTGGCCTGTAAAAATCTAATTGTTGTATTGTGATCGCTGAAATGAATCTAAACTTGATTTCTCCCCTGGCTGACCATTTGTTCTTCATATTGTGTATGATTCCACAACTTTTGCCTTGACTTTGCTATCGGTTTTCCTGTACATTACACTTTAACATGATTCTTGATTTTTGTTCTGTATTCAGCTAATTTGTAAATGATTTTGAGAATTTCCTATTGATTTTAACTTAGACTCGCCCTTTTTGGACTTGATACAAAAAGAACACAAGATACCTTTCCTATCTGTGAATTAGAATTTCAAGTTTCTGAATGGAAGAGCAGCTGTCCACCTTTATAGTAATCACTATACCAACTGGTTATGAAGAAGCTCAGTTGAGTCCTGCTACCTATGGCTGTGCTTGCTTTGAGTTGCATTTCAATTTCTCAGCCCTTGCCTAGGACAGTGCATTCATGTGGTAATGTTCACAGACCATGACTATTTAAAAAGAAATGTTCTCCTTGAAGGTCTTTTATAGGAAAAGGCTGAGATAGAATAGTTGTGTGGGCCCCCAACCCTCTTCTTGTAGAATTCCCGAATGTTTGGAAAAGCATTTTCTCCATTCACTGCAGTGAGAAGAAGCTGAGCACTGGTAGTGGATGCCTGCATTCATAGTCCAGTACCAGGTAAAACAGGAAGATGGTGAGTTCAGGGCCAGCCAGGACTACATATCAAGATCCCATCTTTAAAAAAAAAGCCAAGCAGGCGCTGGGAAGGTGCCTCAGTGGTAGAGTGTTTGCCTTGCATGCATGAGGCCCTGGCTGGGTTCGATTCCTCAGCACCACATAAGCAGAAAAAGCCGGAAGTGAGGTTGAGGCTCAAGTGGTAGAGTGTTGGTCTACAGCTGAAGAGCTGGGGGAAAGCGCCCAGGTCCGGAATTCAGGCCCCACAACCGACAAAAAAAAAAAAAAAGCCAAGCAAAACCTCCCAATCAATGATAAACATGGAATCTCTTGTAGAAAACTACAGCTAGATTCTTATATATCACCCTGCACCAGAATCAACTCCAAATATATCAAAGACCTCAGAGTCAAAGCAAACACTCTGAAAACATTACAGGATGGAATAGGAGAAACCCTAGGTCTCCTTGGCACAGGCCGAAATTTTCTTAATAGAGACCCAGAAACACATAAGAAACACAACAAATCAAAGAAAGTTTGGACAAATGGGATTACATGAAATTTCAGAGCTTCTGTCTGGCAAAGGACATAGCTAGCAAGATCAATAGAAAGCCCACAGATTGGGAGAAGATCTTCACTAGCCATACAATGGACAAGGGTCTCATATCTAAAATATACCTGAAACTCAAAAAATTAAATCCCCCAACAACAAATTCTCAAAGAAACAACTGCCCAATAAATAAGTGGGCTAAAGACTTAAAGAGAAACTTCTCTGAAGAGGAAAGAAGGATGGCCATAGACACATGAAGAAATGCTCAACCTCTCTAGCCATAAAAGAAATGCAAATCAAAACAACATTGAGATTCCACCTCACCCCAGTTAGAATGGCTATAATCAAGAGCTCTAACAACAACAGATGCTGGAGGGGATGTGGACAGAAGGGAACCTTACTGCATTGTTGGTGGTAGTGTAAACTTGTTCAACCACTTTGGAAAGCTGTATGGAGGTTCCTCAAAAGACTCCATATAGATTTCCCTTATGACCCAGCAACCCACTTCTGGGCATTTACCCAAATGATCACAAACAAGGCCATACTAAAGTTACCAGCACAACCATGTTTATTGCAGCATTATTTACCAGAGCTAAGATATGGAACCAACCCAGATGCCCTTCAGTAGATGAATGGATCAAGAAAATGTGGTATATATACACAATGGAATTCTATGCCTCCATCAGAAAGAATGACATTGCCCCATTTGTTAGGAAGTGGAAAGACTTGGAAAAAATTATATTAAGTGAAGTAAGCCAGACCCAAAGAAACATAGGTCCCATGGTTTCCCTTATTTGTAATGTCTAGTATATGTCTGAGACAAGCAGAAATGGTCAGATAAGTTGATGTTAGGTGAAATAAATCCCAAGATAAGAATTCAAATGTTTTTTCTTTCTTGCTATTGTTTCTAACATATCTATAAGATGATTTCTTTGTTGTTTTGTATGTCCCTCTCCCACAGTATAACCCCTGTTTTCACTGTATTTGATGATATAATTTGTGGAGGCGGAAGGAAAAAAAAACAATTGTTTAAATAAGGATACAGGTGGACCCATTGCAACAATGAGATGTACAAGATGTTATGTCGAAAAATGAACTTTACAACTTTGGCAGGAGGGGGAGGGGGTTGGGTAGTTGGAAGGGATGGGAAGGGGAAACAAAGGAGGAGGCAACAATATTTGATAGGAAAGTACTCATTACCTTGCCCATGTATGGTATTTTCACAATAATAATAATAAAAAGATATTGAGGCCTTTTAAAAATAGAATCCATGAACTTTTGAGAAATTTTTGTTATGACATTAACTTGCAGTTAGCATCCGAATTGGCACATTTAAAGCTAGGGCATTTTGGGGACTTAGGATGGAGCCAATTTGTGGCCTAGTGAAAGTCCATGAGACTCATCTCCAATTAAATCACCTAAAGACCAAAAGTGGAGCTGTGGTTCAAAGTGGTAGAGTGCTAGCCTTAAGGAGAAAACAAAACAAAACAAAACTCAGGGATCGTGCCCAAGCCCTTAGTTCAAGCCTCACAACCAAAAGAATAATCAAGGAAAGTGGATTTAAAAGTGTTCTGTAGATAAGAATTTTATTGCTTGTGAAGAATAAATAAAATCTCTCAAAAGATGAAAAATACAGAAAAGTGGAGTTCCGGGAAGATGGCGGAGAAGAAGCTGGAATCTGAACAAGCTCTCGCATAGAAAGCAGTTTTAGAGTTCCAGTGAACAGTCCTAAGCCAGAGAATCACACCAAGTGTGCCATCACAGGACAGAGAGTTAAACAAGAGAGGGGAAGCCAAGACAAGGAGACACATCTGAGCGCTTGCCAGCAGCCGCCGCGGCGGTGGCAGGGTCGCAGCGGCAACCACAGCCGCAGCCATACCTGAGCACTCACACAGAGAGTCCGGGACGAAGGAGCCAGACGCAGCAGGCGAGAGGATTCTACTCAACACCAGCAAGAACCGACAAGGAGCGGACATCTTCATCCTGCAGTTTGCAGACCAGAGACGACCCAGGATCCAAGACTCGGCGTGAGTACAAGCCCGACGTCCTCACTCCTTCTCAGGGAGCAGAGGAGGGAAGGCCACCCCTCCCCCCCCAGCACCGGTGATCTCCATCTTGGATACCGACAAAGCTCGGAGGAGCTGCCAGCCCCAACTCAGGCCTTGGAATAAAACGAGTCATTTTGCAGGTCACAAGAACTTAACAGCTAAGTGACCTGCCAGACTCAGCTCCATCCAGGGAAAAGTCACCCAGCTCAGGCGCCAGCCATTGGAGTGGCTTTCCTCACTGGGTAACCAGAGCCAGAGGCTGCCCCTCCCTCTAGCAGCCTCCACAATCAATTGAAAAACAGAAACCCTGAGAATGGCTCCAGGCTGGGCTCTGTGAGTTTTTCACAAAATAGCCCCAGGGAAAAGCTACTGTTTGTTGAAAGGCCTCAACTCTACCAGAACCTAGCCTCATCACTGCATCCCCTCTTTTGTGATTCTCAAAGCAGATCACCCTCCCATTAAACTAACCTGGGAGGGGGATCTTAAAATCTTGGGTAAAGCAGAGCATTTTTCTGCCTGTTCGAACAAACTGACTTAAGAAACCAATCAAGCCACAGGACCTCAAGCTGACCAGAGACTCCAACAAGAGGCTGGTTACAGACAAAAGGGAGATACAGAATTCTTCCCACCCCTCCCAAAAAAAAAAAAAATCAAAGAACTTTTTTTTTTCTTCTTCTTTTCTTTTTTCTTTCTTTTTTTTTTTTTTGGTACCTTATATATATAAAAATTTTTTTCCTTTTCTAAAACTTTTATTAATCTTTAATTTTTGCCTTTTTTGAAAATATAATTGTTTTCCAGTAACTTTTTTTTCCCTCTTATAATTTTTATTTTAGGAATACGTGAATGTGCGTTTTCCTTTCTTTTCTTGTCTTCTTTCTCTTTTTCTTTCTTTCTTAATTATCTTTTTGTTTTTTGTCTAGCTCTACTGAACTTCTGATCTTTTTTTTCTCCCTTTCTTATCCTTTTCACCTTTTCCTCTCTTTTGTTTTTCTGTATGTGACTTAACTCTTGTCCTGCACATCCTCAGATAAACCCATAGTTAACTAGTAGACCCTATCCCCCATTGTGTACACACTTAATCCACAAATTTATTACTCAATCCAAAACCTCTGAGACTTAAATTCCTTAATAGCAGTACTACCTCTTTATACCTATATAATATTTTAAGCATTTTTTTAAGTTTTTCACATCTCCTCTATCTTCCTCCTGTTTTCTCAATATATTCACATTCCTCTCTAAATAGATGGTCTTTCAATATCTATAACTATATTAATTTTTACGTTTCTATTTTTTTCTGGTCTCTTTTAATTTCCCTTTCCCTTTCTTCTTTTTCTCTCTCTCTCTACTTGCATCCTACCCAACCTATTTCCTGCATTGAGATTAGGACATAGTTAACTCTCCCTGTGCCTCCCCACACCAATCTATTCCTATTTTTTACCCACATCTCTCCCTAACCCTAAAAATTTCTGGTTTTCCAAATTCTCCTCTGTGGTTCGAAGCCCATTAACATATAGTTGTTTGATGTTGAATAGATGTATCTGTTGAACTAGATTGTATCTGTAGACTATTGACTGTATAAATGCAAACGTTGGTTGATGGTTGCCTTAAGATAGTGTTCTAGCACAAAACTGGTGCTATTTTCATCTCAAGTGGGCAGAGTAAGCCGGAAAAACACAAGAAAAATGGCAAATACGGGTATCTCAATTCCCGATCTTGATAATCAGGGGTCAGAACAGATAATGAACAATCCAGAGGAGAGTTCCCAAATAGCTCTACAAACACTGGTGGCAAACATGATAAATGAGAAGTTTGACAACTTACAAAGGACTCTGTATGAGCGTGATAGGGAGAGAGAGGAGGCATCCCAAAAGTTTATACAGGAATATCATAAGCGTGAGGAAGCTACTCAAAAACTGATACAGGATTTGAGTGAACAACTTGAGAATACTCAAAGAGAAATGGAGGAATGGCGTGAGCAGGCTGAGAACACTCAAAGAGAACTGCAGGAATCCCACGAACGGGAGGAAAGAGAACTGCAGGAATCCCACGAATGGGAGGAAGCTAATCAAAGAGTAATACAGGAATTGAGAGACCAGGTAGAGAATACACAAAGATCACTAAAGGCATTCATGGAATCCATTAACAAAGAGCTGAAGGAAGTCAGGGAGACCATAAAGGGAATGCTGAATGGAACCCAACAGAAGGAATGGGAGTCCAAAGAAACAATAACCAATCAACTAAGTGATTTGAGAACAAACACTGAACACCAAATTAAGGAAGTAAAGAAATTCATACAAGACCTAAAACAGAGCTTCAACAAAGAACTTGAAGCCATCAAAGCTGACCAATTAGAAGGAAAAGAGATAAAAAAACAAAGTAGAGAGTCTTGACAGCAGGTTAGACCATGCAGAAGATCGAATCTCAGGGATTGAAGACAGCCTAGATATTATAGAGAAAGAACATACAACCATCCAAGACAAGTCCAAGAAATATGATAGATCTATCCAACACCTGGAAGACACCATCAGAAGGCCTAATCTAAGGATAATGGGTGTAGAGGAGCACCTAGAAACAGAAGTTAATGGTCTAGGAAATTTGTTTAACAGGATCCTAGCAGAGAACTTCCCAAACATACAAAAAGATAGGCCTATTCAGATACAAGAAGCTTTTAGAACCCCAAATAGACCAGACCAGAATAGGACATCCCACCGTCACATTATAATCCACACAGGATCAACTCAGACCAAGGAAAAGATCCTTAAAGCTGTCAAGGAGAAAAGGGTAATCACCTATAAAGGGAAACCAATTAGAATCACCTCAGATTTCTCAGCAGAGACAATCAAAGCAAGAAGAGCCTGGAATGATGTATGCCATGCCCTAAAAACAAACAACTATCAACCAAGAATACTGTACCCAGCTAAACTCTCCTTCATAACTGAAGGCCAAATAAAAACCTTCCATAGCAAAGAAAAATTAAAAAATACATCTCCACCAAACCAGCCCTACAAAAGATTCTTAAAGATGTCCTACACATAGAAAACCAACAAGACCGCAACAAAGGCCAAGAAACTGCACCCAAACTGAGAATCCAAGAACCATAGGAAGAACCCAGTTTTCGCAGCCCCCAAGAAGGTGGATAACATGGCAGGAACTCCCAAATACCTCTCAGTCCTATCTCTTAACGTTAACGGACTGAACTCTCCAATTAAGCGACATAGACTGTCTAGTTGGATTAAAAAACAAGACCCTTCTATCTGCTGCCTGCAGGAGTCACATCTTGCCCGTAAAAACAAACACATTTTCAATGTTAAAGGCTGGAACAAAATCTACCAAGCAAACAGCCCCCATAAACAGGCGGGAGTTGCAATCCTAATATCAGATAAAATAGACTTCAAATTAAAATTTGTGAGAAGAGATAAAGAAGGTCGCTACATACTAATTAAAGGATCTCTCCTTCAGGTGGATACTACAATTCTAAATATCTATTCGCCAAACAATGGAGCACCCAAATTTATCAAAGAAACACTACTTTCCCTCAAATCCCATATAGATCCAAAGACATTAATTGTTGGGGATTTTAACACACCACTCTCCCCACTAGATAGATCAACTCGGCAAAAACTCAACAGAGAAAACGCAGATCTAAATAGCTGCATAGATCAACTAGACTTAACAGACATCTACCGAACATTTCACCCAGCAGCATCAGAATACACATTTTTCTCAGCAGCACACGGAACGTTTTCTAAAATAGACCACATTTTAGGCCACAAAGCAAACTTGTCTAAATTCAGAAACATTGAAGTTATACCTTGCATTCTCTCTGACCACAAGGAATAAAATTAGAACTCAACACCAAAAGCCACCAAAGAAAGTGCGGTATCACATGGAGGCTGAACAACACACTGCTGAATCATGAGTGGGTCATGGAAGAGATTAGAAAGGAAATTCAAATGTTCATGCTGTTCAACAAAAATGAACACACAAATTACCAGCTCCTCTGGGACACAGCAAAGGCAGTACTCAGAGGCAAGTTTATAGCTCTGAGCTCCTACATCAACAAATTGGAGAGATCTGAAACTAGCAATTTAATGACACATCTAAACCTCCTTGAAAAAGAGCAGCAAGATAAACCCCAATCCACTAGATGGAAAGAAATAACCAAAATTAAATCAGAATTAAATGAATTAGAATCCAAAAAAACTATAGAAAGAATCAACAAAACAAAGAGTTGGCTCTTCAAAAAAATTAACAAAATTGACAGACCCTTAGCAAATCTTATCAGAAAAAGGAGAGAACACACCCAAATTAATAAACTCAGAGATGAGAATGGAAACATCACCACGGAAACAACCAAGATTCAGAACATTATAAGGGAATACTTCTCAAAACTTTATGCTAATAAGTTTGAGAACTTGACAGAAATGGACCTTTTCCTAGCAAATATTGACATGCCAAAACTAAACCAAGATGAGTTAAACCAGCTCAACAGGCCCATATCAAGCATTGAAATAGAAACAGCAATAAGAGACCTCCCAGCTAAGAAAAGTCCAGGACCAGATGGTTTTACAGCGGAATTTTACAAGGCCTTCAAAGCAGAGCTCACACCAATACTCCTCCAACTCTTCAATGAAATTGAAAGAGAAAGCTCACTACCCAACACATTCTATGAAGCCATCATAACCCTCATCCCAAAACCAGGCAGGGACTCATCAAAGAAAGAGAACTATAGACCCATTTCTTTGATGAACATTGATGCAAAACTTCTCAACAAAATTTTGGCCAATCAACTTCAACAATTTATCCAAAAAATCATACACCATGATCAAACAGGATTCATTTCAGGGATGCAAAGCTGGTTCAATATACACAAATCAATTAATATTATTCATCACATCAACAGGAGCAAGAATAAGAACCACATGGTTATCTCAATAGATGCAGAAAAAGCATTCGACAAGATCCAACACCCCTTTATGATGAAGGTTTTGGAAAAATTAGGAATCCATGGAACATTCCTCAATACAATAAAGGGTGCATATGACAAACCTACAGCCAGCATTATACTCAATGGTGAAAAACTAAAGCCATTTCCTCTTCACTCAGGAACAAGACAAGGATGCCCACTCTCTCCACTTCTCTTCAATCTAGTATTAGAATGCCTAGCTACAGCAATAAGACAAGATGCAGACATAAAGGGGATCCAAATAGGGAAAGAAGAAATAAAACTCTCCCTCTTTGCAGATGACATGATCTTGTATTTAAAGAATCCCATAGACTCCACTCCCAAATTACTCAAGCTGATTCAAAACTTTGGCAAAGTAGCAGGTTATAAAATTAACCCCTAAAAATCAATGGCTTTTCTGTATGCCAACAATGAGAAAAGTGTGGCTGAAATTAGGAAAGCAACTACATTTGTAATAGCCCCACAAAAAATAAAATACCTAGGAATTAACTTAACTAAAGAAGTGAAGGACCTCTATGATGAAAACTTTAAAATCTTAAAAAAGGAAATCAACACAGAACTTAAAAAATGGCAAAACCTCCCATGCTCCTGGATTGGCAAGATTAACATCGTGAAAATGGCAATACTTCCCAAGGCTATCTACAAATTCAACGCAATACCTATCAAAATTCCAACCTCATTCTTCAAGGAAATAGAAGAGGTAATCCAAAAATTCATATGGAACAATAAAAGACCCCGAATAGCAAAAAACGCTCCTCAATGGAAAGAACACTGCTGGAGGAATATCAATACCAAATTTCAAACTCTACTATAAAGCCATAGTAATCAAAACAGCTTGGTATTGGCATAAGAACAGACCTCAGGACCAATGGAATAGAATTGAAAACCTAGAAAGGAACCTACAGACCTATAGCCATCTAATCTTCGATAAGGGAGCTAAAACAATAGAATGGAAGAAAGACAACCTCTTCAGTAAATGGTGCTGGCAAAATTGGTTAACTACATGTAGAAAACTAAAGCTAGATCCTTATATATCACCCTGCACCAGAATCAACTCCAAATGGATCAAAGACCTTGAACTCAAAGCAGACATTCTGAAAACATTACAGGATGGAATAGGAGAAACCCTAGGTCTCCTTGGCTCAGGCCGAAATTTTCTGAATAGAGACCGGGAAACACAACAAATCAAAGAAAGGTTGGACAAATGGGATTGCATAAAGTTGCAGAGCTTCTGCAGGGCAAATGACATAGCTAGCAAGATCAATAGAAAGCCCACGGATTGGGAGAAGATCTTTACTAGCCATACAACAGACAAGGGTCTCATATCTAAAATATATTTGGAACTCAAAAAATTAAACACCCCAACAACAAATCCTCAAAGAAACAACAGCCCAATAAATAAGTGGGCTAAAGACTTAAAGAGAAACTTCTCTGAAGAAGAAAGAAGGATGGCCAATAGACACATGAAGAAATGCTCAACCTCTCTAGCCATAAAAGAAATGCAAATCAAAACAACCTTGAGATATCACCTCACTCCAGTTAGAACGGCAAAAATCAAGAACTCTAACAACAACAGATGCTGGAGGGGATGTGGACAGAAAGGAACCTTACTTCATTGTTGGTGGGAATGTAAACTTGTTCAACCACTTTGGAAAGCAGTATGGAGGTTCCTCAAAAGAGTTCACATAGAGCTCCCCTATGACCCAGCAATCCCACTTTTGGGCATTTACCCAAATGTTTACAAACAAGACCACACTAAAGCTACCAGCACAACTATGTTTATTGCAGCATTATTTACCATAGCTAAGATATGGAACCAACCCAGATGCCCCTCAGTAGATGAATGGATCAAGAAAATGTGGTATATAAACACAATGGAATTCTATGCCTCCATCAGAAAGAATGACATTGCCCCATTTGTTAGGAAATGGAAAAACTTGGAAAAAATTATATTAAGTGAAGTAAGCCAGGCCCAAAGAAACATAGGTCCCATGGTTTCCCTTATTTGTAATATCTAGTATATGTATGAGTCAAGCAGAAAAGGTCAGATAATGTGATGTCAGGAAAATGAACCCTTAGATATGTATTTTAATGTTTTTTTTCTTTCATGCATGTGTTTCTAATGCATTTATAAGATTATCTCTTTGTTGCTTTGTATGTCCCTCCCCCACAGTAAACCCCTGCTTTCACTATATTTGATGTCAGTATAACTTGTGGAGGAGATGGGGAAAAACCAGTTGGTTGAGGATACAGGCGGACCTGTTGCAATAATGAGAAGTACAAGTTGTCATGTCCAAAACGAACTTCACAACGTCGGTGGGTGGGGGGGAAGGGGGGGAAGAAGAAGGATTGGGATTGGGGGGGAGGGGGGAGGCTGGGAAGGGATGTGAAGTGTAAACAAAGGAGGAGGCTGCAATGCTTGGTAAGAAATGTACACATTATCCTGTCCATGTAATTGTAACTCCTCTGTACAGTATGTTCACAAATAAAATAAAATAAAATTTTTAAAAAAAGAAAAATACAGAAAAGTGTAAAAATATGAGAGAGATTGCAACTAATTTTGTCATTCAAGTTTGGACAGTAGCTTTACTTATTTTTGAGCCACAACTCCAGTGCAATAGGATACTGTGGACAAGATTTGTAAAGCCAAAGAGCTTCCCTGATTGGAGGAGGAAGCAACTGTGGGTTCGTAGCTAGATCCTGGTCCCAATTAGAGGGCACTCTAGATTTGTGTAAGGTCTACAGCGTAGCTAATTATGGTGTCAATGAACTGTTTTCCATCATGACCCATGTGGTTATGATTAGGACATTTTAGGGGAAGCAGAGGCAAGCATGTGCAGGAACTCTGTGTGCCACTTGGACGATATATTTCGAAGTCTAAAACCCAAACTAATTACACAAAGAGGAGAGCCGGCTGATAGTGGCTCACACCTATAATCATAACTACTCAGGAGGCTGAGTACCACGATTCACAACCAGCCAGTGCAGTAAAGTCCATAAATGGGGCAGGAAAATCCTTGAGACTCTTATCTCCAATTAACCCCCAGAAACTCAAATACACGCTCAAAGTAGTGGAGTACTAGTTTTGGGCAAAATAACTCAAGGTTATCACCCAGGTTCTGGGTTCAAGCCCCAGGACTGACCCCCCTCTCCCCCCCCTCCTGCCACACACACCAAAGAGACAGAGACAGAGTCCAGTAACTGGCAGTGCAAAGGGAGTAAGAGGAGGGGTGCGGGGAAGTGGGAAGACAGGACTAGGATGGATGGCTATTTTTTTCTTTTTGTCAGCCGTGGGGCCTGAACTCTGGGCCTGGGCGCTGTCCCTCAGCTCTTCAGCTCAAGGCTAGCGCTCTACCACTTGAGCCACAGCGCCATTTCCAGCTTTTTCTGCTTATATGGGGCTGAGGACTCGAACCCAGGACTTCACGCACGGTGAGGTGAGCACTCTACCACTGAGCCACCTTCCCAGGCCGCCTTTTATTTTATTTTTTTATACCCTAGTGAAAACATGGCCAGACTCATGAAGGCCTGAAAGCCAAGAATGGGGGGCTGGAGGGAGTCTGTGCTGAACTCCAGGCTGTGTTTCTCACTGAGGCTGAGAGGAGACAAGCCACGGGAGGGCGCAGAGTTGACACTGTGCAAACGGGAAGTTGAGCCTTCCAGTCTTGCTTGTAGAAGAGACCGAGACTAAAGGGGTCACCGCCCCGGCTTACCCCGTGTGAGCCAGGGGCCTCGAGCGAGCCCTCGAGGGCATGGCCCCTGCAGGCCCGAGCTGAGCTGGCGCGCGCGAGCAGGAAACGTTGGGGAGAGATGCCATCCCCGGTCCCCTGGACCAGCAGGGGAAGAAAGCGCCTGCCGCGGGAGCCTGGCCAGCCTTCCACCTCGGCCCTGCCCAGCTGCCCGGGTACCAGCCCTTTGTCCAATGGCCCCAGAGGTCGGCCGGGAGCCCGTTAACGTCCTTGGCCTCTTCCAGGCTCAGGTATTCCCTGGCATCCGCGGTCTGGGGCGGGATGTAGGCTGGTCTGCGGCCAGTGCGTCGTTCCACCCAGGTGTCTGGTACGGCCCTGGCCCCTGGTAACAAACAACACGATCCACTTTTGGGGCACCTGTGGCTTTCACTCGATGATCACCACTTCCCTCCATTTTCCTGTAGTCAATCGACTTTCTGATGATCAGTTTTCTTCCATATAGAGAATTGAAAAAGAGAATACTTCTGCTTTCGCTCTAAAAATAACTGTCCTTGAAGTGGGCAGATATGGAGAGGGACTAATGTACATGTTTGTAGATGATTCATCTCTGTGTGAATAAAAATGTAGAAAACCTTATTACAGCAGAAAAGCATGCCAGACTATTTTAAAACCAACCCAAAAGCCACCCTGTTTTGCTTGGCTTTGGGATTGTGGGGGAGGAGGAGGGAGAGGGGCGGTTGTTAGCACTTTGCCATGGCCATCTGGGACATCAGCTCCAGTACGTGGGCATCGGCAGTCATTTGATCCGAGGTTCTACTGGATAATGAGAATACTGTATAAATTCCCTCCTTAGGTCTTGCAGCTTTCTTCCTCATTCCCATAAAAGTACATCAATGGCAGGCAAAAAACGTGGCGAAATCCAGCTCCAGGTGAGTTTCACACATGAAGGATTTATCTGGCACAGAGGTACAGCAGGAGCTTTGAGAATGCATTGGTTTCTTGCAGACAGTCATCAACACTCAGAGCCAATGGGATGACATGTTACTGAACAAAGGTTTAACAGGTACTGGGGATCCCCTGGAGTGTGGCCACCTGGGGTCTGTCCTAGGATGCTCGTGGAACCCTGCCAGATCCAGCTCCTTTCCTCTTCCATCTGTGTCTTTGCTCCTGATCCAGTCCCAGGGCTATGCCAACAAGGGTATCCTTTGGCTGTTCTTTCTTAAATCTTCTAGTGATTGACGTTTACCAAGCCTGGTGTGGCCCTTGCAAAGCTATGCAGCCTTTATTCAGGAAATTGAAAAATGAGCTGAACGAAGATGATATCCTGCATTTTGTTGTGGTGAGGGTTTTCTACCTATCCTCTAATATCTTCATTGAAACAACCTGTCTGTTCTTCCAATAGACAGTGTGAAGTACTTGCCTGCTTTACCATATATTTAGATCTATGAGATCTGGGAATCAATAATATGCCATTTTAATGTATGTATACATGGATATCTGCATTAATATATGTATGTAATGTACTTGTGTAGCATTCACTCTGTTACCCTCTGCCCTCTCCTTTCTCCATTTCCTCATCTGCTAGATTCCCACTGCCAAATATTTCCCTTAAACATCATGGCATATTCTTTATATATATTGGGGGGGGGGTCTAGCTTTTGCTCATTAGTGAAATCACGTGACATTTGTCTCTCTGAACATTTATTTAACACAATCTCCAGTTCCACCCATTTTTCCTGAAGTATATCTACTTGTTGAGGATCCATTTTATTAGAGACCCAGTACTAGTTGATTACAAATGATTAAAAGTCACTAAGATATGTTCTAAATAGAAAATACACACTAAATTTAAGTAATTAATATTGGGGAAGGGAATGTGAGAGATGCCATTCATAATTTTTACATCAATTACATGTTGAGGTGATAATAATTTGGACATATCAGGTTAAGGTAAATGTATTCTTATTTTCACCTATTTCTTTTCTGTAAATTTGGCTACTAGAGAATTTTGAAGTATATGTGTGTGTTATAGTATAAACATGCATTCACTATATATACATATGTGATATATATAGGAACATAGGAACATATATATTTCACATATTTCTGTTAGACATCAACTAGGCCTGACGTTCAGAAACACATAACTGACTTGTATGCCCTTAACTCCTTATCTCTAAAGGCCTTAGTGTATCAGGACCATCAGCCACTGGAAGCTCTCCTGAGTGGTGCCTTCCACAGCACCTGCTGTATGTCTTGGAATGAGTTTGCTCATTGACCGCAACTTGTCTTTGACTTTCCATGCATTCCTGCAGGCACCTTCTTCAGTTTCCTTAATTTAAAATTGTGTTGGACCTGAAAAAAAAATTCTGTTAAGTGAAGTAAGTCGGACTCAGAAAGACAAACCTATACAGTGTCATATACATGTACAATACATAAACATGGCAACTAAAGTAGGGTCTGTGCAGGGGAGGATTTCATGGAGTAACACCTTTGAACAATTAACTTAGAGCTTAAACAAAATAAAAACCAGGAAGATGGAGCATGTGTTGTGGAGGGAAGAGGTGAAGTCAAGGGGATGGGGCAGGACAAGTAGATGAGGAGTGAATGCAGGTGCATGCAGTCATAATGTGCATGTGTGAAAATGGAGCTCCAGAAATGGAAGGGGCTGGGTAGGGTTGTGAGAGATGGGGAAAATAAAGGAGTGACGCTGACTTATTTTACTCAAAAATTGCCATGCTGCCTTGAAACCTTTTTGTACAATGGCTTAAGGATAATTTTGAGAAACTTATAAATGAGATCACTTAAAGTTAACAATGCCTAGAAACTCCTTCTTACTATTTTTTCTTTTCAGAGTTGGCTACTCACAGTGAAGTTGTCTGTCCTTAGTGAAGTATCTTCTGAAATAAAAGCTCACTGTATATTTCTTTAACTAAAAACATTTAATATTACGAATCTGAATGACACTGTTTGTGATGCACACATACCTTGTTCCATCAGGGACTGAGTGACTGAATCTTTGTAAGCATGACATCAAATCTCTTTCCTTGACTCTCTATTCCTTTTTCTTAAATGATAAGGCTTGCCAGGCTCTGGTTTGCCTGCTCAGCAGCTCTGATGGAGATGCTATGAGATCACACAGGTTTTTGAACCCTTCTTGCCATTGACTCAGACTGGACCAGACAGCACTGCTCAGCAAGCTCCATGGGAACTAGTTCTACTTGCATGTGCACACACACTCAGTGGGGAAGTGTTAGCCACTGTGCTTTTCCCTAAACCTGCCCTGTGCACTGTACTTACTATGTGTTGAATTTCACAACCTGTGCAGTGTCACTGAATTATCTTCTATTGTGTTTACAATCAAACAATAGTACATTCACAACCAACCAATTCCCCTAAAACCTCTGACAGGAGCAACAGCACAGCACCCTTTTTTGGATATTTATTTTTCTGCAGTTAGTCAAAGAATTGAGGACTTTTTAGAAAGGGAGATTTAAATTTGAACATGCATGATTGATTATCTCATAAAAACCACCCTGGGTGGAAAACCATCATTATAAATTTTTCTGCTATGCCCCATTTGGAAAAAATAGCATTAAACAATAGAGATAGCTACAGTGGATCCTTGCAGTCCTGGGTGGATTGAAGGCTGATTTTCCTAGTGTAAAATGAGGTAAGGTTTGCAAATAGCCTGTGTGTGGCATCATCTCTAAGTTCCTGGTACTGCTTAATTGAATGCAGTGCAATGTAAATAGTTGGTTGGTACATTGCATTCTTAAAGAGAATAATGTCAAAGAAAATTGTACATGTTCAGAATAGAAGTAAACATTTCTCTAGTATTTTCTGTTCTCCATTGGGCTGAACCTGTGGATCCAGACCTCAGGAATAGGGAAGGCTCCCTGTGTATATGATCTGTATATGTGAACAAAAATATATGAATTATTAACTGGATATACATGGCATAACATGAAGGGTATGTACAAAAATCAATATATATTGCTTATGACACTTACTGTATTATGTAACCTCTAATGCTCCATTTGTTAAAATACAAACATCATAATGATGATGCCCAGACAACTTGTGAATAAAATGTTTACCTCTTAATACTTTGGTATTGTAGACTAGTTCCTTCCAGCCACTTAGGAGGCTGAAATCAGAGAATAAAGGTTCAGAGCCACCCCCTTGCAGCAAGGTCCCTGAGACCTGTCTCCAATTAACCCCCCAGAAGCCAGAAATAGAGCTATGACTCAAGTGATAGAGTCCTAGCCTTGAGCACTCAGGCCTCAAAACCAGCACCAAAAAAAATAAAGAAAAAGAAAAAAGGAGGAAGTTTTGATATTTCTTCCATGCCAGGGTCTACTCAGGAAGGTGTCCACCAGGAAGCTGGCCATGCCAGCACACTGACCATCTCTGACTTCAGCCTCTGAGACTGAGAAATGTGTGTTGCTATGCGTGTTTGTTATAGCAGCTGGAATTCCATTCATGCTTACATAAGACTCTAACCTGCTCTCCTGTTTGCATCAGCAATGCTATTAATGTAGATGAAGGCAATTATTTAGTAACTATTTAGTAACTGGTTATTTGTCATCAGATTAGGACCACCTGGAATCTGTTAGATTTTCTTTCTCTGTGCTGGGGCTTGAACTCTGGGCCAGGGCACTGACCCTGAGCTCCTTTTGCTCAAGGCTAGTACTCTACTGCTTGAGCCACAGTGCCACTT